>NW_020664725.1:13325463-13456527 GCF_002925995.2 Terrapene triunguis
CAAACCTATATGAAGATGCAGTTCTTACCACCAAGAGGTTTACAATCTGAAAGAACAGTGACCCACAAAGTGTGGGATCAGGGAGATTCAATCACAGATACGGTATTTTTAATATGCACTTATATCTGCCCTATTTAAATTATGATTGTAAACAGATAAAGGGTCAACTATCCTCCATTGCCTCTCAATTCAGCCATCATAATTTGGTTGATTTTTTCTTTCTGGCATTCAGATCGTCACAACTGGGTAGTTTCGGGGTCAGAGTCCCAGTGAAGAAGCAAGTGTTCGACAGCAAAACCAGTTTACAGAAGGGAAGCCACAGATGGCTCCATCTCTGATTACCGACAACCATAATGAGAACATCCTGCACTTTGGTCTATCAGTTTTCTAGACTGGAGGGGGCTGTCTTATTGCTCTTCTAGACACTCCCTCCTCCCCTGCACATCTGGTACCAGGCAGAAGGTCTATAATCTTTTCAAGCCAATATATTGTTTTACAGGTTGATCCAACAAGGTAGACAGACGAGAACTCATCGCCCAGATGGTCTGTAATATCTGGAAGCGTATTGAGTGAGCTCAGGGCCAGCCCAGTTTCTCCACAGTTCTCCCAAACAGGGCTTTGGAGCTCCAGCTCCAGGCAAAAACCTGCAGCTCCACTGCTCTGGAGCTGCTCCACGCTCCAGCTCCGGGCTCCACTCCAAAGCCCTGCTCCAAAGTGCATCTGAACAGGATCCTCTGTCTTGTTCAGGGATGGCCACATAATGAGAGGACAAAAAGGGACCTCTTCAATACACCTCTACCCCGATATAACGCTGTCCTCGGAAGCCAAAAAATCTTACTGTGTTATAGGTGAAACCACATTATATCGAACTTGCTTTGATCCGCTGGACCGCGCAGGTCCCCCCCCCCCCGGAGCGCTGCTTTACTGCGTTATATCTGAATTCGTGTTATATCGGGCCGCGTTATATCGGGGTAGAGGTGTATTATGGGTGACACCTCTGGCTTCAGGTTCCCTGGATCATGCCAGGAAAATGCCCAATTAGGCTTACACATTCCTAGTGGCGGGGTAGGAGAGATGCTTCTCAGGCTTAATAGCTACTTGGTTTAGTAACATGCAGTGTTTTGCTGGCTTAACAAAATGCCATTTCCCCAGACTGCACTGGACTCTGCTTTTCCTGCAAGACACAGCCACCCCATGAACATCAAGGCCTGTCCCTCCCATTCAGTGATTCTGCCACAAGGCTTTCCAAAGAAGGTACAGGGACTCTGCTGTTGGTCACTATGTGAAAACAGCTGCTCAATTCATGAGGCTCTCAACTGTGTGTAACATCCAATCTGTTAACCGTGTCAGCCGTCACCATTTGCAGTGAACTAGGTGTGCCTTGTGTGGTGCAGTGTGCTGTGCATGGTGTTCCATGTATGGCGTGATGTGCCCTGTCAGTGTCAATCGATACTCACTCCAGGGTGCCCTGGAGGGTGTACCATGTACAATATACTGTATGTGTTGGGCCAGGCCAGGGCTTACTCCTTATTTCAGGCCCCGATTGTTACATTTTTCCAGGTGTTGGTGCCATATAGAGCCTACACTGAAACCTGGGATTGTTGTTTATACTCCAGATTTTTGTATAGTCACACCTACTTCTGGAGAAAGTGAATCTGCATCCCAGACAAGCTGGCATAGTCTCTGCCATGATCTCATTTATGGCTTCTGTAGCCGAATGGAAGGTTACAAACTGTCTGCAAGAACTTAACAGCAGAGTTAACTCCCTAAAGCAGCTGGCAGCATCTCAATTTGTTGCCCAAATGTTTTCCAGTCTCTGGACTCTGGGGTGAAAGCGCTAATAAAGGTGCTTCATCATTACCTAATATTAATAGAGCAAGCCACCCACTAAATTCTCCTTGGGACCAAGAAAAATGGAAAATTCTTCTCAGTGAATTTGGTTTGGCATTATTTGAACAATATATTTTACAGATTAAATACTATGGATGCCCCAGGTTGCAAAGCTGGTCAAGCTCATCTCTCTATGTTTTGTCATTTAAAAAAAAAATCCGGAGTTGGGGGCTGCCTGCCTTCCCTGTGGCTGAAAAATATCTCTTGACTGTAGAGATTATAAGCAGATCATATTTAATCTGCTATAAAACTCATAAACCAAATTGTAAAAAAATCAAAGACCACTTGAGACATCTGTCACCTTTCTATGCAGATGAGTGCTTTGCACTTGCATGCATTTGATTTTGCTTAACTACATTTCTGTCTCATTTTTTATGTCTTAAACTCAATTGATGCAGAGAGATGACCATAATATCCTCACTTGTTAATGCTCAGATATCTGCTACAAATATGTATTTACTATATAGCACTTTCTGCATTAAAAAGTAGATCATAAATAGGGCCTGGTTTTGAGATTAATAGCTGAGGGTTTGATTATAATGTCTTTTGCAAAAGCTGAGAACATTATTTCTCAGCTGAGGTCACATTTCTGCCCCAGGAGGACCTTTTATCTAGCTCTTGCTTGAAAACCTAAAGGCACAATCTATTTTATTTATTAAAACTTGTGATTGAATCTTAACTGCATTCACTCTGTTGGCCATTTTGTGTTCCAAAAGCAGGACAAGACCAAGGATTCACGAGGGACGGGCTTGAGTGCACATAAGCAATGTTGCCAGCCCTCATGATTTTATTGTGAGTCACACAATAGTTGTCATTTATCTTTAAGCCTCAGCCCTTGCAATCATGTGATTACACAAGAATCTCAGCTTTTATTAAATAGTAAAAAATAATGTAAGTTTTGAGCCATTGTGGTTGGAGAAAAGCTTGAAAACGTTGATCACCAGACAGCAAATAAAAAGAACCTAAAATGTATTAATTTTTTTTTAAATCATATGATTGTTAAGCCACTCTCATGATTTTTGGGGCCCAACTCATTTTTGAAAGCTTGGGGTTGGCAATGTTGGTGGATGACCTGTAGCCCGAGTTTCTGAATTTTTGCAGGCAATAATGCATACTCTTTGGTCCCATGATTTTGTTCCACCCAGTTGTATTAGAGAGAACACTATCAAAGCATACTATATCTGTGCATTGATAACCACTC
The DNA here is from genome assembly GCF_002925995.2 of Terrapene triunguis. Taxonomy (NCBI): domain Eukaryota; kingdom Metazoa; phylum Chordata; order Testudines; family Emydidae; genus Terrapene; species Terrapene triunguis. The sequence continues at coordinate 13,328,555 of NW_020664725.1, forward strand.
CAGAGCCTTCTGCTTTTTTATATTTGGGCAGGAAACAATTGTGTGTTTTAAATATATTGTCTTGCTCAGAAATGCATGGCCAAAACCACGTGATGAAATCCAAAGGAGCAGCTTGAGTGTCACTGGGCAGTTCTGGGATTGCTGCATATCTTTGCAGAAAGAGCCTGGATCTGCTAATCTTCTGGCCACACTGTAAGACTCCTCATTTTTTTCCTGGGCATTTGACAAGGGGGTGGGCTGAAGTTTGATAAGTTGTTCACTAATCACCTGCCAACCCTGCAATGCCTGTCAAGCATTGGGTAAAAGTAGAAAGGCCAAACTTTGCTGGAGCAACCCATTGTTTGATGGACCTAGCTAGAGATACATCTAGGTGGCACTCAGTCAGGAGGCTACATCCTGTTTGGGATGTGCCCCTTGACAATGGTGATGGGTTGAAGTCTGATGGATCGGCTAGCTGTAATTTTTCTCTGCAGAGCTTCTTTGTGTTAAATTGTTTTTTGGAAGTTGCTTCCCTTTTACCTCTTTACTTTATCCCACGGCACACAGAGCCCTGCGTAGGTGCTGTATAAATATAACTAATTATCTAAGGGCCTGGTTGCAGCTTCCTGTCGCTGTACTGGAGCTGGGTTTGCTGAGCGTGCTGCTTTTTCTCCATGGCTTCACAGCAACAATGAAAGTTATAGCTAGCAGCGGTTCCAGCCTTTCCTCCAACTTTTCTTTCTGAAGTAAGCCAGGAATCTGCTATCTGCTAACCTCTCCCCTGCACACTCTCCCCACCCCCACACAGCACAGGGCGTGCTGTGTTTGGTAGGTTTGAAAGTCTCTTGTACCAGCAGGCGCTGTGTGAGACGCAGGGCCCAGGGCCGCTGGCTGGAAATAGGTTTCAGATGTTCACCCCCTGGTTCCTGGGCCTGCATCCTGTGAGCTGAGTCGTTTCTATAGGAACCGTGTGACATCTCGCCTGCTACTCCCTCAGTGGCTCCCTCACGAGCATGCTCAGTACGAGTCTTGACTTTGGCTCAAGTATCCTGTTTGCAGTAACGGGCTGCACATATGAGACTATGAATAAGGTCCCCGATGAGCTCCAACTCTTTGTCTTTGAAAGGAGGAGGAGGAGGAGAAGGAGATCGCGCCCTGAGCTGGAGGATCTGCTCTGTGTGCTCTGAGAACGTGGCTCGTGAAGAATGCTTGCCTGTTTGGCCAGGGGGAATTTACTGGATATACTGCAAGAGGGCTTCTCAGAGGTAAATGCATGTCCCAGGTCTCATACAGACCCTTACAGGGCAATGCAGCTTTCTGTTACATAGCATCTCTCATAAAGCTATGTCCCTCCCAGTGCTTCGCAGAACTAATAAGAAACTGGGAGAGAGAAATTATCCTGGAAAAGGAGAAAGAGATGCTTGGTGACACAAGGGCATACTAGGCAGTCCAGCTGGCATTCTGCAGATTTGCAGTAGTTTAGAAGAGTTTGTGGGTCCTTAACTGCTGGTAGTTTCTGTGCAAAATGCTGCAGAAGCATTTACTCTGGGATCAAAACGTAATATAAAGTGCAGCAAGGTCAGGAGGGAACAGTTACCCTTTAGAATTGGCTGCTCCTCTTGTGCTCTGTAGGTCTCTGTATTTGAATTGCTGTTGGAAAGGCTGTAAGTCTGTTTTAAGGGCATGCAGAGTTATTGAGAGTGGGTGGCATGTTGTGGTTTGTGTGGTTCGTTTTTCATCCTGATTTGTAGGTTAAATAGCCAGGGATTGAAACTCAGCTTGGACGGGAGGAAACTATCATTTTTAAAGTGCGTCTAAGTTCCTTGTTTTGATCGCAGGGAGCCAGGTGAGTTTTGAATCACTGAGTGAGACCTGCCAAGAAGTCACTGAGATACAACTCCTGAGACTACATTGGGAAGTGGATAGTTTTATACCTCCCCTCTTTAGGATGCACAGAAAGTTAGTTTAAATGAACTTTGTCTAGTTGCCATTTGCCTCTGTGTGGCCCCAGTAAAAAATGCCAGGACAGCCCGTGCTGGGCTGGTTCTGTGGGCAAAGTGTGCTGCACCCCATACACCACAATAAGGAGGCGTTTCCTGTCTGTAAGATGAGAAGGAAGGAGAATAGGGAATTAAGGATTTCCTGCTGTTTCCTTCCTCACATGGAAGTGATGGAATCTTGTCACATTTTATTCCTTCCTAGATAGAATGGCTTGTTTTGTTTGTATTTAGTATTTCTTCATCCATTCCAAGCCCCATCATCACATGACTTTTCTTTGTCACCATCCTCAGCCACAAACACAGGTCCCTTCTGGGCTTGGTAGGCCCAGACAGAAAACGGGGGGACAAGAAGGATCTGAGCCTTCAGCTTCATGGCAGGCCACATTTATCTCTTTTAATATTCTACTGATTTGAAAATCCCTCCTGCTTAACAGTATAAATATCCTTCCCCCTCCTCAATACAGCATCCCTATACCAGGCCCTCCTGCCTGACCTGTACCAAAAACCCCATCCCTATATCAAACAAATGCAGTTTTAGTGTAATCCACTGGTCAGTGTGTGTTATCTCTTCTGCGCTCATTACAAAGGATGTCAGTCTGTTATAGCTCTGAGCTAGAGAGCCGGGTTCTTTAGCTTAAGCTGTAGAGACTCCTGCTTTCAGCCCTCTTCAGTTCCTGGTGTCAACCAAAATGGTGGCCATGAAACAAGCGTTCTCCATGTGGGAGCAGAAATCAGTCTCTTTGCAATGTCTGCTCCCACCCATACTGTCTGGTATCATCCAAGGGCTGTCCTGGTAGCCATGGGGAAAAAAACAAAAGCCCTTTCCTCTCCCAGTTTAATAGTAGCAACTCCGATAGTCCCACTTCGGTCTAGCCGTGGGGCAGAGAAACAAGACTGGGATTCCCCCTTTAATCTCCTGCATGGCAGCTGAGTGCACGAGGCTAGCCCATGCACTGCAAGTTAAAACTAAAGGCAAGTTAGTAAAGTGGGACAGTATCATTATCCCCATTTTACAGCATGTCATCTGTATAGCTGGGAATGGAACTAAAAGTCCCTATTCCTTATCCTCTGCTCTGACCCACTAGACACACTCCCTCCACAGTACTTCCTTATGCCTTAAAAGGGTTGTTTATAGACCTCCCACAGCTTTGAAACAGTGTCCCCCAATGTCTGTGCAGCCCTTATGTGTAGGCAAAAGTCGTAGTGACGGATGCCAACCCAGCATGCTGATGTCAGGAGCGCTGAGAGTGAGAAACTTCTCAGCATTGGGGTAGAGTATAAAACCAGGTCCACGCTAAAAAGTCTTAGACCCGATTTCACACAATGGGCCAATTGTGGTACTGAAGGAGCCACCATACCAACTTAACTGCTGTTATGCCCCTTGTAGCGCATCTCTCCCGTGAACCGGTGGCTATAACTGGAATTATGTACCTTGCAGAATGTGGGCTCCATTTCCAAACCTGTGCATGGAAGATGAACACGCACATACAGTACGCACAAACACACAACTCATTAGTATGCATACAGATGCACGCACAGGGCTCAGATGCACCCACTGTACAGGCAGTCCTCCAGAGCAGGTGTGGTTCCGGCTTAAGCAGAAGTCAATTTGCACATGGGAATTTGCATGTAGCCTGTAAACTGAGTTGAGTAGGTGCCTTTGTTTCCTTCCCTCCCTATCCGTCCTGCTGGCTAAGTACCAGGCTCATTAACCCAGGAGAAGGGATTGAAATGTGCCATTATTGCCCTTTCTGCAGCTGGTGCCTGTTCTGCTTCACAGATCACCTGTCAGAAGGTGCTGTCTCAGTGACTAACATAATCCCTGATTGCAGAGGGGCCCTTCAAACTGCAATTCAGGACTGTTTTCCTTCCCTTTTAAAGTCCCTAGGCCAAGAGAGGCTGCAAGTATGTCATCTGGACACATCTAAAGCAGAGTGAGTTTTGTTTAATGTTGAAATGCAGAAAGCTCTCCCATGAGCATCATACAACTCCTGCTCCTTTTTCATTAATGGAATATTCTGCTGTGAAGGTGCTTCCCTGCTGTTTGTAAAGGCAGCTTTTGCTGCTTTGAGGCCGTTAAATAATTCAGACCCGCAGCTGGACGGCAGCACGGGAATGCATGGTGGCTGTAAGTGGCAGGTTATAACAGAGTACCCTAGAGGACAGGATCTACTTTGTGATGATGCAATCTATGTGGTCTCAACTCAGCACCTCTCTCACTGAAGAAATGCAGCTTATTTAGGACATGAGCACAGACTTCTGTCAGTTGTTTCAGACTGATGGGGAATTCAGAGCTTCAGTGAACATGTCAGAAAAGGCCCTGACAGCTCCAAGCAGTTAATGCTCCTGAACTTCAACAATTATTATCCCGTCCATACTTTCCTTTGGAAGTAGGAGGATCATTTCCTTTGACAGACTCAGTAGATGGCTGTTTATGAGCAATGTGTTGCCTAAAGTGGCTGTTTGCTCCTTCCAGGCTTATGTTTGAAGAACATGCATGGTCTTTGCATAGGGCTGGCTCCTCCTTGGAGGATGAAACATTGAGGACTCTTCCAGGACCCCTGTGTGAATCTTGTCTGAATCAGAGTGCCACTGCCTGACAGCAGCAAAGAGCCTCAGAATTGCCACTTAGTTGTGGGAAATAATAATAGTCCCTGCGCTGCTGGGTTTTAGCTGAGTGATTGCTGTGATGGGAACTGCCTGACTTTTATGCATGCACAGTCTGTCTTATTGCATTAACAGGGTTTGTTATATCTATTTTTATACGTAGGTTCTTAAATAGGACCCATCTCTGTGAGATCCAAGTGCCAGAGCCTATTTTTTTTTAAGTTAGAGTAATTTTCTGGCATTGAAGAGTCTCTCTCCAATGTGGTTCTCTCAGCTTTTCTGTTCCTCTTGGTCCATGATAGATCTCTCTCTCTCAACTGTTGAGATCTTAGCAGAAAAAAATCTGCCCTAGGTATCCCTTTGTAATGAATACTGTTTTTGGCTAACAGGATTCACCATGGAGAGCTGTTTTTTACTTTTTCCTGTCTCCCTGTCTGTAGTAGCTCAGATCATTAGGGTCACTCCTATCCCTGTATACTTGCTATGGGACCATGACTCTTGATATGCAGTGGCTCAACTGAGGCTGGATTCCAATGACTAGGCTATATGTGACTCCTTAGAGGCTTTGATATTTTCCACATAATGGGCTTGATTCTGGCCTCACACCAGTTTTACTCTAGTGTAACTCCATTGAATTTGGAATTCCTGTTTTACACTGTTGTAAATAAGTGGAGAATCAGGTTCAAGATGCTTAAGGCTTGTTCAGATCAAGAAAGGCAGGGAGATGAAAGAACTGCTAATGCCACATAGCCCTGCCAGGTTGCCCATCTGGTCTGTGAGATGCCAGGCAGCTGCTGCTTGGTAATTCTGCTGTACCACAAGTACCAAGCATCAGAAAACACAGCTGGGGTTTACCAGACATTGATTTACACTGAGAGATTCTTTTGTTCCTACCAAGGTACTGTGATCCCTCAGTGCTTGGCCAAGTAGGGTTTCTTATCACTTTGACAGAAGAAGCCCCTGTGCCTGGCCAGCAGCAGGGCTATTAACAGAGGAAAGATGCCTTGTGGTTAAGGTACAGAATTAGGATTCAAGCAGCCAGGGTTCTATTCCCAGCTCTGACAGACTCACTCAATGACCTTGGGCTAGATTATGCATTGATTCCTCGGCAGCAGCTTTGCCATCCTTTTGCAGGCTATATTAATAATAATATTAACAGTTAAGTAGTTATTGATATTTCCATAGACCTTAAAGTGCTTTCCCGAGAAAGGTAAAAATTGTTATCCCCACTTTACAAATGGGAAACTGAGGCAGAAAGAGGAGAAGTCGCTTGCCCAAGTTTACAGTGAGTCACTGGCTAGGAATACAATCTAGGTCTCCTGACTCCCAGTCCAGTGTCCTGTTTACTAGATCATGCTGCCTCCCTGGCTACTTCCTCTCCTTGGAGGGTAGATGTTTTGTCTTGACATAGCATCATCAACAGCACTCTTCAGTCACATTGTGCCCAGCCTTTTCCCAAGGACACAAGGTTCCTGACTCCCTTTCTCCTACATCGTATGCAGAGCTGGCCGCTGTCTAACCCTGAATATAAAGGGCCAATGTTCCTTTTCTTCCTTGAAGTGTTGGATAATGTTTCATCCAGATTTGATCTGACAGACTTTAAACTAAGTCTTTGATTTGTTTGAATTGGTGCAGTGGGACCACTTGAGATTCTGGGTGAAAGAAGCGTCTACTCCAAGATACTGGCAGCAACCATTCGATGATCTCTGACTGTTAAGGGCAAAGCCTGTTACATGTGGGCTTGAATGGAAACATTATGTTTATTTAAAGAAAAAAGGCTTTGAAAAACCAGCCTGGAGAGGAGGCGGTGGCACTAAAACACTCTCTGCAAGGTGCCAGAAACTATTCTTGAGGCAACAGCTTGGGAGGGGAATGACGTGTTGTGTGGGGAGTTCAGCAGTCAATTTAAAATGAAAAAACTCTGGCATCTTGCCTTTTAGTGACTTTCCTTCTTGTTGAACTTCAGAGGTAATTATATCCTGCAGAAGTGCTGAGATGTATTTAACCAGATGGATGCCCACTGTAGATTTCAGGCATAGCATCAATGCACAGAGCTGCCTGTCTAGGATGTGGTCAGCACTTGCAGGGCCTTTAGAAACAGTCTGAGGGGCTAAAGGTACGTGCATAGGAAAATAGCATAATCACAGGGTCTGCCCATCATGTTATGGAAGTGACATGCAAAGTTCCCAGTTGAGGAAAGCAGGATCAGGTGCCACGTACAAAAACACCCCACCGCAGGCAGGAACAGAGTGAGAATTCTAGTATCACAGCTACCATATGTGTTGGTACGGTCTTTTACCAGATGTTGGGGAAGCAACCATTTGGGCAGAGCCAAAGGAAGATAGAGGTTGCTTACATTGAGGGAAACAAAGGAATTCACAGGGACATTTCTCCCACGTGTGTCCTGCAAAAGTTTAAATACCCTGTTAGTCTATAGTGATAACAATGATTGATACTCAGATGTCTATTACAGATCATTCTTCTCTGCGGTCTCCTCACTTAGGCATGGTTTCATCGGAGGAGATTTAAGGGGAGTTGTTATTAGATTGCAGCAAACTGAAATGAAGTTGTGGTCAGTAGAGTGTGAGTGGTGGTGCTGGCTTCTGTGTCATGTGTGATTTAAAAAAACTGTAGTAAAAGTGGTCAAGGAGTTAAATGGGTTACAGTGAGTATTATGGATGGGAGCCATGCTCCACTCCTCCCTTACTTCCTAGTTACTTGGTGCCTGTTTTCCCCCACTCTGTTATGTAGCTGAATAAAGCAGCTTGTTCCCAGCCGGTAGTACTGTAAGTAGTTTGTTTCTTGTGCACTTAGCACTCCCTTTACAAATAATAAATAGAAATATAAGTTTTTATTTATCTATAGCACCTTTTCCAAATGGATCCCAAAGTGCATCACTGATTGTACAAAATATCTTTATACATATGCACATGCAAGAATCACTTCACCCAGCACTGAAATGTAATCATCTCTAGGGTGGAACAGGACAGCTATTTAGAACATGACTGTGCAAGAGTTTAGGATAGGAAGTGAAGAATTAAAACTGTGGGGGAGATAAAGGGAGGCAGAATATGAATACTTGAGGTAGAAATTGTTCAGGACGCTGGCATTAAAACCCAATTCTTGCAAAAAATGGGTTGTAATAAATGATGACAAATGTTCAAGATCTCAGTTTTATATCTCAGGGGAAAGATGGCACATCCAGCAGCACATCTAGTGACAGTTTGAAGTATTAGCTCCCAGTCTCCTAAAGAATCAGAACTGAGGTAGGTAGCTGGGGCTTTGGGCAAGGCCCAATTTCATTTGATGCACAGTGGTGCCAAAGTGGTTAAATTGTGAATTTGACAGCCTCTCCTGGCTGTGAGCCACTTCATCTCTGCTTGGAAACAGACTAAAATATAAGGGAAATGTTCCAGCTATTTTTAAATGTACAGAACCTGTTGCTAAGCACTAGTGCTGTGTACTCTCAGCTCAAGGTGTCGTTATCCCTATAGCAGCAACAGCCCAGAGTGCAGCAAACATGTTGAGGAGAGGGGTTGAAATGGATTTGTTCTCAGATTTATTGGCCTCATCACACTGCTCCTGATTCCCTCTTTCTCATCTCCTGGCCTAAATGTACAAAGGGTGTGTGTGTGTGTGTAATAGGTTGTGGTGCGGCCTGCCTAGCCATTGTGTACGTTACAGCAGCCTCAGGACTCTAACTTACTCTAAGTGCCCACGGCCCCAGAGGGTGCGACATTTCAGTCACCCTGCACCTGCTTTCTCTGGCAGGCCCTGCCCGAGGCTTGTGGGGGAAGGTTGGCGTAGAGCTATTCTACCAGCTCTGTGCCAAGTGGGGCCCCATACATGTATTGGGGGGGGGGGGGTCAGTTCCACAGCTGTACAGCCCTTTATGCTTCTAGAATGGTGTAAAGGGGCCACGCAGCTGAGCCAAGAATTGGGCCCACAATGTTTGGGGTTTCGCACTGTACTTGGGTCCAGATTAAAGAATTTTGGCACCCTGTGCACTATGGAAATTGGGGGCTTCCCCTCCTTTCTTAAAGCACCCCTCCCTTACCTATCCCATCCCAGAATGCCACTCTTTCACCACCCCATACACAGATCCTCAAATGCCTTGTCCCTCCCACCCCACACACAGACCCCTGAATTGCCCCCATCCCAGATATACCCCAACAACCCTCTTCAAGCCCTCACTTATCCTGATATTCTAGTAGCCCTGACATACATCCCATTCACTGCAGCCCCACTGTCCACAGCCCTCAGCATCCTGGACCCCAAACCCAACAACCCCCATTCATCCACAGCCCCGCTACTCTCCACCCTCACCCACATAGCCCACCAGCAATGCACTTCCAGCTCCTTACCCACTGCCCCCGGGATCCTCCTGGGCACTCACCAGCATCCCCCTGGCTCAGCGCTCTGCTTCTGTCCTGGTTTAGGGTGGCTCCTCCTGATCCCGGCCACTCCGCTCTGCTCACTTCCCCCACCCGACCTGTACTCATATAGCCCCATCAAGATGGAAGGGCAGCTGGGCCAAATTTGTGTGAGTAGCTGCGCCACTCAGTTTTGTTTTTGTTTCTGGGTGATCAGGGGGCCCCCTGAGATAGGGGCCCTGTGCATGTGCACCGAGTGCTCATTGATTAATCTGGACCTGACTTTACCATAATAAAAATAGGGTCTGTCATTCCCAATTACTCTTCTTTGGCTCTAGAAATGGTATTTCTGAAAATAACATATTTGAAAATTTGCCAACAGTCTCAGACTCGCTGGCTCCCTGGGCTGTACCCAGCACTGCTAAGGCCTGAGTCTGCATGGACAGAAGAGAGAGTGTGGGGTTTGCAGCATCACTAATAAGTCAGTGTGGACATAAGAAGCTCTTGAGTGACAGAAAGTGTTAAAATTACATTTCAGGCATGATTTTCTGATCAAAACATGAGAGACTCCAAATGGTTAATTCTCAGAGCTCTGGAGGCTGAATGAAGAGGATTATTAGCCAGTGCCTTTGGGTATTATATGCTGCCACTCGGGGGTTGGACCTGGAATGAGCAACTACTCCGTTGTTATCACATTGGCCCTGCCCCTTCTATTGGCTGGAGTCTGATTTTCTTGCGGGAAATATGGGGATACCCCCCTTTGAAACCCAAGATTCCCATTATTAAGAGGGACCTTGGTTGTGGCTGAAAGAAAGGGGGAAATCTCTGAGAGAAATTGTCATAGACAAATGCTATGTTGGGTGGTTGGGAGCTCTGGAAATTCTTGCCCTTGTTTTCTTTTGGCTAATGTGTGAAGTGCACTTTTAGCCCATCACCTTGTCCTTCACATACCTCTTGGAGCTTGAGTTGGCATTTGAAGCTCTGCCAACAAGCTGCTCCCTCATAGACCAAACAATCTTCACAGGCCAGTAATTTAGTTCCCTCCCTGGAGCAAATGGCAGCCTAGCTGGGATTCCGATGGTGGCTGTCATTCCCACCCAGCCATTACTGCCAGGACTTGAGCAAGTGATTTCAGAAGTAAAGATTCCAGCTCCTCTGTACTTGGAACCAGACATACTGTTCTGCCAAACCAGGAGTTTTAAATGGAGGGTTAGAGATGTTACTGTGTGAGATCTGTATTTAGAAAGGTGAGTTTAGACGGCTGGGTTTAGAACTCTGCTTAGTCAATTACACACATCCTGACCACACAGAACTGACTGGAATATCCCTTCAACAATTAGAGAGACCTGGTCAATGGCTTTCTACAGCTTTGGGCACATCCAGTCTAAAGTCTTTGGGCTGAATTCTGCTGTTGGTCATGGCCACACCCCCCCAATAACTTCAGAGGGGCTCCCTGGTATAAAGGAGGGCAGAAGTGGACCCAGTGCTTCTATTTTTTTTAAAAAAAATCCAGCTAATTAAACTGGGGACCATTGTTTGAGATTAATTTACTGATCTGAAGCAACAATTTAGCTGAAGACCATAAAAACTAGAAGGCAGGCATGAAAATCCTGTTGAGTATGCCCAGCGTTCGGTGTTCAAGCATAAGAAGGGAAGGAGCCAAGACTAGGTGAACATTCAGGCTTTATTCCTTCCTCCACCTGTATTGTTTTCTCTCCTCAAGTCATTCCTGAAAGTAGAGTTCTGTAAGTGCCTAGGCATACTCATTCTATAGCACCCCTATTGGGAAGCTGTTATCCTCACACTCTGGAAATAGTGTGGTATATGGGGTTGGCTAGGTCGCTTCTCCCAGTGGTTTGAACCTTTTGGGTCTTCAAAACTGGGCTAGAAATCACATAGAGAACAGTTTTTCCAATCCTGGCTAGAATTCCAGCAGAACCCCCGGATGATATTTCTCTCCATATCTCAGCAAGTCAGTGAAAAGCACTTCTCCAAACACTCCAGAATTTTAAAAATGCCCACGTTCAATTCCAAATATGGGTGAAGGTTCAGGTAGTTCTTTTTTATTCTGACCTGATTCACCACCTCCCTGGATGCTATGTCAAGAATTTTGATGCAGCTTTGTCTTTTACAGCTCATGCACTATCTCTGCCTCCTTGTCTATGCAAAATTGCACTGTTGCCTCCTTTCCAGACAGTGCAGCCATGACTGAGGAATTCTGTGTGCTTGGGACAGGCCTTATACTGAATAAGAAAGAATTTACACTGGCCCAAACGTTGTTTTGAAAGAAATTGAATGTCAGGCTTTGAAGTGAACGTTTTATGAATGAGCGGCCTTGGCTGTAACACAACCCGACATAGACATTCTGGACTCACTCAGGCCCACAGTCCTGGGTTTCATTACATGGAGGCCAGATCCAGGCTGCTCCCGTGTATTTGTCAGCCTGAATCAGACCCAGGCATCTCTTTCCAGGATGAATCATTTTATGCTGGTCTGGAGGGTAACATTGTTCTATTTGTTTGTGGGGTTTTATTCTCTGCTTCTACAAAGACCTAGTCAAAACAAAACCAACAGAAACTCAAAGTGGAAGAACATGGGAGATTACAGAGATCATCTAATTAAGATAATGTCAGAGAGTTTAGAAACCATGCAAGGCCTTAAACACATTACGTCCTGATGCAATTAGGCTGGTCCTTGAGCTTCATTGCTGCAGACACTTGGCTCAGTGCTCTGAACATCCAGGACCCTGAATGCCTTTAATACTGAAACCAGCCCCACAGCATGAGGGCAGTGGGCACAGAAAGCTTCTTACTGATCTCGCTAGACTTGTTCTGTGAGCAGTGTTCATAAGATGTAAAGGAAAAGCAGAGGAAAGACTGCGAGACCTGTTACCATCCTAGATTGAACCCTCAAGCCCAGCCATGGGGAGAGATTCAGACTCTTGAGACCTTTTCTGTCACCAAATAAATTTGTAAATAAGGGAGACGCGCCTCTTCCCAGAAGCAGATGGCAGTGAGAGTCTATGGGGAAGAGGTAGCAAGAAGTTCAGAACCCAAGAAAAGTCAGGGATCTGGTATATCAACTATGCTGCCTACTGAAAGCAGAAGAGGCTGGATGAACTTCAAAACAAGCAGCCCCCAAACCTCTGAGAAAGTTTTGGAAGTTTCAAGGCAGTTATCCCTGCACTGTCCCATGCAAATGGGACTCTAAAAAGAGGTAAAATAAAGGGCAGACTAGTACACGAAGGCACAATAACCTGCCTTTAAAACATGATGTTTTGTTTACTGCCAGGCAGACATGGCTGACTCCCTACTGATACTGTGCTAGAAAGGGGAGGGAATCGAGCCCTAAGTGGCAGATGGTAAGTTACACTGGGCTGATGAGAATGCCTAGAGTTTATTCTGGTTTTCTAAGCAGGGTGTTTCGAAGGTCGTGGCATCATGTCTGGTTGCGGCAAAGGTGGTAAGGGTTTGGGAAAGGGGGTGCTAAGCGCCATTGCAAGGTGCTCCGTGATAACATTCAAGGTATCACGAAGCCGGCTATTCGTCGTTTGGCGCGCCATGGTGGTGTAAAGCGTATTTCCGGATTGATTTATGAAGAAACCCGAGGAGTGCTGAAGTGTTTTTAGAGAAGTCATCCGTGATGCTGTCACTTACACTGAACATGCCAAGTGAAAGATACTGACTGCCAGGGACATAGTCTATGCTCTGAAGCGCCAGGGTCACACGCTCGACGGATTCGGGGGCTAAGTTTCCATCCTGCTTTAAAGTTGAAACATCCTCAAAAATGCAGCTAAGGCTCATGTGAGATGTCACACTAGAAGAGCTAGTTATTTCTCTTCTCTCTCATCTGGGGAAAGGGGCAAATCAGCCAGTTAAGTGCCAGGTACAATCCTAATTCACTACAAGCCCTATATAATTTATGTACTTCGTTTTGAGACTGAGATGGGAGAAGCAGGAGGGGAATATTAATGCTGCTAATGCTGTTATGCTTTCCTTCTTTCCACCTGCAGGCTGATGCATGATGACATTGGGAAGAGATGGTGGTGGGTGGACTGCAGGCCAAGAGCTCCTGGCTTCTCTTGCCCTCACTATCTCTCTGGTCCTTGTGTAGAGGGAAAGCTCTGAGCTCCTGCTCTAGCACCGATCTCCATATTATCTGCAGTCTTTTAGTATAGAATTACATATTAACTTTTACTATAATAACTCCAATAGTACTTTCCCCTTCTATGACACCCTCCTTTCCAGGATGTCGACACATGTTAGCATGGTGGGGATTAATATCCCTCTTTTACAGACAGGGAAAACAAAATGGACAGAGAGTAAGTGACATGCGCAAAGTCACACATCATTTCTGTGACAAGGAATAGAACCCAGGAGTCTTGACTCCACAAGCTGACGCACTCATATGTATCTAAACTGTGTTATGTAAATATTAACACATGATGGGGCATGTGGTTTTTGAGAGAGCCACTTGCCTTTGGCATGTAATGAGGCATAAGTTTGAAGTCCAGAAAGGAAGTAAACAACACATCTGTTGTGAGTTCTCCCTCACATGCCTTAGTTATTCCCACCAATCTCTTGTAGCTTATCTACTCTTTACCTTCCTCTCCTTATTTGTCATTGGTAACAAACAGTATCATCTGGGTATCATCTTTGACTTCTTGCGCTCTCTTCCCCTGCACATCTAGCCCATATCCAAATCTTGCTGCTTCTTCCTTGATAATATGTCCATGATCCAGCTCTTTCTCTTTATCTAGACAGCTGAAACGCTTGTCCAAGTCCTCTTCATCTCCCACCTTGATTACTGCAACCTTCTGTATCCTGCTTCCTTAGCACTCACACTGTCCTCCATCCCCACAGTCCACTGAGAGTGAAGATATAAAAATCATTTTCCTTGATTGTCTCTCTGATCTTGTCACTCCTCTCTTTGAATCCTTCTCGGAGCTCCTACTGCATCAAGTTCACATTTCTGGTCCTCACTTTCAAGATCCTTCCCAGCTCTACCCCTTCCTGCTTGTTTGCCCGTGAGTTCTACCATGTCAACCCTGCCATCTCCGCTCTGCCAGCAGTGCCAGCCTCATCCACCTCTTTATCAGCTTCTCATAAAACAGTCTCTGCACCTTCATCCACACTGCTACTTACACACGGAAGACCCTCCCTGAACCAGTCTGTAAGGCTGCTCTACTGTCAGCTCTCTCCTCAAGACATACTTCTGCTGTGACTCTCCCAAAATATATCAGCCAGTTAATGACAGCTTGAGGGGCAGATGGGGATAGTTGACTCTTACTTCATCTATTTATAATGAAAAAAGCAAATTTGTATACAATTATATATATTCTATTGCATTCCTCTCCCTTCACCCTTTGTATGTCACTTGTCTCCTTAAATTATAAATTATATTGTCTTCCTGTGTGTTTGTACAGTGCCTAGCACAATGGGGCCCCAATCTTGACTGCACTCTCCAGACTCCACTGCAACATAAGTATTAGATAATACTAATTAACCGTAAGTGCCTCCAGTGCCTGAGAAGAGGCGCTCACCCTAAAGGGGTGTTTTTTGCACTGAAAATTTGTTATAGCTCCCTGTTACTGGAAGCAAAATAGTTCCTGGGGTGAGTAGTCCTGAGCCCTGCAAAATCTGTCCCATCATCAGTTGGGTGTGACCACCTCCTCAGTCTTGGGTACTTTGTAATTAAAATAGCAAAAATGCACACCTAGAAATATTGTACAGTTATGATCCTGCCCCTATCAGTGCTGTGCTCAGTGGAGAACTTTGAGAGTTCCCAGCTGTGATTCACCCGCAGAAGGAGCTACATGTGTCCACCACAGCAGATGGCCCCAGGGTCCGTTCCTTCAAACTCTGGCCCTGTCCTGAAAGATCTTTTAGGGACATCCATAGAGATCTGAATATAAGAGAAAAAAGCTGCCTGGGAGCTTCTGCAATCTTGGCCCCAGGCAGCTCCACGTAAGGCAGTTACTTTCCCATTCACAGAGCTCAGGTAAAGCAGGCCCTCTTTTGGAACACAAAGCCGTGTTAATTTAAATAGGATTAATCTTAACCCCTTTGCAATCCTAATAATCTGTGCTCTGTATAGTAAATCTTTGGGCTGAGGGTGATATGTTATTCCTAAAAAAAAATCCTCACTTCTGAGAGAAATTCAGATTGAGGTGTGGGACCAGAACCTGTTCCTGCCTCACAGAGCCCAGGATATGGCTGGACCAAAACTCAGCCTGTTAGTGACAGAGGTTGGGCAAGCTATTGAGCAGTCGCTGGTTCAAGGGTGAGTTCTTCGGGAAAAGAAGGAGGTTGGGGTGGCTAGATCAATAGCGGTTACCTCTCAGAACAGCCTGGGATGCAGCCATGAGCCAGACCTGATTATAAGACAGCAAGGGGAAGCTCCAGGGATTTGTTAAAGCCTGTGCTGTTTGGAAGCATCTGTAGTTGGCAGGAGCCAGCAGGGTAATGGTGTCACAGGAGCCAGTGTAATAGACGCTGTGGGAGCTTCCTCTTCCACTCAAAGAGCAAAGGTTCAACATTAGAATAGTTTAGGGTCTGAGCAGCTGTCAGGGCTATGGGCCTGAGCGGGCAGGGAAGCATATGGGCTTCCCCAGTCCAGGCCTGGGGCCCCTCTTTCTGCCTCCTCTACCAGACCTGGAGCTTCTTTCCGTGTCCCTGGCCTGGGCTCCTCTCTCTGTCTGTTCTGCTCCCATGCTTAGGACACCTTGTTATTATTTACTAGTATTGAAGTAGCACATACAGGGCCCCGGTCAGGATCAGGCCCCCATTGTGATAGGTGCTGCACAAATACAGAGTAAAAGATGATCCCTGTCCCAGAATTCTTACTGTCTAATAAAGACAAGACACCACAAGTGGATGTAACAAACAATCACAAGGTATGGGGAAGGGGGGATGAGGGAAAAGGTAATGACTGCTCTGTTCTTTCCATCTTCTCTCTCTCTCTCCAACCAGGCATGGGTGTCTTTTGCTGCATCAATCACTCTTCTTTCAGGCTCATCAATTCTTCTCACTCAGATTTGTGGTCTGTCAAGAGACACAACACAGAAGGTGAAGTCCAGGAGGAGTGGGGTGGAAAGATGGTTTAATACCACCTTGTGCCGCCTGGATTCTGAGCTGCTCTGGGGGCCAGTGGGGCCCCATTGTAAATCCGAGCAGCCCCAGAGGCAGCACAGAATGCTTTGACCACTCCCCATTCCCATGCCCAACATGCCCCCATACTGGGACTGCAGGAGGACACTGTGGAGTAAAATGTACGTTGGTGCTACACTGTTCCTGCACTTTGAGAATTCCTCTGGGCTACTGTGGCTCCTTCATGCCACCAGAGCAATTTAAAGAAGTTGTATTTAGGTTAAAAATCTTGTCCAGCGTCAGCCGAAGTGCCTGAGAAATGCTGGTTAAGGACTGACGACCAGTGTTGCAGAGACAGCAGCTCCTGAGTAATGGAAGAAGGGAGGGTAAGTGAGGGGCAAGCAAGCAAAAGACTGAAGCAGAAGAGAGAACACCCTGACTCAGTGGATATTAATTTAAAGAAGCTAAATGTAACACAGGTAATTTTGACAGCATTGGCTTAATGAGGCTGCTAGACCCTGATGCCTACTATGCTAGTGAGGTCTGTTGGGTGATTGTGATTCTCCAGAATAAAAGAATAGTGGGTAATTTTTAGACCTTAAATATCCTTTGCACAGATGAAAACTCATAATTAGCACTATGGAAAAATATTCCCTAGAGAGAGAGAGAGAGACTGGGAAAAGGGACAGACTGCAGACTCCAGCTTCCCTTTTTTATTGCCCACGGCTGGATCCAGACTTCAAATATTGTTACTAATCTTGGCTAATTATCCAAAGATTAAATTTTTCAGTGTCTTTTGCAGGAATTTCCATACAGACCGAAAACAAGTAGGGGAAAATGTGGACTGCTAAGGGAACAAGGAAACATGACTAGTTACATTCCCAGATAGTTCTATAAATAAACAGAAAGAGGAAGTAAAACATTACATCTGTGGGAAGAATTATAAAGCACACATTGTCTTTCCAATAAGTATCGTTTCGTACCTAGTACATACCTGTATCACATTGTGAGAAATCTGCCTGTCAGCATTTCTAACATGCTCATCACTTTACAAACTGGACACTAACATTTTGAAAAGTAGCCACTGATTTGGGGTAACTTATTTTTAGGGTATCTAACATGCTTGGGTCTGATTTTCAAAAGTGCTAAGCACCCACCATTCCATTGGAATGTAATGGGATCTGTTGGTGATTTTCAGCACCCCTGAAAGTCAGGCCCAATATCTCTCAAGCTGGGTCCATTAGAACTGAGGTGCACAATCAGAGTCCTTGTTTGAAAAATTTGGCCAGTTGTTATATATAATATGTGATTTATCTAAAATTAATAAACTAATTATCAGATTGGAAATGTCTTTTCTGCTAATTAAAATTAGTAGTGTAGTGTTATGGATAGAATTATTCTCCAGAGAAAATTCTTTTTGTGTGATTGCCAATTGATGCAGGATGCTAACAGAAGTTTACCAAACAGATTCCTGAGCAGTTAACTCCTGGAAGAACCTTAGACAGACAAAGAGACTCCAAATTATCCCCAGCCCGTTTTTCAGATTTTTGGGTACAGAAGAATGCAGAGAGAATGTCAAAGTTGTGCAGTGAATGTCATGACCTGTTTCCGATTTTGGAACAAGTGTAACTGTTTGTACCTTCAAGAATTGAATGGATACAAATACAGAAGTGGGATCTGATCTCATTGATGGGCATGGTGCAGGAAGTGTTTCTTTTGTCCTGAAGGATGAAATCTGCTGTGTAGAAATGCTTGTTTCCATTTGCAGAATACATCCTCACAAAATTTGCTCTCCTTTTTTCATTTACTGGAATATGGACACGTGGAGTTCTCTGTCTGGAGTAAAGGGCTTGTGGTTTTATCCCTTAGCGCATTTAACACCACTCTGCAATATTTAGGTCATTAAACTTTCATGTCTATTTTTTTCTTGGGAAATTCAGTCACCTGTTCATCTCAGCTGCCAGAAATAACAGGCTGCCGCTTGGGATTTTAGCTTTGCAGAAATCAGAGTATCTCTGGAGTCCTGCACTAAACTAATTAGCTAGTAGAGTTTTCTGGACACATAATAAGCTATTGATGAACAAACCAACAGTCTGAACTGCTCCAGGAAAATCTTATGCTCTGAATGGAAAAAAAAAATACTAAAAATGCTAATTAAATGGAAGTCTGCAGTATTGTAGCAGTAACTACTGTGAAATCCTTCCCTTTGTAATAGCGACATCACTATTGCACAGCCACAAAAAGTTGTCTTTTTTGGAGAGGATTATTTAAAGTGTAAATTTGCAGGGCTTTAGAAGTGATTTTCTAATAACGATACTAATTACTGCATACCAGTAAAAATGCCTACCCAAAAATAGTGATTTTTATTTTGTGTGCAACGAATGGGAGAAAACAAAGGGGAAAGTATTAAATTGTTAATTATAAGGCTGTATTTTTATATAACTTATTTCCTTCGTGTGAAAAAGGAGTTGCTTATAGGGAAAAGACCCACCGAATCTAATAGAATATGGCAACCTTTCTATAGTGTTTTGGACCATCCTATAGAATATAGTAGAGAATTATACCCCTAATGTAGATTCCTATAGGAAGATTAATAAAAAAAAGTGTAAAAAGGAGATCATTCTCTTTCATTTTATAGGTTTTGAAATAATTTCTATGTAACCCTGTTCAATCTCTATGGAACCTTATTGAATTGTATAGGACTTTTCCGTAAGGGTGCTGTAGCTGTTTCAGTGGGTAACAGATGGCTCTGTAAATAAACATCTCTCTCTTCCACTGATAGTTACTTGAATAAATTAAAGCTTCACTGAATCTTTGTGTAATAGAAGGTTTGAGTTCTGGTCTGTCCTTGAAATTAAATTGTGTTGTGTGGCTGGATCCTGGTGCAAAGTCCCAGGCCCCTCCTTTCTTGGGCCCAGGTGCTTCTATCCAACTTAGGTCACATAGGAACTCAACTCCTCCTTGCACTTTAGCATGGGCAGTTATTACTATCGACCTGAAAACCAATGCGGGATCATCCTCTTGTACCTGTTGTATGAGTGCGAGAGAAGCCAGGACTATGCTTGTTGTATTTATGCTCCATGGTTCGTGTTCCCATTCAGTGGAAGCTGGTGACATTTTCAACTGGGCAGGCAAAATTGACACCTACTGGCACCTTCAGAACTAAATTACACTAAATGAGTTAGAGCGCTGACTATACTGGACTCAAAACAGGGGAGGCAAAATCCACTCCAGCAAGCCTGCATTAGTCTCATGTGTCTCCCAAAGTCTAGACTTCCCACTCAGCACTACCACTTTTGTTTTTTACAACGAATTGAGCAACCACCCAAGTGTGCCTCTCACACCATGCTCCACACTTATCCGCTGAGTGAGCAGAACCAATTGAACCACAAGGGTCCGGGCACCTTTCTGAGCAGACAGACTGAGCTGTGTTGTGTTTAAAGTTGGATTTCCCTTGTCAGGACGATTACAAGTGGTGTTGTGATCAGAATGTGACTTTGTGGCAGGCTGTAGAAGCATAAACGATGACTGATACTGCTGAGATAATGTGGAATGGAGACTTAAAACCCGCCACAGCTGCAGAATAATGGGAAGCTTAGTGAAAAGGGAGGTAATCCCATAAAGGGATAAATCTGATTACACTCCACGTGCTGCACAAGCCCTTGTCCCAAAGGAATTCCAGTTTCACCAGGGCTTCTACTAGCCACTAAAGTCTCATGTAAGGTATAGGAATGAAAAGGTGAACGCCTTACACATGCACCTGGGACTGCTTTTGCATGTCAGCCCCTGACACCAGATGACTACTTATGGAGATCAAAAACCTGGTTCTCTATTATCTGTCGCCTCCTGCTGTCGGTTACACCTGTGCAAAGACAGTGTAAAAGACTACCCAGTTAGAGTGGTAGTGTTCTTCACACAGTTTGCACTCTCTTGCACTGATGTAAATGATGACACAAGGTACAAGGCTGTCGAAAGTTGGGCCCAAGAGTATCAGGACCATATACCAAAGTGAAATTGGCCCATTATAAAATCCAGTCATTTCCTTAACAATTAGTGTAATTAACTGAAAATTACACTGGTTATTTTAACTGTCAACTAAGCTATATTTATTTATTTTTTAAATATCCGAAAGTCAGTAATTTTTGGTTTTTAACATTTTAGGAGTGAATTAATGCTGGGAATAAAAGTGAGGGACTGGCAGTGGTTGCTTTGAACCAGATATACTGCAGGCAGGTTCAGTGCAAGCTTCCTTCTAAGTTGCGCTGATGCCTCTCAATCCTGACCTGCAGTTCTTCCTGCTGTTCCAGTTCCGGCTTGTACCGAGTTACTCCAGACAGAACTTTGGTTTTGTTTTGTGAACCAGTGTCATGTAGGTGGTGGGATGAAACCCATTTGTGCTTGTGATCTAAGCGAACATACGGTTGAGTGAAAGGTGAGAATTGTGCAACTACCCCCTAAAACAACACTGACTTGCAATATTTTGTTTTCTTTTCTGTTTACAGCAGCAACTACAGGCGTACGTGGCCTGGGTGAATTCCCAGCTGAAGAAGAAGCCAGCAATAAAGCCAGTGCAGGACCTAAGGCAGGATCTCCGAGATGGGGTCATCCTGGCCACTCTCATTGAACTTGTAGGTCAGTAACACCAAGTGGCACTATTGCTCCTGTAGGGGCTGTGGGGCGTTGCATGGAGGAAGCGCATCTTGGTGAGGCCCTGCTAGCGGAATGCTTGGACCTGTGTGAGGCTGGCCAGCAGGCACCGCAGTATCAGAGCAGGGTGGTCGTTTTAAGAGAAAGGAAGATTGTGGCTCATAAAAGCCAATCTTCCACTGAAGTCCTTATGTGTTAGCTCAGTATCACTTGCTAACCTTTGGCTAGTGGCCGAGTTCCAGGCCCTTTGAGAACTGCATTCACTTTGTCACCTGACACATGCCAAAACCTGCGAGCGTGGCCACGATAACTGCCACAAGAGGAGCTGAGGTGTTTTAAGGGAGCCATTTTGATTTCCCATATTGATGAATGGTATTAGGGACCCAGAGGGGTATATGGGCTAAGGTGGGGCTAATATGTGGCTTCTTAACTTCATTTGGGTATGTATGTGTGACCTGAGCCCCGTAGTTCTGTATCTCTGCCTAACGCTGACAGCCCTGCCTGGAGTTTACTTGTCTGTGTTAATGGATGGGATTCCCGTAGGTCGGAGTTAATCTCTTTACTAAGACACAAATATTTACAAGAAAGAAATAATAGGACTGAGCAGAAATGGTTCTAGAAGCTGATGCTGTCCCTTGCTGAGACTATGCCATGCAGTGCAGGGTATCTGCACACAAAGGACATGTGCTGACTCAAGAAAATACAAGGAATAATGAATTACCCACAAAAAGCATCTTCACATTCAGTGCTACCGGTTTGTTTTGCTATTAGACACCTCATGAGCAGGGAGAAGTCACACATATGGCTCCCTTACTCATCCCAACATAACAGCTGCTGAATCCTATATTCCTTGCACCTGTAACCGTTCCAGTGCCAGTCAGTACCAAGCAGGTTCATTACTCTCTATAATTAGGCTGTTTGATTTTCCCAGCTGGTGAGAAGCTGAATGGCATTCAGGTCAGTCCCACCAGCCAGCAGGAAATGAGAGAAAATGTAGAGAAAGTCCTGCAGTTCGTGGCATCGAAAAAGATTCGTATGCACCAAACTTCAGCGAAAGGTAAGGGCTCCCTGATGACAGTGTCACCATGATCCTTAGCTAGCTATGTGAGAACTGGATCCTTTGTTGTTTTGTGTCCTACAGATAATTTATTTCCAAGACGGAAATTTCTCTTGTTGCTACAATCCAGTAATATGTTTAGTTTTTGCTTGAACGGCACTAAATTCTTGGTTGCTTTGGTAACAGTAGCAAACAGGAGAAGCGAGCAGTCCAGGGTAAGAAATAAATAATAGTATTAAGAAGAAGAAGAAATGTCCCCTCTCCTCTGAGTGGTCAGAGGACCAAACAAATGGTATAATTGAGAACACAGACTTGGAAACCTTAATTGAATGGACATAAATAAATTGTTATTGGGCTGTTGCCTTCTGTGGTGGGAACAAGACCATTCCAGACCACTGGAAATCAGTAGTATTGTTTCCCATGCTTTGCAAACTCTGTTTGCCAGCATTTCCTGTCATAAGAGGAACAGAACATGTGGTGGGAAAGAGACACAAGGAGCAAAAACATGCACTTTCTGCCTCTTACTGTGGCATCATTTAGTCACAGAGAGCACATGGATGGAGGAAAACAGTCCCCTATTCTTGCTGGTTGCTGAGTGTCCTGTTTGCTCCTCCTGGGGCACTGGGTGAGGTGCAGTGCCCAATGACTCAAACTGGAATCATGGAGCACATGACCTTTCCTGTTGTTATCAGGAAGAGAAGAGCACAGCCCTGGGGTTACAAGCCTCAGCTGGGTAGCCTTTGTGTATTCAGAGTACACAGTAAGTGCTCCATGCCAGCAGCATGGCTACCAGCAGCCTGGAGGCTGTGCTATTTTTCCCCATTCAGTGAGGCATTATATGTCAGTTCGCACCATTTCACTGACTCTATAAGCTGTTGTTAATACAGATAAAACCTTCTCTATACGCCCTGTAAACAAATATATCATTAGGCCCAGCCCAGGCAGCTCTCTCTCGAGGCCGCTTAACTCAGTGATCTGAATTTGCTTTCTTAGTTTCTTGTATCTAGGTTGGTAGCAGGGAAGTAAAATATGAGCATCCAGAGTTTGGTAGAGCACAAATGAGAGCAGAGTAAGCTCTAAAGGTTGAAACCCAGGGCTGGTGCTCTGCATCCCTTCTGGTTTTCCTAGAAAAAATGTCACATGCCATGTCTGGCCTGTTCTAGTCTCCTTTGGCCATTCTCGGTGACAGGACTTTGTTGAGCTTTGTGTAAGGGCTCTGAGGTTGGACATGTTATGAAGTGATCAGAGAAATGTAGGGCTGGAAGGGACCTCAAGAGGTCATTTAGTCCATTCCCCCAGAGTGAAGCAGGATTAATGTATCAAAGCTACTGCGCAGAGTGAGGTGTGGGCACAGGACTCTGGGACACAGAAACCCCTGAGTTCTAATCATAGTTCTGACACTGACTCGCTCTGTGACTTTGGGCAAGTCATTTCCCCTCTCTGCCTGAGTCTCTGTGAGTGACATGGATTAATTATGATCTACACCTCTACCTCGATATAACGCTGTCCTCGGGAGCCAAAAAATCTTACCGCGTTATAGGTGAAACCGCGTTATATTGAACTTGCTTTGATCCACCGGAGTGCGTAGTCCTGCCCCCCCGGAGCACTGCTTTACCACGTTATATCCGAATTTGTGTTATATCGGGTCGCGTTATATCGAGGTAGCGGTGTATTTTAACAATGTTTATTTTGGTCCCATCCCACCCTCCAAAAGTAAAAATTAACCAGACTTCAGGCATCCAGTCCTTCCCCAAAAGTCTGGGGCTGGAATTTTCAAAGCTGCCTATGGGATTTGGATGCCCAGTTCCCATTACATTTAATGGCTACTGCACGTCTAAATCCCTTGGGTGGCTTTGAAAAACACCCCCCCCCCCAAAAAAAAAAAAGAAAAGAAAAGAAAAAAAGAATGGATGGTCTTTGGAGTAAGCCCTGAAGGTCATCAAATTTGCGCTGTTTTGTACACTGAGGGAAAGTGCATGGTGATGAGGATTGATTAGTTAATGATTACTAGACGTTGTTGTTGCAGAATTCCATTCTTGCTCAGCTCCCTCCTCTTTCCTATTAAAAATGTTAATGCAAGTTCCATGGGCCAGTTGGAGTCATCACTGGTACAGTGATCTTCAGTGACAGTGACACCTTTGTAGTGATCCTTCAGTAACACTGTCACACATAGGCTGGACTATTTGTTGAAAATAATCCTATACCAGGGATAGGCAACCTATGGCACGCGTGCCAAAGGCGGCACGTGAGCTGATTTTCAGTGGCACTCATGCTGCCCGGGTCCTGGCCACCAGTCCGGGGGGCTCTGCATTTTAATTTAATTTTAAATGAAGCTTCTTAAACATTTTAAAAACCTTATTTACTTTACATACAACAATAGTTTAGTTATATATTATAGACTTATAGAAAGAGACCTTCTAAAAACGTTAAAATCTATTACTGGCACGCGAAACCTTAAATTAGAGTGAATAAATGAAGACTCGGCACACCACTTCTGAAAGGTTGCCGACCCCTGTCCCATACAGAAGTCCCAAATGTGCCCAGAGCAGTAAAAATTCTGTCCTATAGGTGGCAGTCACTGATTTTACTTCAGGCTGCTTCATACAAAACAACTAGTATGGAGCACTGGAATGATAACTCAGTCCTAATTGTTCAGTCCCTTTCTTTTGGAATGCTCCTGTTGAGTTTAATTACATTCACACGTGTTGGTCACACAAGAACCCTGCTGAGCCCCATTGACCTGAGGTTTGATTGCATTTTGCAGATATCGTTGATGGGAACCTGAAATCCATCATGAGGCTGATCCTTGCCTTAGCTGCTCATTTTAAACCTGGCTCGGGTAGAACAGCCATTCAAAGCCCAGCCAGCATGGTGGGGAAGAGCCTTTCAGCATCATCAGCCAGTCACAGGCCTCATTCAGCGGCTGCCATGGCCCAGGGTGCCGTGGCTGCTCTGGCAGATGTTCGTCAGGATGTCTCACGCTCAGGACGTGATGTTTTCCGGCACAGACAGAGGTACTGGGTGCTCCCATCTAGTCTCATTGGAATGAGTGTGAATCTTGGTGCTAAGTCTTAGTCCTCGGGGGCAGGTAAAGGGGACATCTCCCTATAGGACAGATAAAGAGGTCTCTGCCTCTCTGCTATGAATTCATACATTGCTTGTTGACCTGAACCCAGGCCACCTTTTGCTGTAATCTCATTGGAGCTCACAAACAATCCAGAGTAAGACTGAGTTAGCACCTGGATGGGATACCTCTAAGGCTATGTCTTCACTGGCAAAAAGGTGTGTTTTTACCATGGGATAACTAACGTGCGTGTAAAAACAGTGGAGGTAAGGCACTGTAGTTTTACCATAAGGTAAACCAGGTGAGGCCAGCCACAGACAGGTGGTATAGTGCTGACCTTGCCTAGCCACCTTGCAGTATACATGACCGTGCCTTGCCTTCACCTAGGATTGTACAGCACGATAACTAGCACACATTTATTATCTCGCTTTAAAAGAAAACAAAACACCTTTGTGTCACTGAAGAGAAAGCCTAAGAGCTCTATTACATCCTTCCCTTTGCATCAGTACTGAGCACAATGCCGCTGCATGGCAAAAGGAGGTGCTGTGGCTTATGGAGGTACTGTCTTTCACGTGAGACATAAAACTAAGGCACTGACCGTTTGTGGAATTTAGAGATCCTGGGTGCACTTTTTGTAAGAGTCAGGGTGCTAACCCTGGTGTCCAATTCCATCATGCCTCCCTAAATTCCTCTTGCCTTCTCGTATTATGCCAAGCCGTGGAAATTGTTGTAGTGTTGCTGAGTGCTGTTTATCAGCTGCAGTGTCCTACAATGCTATAGGGTTTGGCGTTTTATTATTCTTCCAAAGGACATGGGCAAGTGTTCCTCTTCAGGACGGCCAGCCCTTGTCGTATTAGCAGAAGCTAGCCTTTTCCCCACTCCCTGCTTCCCTCCCTCTCCAAAGCTCTGCTGCTACTCATAGGAGTTTGGAGGCATTTAACAGGTAACATACTGTTCCCCTCCCCTGCCATATCACAGGTAGATGGGAAAGGGTTTCCTGTCTCACACTTTCTAGATCAGAAATTAGATTTTCTCATTCGTAAGAGGCCCGGAGGATTGCTGCCTCCGCCTCCTTTCCTTTATTTCATTAGCCCCCGTTCTCCCCTTCCCCTCCCCCAAGAATGTCTATCATTAGGTTCAGACAATAAATTTAAAAAAAAAACCAAAAGGATTTCTGCCCCTGCTCTGTGAGGCTGTTATTCATTATGTCATTTTTATCTTCAGAAACAGCAGCGTCGATGAAGAAATTGAGAATCCCTACTGGAGTGTCCGAGCACTGGTGCAGCAGTATGAGGGACAGCAGAGCGTGCCCTCAGAGTCTTGCTCCTCCAGGTAACAGACATGCCCATTGCAGAGCTGTGTCCCATCACAGCCTGGCAGAGTCCATCTCCTGCCCACCCCACATCTGGCCGCCTCGCAGCCCAGCCCCCTGCCTACCCTATGGATGTGCTCCCCTCACACACAGCCCAGTCTCTGACTAGTTTTAGGAATAAGGAAAATTTCACGCACTGAGATTTCCCAGCTGAGCTGGAACGTGAAACACCAGCTCTCAGTGAGTGACATTTCATTGACTCCCTTGATCTTGCAGACTCTCCCACAGAGAAGGTTCGTCTCATCCATGAGACAGTGTGGCGAGGTGGTGTGAGCACAAGGCTAGGAGGTGGGAACTCCTCAGCTGTAATTCTGGCTCTCACCCTAATCCTGGCTCTTTGGCCTCCCCCAGTGAGAACAGAGCGAATAGGAGTAGGAAACACCAAAGCAGAGGGTTTGCTGCGAGATTGAGAGAAACTGAGAGGATGAATCACAATGGTTCCTTCGGGGCTTGGAATCTATGACTCTATGAATGAGACTGAGGTTATCACTACAATACAGTTTGCATTGGAGTTATGATGCTTAGGGGTTTGAATAAGTCACCCTCCAAGCTACGTAAATTATGCTGACCTAAGTGCCGGCATAGACAGTGCTATGTCAGTGGAAGAGCTTCTCTCGCCAACATAGCTACCATTTCTCGCGGAGGCTGGAGTAATTAAGTTGACAGGAGAGCTCGCTCCCCTCGGCATAGATACCCCAGGGTATTTTGGGGGCAGGCCCAGCCCTTGTGCTGTGTCAGGGTTGGGTGTAGCCTCACCATTGAGTCCATGTCCCAGGGCAGGGGAGGGGCTGCAGGGTGATCTCCCACCTTCATGCAGCCAGTGGCCTGGGCTCCCACTGCCATGCTGGAGCCTCCGTATTTCTTTATTGACAAATAAAACTTGCAGAATTTTAAAATATTATGCGCAGAATTTTTTATTTTTTGGTGCAGAATTCCCTCAGGAGCAATCTGTGTAAGAGGCATGAAGGAGAAATGAGCTGAGACTTCCAAACCAAGCAAGCCTGATGCCTGCACCCAGACCTCAGGGGCAGGGGAAGTAGGGATTTTAGCAGCAGGCTCAGTTTCAGGAATGCGTTATTTTGGGATTCAGACCCAGAGTCTCTGAAGTGGGTGCCGCAGCTGTTCCCACTGCCGTTGTGCCCTCATCCATCACCTTTAACTGCTTTTAGCTTTATAGTTATTTCATTATCCAGCCATCCCCCAACTCCCCTGGACCTTCATGTTCAATCAAGTTCAGTGTTTAATTGATTTCTGAAAAGTCCCCTGTAACCTGCTATAGAGCATTAAAGTCAGAGTTTACCCCCATCTACACAGCAGGAATTTTTGCCATGTAAAGCGGGACTTGAGAAATACACCCTCTCTGCTATACCTGCAGCCTTGGCTGGGGACTCGCTAGATCTCACTAGCTAAGCAAAGTTGAGCTGAGGCAACACTTGACTGGGAGATCTCTAAGGAAAGGGGTTTTGCAGGAAGTGGTATTGGTTAGAACTACAACATGTTTTACCTGGGGCTGAACACACGTGAAGGCTGAAGTGGGTGCCACTCACAGCAGTGAGCCTCAGCAGCAAGTGCTGGGAGAACACATTCCTTTGGTTCTTCACATGCTCCACTGACTCCCAGTTGCTCCAGAGCAGATGTCAAAGCCCTAGTCCTAGTCTATGGAGCCCTTAATAGAATGGGACCTGGCTGTGTCAGAGACCCACACATCCATAGGCCAGGACCTTCTATGGCAACTACACTGCACAGAAACTAGGTAGCCAGTGAGGAGCTGGGGGTAGAACCTTGCCACTGGTAGGAGAGATCTGACCAAGCCTGGCTGTGTTTAGGTCAGAGTATAGGGATATACATTTTGGACAGAGTCTTTCCCCACTAATAAGGCTTGAAAGTAAAGATATATCTCTTTGAACATGTAAATTCCCTCTTCTCCCCCTAAGCTTGAGTCTCTGCTCATTTTGAGCTCCATTTGAATGTGGTGGAGGAGGGGACTGCAAGGAACTTGTTTAGCTCCTTGCTTCACAGCTGTCTGGCCCCAGTGCAAGTCAGGGGTGCACACGGGCAGCCCTGACTTACACCACTGATGTAAGGTGAGTCAGGGACCTTATGCCAGTGGAGGATTGGGCATCGTGGAGCTCCACTCCATTACATCCCCTTCTTTCCTGTCCTATCCATGCCCCGCCCTTGAACACATAGAACAAGTTCTATTTGTGGCACTGCTGGAGGATACCCTTTATGTTGGGGTTTGGGGGGATGGCTGACACATGAGGTGATGGATTTTCTTCTGCCAGATCTCCACCAGCAGAGAGTATCCCTGGTACAGGGAGATTTCTCCGCCGCACTTCTCTGGCCACTTTAAGGCTACTTTGCACCTCCATAGCACAAAATGGCCTACCTGCCCCACACAAAGTGGCCTTAGCATGCCTGAGAATCCAGCCCCTTGGGACCCAGGTGAAGAGTGAGAAGAAACACGATGGTTCTGGACCCTTTTGCTTCTTCAGAATTTTGATGGTTAGATGCCCACATGACATGTGCCGTATAAATATCTAAGATAGATCAGTTTGGTATGGGGTGGTTTTTCTCTCTGAGTCAATACTGACTCACTTCCCCAGTGCGGTGCTAGAGGATATTGTGCTGCTGGAGGTGCTACTTATCAGATGAGAAATAAAACCATGGTCCTGACCACATGCGCTTGTTAAAGATTTCACAGTATTTTTCACAAGAGTTGAAGAGTGTTGACCCCTTCTATTCGGGGCAGATACCAGTTTAGGTAAATACATTTCACCTTTTTCCATTCTCTCTGTAGTTTGAATTGGCAACAGTATTTTTCACATCATGTCCTATTGTGTAGCATTGTTGTGCACTGCTAAATAGCTGTGGAATGCCCCACAGTGGCTGCATTTCCATGAGGAGTGAAATAATACCTGTATGTATACTTTGCAAAGTGCTTTGGGTTTTTTCATAGTGCAAGGAGTTCACCAAGTGTAAGATGATATTTATTATCATTGCTGACAGGAAGTGATGTCACTGAGTAGCTTGCATATTATATAAAATCAGCAAATATTTTCCTGAACACCTATATGATCAGAAGAGGGAATTTTACAGAATTGAAGATAAAAACATAAAATTAATTGTGCTGCTTTTGAACTAAAATCATTGCTTTGTTAATAAAATGTTTGTCTGGAACTTTTGAAATTATGTTGGAGTAGAACAGGGGTAGGCAACCTATGGCACGCGTGCCGAAGGCGGCACGCGAGCTGATTTTCAGTGGCATTCACACTGCCCGGGTCCTGGCCACCGGTCCGGGGGGCTCTGCATTTTAAAAACCTTATTTACTTTACATACAATAGTTTAGTTATATATTATAGACTTCTAGAAAGAGACCTTCTAAAAACGTTAACATGTATGACTGGCATGCGAAACCTTAAATCAGAGTGAATAAATGAAGACTCGGCACACCACTTCTGAAAGGTTGCCAACCCCTGGAGTAGAATAACAGGGGGTGCTGTGGATCAGTACTGAAGTGCATGAGCTGATCTCCTTGGGGGCCCATGGTTGGAATGGCAGGGGGTGCTGTGGATCAGGTTTGGGGTGCATTGGCTGGTCTATTTTGGGGGACCAGGGCTGGAATGGCAGGGGATGCTGTGGATAAAATTTGAGCTGCATCAGCTGATGGGGGGGGGGCAGGGCTGGAATAGTAGAGGGTATATCAGGTCAGCATTGAGTGCCAATGGCACAGTCTGTACCTTCAAAAGTAAGACTTTTCACATTGGTTACTGTCTTTAATAATCACTTTTCTCTGGTTGAGTTAAAGATCTCTAAAGTGCCCAGGGCTCTTTTGGGTTCGGTTTTCTCTGCCTTGCTCCCTACACAGCTGTGCATATGAATCAGTGGTAGAGGGAGCCCAAAGAGTTTACAGGTTACCTGCTGTGTATATTTCCTAGAGTTCTACTAATCCTGCACTACTGAGATGCAGACAGAGCTACTGACAACTCAACAGGAAATTATCAGAGATTGTATCAAGCTGGAGCTAAAACACTTTTTAATTGAAGCTGGGAATATGCTCTGATGTATCATTAGATTTCAATCATAACGTCTTGAGAATGGAATATTCTTTGTCCATTACTGTGGATTTGTTCCCTGGCTTTGTACATACAAAGATGTTGGACAGAGACTGTGCTATGTGCATCAGCAGTGAGAAACAAAAGACAGGCTGAGAGGGAGTTAGGGGGCAGGGTTCTGTCAGTGTTTGTCAAAGGGCAAAACCACATAGCTTTTGAGGGCTGCAAAGGAGAGCAAACATGGAAATGCTATTGAGTTTTGCATGCAAGACCCCGCTGGGGAACGGATCCAGGCTGCCAGGCTGAGGGCTGTTTTGTGTATCCTCCAGCAGTGCCAGAAATAGAACTTGTTTTATGTGTTCAAGGGGGGGAGCAGATTATGGCTATTGTAGAAAAGGGTATCTGATGCCGCTAGCCAAAGGCACAGCGATTGCTGACACAGAGGTTGGCTGTTTAATTGCAACAGTAACTGCCAAGTGAGGAAAGATTTATTCATATCAAGCCCCATCAGAAATTGGGAGGATGTTGTTCCTGTGATAAGACACCAGGCAGAGGGTGGTGCCTGAGGAGAGAAAAATTGACAGTAGCCAAACTCGGTATGTTTCATTTAGAATCGCAGATCTATGAGAAAAGGGTGTTAGATAATAGGCATGGTGCAGACTTAGCTATATGTGAATGTTCAGGAGGAAGTTTCATGTTGGCCTGGTATTGTTGCTAATTTATGAATCACCTCAAGAGATACTAATATTCTGTTACTGGAGCTTGGGGCCCTACTGTGATGGGTCTTGACTCTTATGACCGAGTTCTGCCTTTTCTGATTCTCCCAGTTCCTGCATCCCACCTGAGGTAGGGGGCAGGTCCTCTGCTCTGCTCCTTCACCCAGTAAGCTACCTCCATGAGGGATTGTGTATGTCCATGAGGGATTTTGCATTGCTTAATTTACATGAGGGTTTCCAGGAACCGTCACATATGACCTAGGACCTGGTGGGGCTGTTTGGTAAAAAAAGATGAGATGGAAGAGAGAACCTGTCAAACTCATTAGCAATTAATCCCCTCACTGAGGAGCCACAAGAAGGAGCAAGGGATGTACTTGTTACCCCTACCCTTTGGCCATCCTCCTATATACATCTTCCCCCTTGGCCCCTCCTCCCAATTCACCCTCCCGCTCCTGATGGTCACTTAAGGTGATACCCTTCCTCATAACTCTGTGAATAGTCTTGTTGACTTCAGTAGGACTTCAAATGGAGTAAGATGCTACTCAATGTGAATCTGCCATGTGGCCTATAGTCAGGATTCCATTTTGTTGAGAATAAGCCCTGCCTACATTCATTCCCGAGCAAATTTGCATATAGGCAGTATTGTCTAGAGCATGGAGACTGGTTGTCAGGATTCCTGGGTTCTCTTTTGGTTCTGGAAGGGTATGTGGTCAACTAGTTAGATCAGGGGACTGAGGCTCATGAGATCAGAGTTGTTTTTCTGCCTGTGACACTGACTCACTGTGTGACCTTGGGCAACTCATGTCCCCTCTTCGTGTCTGTTTCCCCATCTCTAAACAAGAGAATGATTCTGACTTGCCTCACAAAGGGTGTGTTGCTGAACTCATCTGTGTTTGTAAAGCACTTTGAGATCCTCAGGCGGAAGGTGTTAGAGACAGGCAGAGCATTATTGTTATTATCAGGCTGTCTTCCTTGTACTCATTCTGACACTGAATGTCACCCCATTTCATCTTATTGCTTTGGTGACATGCTGCATATTTATACCCTGGGGCTCTTCACTGTCAGTCTCTTTAGTTTTAAAATAAATTATTTTGAAAAACTGTGAGCAGTCTCAGAAGAAGCCAGGAGAAGCCTGCACCCCTGACTGCAGGTGACATCTCCTGGGATGTGGTGGCACCAGTCTCCTGGATGGAAACTCCAGAGGAAAATAAGATGCTCGCTTTCTCTTCCCTATTCGGAGAAGGGAATAAGCCAGTTGGAGCATGGGATACCCAGAGTTGCCTGGCAAGAACAAACCACATTTCTTATTAACGAACTGACTATATTTTTGTAATCACAACACTACCCCTTCCCATCTCATCCCATTGCACAGTTCCAGTGCAGTGTCCCAGCCTAATATCAGCACATATCTGGATTTATTTCCTATGGGGCACGCACATGTACTTGATATCAGAATTTCCAGGAAGGAATGTTATGATAAGAAGAGACAACAGAAATTATTCATGGGGAACTTGCCAAAATCCCTCCCTTCCCTTTCCCTCCCAAAGACCTTCCCTCCCCCACCCTGAGCTAGACATCTTCTCAGAGAATAGACTCTGCCTTGCACACCGTGACAGCCAGAGGGAGAGGGAGCTGGAGATAGCGAGGAAGGAAGCTACTCACAGGACTGGGAAATGCTGCACACTGCTTAGAGACTGGTGGAGCAAAGAGCCTACTCTTAACAGAGCACTTTTCCCTCACTGAATCCTGGGTCTCTGCAGCAGGAGCTGTATAGCTGAAGTAGGCAGAATGGGATGAGAAACGCAACTTGCAATCCAGGCCGAGATTCTCATGATGAAAACAACCAGGGCATACGGTGGACCAAAATGCAGCAGCAAGAGACAAATAACCTGCAAGGAAAACCAGCAGAATCAAAACCTGGACTGCAGAATATTCTGACTCTGTAATCAAATCTGTGTGTGTGTGGGCTGCCGATTTATCACCAAACATCTCCTTGCAAAGACCCTGAACCTTTTTGCTGTGAGTCTCTCGGCTCACGCGAGGAAGTCCGACTGGCAAATATTTCTTCGTTAGTTTGACAGGAACTGGCATCCTCGGCATCAAATTCCAAGCCTGTGAATGGACAAGGCATGTCTGCAGCCAGGACCTGCGGATTCCTGAGGCTCCACGGGAAACGGACTCTGTGAGGCGAAAGGTTAAAGTGGGATCATGGGAGGGAAGCAGGTCAAATGGTGAGCGATTGTTGTCATTGTCATTTGAAACAGCAGGGTCGGGGTGTTTATTAAAATCTCCAGGGAATTCAGGCTTGTTACTGAAACTGTTTCCATAAGCCCTGATTGCGTGCAAGATCCCAAAGCATTGATAATCCAGGGATTTGACTAGGCAAGGATTTTAGCTAAGAAACCAAGCAATGCTAGAAGGAATAATACAGAGTGTTTTCCTGTGACATAAATCCTGCCTCAGTTGATTTAATTTCCCAGCACTCATTTCTGCATGCTTCAATGATGAATAGTTATGTATCCTTTTAAATAAGAAATCAAATTTGAATGCGTCTTTGGATATCTCTCACTCGAATAATTTTGGGAATTGATATGAAAAACCATGGGAATTTGGCCAGCTTTAACCAGTTGGCAGAGTGATAAATAGGGGTGACCTTTGGCCTGTGCTGCTGCTTCAGGAGCAATCAGCGTGCATGTAAATGTGTTCCTGCCCAAATGGCCATGTTTCTCTCATGTGCAGGGAAACTGCCTGGAGATGGAGCTGTATCTGTAAGAAAACCTAAAGGATTATATTAAAATCCTGTTGTAGATGTGGTGTGAAATATCTGATCCTGTCTCAGTTGCGTTAACCCCCAAATCTATCACAAAATGTTCACTTTGGGCAGTGGATCTAGTTCTGAAAAGAGCAGATTGGGGAGAAATGTAACTTCCCTGTGCTGTGTCCTGTTCCCTGCCACATGGCCCACACGTCCCATATCCTGCACCTCCCTAGAGCACCCGCTGCCAAATGTGCCTTTTGCCTTCTGGCCCTCTAGGTTGATCTTTCCCCTGTATGCCTAGGTAGCCTTCCTCACATGCACCAAAGGTTGATCTTGTTTTCTTGGGCTGCTTCCTCATGGTTTTCCTGCTTGTGGGGAGACAACCCACAAATACACCTCTCAATGATTACATAGGGCTGATGGCTCCCCAGGGGTCTGAGGTGAACAGGTGCAGAGGGAACATTAGTGACTGTAACTTAAAGGACGGCAAATCTCATGCAATGTTCCTGGGTGTGTTAGGTCAGTCAGTCTGTCTCTGTGACTTTCTGTGTATCTGTGCTGATTTAAAGTTTGATCATTTGTCTTTAATAATCGATTATCTCCTCAGAACACAAACATCACATTCCTGGGCCCCTGGGCAATGATTTCAGTTTTAAACATCATCTGTTAGGGAACGCTGCATTGGGATTCGCTTTCTTTAAGGTAAAGCTTTGGGCACATCCAACAACCTTTAGCAAATCTGCACACTGTGGGTATGTCTACACTGCAAAGAAAAACCTGCAATGCCTAGTCTCAGAGCCTGGGTCAATTGATTTGGGCTAGCATGGCTCAGGGTGTGGGGCTAAAAATAGCACTGGAGCCTGGGCTCTGAAACTGGCAAGGGGGGAGGGTCTTGGAGCCCAAGCTCCAGCCCGAGTGGGAATGTCTACACTGCAATTTTTAGCCCTGCAGCCTGAACCCCGTGAGCCTGAGTCAATTAACCTGGGCTCTGAGGGTACAGCTCCACTGTGATAAAAGACCCGTGGCACAGAGCCATGGTTGGCCCAAGTCAGCTGACTGGGGTTCACGGGGCTTGGGCTGCCAAGCTATAAAATTACAGTGTAGATATTGGGGCTTGGGCTGGAACCCCGGCTCTGGGAACCCAGGAGTGGGGAGGGTCCCAGAGCCTGGGCTCCAGCCCGAGCCCGAATGTCTAAACTGCAATTTTATAGCCCTGCAGCCCAAATTCCACTAGCTTGAGTCAGCTGACTTGGGCCAGCTGCAGGTCTTTTATTGCAGTGTGGCTATACCCGAGACTGTGTGCTGAGGGTGTTTCTTTTCAAGGTAGACATACACTGTATGAGCAACAGGGTCTGAGCAAATACTGCTGCTGCTTTTTGTATCTAGTCCAAAATGGTTACTCTCTCTTCACTTAGTGACTCACACTCATTTGTTCTTTTACTGCAGTGGAAGCTGACTTAGTTGAATCATTTAAAACTAGATTAGTCAAACGCCTGGAAAATAGACTAGGAACAGTCTCTTGGGGGTGGCTCCTGGGAGTGGACTATATGGGAGCTGCTAACAGGTCATTTCCTCTCTAATTTCTAAAATTCTTTGATTTTATTAGAGAGATGTGTATGTTCCTGAGCTGGGGGACCTATATCAGAAGTGCTGGGAAGATTGGGAAGGCAAGCTGTAGAAGTGCATTTTATTTCTCTAAATCTATTCTGTTACTTTCACCATGTTTTCTTTTTATTCTCTCTGGCTTTTGTGTCTGTCTTGAGGAGAATGAAACATTAACTCCTCCTTGCACTTGCAAGGATTAGTTCCTGGAGACTTTGGGGGCACATTAAATGGATCACTGAGCTTTGGATGCCTTTGCTGTTGTCCCGGTGATGGATATGGGAAGAACGTCTGAAAGAGCTTGAGAGTCTGGACCTCACAACCAGCTGAGATTGTTGTAGAAATATGTGGCTGCTTTCAAGAAGCTTTCTCATTTAAAGCTAGATCATGTGTTGGTGTCTTTGTGTTCCCGAGGGCTCCTTAGGCCTGGTCTACACTACGGGATTAATTCGGATTTAGCAGCGTTAATCCGAATTAACCCTTCACCCGTCCACACTACAGAGCCAGTTAATTCGAATTAAAGGGCCCTTTAAATCGATTTCTGTACTCCACCTCGACGAACGGAGTAGAGCCTAAATCGATTTTGTTAATTCGAATTAGGGTTAATGTGGCCGCACACCACCGAATTACTGTGTTTAAATTAATGGGGTAGTGTGGCCGCACACCACCGAATTAATGTGGTTAAAAACCGAATTAAGGTGCTTAGTGTGGCCGCGCACAATCGAATTTATACAACCTGTTTCCCAAATTCGAATTATCTAAATTCGGATTAATCCTGTAGTGTAGACATACCCTTAGCATGGGAATTCTAGGTTGGTTCCCCATACTGTAATTGTCCCTTTAAATACAGGTGAGAAATCAAGAGAGCTGGGATACTGTGAATGACTTTTGGTAGCAGTTTGCAACTGTAGGCTAAGCCTTGCATTACATTATGTTGTAAGCAGAACTGCAGTCTGAAGGATAGTCTAGAATTAGCTCCCTGACTTTGGGATCTGTGTTAATCCTGCAGTGGTTGCCTCTCCTATTTACATCTTCTTAAGCTACAGGAAAAATGAAAAGACTAATTACTGCTGCAGCACTTCAGTCAGCTACTGGCCTGAAAAGTTACAGGCACTGTCTGGCCTGCTAATGAATTCATTGGCATGTGGGCAGCGCTCAGTGTAACCAGACTTCTTGCATATTAGCTTTTTATTTTAGACAGAGATGAAGCTGCTCTTTTCCCCCTGCTATGTTTGCAGCTCACACTGGAAATAATTGTATCTCCTCTTCTCCTCTGCAGTCTCACATCACCCAGTCCCATACACAGCACAAAGAGCGAGTCCATTGCAACCCAGTCAGAGGAGAAGGCAGACTTTGTGATCATCCAAGCTGAAGAAACAGAAACCAAAACAGGTAGAGCACAAATGATGCATTTCATCTTTCCCACTTCCAGGACTTCCCACGTGAGAGCTATGGCAGAGACTTGCTGGATGGATTCCCAGAGACCGTATGAGTGTAGAATGTTGTGAGCTGATACATCAGTTCATATAAAATTAAATCCCCAAGCTCACTGTTTAATAGTGCTAAGGTTGTGCCACTGTTTGGCAAAGTCCAGGAGACTCACTAGCATGCTTCAAAAATTAGAAGCCTTAGAGAACGGATGGAGTTCAGTGTCATTTATTAGTTACAGTATATGGTGGTTGCTTTGTCCTTACTTCAAGATGTTGTGAAGAAAAGTCCAATCCCACAGAAAGATTGAGTCTGTTTGAACTTGGAGGCTGGAGCTGAGTCTGTGTAATGGGGTTCTGGATTTATGCTACAGCTGCACAAAATGACCTGACTAACTTGCAGTGGCACTTTGCAAGGCTGGGGATTGTTGTACACTTATTGCCTGGTTTTCCTGACACACCATTGACTTTTTACCATGACTCCCTCCACCCCTCCCAGCGATAAACCTGATCTTTGTTTCATTTCAAGTGAGCAAAAAGAATTAGCCAAAATGTCCTGCTGCTGGGTTAGTTTCTGTTTTAAATCTATTAACAGTCCACAGAGTGCAAAGGAAAGGTTTTTGATGAAGTTTCTGACATCATTTTCCTCTCATGAACGTAGTGTAGAAACAGTGTTTTCAGATCAGCTTCCATCCCCAGGCTGAATCACAGGGAGTCTCTCTAATGAAATGCTTTGTCACCCCAGCCAATAAAGCCCCCTGTTTACTACTCTTTAGTCTACAATATTTGATTGTAAAATATTTGTGAGGTTGAAATATTTGGTAGGCTGTAACGTTTCACTGGTGTTTTCAACATCAGCATGCCCATCCACATTTTGCACAGTGGAATATCTTTGTCACTTGGCTAGAGACTGTAGTAGCTGCCTGCAGTGATCAGTAACAACTCTGCAATGATGTGCCCCACTAGGATGTTTATCCCCAAGTTTAGTATCACACCTTGGGTACAATGTCTAAATCCCTGCAGCCTCCAGAGCTGTGGCATTAGCCAGCACAGACCATCTTGTCTTGTGGAGATTACAAAAGGTTGCAGAGTTTATAAAATATTTTTATGTTCTTCTCTTTAAAAAATATCCCATTGATCTCTTGATCTAAAATCAAGGCCAGTGATGAGCAGCAGTGATGATACTGAATATAAATGCAAAAAGTCAGAAAAGCAAGGACAGGCTTTGATTCAAATGTTTATTAATCTGTAAAACAGGGGCTAAGAGCTTTCTGAAATTTGCTTTAATTCTTGCTCAGATATTTTTGAGGACATGTAGCAGGAGACTAGTGCCTAGGTACCACAGCAATGAAAGGTATGAGTAGATAGATCAGGCAGGAATAATGAACTGACTCATTACAAATGTCTCTGTTGGAAAAGGTCTCACACAGCAAATTACTATGGACCCAATTGTGCCAACCTTTTGCTGAACAGGAACTGGCTCTCCAAGTAGCCCCATTAAATTTGTGGAGTAAATTACTATACAGCATGAGTAAGTTTGACAGAACCAGGCCTTGAATAAATTGGTAAACAGGGTTCTGCCTGGAAAACCTTGGCTTATTCAGGAATGGGACACAGAGGCTCATAGTGAACGTGCATTTCGCTCCCCAAGCACAGCAACTGGAGCGAGACATTCATTCAGTTAAAAGTGGCACGCTCTCCCTGCCAGCACCTATAATGCTTCAGTATGTGGAGCAAAACCTGGCAGGGCTTCAAGAATTCTGGCTTTGCCCTCCAGGGTTTTCACCCATGGCTTAGCAACCAGTCGCGGAGTATCTTAATAGCAAGAAATACCGAAACAATGGGAAATCTTGATCACAGGTGTTTAGGGCCTGATCTAAAGTTCGTTAAAGTCAGTGTGGTCTTTGCATTGACTTTAGTGGGCTTTAGATCCGTCTATTAGTGCTTATTGGAGTAGCCAGGGAGGGGGTGCCTCCTGCAACACTGAGAGATCCCCCCTTCCCACTCCCCTTCATCCTTTCCTTCAGCTCCAACAGGGAGATATAAACACCCTCACACTGCATCCTCCTCTTCAACTTGCCTAGGACTCTCTAACACCAGGAGACCTTGTACATCAGTGCTAATGAAGATGAAGGATTCAGGTCATGCACACACAGGGAAGGTAATGTTTCTTTTGCAGGGTGAATGAGGCATAAATCCCTCAAGTTGGGGGAAGGTGCTTCACCTAGCTGTTACCTTGACATCAGCTGGAAGAGATTCCAGTTCCTGCCACTGAGAATCAAGTGCAGAGAGCTGGAGACTTCTGTATGCTGTGCCTCGCTTTTCAGAACTCCTCTGTTGTTGTTCAGCTGTATTTCATGTAGCTTTTTCCTCTTGCAGAAGAGACAGACTCTCCATTTCTCCCAGAGTGGCAGGCCGGAAGCCCTGGGACATACCTAGAGACCTCCTGGGAGGAGCAGCTGCTGGAACAACAAGACCATTTAGAAAAGGAAATGGAGGAAGCAAAGAAGATGATTTCAGGCCTGCAGGTATTCGCTTTGCTTTTCAGCCAGCATTTCTCTTATCTTCCCATCATACTCTTGTTTCCCATTGAGCTCTAGCTGAGAGAGAGACTACTCCTGTGGCCTGGGACTCAGGAAATCTGGGTTCAGTTCCAGGCTCTGCCACAGACTCCTTGGATTATCTTGGGCAAATCACTTAATCCCTCAATGTGCTCATCGGTTGTATAATAATCCTTCCCTACCTCATGGGGTGTTGTAAGGATATTATGCTGATGGGGATAGGGAAGTACCTTGATAGACAACAGAAAGGACTCATCACAGCAGTTTAAGATATGGCTCCTTAAGCCTGATGCTAATCATGCTTTGCTCTTGCACCCCCCGCACTTCCTGCCCCAGCACTAGTGTGGGTTTTCTTTCTCTTATCTTCACTGGCTTGTGCTTTGTTGCTGTCCATCTTTCCCTCTTTGCAGGGCTTTTGAATAAGGTGATAGGAAGCAAAGAATGGCCTTTCCAAGCTCCCAGACATAGTTCAGAGAGATATTTTTAGATAGTGTCAATCAGTTTGGACAATTTTCTTTTAATTCTAGACTCTCAAAAAGCATAATTTTTACCTGGTTTCCCAGGCTGTCTCTTCTGTGGGGAAGATGTGATGAGAGGCTGGTGTGAGGGTGGAAGAGGCTGAGGCAGTGCATGGAAGTGTGTGTGATGCTGGTGCAGGGATGCAGGTTTTATTCATTTCCAGTGCATGCCCTTAGAGGGGCTGACTGCATATAGTAATGAAGAGACTTAAGTCTAGTGAGCACCATCATTGGTTACAGTAACGGTGACTGGGACAGACTGGGAAAGCGCAGAGGGCATATTGTGAGCACCCAGAAAGGGATCTCCTTCAGCGGGTGCTGAAAAGTCTGGGTTTAGTAAATGATCATCTCCCCTGTCAATGTCTTTTGGTTACAGTCCAGTATTTTATTGGATTCATTAGGTGGGTGCCCTATACCCTGATTACATGGTAACACTTGAATGTGCTGTCACCAGGAAAAACATGTATGTTACCGCCCAAAGTAGCAAGATGCAACAGCTTTTTCCCATGTGCTGGGACTCCCATTCCTTGCTAAGACGCTTGGCAGCCCATGGTTTTTGTTAGCAGCCAAGGCGAATAAAACAGGCTTTGTGTGATTTGTGATTGGAAGTAATGCAAAGAGACAAGGGAATGCAGGAAAATCAGTAGAGATTCATAGAACTGATCAAGAGCGATAAAGAATCAGATCTGTCTCCTTTTAGTAAGACTGGTTGGGCTGTAAAATTTGGCACTTTCCCTAATGATCATTTGAATCAATTTTCTCTATCGGACCTTGTTCTAGCTGCCCTGCTCTAGTCCTTCCCTGACCAAATGACCCTTGCCTCTGTGCCTTTGTGTGACTCTGCTCAGCGAGCAGACTCCCTGCTCCATATGGCAAAGACCCTGAACTCTCCCAGGAATACCCCTTTCTGTTTGTGCTGGGAACCGCACTTATTTTGAATTGTAAATATTTATGTACAAGTAAACAAAGCCCGCATTGTGTGAGCAGCACACAGGCGTGCTCCCAGCTGACAATGGGCAAGGGACACAAAAGATTCCAAAAGAAAATAGATGGTTGGTACAATCCGCTTGCATAATGCACCCTCTGGGAGCAGAGGAAGGCAGCACTGGGGAGACTGGCATTGCCCCCCCAACACACCTCGGGAGCAAGGGAAAGCAGCTGGCATGCTGCCCCCCTCACTCCTCAGAAACAGGAGGAGGCAGCTGACACAGCTGTCCAAGAAATTGGATTTGATTCATTGATTTTTCCCTTCTTGCTCAATATTTAAAAGCCTCTGGATCACAAGGGTTTGATTGAAATTCTGAGACCCTGTGCAGCTTTCGGTGTTCCTGTGTGACTCCTGCCTCGATGTCCTGCTGGGCAAACTTTGAGAAGCGTTTCCCCAGGAAGATTTGCATTAAATGAATACAAATGGCTGTCTGTTTGGCATTCAGCAAGGTTTGCATCTCTCCGGTGAGAAAATCGGACTCGACCCTTCAGCCTTGGCATTTCTGGGTCCAAGATGGAACATCCCTGCAAATGAGATTTTTAATTGGCAGCAATGAGATTGGAGTAGAACTCAAATAGAAAACTATCCGAAAGGAAGGGATGCCACTGTCCTAGCATCATCTGTGCTAACTCTCATCAGCCTCCCAGTTCTGCCTTGTATTGCTGGCCTATCTACCTCTATGCTACTCTCCAGCATAAACTAATTGGCTCTTGAAATACCCTGCTTCTGAGTCCCAGCAGTAAACGTGTGGCCCAGGTCAGTCTACACGAGGACAGTGACCTGTTGCTGGCAGTGGTCCCTCAAGTCTCTGTAGCGCTTTCTGAAAGGGTATTGAAAACAGAGGTGTCCCAGTTACCCTCACATTTAAAGTGCTTTCAGTACCAGCTCAGGGGGGATCTGCTGTTGAATGCCATTGTCAGCCATGGTTCCAGTGTGAACAGAGACTACTTAGCAGGTCTTAAGAGTGGGAAATGTTCCTAAAAAACACACCCAGGCATTGCTGTACTTGTTCAATCCAGACGTCCCCTCCTTCCAATATCTTTGAAATTAGAATGTCCATTGACTGAGAGACTAGTTTGTTTTTTAAATTAAATTTTTATTGATGCCTTGGACACGTTCCAAACTAGTCTGAAAAAAACCCTCTTGCTGCAAATCTCTGCCTAACTTTCAGCTTCTTTCCTTCAGTTTTTGTATATGCTGTCTGTCTGTAAAGGGTGATTTTATGCAGCTCAGATTAAAAGCCAGTGCAAACATTGCTCATAAAAAGGGCTGAGTTGATACCTTAGTTTGGTGCAGAATTCCCCTTCACCTTGATGGGAGTTGCGTACGCCTGTCACCAACAGACTTCTCTGCTGAGGATCCTTTCTTGGGGACATTCTGATGTCTTACGCTTGTTTCAAAACAAGCCCCCTTTTCTGTGCAGTAAGATGTCAGCAGAAATGATAGAGAAAATTGTTTAGAGGCTGTTTGGGTCTAGATTGCTGTGAAATGCTGCTGGCTAAAGCTGTGGAGATGGGATTGAGTTTCTCCTTGTGGCTTTCCAAGAAATCACCTGAGTGGGGGATTCTTTTTGCCTTTGCTGTTGCCCAGGCGCTGTTGCTCAATGGGTCATTACCTGAGGACGAGCAGGAGGGATCATTTGTCCTTTGTGAACGTGGAGCCTGTCCAGAAGAGCAGCTGGTGAGCATGTTCTTTGCCCTTAAAATCTAGTTTCAGTCCATTTTGTGCACTGTTCAGACAGAGGATGGGTAATAACTGCAGTGCATTTGCATTCAGGTCATAATCCGAAGTCGTCTGGACCAGAGCATGGACGAAAATCAGGACCTAAAGGTTAGAAGAGGACAGATAAAGACAGAATGGTTATTGGGATTGGGATCTTGGGGGCTCCTTCTCTATGTGCACTATGTAGCTCTCTAATTTAAGCAGAGGGAGGGAATGTAGTTGCAAATGGATGACTGGGAGTCAGCAGCTCTGCTGCTGTCATGCGATGTGAACTTGGTTAAGTCACTGCACTTCTCTATGCCTCAATTTTTAAAATGGATTAATAATTGCCTCCCAAATGGGCCGTGAGAATGAGTGAACTGAATTTGGAAAGTGCTTTGAGATTCTCACATGGGAGGTGCTTTATGAGTATTATTATTACTCACGCATGAGTAGTTTCATGATCATCTGTGTTGTAAGCTAGCGTAGGGTAGAATCTGGGGAAATGCCCCCTTTTCATCCAGTTGGCCTCTAAATAATGCTGTCAATGCTGCTCTCCTTTAAAACAAAACACCAAACAATTATTTGAATTAAGTCCAGCCCTGAATAGACTTCTCTGCACATTCTTGAAGCTGGAGCCTTTCTCGAGAGATGCATATCGTGCTGCATTTAGAAACCTTTATCCAGGACAATTGTTAAATTTCTAGCCATGTCTGGGTGTAAACAAGCTTTCATGTGGAAGATAAAAGCAGCTTAGAAAAACCCTCCTGTCAAGCCTGTCTCTCTTGTGCTCTGCGCTGAAGTTGGCAGTGGCCCAGCACTAACGCTGGAAGTAAAGTGCTCTGCATTGCTCCAAAGGGTAGATTTGGTGGATTCGCAAGCTTTAGCTCTGCAATTTAATATAAAGAGTTTAGGAGAGCTACAGCTGCTCAGAAGGTGTTTCATGGAGAAAGAATGATTTCTATCGCTGGGTTTGTAAATTCTTTAAAACGGGTCCTGGTCTGAGATGTTTTTTGGTCTGTGGGAGGAGGTGGGGTTTGTTTTATTTCAGAGGTCTCCTGAGACCAGGTGTTGGGAGGGATGGAGATATTTCTGGGATGACGTGAAACGACCATTTAAACAAATTGTGTTGGATTTACAGAAGGAGCTACTGAAATACA
This sequence comes from Terrapene triunguis, assembly GCF_002925995.2. Lineage (NCBI taxonomy): Eukaryota > Metazoa > Chordata > Testudines > Emydidae > Terrapene > Terrapene triunguis. Next base: position 13,372,228 of record NW_020664725.1, read on the forward strand.
AACAAGAAGGGCGAAACCTACAAGGAATAAAGGTGAGAAGAGAGAGAATTAATGAAATAGTTAACGGTAACCCTTGGGAGCCTATCAGAGGGGTCAGGAGCAACATGATACCTCTCAGTTTACCCCAAGGAATGGAGTAGGGCGTGTTAGAGCAGGGAAGTGGCAGTCAGGGCTCACAGCTTTATAGATTCCAAGGCCAGAAGGGAACACCGGTAAGTGGAGACAAGCTCTAAATTTGTCTAACTTCAGCTTCCATCCGTTGGATTGTGTTATAACTTTCTCTGCTTGTCAAGGCTGTATCCCCACTTTGAACTTTAGGGTACAAATGTAGGGGCCTGCATGAGGACTCCTAAGCTTAACTACCAGCTTAGCTCTGGTCCGCTGCCACCATCTTAAGAATTCCCTCCCTGGGAAGCCTTGAGAAACCTTTCACCAATTCCCTGGTGAACACAGATCCAAACCCCCTTGGATCTTAAAACAAGGAGAAATTAACCATCCCCCCTCCTTCCTCCCACCCTCCTTTCACCAACTCCTGGTGAATACAGATCCAAACCCCCTTGGATCTTAAAACAAGGAGAAATCAATCTGGTTCTTAAAAAAGAAGGCTTTTAATTAAAGAAAAAGGTAAAAATCATCTCTGTAAAATCAATATGGAAAATAGCTTTACAGGGTAATCAAACTTAAAGAGCTCAGAGGACCCCCCTCTGTCTTAGGTTCAAAGTACAGCAAACAAAGATAAACACTCTAGTAAAAGGTACATTACAAGTTGAGAAAACAAAGTAAATCTAAGATGCCTTGCCTGGCTTTTTACTTACAAGTTTGAAATAGGAGAGACTTGTTTAGAAAGATGGGGAGAACCTGGATTGATGTCTGGTCCCTCTCAGTCCCAAGAGCGAACCACCCCTTAAAACAAAGAGCACACACAAAAGCCTTTCCCTCCCCAAGATTTGAAAGTATCTTGTCCCCTTATTGGTCCTTCGGGTCAGGTGTCAGCCAGGTTACCCGAGCTTCTTAACCCTTTACAGGTAAAAGGATTTGGAGTCTCTGGCCAGGAGGGATTCCATAGCACAGTACACAGGAGAGCTGCCACCCTTCCCTTTATAGTTATGACACTGCTAGATTAAAGATCACATTATTAAATATCTGTTCCCCATGTAGATATTTATAGACTGTAATCAGATCACCCCTTAACCTTCTCTTTGTTAAGCTAAATAGATTGAGCTCCTTCAGTCTATCACTATAAGGTACGTTTTCTAATCCTTCATCATTTTTGTGGCTCTTCTCCTGGGTTCTGTTCCTGGCACTCGGAAGTGAATATGGTCAGAGCAGGGAACTGGGAGTTTGGACAGCTGGGTTCTATTCCTGACTCTTTCACTGTCTTTGTGACCTTAGCCAAATCACATTGCTTCTTTGGGCCTGAGTTTCCCAAAGGGATGGGTGGAACAGGGTATGTGTATGGTGGTTCTCATGGCCTGTTAGCACTGTTATCCTGGGAATAAACACTTTAGTGTGGTGGGTTGGTTTATTCCTAGCAGCAGAGAGGGAATCATGGCATGTGCAGATGCCCTCCTTAGCTGGGGCAGTTGTTTGGCTGTTTGTGTTCCTGTTTGCCCAGCACCTCCCTCTGGAGTACGAGCGTTTAACAATCTGCTCCTGAGCTCGAGATATTTTTAGAGCTGTCTGTCACCCTGTGTTGTGGAGGAAGCACACTGCTGTCCAAGGTGGAGCTGTTTGCTTCACAGTAATATGAATGGAAAAGTGCAAGGGTGAGCCCTGATTCAGGCACGGATCCTGGCTCCCCAGAGACACATTCAGAGAGGAGTTGCCCAACACTGCTATGCCTCACTTGAAAGCTTGAATTTTTCACATCTGAGGCCTTGCTCCCTTGACTGATGTTTGCCTGTTTCTCCCCCGTGGGTGGTGCAGGCAATAGATGGGGGTCACTGGCTCTGTGCCACCAAAAGAGCCTCCAAACACACAGCTGCTTCTCCCCCTTGGGGAAGGTTGGCCACCCCATGCCTGAGCAGGAAGTTCAAACAGAAGCACAGAAATTCCTCAGTGATTTTGACAGCTAGCTAAAGGCAGAGAATTCAGCAGCAGGCAGCATCACAGTGTAAGGCCTGAGAGCTGGTTCAGGCAGATGCCTTCACATCTCGTGCTGTGGGTGCCGGGGCTCACCCTTGTCCATGGGCCACAGTCTGGCACTCTGCATGTCCCTCTCTTTCCCCTGGGCTTGTTGTCATTTTCACTGTGTTATCTATCAAATTTAGACCATCAGCTCCTCATGGCAGGGCACCTGCCTACTCCATGCACACCAGTGGCACTGTGTTAACGGTAATACGTGTATTTTCCCAGGATGCATTGCAGCAGAGGTTGGCTCAGCAGGACGCTTCAGTTCTTCAGCTAAAGCAGGAGCTGCTGAGAGCAAATATGGACAAGGAGGAATTGCACAACCAGAATGTGAGTCATTTGTGCTGCTAACTCAGACAGTGTCGCAGGTATTGGGGAGGGTGGCTGGGGATTGCAGGGTCTGAGACTACAGGGCAGAGCGCCCAGCGGTCACAGTGTGGGGCTGGTGGGCACTGTGTAGATCCATGAGCCGTGGGATAGATGGAGCAGTGATCACTGGGCTATGCAGAGGAAACAGTGCAGTGGAAGCCCAGTGGCCTATAGTCAGACTCACTGGAATCTCCTGCTCCTCCCTCTGCTTATTGGGGTCCCTCTTCTTCTCCCCCATCCTCCAAAGGCCCTCCTCATTGGTTGAAACGGAGGAAAGCTTTGCATTATATTTTCATTATAACTGGGCTAAAACTGCAGTGTTCCCTTCATCTCTGTTCCACGTGTTAAAGGCAAGTGACGTTTGGCAGACAGAGCATGTGTGTGTAGAATCAGCATTGAGGAGGCAGCAGCGGTGAAGGAGGGGCCAGCGCATTTGCCATATCCAGGGGAACAGCTTACTGCCCCGAATCTGTGCATGTAACTTCATTGCTGCTAACCTCAGGCTGTATTACTCTCTGCACATACGCCCCACAGCAGCCTTTATCACACAAGGGTGAGGAGAGGACTGTGTCGATGGATGCACTGGATCTCCTGAGATACAAACCTCCCTTTTGTTTCTGCAGGTTGATCTGCAGAGGAAGGTTGAAGAGAGGAACAGACTCCTGGGAGAATACAAAGTAAGAGGCTCTCCCAGCCCAGCCATGTGGAGATTGGGAGAGCCCTGGAAACATTCTTCCTGTAGGGCTCTTGCCCTTCCTGTGCTTCGTGCTCTGTCACCCCCGTGGATTGTCACTGTGAATAAATAGCAATAACAAGAGATCTCTGTGACGTCCTTTGGAATATGGCTGCTCAGGTTAAGAAGGACTGTGCCATAGCCCAGAGTGTTTTTCACAGTGATCATCGGGTTACTTTGGCATCAGCCGTGTGCACTTGAGTGCACCACGCTCACCCACAAACCTACTGCCCATCGCATCTGTGTCATTAAATTATCCTCAGGGCCTTACATGAATCCTGGGCCTATAGGTCAGCTGTGCTGCTGGCCTCAGTGCTGAGCCTGTGGCTTGTCTGTAGCCCAGGGTAGTGGGGGCCTGACTGACCCTTTCAAACAAGGCCTTAAAGTACCGTTAGAACATGGGGTTTAAGGCAGATAGGCTGTGCCAGCTTTAACCCTTCCCTGCTCCTGAGGAAGGTGAAGATGAGCCTTCATCACCTGCTCATACACTGATGCCCCCAATCCCTCTGGGTTGCAGAAGGAGCTGGGCCAGAAGGATCGACACTTACAGCAGCACCAGGCCAAGCTAGACGAAATGCTCCGTCAGCTCTCCGAGGCCAGCTACCAGCAGGTACAGAGCCCGCCAACATGCCCTGCTCTTGAGAAGCTGGTGCCAGCCTGGTCAGCTCAGTTCATACTGACTTGTCTGTTCCCTTTGCAGGCAGATTTGGAGCAGGAGCTGGAGCACAAGGAGGCCCTGCTGGCTCAGTGCATGAAGAGAGAGACAGAAGAGGTGAGTGGGGCATTAGTACTTGGAAGACATCAGGCTCTTGGAATGCAGTTCTCTGCCTGACATTATGTAATGTGCAGCTAGAGTCCAGTGCCAAGCTCCCCTGGGCGCCCCCTCTGTCCCAGAGAGGCCAGGCTCCATGGAACATCACAGCTGGAGCTTCTGGGAGGGGCTGCTCTCTGCTGCAGGTCTTCTGGGAAAGTTCAGACCTATTCAACTTCCCCCATCAACCTGACAAGGGGTGAAGTCCAGTGGTCTGAGCACAGGATGGGGAAACAGGAATTCCTGGGTTCTAATTCCAGCCCTGACACTGACTCCCTCCGTGACGTTGCGGCAAGTCACTGCCCATCTCTGCCTCAGTTTCCCCATCTGCAAAATGAGAATTTTGCCTAGGTTCCAGGGGTGTGTGGGTTCTGTAGTGAATGTATGTACCTTGCAGAATGCTGCTGGCAATGGGGCTGTATTGTTGGTGCAGTTGCTTTCCCTGCCCTCTCACAAATCTGAAGTTGGCACCTTGGAATCTTCTTCCGGGAAGTTCAGAAACTTGCTGTACCCTCTGTTAAAGTGTCTTCTCCTTGCAACAGGTGATGGGCTACAGCAATCACAGCACTCAGAGCAACGGCTTCCTCCAGACAGCAGGAAAAGGAGCTGCTCCCACAGCCCACAGAGTGGTAGGTACCCTGCTGCTTAGCCGGAGCCAGCTCAGGACTCCAGTCAGCATCTGGAATGGGTTCCCTAGGGAGGTGGTGGAATCTCCTTCCTTAGCGGTTTTTAAGGTCCGGCTTGACAAAGCCCTGGCTGGGATGATTTAGTTGGGGATTGGTCCTGCTTTGAGCAGGGGGTTGGACTAGATGACCTCCTGAGGTCCCTTCCAACCCTATGATCCTTCCCTCTGCAGCTGCCAGCCTGTAAGGGAAAGTGCAGGCCCCTGAGGGTCCCTTGGGCCTGGGAGAAGTGCAGCGCCCGGAGGGAGGGAGGTTACAGTGAGGCTCTGAATCCCTGCATTGGCTGACTTCTCCTGGTCTCTTGGGCAGACGAACGACCTGCAGTTGGTGCGTGATGCCCTCCGCAGCTTGCGGAACAGTTTCAGCGGCCACGACCCGCAGCACCACACCATCGACAGCCTGGAACAAGGCATCTCCAGCCTGATGGAGAGATTGCACCGCATGGAGACGCAGAAGAGGCAAGAGAGAAGGGTAAACATTCCCCACTGGGCTTGGCTTCATACCTCCACCTCCTCTTACTGACCAGAGCTAGCAACCAGGGAGTGCAGTGCTCCATCCCCTCACATCTCTCCCTGCAGTGTGCTGATCATGTGGTCACTCTGCTCACTGAATCCTAAAGAAGCCTAGATTGTGGCAGATGGAGGGTCCCTAAGGATCCCAGCCAGCCCTGGGGGAACCTATGGGGTGTAGCAAATGATGCTTCATTACTGTACCTCACATCTCTGCTCTCACTGCCTCTCACTGGAGGCCTAATGCTAAGATGTGCCTCTTATATTACTGAGAAGCAGTCATCTAGTCCAGTGGTTCTCAACCAGGGGTACGCGTACCCCTGGTGGTACCCAGAGGTCTTCCAGGGGGTGCATCAACTCATCTAGATATTTGCCTAGTTTTACAACAGGCTACAGAAAAAGCACTAGCAAAGTCAGTAGAAACTAAAATTTCATACAGACAATGACTTGTTTATATTGCTCTATATGCTATACACTGAAATGTAAGTACAATATTTATATTCCAATTTATTTATGTTTTAATTGTATACTAAACATGAGAACGTACGCAATTTTTCAGTACTAGTGTGCTGTGACACTTTGTTGTTTTTATGTCTGATTTTGTAGGCAAGTAGTTTTTAAGTGAGGTGAAACTTGGGGGGACACAAGACAAATCAGACTCCTCAAAGGGGTACAGTAGTCAGGAAAGGTTGAGAGCCACTGATCTACTCAAGTAGTTGGAACAGGGGCCTGTAAGTCAGGACTCTTGGGTTCTGTTCCTGGTTCTGTCACTGACTTGCTGTGTGACCTTAGGTAAGTCATTTCACCTCTTCCCTCCCACTGGGGGCCGTGAGGATTAATTGGTTAACATTTGCAGAGTGCTGTGAAGCTTGTGTGGGCAAAGAGCTGTTACTAAGCCACCATGGGCTGTCATTGCTGCTGCCTGGGCTCTGTTGTGCTGCCCATTAGGCCTGACGGTGGTATCTGGAAGCAGACACTTGCTGGCCTTATAACTACACAGGGTTAGTTTGTCTCTGTCTGGAAGCAGGGCCGTGTTAGCGGTTTTAATCAGTCCAACCCATCTGTTGTTTCTTCGTTGGGGTCTATTTCATGTCTGCAAAAAGTGTGGCAGAGTGAAAAAGTTAACAATGACATTCAAAGTCCAGGCGAACCTGACTCCAGAGTCTATGCTCTGACTGTTGTTCTCTAAGGGCTGTCCATCCCTACAGGCCATGCTGACCCTCAGTAGGGGTTGTAGATGGTGGCACTTTGCATCTCTGGGCTGTGGGAAATCTGAGCTCCTAGTATCTTGGGAGAAAATAGTCATTCACGTTGGTTACATTTAAATGCCATATCCTGCAGCAGGGGTCTGGGTGAAAATCTGTATGTATTGGGGGTCTCTGTGTGTCCGTGTTGGGGGGAGTCTTGGGTGTAGATCTGGTTGTGTGTGTCTGGGTAGGTCTGGTTGCTAGGGTGTGTGTGTGTGTGTGTGTGTGTGTGTGTAAGAAGAAGATCCTCTTAAACTGTTTCATGACATTTTCCTTCCCTGGTCAGTTTGCTTGCACCACTGGAGGCCCTGGGAACTGACCCTTTGTCCTCGCTCTCTTGGCTTTCCCCGTAGGTTCAAGGGAAGTCGCCCGCAAGCCGAGCAGCGAATGAGTATCGAGACTCCTGGCCTCCCAACTCCAGTGAGTGCATTTCAGCTCTATCGCTCCAAAAACTGGCTTCACGGCTCAGAGGTTTCCTGGACAGAGTCCACTGCACAGTGTCCCTCCTGGGAAGCAGAACTGGCTGGCCTCTCACTCCATTGCTCATTGCTGTAGCATTTCTCCTGGGCCATTTGCTTCATAGACTAAGCTTCAGTGCAAGGGGCTGTGGGTAGGCAGAATAGGAGCTTGATCCTGACTGGAATCCCTGGGCACTACCACAATATAAATAATAGTAATTACTCCTTGGATTCAGGGGGAAATGCCATGTTCTCTCAGACCCCTTAAGGATTATTGTTGGCTGCATTGGGTGCTTGCACCACCTAGTGGCCATGAGTACCATCCCTTAGGCCGGGGTTTAATGTGTACACCGTAGCGCAGGATTTCCCCTCACTGCATTTGCCTGACTTGAGAGCAGCGATAGTTTCCTCTTCATCATGGGAACTGCTTTTCTGGGGTCGGTTGTAAATATAACCTGAGAAATCCATTGGTTTGTATAGACTGAATTCTCAAAGTGACAGTGAGGAGTCGGCCCGTTGGTGTTGGGGACAAATAGAGAGCCCCACTTTTTAACTACATTGCAGTGCTCAGCACCAGGAGGATTTTAGGGAGATGTTAGCAAAGGAATTAAGGACACTTAGTATCTGGAGGAAGAGCCCGACATGGGTTCTGCTGAGAAGTCACCTGGGTTGCCTTTTCTCTTTTCTCTAAAGCTGCAATTCGTGCGGCAGCCTCCATGTCACCAGCCTAATGCATGCAAAACATGCCTCACCCGCCACCTCCCAAAGCCCCTGCAGGCACCTTCCCCTCCACTGCAGCAGTCAATTTATTCAGGCTCTAGTGGACCACAAACCCAGATCTGCTTGGGTGTAAAGAGCTCAAAGTGATGGCTCTAGATTCATTAAGCCAGAAAGCCCTTATGATTGATGTCCAGATCTGCAGTTCACTTTCTTTGTGTACACGTTGTGAAGGTCAAAAACCAGAGAGGGTCTCACTGTGTAAACCTTCCCCTGCCTAGGCCTTTGGCATAGCCACACCTGTATTGCGGGAATGGGGAGGGTAATGGTGCAGTCAGAAAGAGAGATGCACATATTAACAAAGAGAAACCCACCACGCGCACAGACACCTCCCTAGTCTATGTAATAAGGGCAGAAGGGCAGGTGACTGGGTCTGTTGCGCCTTTCTGAGTTAGTAGGGCTGAGCCGACATGACCTCTTGTCCTGTAGGTGTCAGTCAATTATTGCTCCCCCTTTTCTGTCAGTGAAGACAAGCAGAATGATAATCACTTATACTGAGCTGCTAGAAGGGGGGTCACTCATGGGATGATTCTCCTAGAATGGGCTGGAATTCTCCAGTCACTACAAAGACAGCAGGCAAAATATCTGTAGTGCAGGTGGTGTGCTGTATGCACTGTGTGCATTGGGCTGTGTCTCATCATCCCCTAGGGTGGCAGTAGGGTGGCCCTTCAGGCTAACATTGTAATACTCACCTTGCAGTGCATTGTCTTCCTGTAAGAGGGCAAGATCCTGCCCTTGTGGGCGGATGGACTTAATCATCTAATAGGTCTTTCCCATCTCTGGGTCTCTACTCCTCTGCTGAAATGATGCTGAGAATGCCTCTAGGGGAACAGGGTGGGAAAGAAAACTGTGCTCTCCCTTGGCTGCAGTGACAGTACTTTGTGTTTCTCTCTTTGCAGAATTGCCTCATTCTCACAGCACACCCACTATGAGCAGCAGTGCCTGCACCAAAGTGCTCTACTTCACTGATCGCTCACTCACACCTTTCATGGTCAATATACCAAAGAGGTGAGACCTGGCTTTGCCACACTAATAGAGTTTGGTTCACTGAAAGCACTGATCTAATCCATGGTACTTCTACCCACCAAAACATGCTCTCCATCCCTTAAATCCGGCTTTTGACTGTATTTCATTGCAAAGAGGAAGTGGTGACAAGAAAGCAGACCCACGATATGTGTATTTTTCACTTTAGGCCTGACCGGATTTCCCAGCTGATGCATATATAATTAGCTTATTTATTTAAAGCCCCAGAAGATTGATCTCTGGTTTTATGAGTGGGCAGCAGCCAGATTTACTCCAGCACAACACGAACCATTTAGTGCAAGACTCTCCATCTGAAATAGCAGCTATCGCAGTCAGTGCAAAAAAGAAACATGAAAGAGTTGGTTTGGATTTGTTTTCAGTAAATAACAGACACTATTCTATCTGTGATCAGATGCTTTGGGTTGTACCGGGTATTTTCCAGGCACTCTGGCTCACCTCAGTGTGCTGCTGTCCATTGTGCCACATGGTATCCATGCTGGGGCTAGTGTTCAGTGTGCCCTATTACAAGCTGTGTCCAAGCACTAGATCTCAATCCCATGGCAGAATCTGCCAGCGAGGATAGCTCTTAACTCCTCTTTTGCAGGTTAGGTGAGGTGACTCTGAAGGACTTCAAGGCAGCTATCGATCGGGAAGGAACCCACCGGTACCATTTCAAAGCCCTAGATCCAGAATTTGGCACAGTCAAGGAGGAGGTATGTTTGTCCTCTTTAGTAGCAGCTCTCTCATAATCTAAGTTTGTGTGTGGTGTCACAGCACCAGCAACAGCCTGGAAATTTCTGACACATTCACTTTCCATGTGAGCGAAATCTCTAACTTGCTACAGAGCTACAGTTTAAGGGATGACAGCCCCCAAGGAAGGAGCCAAAAAGGGACATCTTCAGTCCCACCCAGAGCACTGACTTTAGTGTGATCACAAAGGTGCACAAGTGGTGGATGGTGATTTGCAGGGTCCCTCCTTCACTGTGCCAGCTGCTCCCGGGGACACTTCCTATGACAGCACCATTTGGGAGATGCAGATTCCAAGTCATACCTCTAAAACGGGGTGGGGAACCTTTTTTCTATCAGGGGCCGTTGACCCACAGAAAAAAACAGTCACAGAAAAAAACACTTCCTTCTCCCCACAGTAACCCTAAATGATGCCCTTCCCCAAAAAATTTTTGTTAAGACACATCAGTGCCAGTTTCTCCAGAGATGGTCTAATGTTCTGAGCACTGGAGTTCCCAAGCTTTAATCCTGGCTCTGATACTGCCTCCCTGTGTGACCTTGGGCAAATCATGACCCCTCTCTGTATCTCACTTTGCCTGTCAGAAAAATGGGGATAATAATCCTTGTTTTTTCTCTATGGGGGAGGAATAGGCAGCCATACTGTTGTTTTTAAAGCATGTTGGGAACTTAACGTGCTATTTAAGTGCCAGTTATTTTTATTATTTGGTTTAATTCCTCCATCTCTCGTGCCACTCAGATGTAACAAAGCGGTGTCCATCCTCCGGAAGTGACCTGATTCTCTCTCTGCCCTTTTATAGGTGTTCCATGATGATGACATCATTCCTGGTTGGGAGGGGAAAATCGTAGCCTGGGTGGAAGAGGATCATGGGGAAAATTAATCAGACTCTTGGGTCTTGTTATTGTGGGAACCTGTAACGCTGCAATGCTCAGAGATAATGACCAAAAAGAGTGTGAGCTGGGACATGTCCAATTCAAGCTGCCAAAAGAGAGGACTTCTCTGCAACCAACGGGTAAAACACTTTTTTGTGTGCGAGGATGCCTGGCATTTAACTTTCCCTGGCCAAATGCAGACAGTGTTGTGAGACTGAAATTACAGGTTGGTGGGAAAGAATCATCTTGCTTTGTCCTGTCAACAAAACCCTGGAGGCCTTATTGATGTGTTTCTCCATTCTCCTGGTTCCCCCACCCCCTGAAATGCCTGCTGCTGTTTGTAAACTGCACATTTCAACTCTGATTTGACACATTCAGTATTATATGAACCTGCAATGATCCCTGAAACAATAAGTTCTGCCCTCATGGACCAGAAAATGCTGCTAGATTCTAGTTTTTACCAGAAGATCTGACCAACCAAAATCCACGCCCAGAGAATTTGTGCTGAAGAGGCAGAGCTCCCTCCAGTGAACTTTGCAAGCTCTTGATACCAAGAGCACCAGGAACCTGACAGTGAAAGAAGCTTGTGGACTGTGCTAAGCACTACCAAAGCAAAGACCACCAGGCTGGCAACGTTGTCTTTCTTCCCAAATGCAGGCTTCCACTTCCTAGACTTGTTTCTGCTGTTTGCCCTCCAACTTGCAATCAGGTCTGAGCTCTGTTGCCCTGGGAAGTTGGAACTCTTTGGTAACCAGGTGCTTACTTAACTGCCAATGGATTTTTATTTTGGGGAAGGGAGCAGGAAACTTCCTAGCTTCCCCACAGGGGTGATAAGGTACTTTTGCTTCTCCTTTTGCCAGCCCTTTCTCTATAGCCATTACCATCCCTGCCCTTTCCATACATCCAGCAAGGCCAACAGAAAATCTAATCTACTCTCCCAGGAAACAAGCAGGAATGTTTCTTCAGGGATGAAGTGACAGAGTCTGTTCTATTGGTGCATCTGTATTCCTTCTTCCAACTTTCTCTGTGCAGGCATCACCATGTACTTGATGTTCACTGACTGACAAGGCCATTAAGCAAATAACCAAACTGGTAGGATAGTTATTGTGAGCAGCAGTACCCCAATTCCCAGCATGCTTTTGTCTCTGGCACCTAATGGAGTAGAAAATGGTCAGTTGGGAGAGCATTAATGAGATCCATTAGGGTGTGTCTGCACTGCAATAAAACATCCATGGCTGGCCCATGTCAGCTGACTCGAGCTTATGAGGCTATAAATTTGCAAGATAGATGTTCAAGTTGGGCTGGAGCTTTGGGACCCTGCAAAGCGGGAAGGTCCCAGAATCCAGGCACCAGCCCGAGCCCAAACATCTACACTGCAATTTTATAACCCTGCAGCCCGAGCTCAAGTCAGCTGATACAAGCCAACCATGGTTTTCTTTCTTGCAGTGTAGACATACACTTAGGGACCCAGGTTTTCTCACTGCAGTGCCAGGCCCTGCTGTCACTGTCAGGCAGCCAGACTTCTGCAAAGCTGGCCGCAGTCTGCAGCAGACAGGCACTGTTGACTGAAAAGGTCAAACAGTGAGTCAAGCCTCGGTCTGTTCATCTTTGGTACACGTGCCCCATCATTGGACTGCCTGCTTGTCTGAGTTGTGCAGGTGAGGCTGGGAGAACTTGGTTTTATTATTTTATATTAACGTGACCTTTTGTAAACTTGTTCCTGTTTTTTGGAATTATTTTGTACCAGTTTACATCATTGTCTGAGGTGTATATTTTTATACCAGTGCAAGTGCTTTCTGTATATTTCCACAATACTGTGCTGTAGTTTACTCATTTTCTAGAGAATGTCAATATGTTTTATACAGTCTCCTGTTAACACCATGCAAAGTGGGGTCCATGACTAGCTTTATTTTACTACAAAGTACAACTAGTTCCAACTGTTTTTATATTTTGCCAGCTGTTTCTTGTATAGACAGGAATTACGTGTAGTTTGTCTTGTCCCTCCCTTTATTGCAGGAGGAGCTCAAATACCTTTCTGACCCCATTCCTGCACTGGTAGAACACGTGTTGGCTGTTAGGCCACTATTGATCAGTTCCATTTCATCGGCTGATTTACACGCACTCTTTCTCTTCACAAACAGCTGTCGAAACATCAGCATTTAGGAAAGTTCTTCAATGGGAGAAAAGCAGTATCAGTCCTGAAAAGAAACAGAAGTTCTCTTCCTCCCTGGAAATCACTGGTTTCTCTGTTGCATGTGTTTTAGTGCGTTGCTATAAGACAGCATGGGGTTATCATACTAAAATGCATTGTTGTATTTCAGTTGCAATTTATCTTGAATGTCTTTTAATTCAAGTTTTACTAGTCGGAGTTGTGCGCTTTAGGTAGGACTTATCCATTTTATGGAAACAATTAAAACAGTAATTTTTCAAAGGCCTCCATGGATCCGTCCTGTATCCCTCTCTGCTTTTAAGAGATGAGCAGGGTTTAAGAGTTGTCTTTGGTGACTCAATGGCTGAGGTAATTGCTAATGCGATAGAACTTCTCACCTGTAGGTCATAGGTTTCAGTCCAGTCTCACTCAGTCGTGACCCTGGTCACCACCCGAGCAATGGCTGGTTGATGGCCTAGGTGGAATGAGTTGGGAATCTGTCCTGTTCCTAGTGGTTCCACATCCCCATAACCACTGTCACCATTGAAATGCCTGTTAGCAGTCTCAACAGAGGGGCCAAGGACTGAATCAGCCCTGGAGCCACTTACTGTCTTATGTTCCCTTCAGGGCCGGAGCGAAGTACATTTGGAGGAGGCACAGAGAAGGAAACTTGCATTGCCACTGCCCGTGCGTATTCTGGGGATAAAGATTTCATTCTGTAGCACTATCAGCCAAGCACCCTTCATCAGTGCTAAAACCACATACAAACTAGAACAGAAACCTGGTTCCCTCTGTGATAATTACTGTACTGAGTTCAAACCCTTGAAAAGTATTGGCAGCACTCTGCCCTCGGATACGCACATCCAACTCCCACAGAAATCACTGGGACTTGTGTGAGAGAGCCTGAGGACAGAACTATTAGTACTTCTAACATTAAAATTGAAGGCCATGGCCATGCCTTGTTCTCCTCCCAGGATTGCTCCCCTAGGCTCTAACACATGCACAACTCAGGTTCAGCTTTGTTCCTGCAATGACATGGCAGTTTTCTCTTGACTTCCTGTCATTGTATGAATGAGCAGAAAGGAGTATGGGTTAGGTCAGGGAAAGTTATTCACAAAATAAAGAGGGACAAGACAATCCTGGAAAAGAGTAGGTACAAACGGGGCCAGATTCTCCTTTCACTTATACCAGTTTTACTCTAGTCTAACACCATTGGCTTAAATGGATTTACTCCTGATTTAGAGCAGGGCATATGGGATCAGAATCCGGCCTTGGACTTGGTTTAAATGTTTTCCTTTGATTCTATAAATGTTTATTTCTGCCCTACTTTCTTCAAAGCTACTTTCTGGTTTCCTTATAATTGTAACTTGATTATTTAACACACATGCTATATGTAAAGTTATATTTTCCTAGAAACTCTAAAGTTTGCATTCATCACTTTTTAAAAGGACAGTTACTCTCAATCTCCAGGTCCTCCAACAGAGTGAGAAGTGAGGTTTATCTGTACATCTAAGAGCTGTATATATCTGACTGGATGTACTTTGGATTTGTGGACCAAGAAAAAATCATCTCAATAAACTGTAGTTTGCAAATGGAGTCTGATCAATCCATTTGGGTGGGGAGGGAGGTTCCTTTGAACTGAAGCTTCTAATACGTTGACAGGCATGCAATGCTCATGTGTATGGGTGTGTTGGCTAGGTAGTAGGAACAGAATACACAGCAGAGGACACCATCTTGCACTGGAACTGAGTAAAGGGACTGTTCCATTTGGCTTCTAAAATCTTCAAAGACAGCAGGAAAGCTCAGAGACTGAACCTCACTTTGAAAAGAAGATTTGGATCCATGCACATTAAACAGCAAACAGTTCTGGGCTGGTCAACTGCTTGCAAGATTTGTATTTATTTTTAAATACAAGTGAGCTTTTGAGATATTTTAAAACTACAACTAACCCCTGACCCAGACCATACTGCTCATACAATTTAAAATGAAATGCAATAGCTTTTGGGCTCAGTTAACTCAGATTTACGAGCAAATATCACTGCAGCCACAGACTCTCATGTTTATGCATTCAGGTGCAGTGGCTGGGTTTGCTGATGGTGATGGCACAGTAGAGGCAAGTCCTGTGTGCTGAAAACAGCTCTTGCTAAATCATTTAAAAACCCTGAAGCAGTAGTGATAAGGACAAGAATACTTTGCATATATATAGTACCTGCCAACCAAGGATTTCAAAGCACTTTATAGATATTAATGAAGCCTCTCAATCCTCGTGGGGAAATGTCAGTATTGCTAAGGATAGCTGATGGGTTGGAACATTTTACTGATGGGGAAACTGAGGCAAAGATACACCCTGAACAAGACAAATTAAGACCCTGATGCTGAAACCTGTGTGTGAGCCCCACTGAAGTCAATCATGCTCTGTATGATCTTGGGAGTTCAGATGCAGAAATTGGGGCCTATAGCTCAATTAATTCTGGGACACAGATGTATGTTATGGGAGACTCAAACCTGGCACTATTTCTGGGGTTGAGGGGCCTGCGGCTGTGGGCCTAACCAGAATTGACATACAGGTTTGGCTGTGCTCTAAAGCCTATTTTCCCAGCTGGGGAACAGCCTCATGCCTCACTTGGAAGGTGATGACAAGGCCCAGCTTTTGTACTACGTAACTCCCTCCCACCTAGGGCGTTCCGTGGGTCTGCATGAGTTTAAATCAGTGTGGCATTTTCCCTTCATCGATTCATACAAGAATGACAACATCTGCCTATGTGCCATCATAAAGGGAGTTCCATTCCCCCGAGGGACAGCACAACGGCAACTTCGAGGCGCTAGGGTGACAGCTGCAGGAGGATGCACTGAACGTAATCTGGGTTCGGTATTTACCTGCCTGTGTTTAACCTTCCACTTCCCCAGTGCCCATCTCGGCACCAGGGCCTCTAACAGGTATGGGAGTGAATAGCACAGAAGAGGGTGTGGGGCTAGAGACCCCCAAGTCCCTGTGATTCCTCCCTGCCCCTAATCCCACCATCCAATCCTTTGTTCTCCTATCCCACGCACCCTATCCCCCTACTCTCCTCTAGCCAATTACTCCCCCAATCTGCACCTAATGTCCCCACTCCCCTATAATACAACCCCAGACTCCCATGCTCCACAGACCCAGTGGTTCCCCATCCACTCCCCAACCTGCCCCCGGACCTCCCCTGCTTCCCATCCATCCCCACCCTACCCCTAGGGACCCCTGCTCCCCCATCCTGTCCCCAGGTCCCCCATCCATCCCCACCCTGCCTCCAGACCTCCCCTGTTCCCCTCCTGCCCCCAGACCTCCCCTACTCCCCCATCAGTCCCCACCCTACCCCTAGGGACTCCTGCTCCCCCATCCTGCCCCCAGGTCCCTCTGTTCCCCCATCCATCCCCACCCTGCCCCCAGACCTCCCCTACTCCCCCATCAATCCCCACCCTACCCCTAAGGACCCCTTCTCCCCCACCTTGCTCCCATGTCCACCCCCAGACCTCCTCGCACCCAGATCTCTCGCCCTGTCTCCTGGGCGCTGTCCTCCCAGCCAGCCCCTCGCTCCGGCTGCTGTCCCGCCCCCCCCGCTTCCCACTCTGCTTTGTGGCTCTTCGCGACACTGTCGCAGCCGCTGCTGCCGTAAAGCGCGGTGGGCGCCCGCAGTCCGGAGGGGAGCGAGGTCATTGCCGGAGCCGCTGGCGGGGCCCGGCTTCACAGCAGCATGTGGCGCGTGTTCGCGCGGCGGCTCGCCCCGTGCGCGGCCCCGCGGCGAGTGCCCGGCGCGGCGGGCGCGAGCCCGGCCCGGGGGGCCCGCGCCCTGAGTGGAGGGAGCCTGGGGGCCGCGCAGCCCCCGCCGGGCCGGAGCGGCCCGGGCCCCCGGCCCGCGGGGCGGCTGCTGTTGCTGAGGGAGCCCTGGCCCCGCCTCGTCCCCCGGCGGTGGTGCAGCCTCCCGCCGCACCAGAAGGTGAGGGGCCCGGGGGCGCGAGGAACCGGCCCTGGTGCCCCATGAGCGGGGCCCGCCTGGCCGGGGCACCCGGACACCCCCCCCCACCCGGGACCCTGACCCCCAGAGCCGGGGGCTGCGGGTGCCGCCCCCAGCCGGAGCCGCCCGAGCCGCAGGGTCACCCCCTTTCTCTTCCCCAGCTCCCTGGGACCGTGCCCACCCGACCCCACAGCCGCGGGGGGGGGCAGGATGGGGGACCCCCCTGCAAAGCCCCCGTGAGATGGAAACAGCCCCAGCCCAGCCCCCCCTCTCTCAGACTCGCTGGCCGGGCCCTTCTCCCGTTCCTAGGCCCCCGAACCCGCAGGCTGTGACCCCGGCCACCCCTAGAGCCCACTGGCCGATAGCCCGGTCATCTGCTGCCGAGCTGGGATTTGCCCTTGTCTCCGTGCCCCTTCCCCACCCGCTCCAGTGTGCGCCAGTCGGTAGCTGCCCTTTAGAGCTCAAGCGGGCGAGCAGTTCCCCCGGAGTCAGTCTGAGTCACGAAGCACCTTGGGACGAAGGGCTCTGAATAAACGTGAGACTATTATTGCACGAGCCTTATGGCCGTTTTATTGTTGACACCTTGACTGTTTCTGGATTCAAGCGCATTGACTGGCCTCTCGCCTCTCTTGGTGGAAGGTGTTCTAGGGTCCCTTGCGCTATGGCTGGGTTGTTCTTTTGCAGGTGCCTTTGCCGGCTCTTTCCCCTACAATGCAGATGGGGACTATCGCTCGGTGGGAGAAGAAGGAAGGGGAGAAGATCAGCGAGGGAGATCTGATTGCAGAGGTACTGTGGAGAGGTTGCCCCTAACCAGGATGACCCCAGTTATGGGGTACCAAGGGCCAGTTCTTCTGGGGGGGCCTCCCCTTGGGCCTCTCATTTTCTGGTGGGGTGGGAAGCTGCACCATAACCAGAGGACGAGGCAGGCTATAGTCTCTAAAATTGTCCCCGTACTAAGTGCATGCCCTGGATTTTGTTACAAGTCACCCCAAACGGGCATAAATGTTCTTTCCTCACCCTTAGCCATTATCTCTGATTCAGCATTGGAAGGTTGACTCCTGCCTCTGATCAGCCCATAATGCCAGCTTCCATTACCCACTTGTTAAATTTTCAAACAAGCACCTTTGTACTTTCTCCTGTGCTGCCCCTCAGGCTTTGGAGAAGCTCCCCATAAACATCCACAAAACTAACTCATTTTCTGCCTTCAGATTTCTTCTTAAAATTCTCATTTGCTGTGAGGGCTACATAAAATTTGACCACAGATAGGCTGCTGGTGGGCTGAGACCACAGCCTGTCATGCGGATATATTGTGTCATTGTTTCCTTGTACTTCTCTGTCAGTCTGTCTATCCATTTGGTCCCTCTCATGCTTAGATTGTAAGTTATCTGGGGCAGGGACCCTCTTTGTGTTTTGTGTGTGTACAGCACCTAGCACAGCGGTGTCCTGATCAATGTTTGGGGCTCCTAGGTACTGTGAAATACAGATAATAAAAATTAATATTAATCTTTTGAAGCCACTTTATTGAAGTGATTAAAAACAGCCACAACCCCACTACCCCTCAGAGTTGCCTGCTGTTTCTTAGCTACTTGTGAGAGGGATTGAACCTCATTTGTTCTACAGTCTCTCTTCCCTTTCAGCCAAGTTGCTGCTGTCAGCTGAGATGATTCTCACCATGGCTTTATATGCCAGGGAGCTTCACCCACAAACATCAGACTAGAGGATTCTGAGCTGATGTGAAGCCTTCTTTGTGTGTCTGTGTCTGTGTCCCCATAACAAGATCGTTCTCTGTTTGCAAAGGTGGAAACAGACAAAGCGACTGTGGGGTTTGAGAGTCTGGAAGAATGTTACTTGGCCAAGATCCTGGTGGCAGAAGGGACGAGGGATGTTCCCATTGGGTCTGTAATATGTATCACAGTTGAAAAGTAAGTAAATCGATCACATCTCAGTAGAGTGCTGTCTTGGGAACCTGGCGGTTTGGGTGCCCTGGATGAAGCATTAGGCATGTTATCTTCCATGTTGTCTTCATGGCTCCTTTCGCTCCTCTTCTAGGCCTGAGTTTATTGATGCCTTTAAGAATTTTACCTTGGATTCTGCAGCATCTGCTGCTCCAGCAGCCTCAGTGCCTCCCCCTTCAGCGGCAGCTCCCCCACCACCAGCTCAGCCCTCTGTGCAGGCTCCAGGCAGCTCCTACCCTCCTCACATGCAGGTAGGGCATGTACATACCCTCAGTGAATTATTCTTCAGTGTCTGTCTTCTGTCTGTCTAACACTATTAACTCCTGGGCACTGTGATGTAGATACAAACCATGGGCCTTATTAGCTCTCGCTGCAGGAGTGTGTCAGTCGATCTATCTTACAGATTTAAAATGGGCTTCGGAGGGGGGGGACCCCAATCAGTTAAGCTTTGAAAACAGTTGTGCATGGTTAGTTCTAATGTGGTTAGATGCTGAGGTATCTCTGTGACTGCCTAGTACTACTACAGTATCCTATGTTTCTTTATCTTAAGTACTTGTATGGCCCCTTTGGTCTTGCAAAATTGTACACATCATTATTATTTCATGCATATCTAAAGTGCCTATCACTGTAGTACCTGACTGCTCTGAGGGCCAGGGTATGTCACTCCCAGCATAGCTCTTCCCATCCACCCTTTCGTTTTTCATAGCATTGTGTTAAGGAGTCAGATTCCAAATGGAGTTGGGGGAACCTCACCTGTTCTGGGAATTGGGAGTTTTATTTCTATTTCTGCCACTGACTTGCTGTGTGACCTCAGACAAGGCACTCCACTTATCTGTGTCTCAATTTCCCCATCACTTGGGCTCTACAGGTAAAAAGTGTTCTATACGTGCTAGGTGATGATTATTTACTAGCACTAAACAGGCAAAGCAGAATCCCAACAGGAAAATCCCTCAGTTGTTGCCTCTCAATTTTCTTCCTTAATTTAAGTCTTGTTTAAAGAAGCTAAACCAGAGATCTGGCAGCAGCAACATCGCACCCTGCTCCGTTGGGTTAGGCAGGCCCAGGAACATATTGGTGCTGGCTCATTCTCAAGGGTAACACGCTTGTTGGAGTTTGAAGTCATGCTCCTGTTCCTGTTGGCTTTCAGTTATCTGTTATGATACGCTTCCATTCTTTTGACTCCATAGGTTCTTCTCCCTGCTCTCTCGCCTACGATGACAATGGGCACGGTTCAGAGGTGGGAGAAGAAGGTTGGTGAGAAACTCAGTGAAGGAGACTTACTGGCAGAAATTGAAACGGACAAAGCCACGATAGGTGAGAAATCTCTAACCCTGAGAGGGACCATAGATTGTTCTATAACCTCTGGAGAGAGAGTGATCCACAGTAGAGCTTCAAACCAGCCTCTTCTCTTCCAGCTGCAAAGAGCAGTAGGCCTTGGTGCAATGTAAAAGAAGCAATTTAAAGCTATTTCCTGTCCTCTTGTAGTTCTAGGTGATGGAGCTGCTAATAGCAGCTCCCAGCTTTGCATCAGCCCTGTTGCGTTAGACCTGCGGTATGTGGAGACTTCTCCCCATTCAGTGTTGTTTTAAAGATCTGTTAAAAAGTGGCAGGGATTTAGTTACTGAGGGGAGACTGAAAGCATCATCTAGAAGAACTCTTCATTGTGCCAGTGTGTTGAGATTGTGAGACATCAATGCCAACCTTCTGGTTATTTGATCTTCCCCAGCATTCATCAGTCATTTTCTTTTAAGGCTTTGAAGTGCAGGAAGAAGGTTACCTGGCAAAAATTATGGTGTCTGAAGGAACAAGGGATGTGCCATTAGGAACCCCACTCTGTATCATTGTGGAGAAGGAGTCTGATATTCCAGCATTTGCTGACTACAGGGAGACCGGAGTAGCTGACATCAAACCACAAGCACCACTACCCAGTCCTCCCCCTCCGGTAAAGACTATCTCTGATGGGGAAGAGAAGTGGGGGGGACCATTAACAGTTGCTAATCTGACCTGAATAATCCTGCTGGTTTGGATCTTGTGAAGCTTGAACTCCAATAATGTGTTTGTGGTTTCATGAGTGGAAGGATAATGTGAGATGGATACAACCTGTTAGCACAAGCTAGTCTATCCTCTGGGAACTGATGGAGGTTGTTCCCTATGTCTGTAATTCAGGCCGCTGACCGTTCTAGTTTTAAATGCCCCAAATAGTCCTGCCATGAGGGCAGGGGACTGGACTCGATGACCTCTCGAGGTCCCTTCCAGTCCTAGCATCTATGAATCTATGAAATGATGGGGATACAAGTCACTTACTGCCCCTTCCTCTGGGAGATGATTCCACAACCTAATCAGTCGCTCTCCCAGAAAGTCATTCTGATAGACTAAATAATGTCATCTATTTCTCTGTACCTTCCTAAATAATTCTTCTCCCCCATACCTGTAGTATTATGTTGCCCACCTCTGATCCTCACTCTAGCCACAGTTCTGCTGATTTAGCTCTCATTCTCTTCCTTAATCTCCTAAATCAGCCCCTGATCACTTTTGTTGCTGATCTGTGAACATTCTCTAGTTGGTTTCTGGTAACCAGATGCCCATATTCTCTTTGCATGTTAAATCTCCTCATACTTATTAAGTGAAACTTTAAGACTTTAGCTGAATGTCTGTGCAGCTAATGACTGTGTCTAACCCATTCTCTTAAGGCAGCAGTTCCTCCTCCCCAGCCCACTGCCCCTTCAGCTCCAGCAGTCACATCACCTGGGGCTCCCCCACATAAAGGAAGGGTAATAATTAGCCCCCTGGCGAAGAAATTGGCAGCAGAAAGAGGAATTGACATTGTGCAGGTGAAAGGTGAGTTGCCATTTCCGTTCTTATCCAAGTCTCTGTTGCCCTTAGATATGTGCTGAGCTGTCCATTCCCTCGCAGTCCATCGAAAATGTTTTCCAGTCATGGATTACAGCCGAATGTCCAATTGCTGTGCTAAGTGACTGGGTTAGAAAGGGAGTGGGTTTCATTTTAACTTGCATTTTCCCAATATGGCATTGCGTGAAATCATCTTACATTTCACGTGTCCCTCCACCAGGTACTGGACCAGATGGCAGAATCACGAAGAAAGATATTGAGTCATTTGTGCCTCCAAAGGTTGTCCCTGTGAGTAGGACTGAAATCTCTGAGATCTTGTACTACCGCATTAGTAGTTGTTATGACAGAAGTGTAGAGCTACCTGCTGTTCTTTGGAAGCAGCTGAAGACTGCAACCAGCAGGTGAAGTACGGGCGTTCTGAAGACTGACAGTTGTGCTGGTGATTGGACAGTGTGGAATGTTGTATCTGAAAGTGTTGGGGAGTCAGCATGTGTAGGACTTCAGAAACGTGAGACAAGATGTTCTCCTTTTTTAATTTGTCACTTTGGAATTTTGCTGCAGAAGCACATCCTGCCTCTCCAGGTGTTTATATGGTCCCCATTACCATAGTAACAGAACAGCTGATGGAGTGGCGGAGCCTGGAGGAATGCAGCTTAGGAGGGGAAAATCAAAGGAAGTCCAATATTAAAAACTGAAAGTCTCCTGCAGTCATCCTTACTTTCCAATCATTGTCTGATGGAGTTCTGCTTTGTAGCTGTAACCTTATAGGCTGGTACCTATCACTAATATTTATTACCAGTCCTTAATTAGAATATAGTAGCTACAGATATCAATACCATATGTTTCATATACCCACAAACACCACATCATTATTAAGGCCTTAACATTTGGGTTTGTGAATCACTTAAAATGCATTAGGGTAGGAAGCTATAGGAGGGGAGTGCCTTCTGCTTATTAAAGAAGGTGACCTGGAAACGGGGAGAGTAGCCATGTTTCAGCCATCTGTTTTCCACCACAGCCTTATTCACAGGAGTTATCCCAAAGCTTGTCTCCGTAATGCTGATTTCTAGTTTCTTACAAACCCCAGCTCACATCTGAACAATGTCTGTCTGTGTCTCTCTTTGCATATAGGCCCAGGCAGCTCCTGTTGCACCTGCAGCTCCAACAGCAGCACCACCTCCTTCAGGCGTCTTCACAGATATCCCCATCAGTAATGTTCGGAGGGTAAGAGGTTTTCCTTCTTTCTCTCCCTTTAAAGAGGAGATTGTATTTACACATAGGAATCTTTCCAGAAACATTAAACATTTAACCACTGTTGACTAAGGTCGCTTTTAACCTGGAGGGCCAATTGGATGCTGAAGGGTAGGGAACCTGGTGGAAGAAGTGATTTAATAGCGCTGGCTTGAGCAAGGCATAGAACTGGCAGGTGTTGAGCAAGCTTCCCCCATGCAGCTTTGCTGATGCACCTCCATTCTGACCTGCGAGGTCTCTCCCTGTCCACAGCTTTGTCAATGCACCTCAGCCCTAGTCTGCAGCAACCCTTCTATCCCAGTTTGCACCTCGAGCAGAGACGGCCAATTGTGCCAAATCATGTCATGGTGGTTGATGTACCCCAAAAAAGGGACTAGGGTGAGATCCACCCACATCTCGAGAAATGAAAGTTGAAGCAAAATCCCACTCTCATTTTTACTGCTATTAGTGATTTATAGTAGGGTGACATGTCTCCATAACAGTTAGGACCAATGTCCCCAAAACTAAGATGCTTCCCAAATCACCATAACAAAGTTTTCCTCTGTCCCAGCCCATCTGTTCATCTCTCTGCTCCATCCAGCAAAAGCCTAGGAGAACACAAGGAGAGTAGGGGTATAAATTCTAGCTGTTTTAAAAATGCAAAATCCTTATATTGGACTTTTGGCTATTGTCTGCTGCTCAGTGGTCTTTATGTAGCAACTCCAAAGACACTTGGACCAAACCCAATTGTGCTATAATGTGTGCATCGAAGACAGTGGCGTGCATTGTCAGCCCTACTTTTAACTTGGATGGAAACCCATTTTGCAAAGTGTGTTGTGTTTTAATGACCTGCTCTGTTTCCCTTCAGGTCATTGCTCAGCGTTTGATGCAGTCTAAACAAACAATACCTCACTACTATCTATCTATTGATATAAATGTGGGAGAAATACTGGAGCTCAGGAAAGAACTTAATAAGGTAACACTCCTGAAGGGTTGTGGTGTGGGTCTGAGCGGACAGGGAGATAACCAGTATGGTGAGCCTCCTGCGTCTGTTCTTCAGTGTTGAGCCAGCTGCACTTGGGAAGAACGGGTTCCTTCGCATCCAAAGTTTGCTGCCTCCTGCTATTCAGGTCTTGACCCTCTTGTGACAGAGTGTGGAGAAGTCTTATTCATCCAAACACTGCCCATTGTGTGCTCAGAGTTCCCCAACCAGATCACATTGAATCCTAGACAACCTGCACAGCTTTCTTTTACTATTGTTGCCTCAGCTAGAAAATAGGATAAAGAGCAGGATCAAACCGTAAACAAGATGCTGCTTCTGAGCCGAGTTTTTTCTTTTCGAGAAATGAAGATAACACATATCCCAAAACTGAATGCTGCTTCTCAGACTACAAGGGGGGAGACGCAAATGTTAAATGGGCTTAAGACGCTTTCAGATGTTGTTTCCTCTTAGAGATGTGCCAGATTGACTGTGATAGGGTCACGCAGTAAGTGTAAACAGGCCGTGTAGTCTCGTGTTTATGCAAACTAATTCCGTTTTTGTGGTGACTATAAGGAGTGAGTAAATCACTGACGTTTCAAACTTCTGTCTTCTCTTTACAGGAGGTGTCAGAGAACGTTAAACTTTCTGTCAATGATTTCATCATTAAAGCTTCAGCTCTGGCATGTGTGAAGGTGCCTGAAGCCAATTCCTCATGGTTGGACACTGTTATCAGGCAGTAAGTATATGGTCCAAATGTAGCTAGTAACTTTATTCAGTATGGTGTTAATAGCAAAATGGAGCAATTCTCCCACGCTTTTGGCAGGATCTCATAAAGGCTGGAGGAATGGGAGCAGTTGCAGTGTAAAACTCAAGGGATTCTCAATACTTCATATACTTTTCTTCAAGTGCCTTTGTGAGTGAGGCCTGGGCACTAGATTTAATGGACTTGACAGTAACTACTTGTTTATACAAGGTGGCTTTAATGCTTTCAAAAAAATCTTTGTGTCCTGCTCAAGTAATCTGGGTTGTGTCTCCCTTGTGTCTTACAGAAATCATGTAGTGGATGTTAGCATTGCAGTGAGTACTCCTGCGGGGCTTATAACTCCCATCGTGTTCAATGCGCACATAAAGGGACTGGCTTCCATTAGTAAAGATGTTGCCTCTTTGGCAGCCAAAGCACGGGAAGGTAAACTTCAGCCCCACGAATTCCAGGTGAGGCGCTTGGTGTGTTAGTAATTACTGCAGCTGTGATTGTCCCCAACTTAAAAAAAAAAAAAATTCAACAATTTCATGACATATCAGTCAAATGACTGCTTCAGAACAGGAACTTTCAAGTCAATGATCTAATTTAGCCATGTTAATTAACATGCTGTGTGAAGTGACTTTTGGGAAGTTCCATATATTAATCTGCGTGTTTATTTCCTGTAGGGAGGCACTTTTACGGTTTCCAATTTAGGAATGTATGGGATTAAGAATTTCTCTGCCATAATCAATCCACCTCAGGCATGTATTCTGGCAGTTGGTACTTCAGAGAACAGGCTGGTGCCAGCAAATAATGAGAAGGGGTAAGTATTAAATAGAGCATTATCCAGATTCAGTTAACTCTTCAAACAGGTGACATTTACTTTAGAATAATGGCTAGTATTCTCATTTCCCCATCAAATGATCACTATTTTGCATATTGCACAGTGCAACTGTTGCGCTTCATGAGCTGCTTTTGATACATCATAATTTTAAATAAATTGTATAGGCAAATCTTATCAATCTGTTTTCAGTTTAGCTATGTTAGGTACTTATGTGGCTCCCATTGCCATATTATCCAACCATCTCACAATCGTTAATGTATTTCCCCACACAATGCCCCTGTGAGATAGGGAAGTCCTATTATCCTCATCTGTAAGATGGGGGCCTGAGGCACAGAGAGTAAATAATTTGCTCAAGGTCGCACAGGAATTGTGTGGCAGAGGAAGGAATTGAACCTTTGTCTCCTAAATCCTAGATTAGTGCCTTTCTCATGGGACCATATTTTGTTGGTAAATTTTGACTGGCACAGTGCAGACTTTTGAATCCGGTGAGCAAATGAATGGTGCATTGTATAGATAAAAGGCAATCTTACTGCCTGAAAAATCACCCTGAGGTAGACAGGCCTCGAGTGTGACTTAGCATGGAGGTGGAGTGAAGTTTTATCACGAATGTATTTGCATTTTATTAAATAGAACTGCATGTTCCAAAGGGATCACCTAATTTCAGAAAATGAAGGATATGATCTACTCTATCATGTAGATCTTCATCATAAGCATTTGTGGAGATATAAATGTAGATCTGAGTACTACAAGACTAACACCCTTTGGTGTTTATCTTTTATAAAAGTTCTGGGTGGTGTGTGAATATCACTGGCTGACAAATCTCTGCTATCCAACTTGCAGAGTGCTAAATATGGGATTTTGTTTCTCTTCCCAGGTTTGATGTGGCCAGCATGATGTCAGTTACTCTTAGTTGTGACCACCGAGTTGTGGATGGAGCAGTTGGAGCCCAGTGGCTTGCTGAGTTCAAAAAGTTCCTTGAAAGGCCAACAACCATGCTGCTATAATCGAACCAAAGAACGAAGACTTTCCTAGGTCACATTGTTCTGTTCTAATCAAGCTATTTATATTTCAGTGATTAGACTCTATTAAACAAATTTTCCTTTTTTATTTTAAATATGTATATTAACTGGTAATTTTTACCAGTCTGTACAGATAAATAGTTTGCAGAAGGCTTTACAGAGCAATATACAGTTATACTGTATTTTATACAGTTAATGAATTTGCCAATGTTTCTCAAAAAAAAAAAGTCAGGTGTTTTGGATTTAAAATCATGTGAGCACTCCTGAATTGGGGGGGGAGGGGGAGCATACACAGATATATAATCTCTTGTGTTCTCAGAAATAAGAGAACCAGATTGTAAACATCTGTGCAAAAGAATTTGTAAGGCTGTTTTTTGTTTTTTTTTTTTTTGTTTTTTAAAAGGTGAACCCTAAGTGGTCTGTTCTCCTGCTAGTATTAGTGAGAGTGACAGGCACACATTGAGAGGAGGAATATTTTTTCATAGGACAAAGGGTTCACATTCCACTTCCTCTTTGAAATTCAACACTAGCTTAGATTTTCACAGCTAAGTGATCTCTTTTAGAGGACTTTAAAAAAAAAAGGGCAAGAGAGAAGTTACACTAATCAGGCTATCAAAACAATAAATCAAATCTCTTCTAAATGCCACAGAGAACGTGCCCCATCTTTGTGAATTTTCACGTGTGTGTATTTTTGTATGAAATTATCTTAAATGGCTGCTTTCCCTCTTGCAATGTTAACAATACACCCTATTGTAATGGAAATGTTCTGCAGAACAGTCAGGAGACTTTCTTGCTATGTGTGTTGATACCCATTATTAGCATGTGTAATTTGGCCATTGGAATTCCATCCCTGGAAATCATTTCTGTGATGACTTGGATGCTTGAAAATTGATTTTTCAGACATTCTTGACATAGGAATCTCTGACATGAGTTGAGGTCATTGATATCACAATTCTTAGATGAAATGTCTTTGCTGTCCCATGTATATAATGTATGTAAAATGCTTTAAATGGTTTTCTATTGGACTTGTACCCAAATACACTAATAATTGTGTCCTACAGTGGGGGGATACATTGGTGGCCACTCCCAATATTCCACTTTCCAAAGGGAAATGTTAACTTAAGAAGGATCATGTAGTTGATCAGTAACCAGGAGAGCTTGGTAGGAACAAAAGGTTAAATAAATTCTATATAGAAACTTATTCTGTACCCTATACGTTGCATTAAGTATTGTCTCTTGTAAAGTTGTGCTACACAATCCACTAAAGGTAATACTGAAAAAATATACTGTGGAGATGAAATATTTTTGTGAGAACTATTTAACGTTTTACTTGGTTGGTTGCAGTTATGCCTAACTTTGATGGTTGGGTAAGAAGAAAAGTTGTTGCACTTAAGTTTAAAAATGTTCTAATTCTCTCAGTTCCAGATTCTCTAGTGAGTCCATGTGTTCTATTAAATCTTTGGAATTGTTAGACAAATAAAAATTGTCCCAGTGCTTTTTCTGTGTAGTAGTGGGTGCTGCTCACCTCACTGCTAGTGCACAGTCTATCCAAGTTGTCAGCCCGTTTGGTTGGGCAAATGCAACTTACCCTATTAACCTTAAGATTTCCAGCCATAAGTGGTTCAGTAACATCTTTGTTAAGCCACCGTCATGCAGCACTGGACTTGGATGATCTACGTTTCTGACTCCACTGTGTACTTAGAATTCTGGTTAAGGAAATCCTGGACACTCTTGTTATCCCATCCCCATAATAACCTGAAAATTAATCAAAACAGGAACTATCTTGTGCCAAAGGA
The DNA here is from genome assembly GCF_002925995.2 of Terrapene triunguis. Lineage (NCBI taxonomy): Eukaryota > Metazoa > Chordata > Testudines > Emydidae > Terrapene > Terrapene triunguis. The sequence goes on from NW_020664725.1 coordinate 13,400,138, forward strand.
CCACTGTCCTATTGAGAGCCTGACTGGGGAACAGGTTGCAAAACAGCAGAATGATCCTTTGTATGTATTGGGCTGTGTGTTGCAGTGCCCTGTTGCATGCTATACACTCCAACTAGGGCAGCTCATGTACATGAACACTTTTCAGTCTGACCTATAACTATAGAAAGGCAGTCTTTAGATGCAATCCTTGTGACTGTTTCAGAAGAAAAAAGGAGGAAAACTAAGAATTGTGGCTCATGAGTAAATTAGTCTGTTAAAATTAAATAATAATATATGGAGATATCCTATCTCCTAGAACTGGAAGGGACCTTGAAAGGTCATCGAGTCCAGCCCCCTGCCTTCACTAGCAGGACCAAGTACTGATTTTGCCCCAGATCCCTAAGTGGCCCCCTCAAGGATTGAACTCACAACCCTGGGTTTAGCAGGCCAATGCTCAAACCACTGAGCTATCGCTCCCTGCAATGTAAAATACAATTATACATTTCTAACCTGTCTGTTCTAATTTCTGATCTATTTTAAAACATGGATATTCCTCTGTCATATTGTTATATGCTGTAATGGAGGAGAGTAATGTAAAGCTAAAGTGGGTACAGCCTGGCATAAAAGTGGTGAGTACATTGTGATATCAAATTACTTACCAAAAAGGCATCATGAAATTGATGCTTTATTTCCTCACTTCCAGTCTGAAAAGTAATTTCATATTCGAAAGAATATGATCATTATTGCCTTTGTAAGACAACTTGACTCCTGGCCTACCTTTTCCAACCTCTGAAGTACTCATTTTTAATGTTATCTCATCTGCATTTGCTTGTTTTTCAAGAATGCTACCTGGCACCACAGACACATAGCACTTGGGAAGTGTTTATATTTGGTAGATAGCTTCATTCATAGGGTTCTTGAGCTTTAATATTCATTATGTAAATAGTCTTTGAATTGGCAGACTAGTTCTAGAGCACTATTGTTATGTTGCCTAGTTCTGCTGAGATTGCAATACCATTGCATTGGTGGGTTAAGGCCAACTCTTAGTGCACAGCTGCCCTCAGTAGTATCAGCAGAAGAGCCAGTGACTGAATTGGCTTTGGAAACTGCTCACCTCACCTTTTAAAGGTAACCCCTGCAGATCTATTTGAAAAAGAAGCCAGGTTGTGGGAGAGCTTTCACTGTTACATGTCATGCATCATCAATGTCACCATCTTTCACCAGAATTAAATCCTCTATTTAAAAAGAAACAGTTTGCTAACACCGAATAAGAGGTTTTTCAGCAGAGTAAAACCAGAAAGGAAAACACAATTTCTTCAGAGTTTATCACCCTTTATTGGTCTACTGATTGACAAACTGGACATGGTAGTAAAGTTTATAATGTAGACTCGTGTTAGAGATAAAATGATCTAAGTAACCCTTAAATGTTTACAACTTGTATTAAGAATTCCTTCCTACTCTATATACTGTACACTTCCTCTCTATGTAAACTTCATCACCCTCTGTTCTCTAAAAGAAATTGTGTGTGCACAGACAGCAAAACAGATACTTAGAATAACACAGTGATACTGATTTCTACATATTGGTAAGATCTTTACCATAAACCTTCCTTTTAATCTTTAAGAGTGACACATACCCACTAACTCTGTGAGAACCTGCTGTCCCTAACATTTTCTTTAGGAAATTGGCATTATGATAAGCAACACACCTTTCCCTTTGTTAAATGTTGCTGTAGTTGCTTCTTCATCGACCAATTCTGGCAAATCCAGCTGTAATCTGTATTTTTCAGGGACTTCAACGATTACATCATCCTAAAACAGGCAAATTAAAATACTCCGTGAGCAAGTATATATGTTAGTTTAAGTGGCTTTCTAAGCCTGTTTGGGTTCAGCAGAGAGAAAACACAGGTTTTCATTCCTGCAAAACTTACCCTTGAAATGCTCAGTTCACATTCAGAAACGGAACTAACTTTAGGCAATTCAACTTTCAGTTCAATCTTTAGAGGTTTCCCATTTGCATCCTTTGCAAAGGTCAGTTCATAGGCAGGTGTGATTGGCTCCTCTGGCAGCTCCATACTGGCAATCTCTTCTATCAGATGCACTTTAGACTGTGTAACATCCTTGTTCAGCAGCAGTGTAGCATTATTGCGATCCTCCTCTCTGAGGTTGTGCTTCATCTGGTCCAGTGTCAGTTCTTCCAGAAAAAATATTAGTCACACAGGTAGTTACTAAAATATCTTCTTAGAAATAGTTTAGCTGCAGATTTAACTGATGGATTTATACCAGTTGGCAAAATGTGCCAAAACTTAAGTCTCAGCTTTGTGATTATGAACTCAGCTGCTAAAGCTTGTATACTAATTTCATGGAGCTCTTTCCATCTTCATTCCTCATTTCCAATTTTATTTGTAAGTAGGTACAAGATTGAAACTCTAGTTTCCAGTGTTCTGTACCTTACAGTGACACCACAAAGGCCTGATTCTACTGGGCCCAAGCCTGCGAGATGCTGAGCATCTTGCAGGAACAGGGTACAAGTCAGTTTCAATATTCTTTAGATTTCATGGAGATGGAAAGTAACATTGTAGGCCACCCCTCACATGAACAGGACCTTTCCCATTTCCATTACACCATTTCTTGACAGTAATTTAAAAAGTGTACGTACCATTCCTCATGTTCTTGTTGAAAAGTGGAGCTGGTAGTGGCCCTCCTCCCAGACTCTGTTTCATCCTTTTCAGGCTTCCTTTGAGTGTGAATGTTGCAATGTGGTAAGAGTGGGAGAGAGAGAGGTTGTAATGCTCCTCAATGTATTTAAATGTCAGACGGATCAAGTGATCCATTTCTGCTTGGTTCTCCTCTCGCTGAAGAATAGTCGGATTATATGCAATATCTATGATGGAGTAAATCTCTAGAAAAACAATGAGTGTCAAAAATTATTGCTGTACTGCTACAATCTGTTTTATAGGGGATAGAATACACCATCTGCCATAGCTACAGTGGGGTAACCTATATTAAGAATAATTTTGATGCTTTTCATTATTGAATGTTTTGAAGAATCAATAATATGAATAGGGAGTGGCTTGATCTGTGGTTTCCTATGAGGAGCTGGTTCCAGAAAACTGACCTGTAGAAAATACCACTCCCATCCAGCAGACCACTTATGTACATGTGTAAAGTTAAGCATGGAAGTAATTTCCCTGCATTTAATGGAACTGAGACTACTCGTGTGTTTAAAGATTGGTACATGCGCTAAAGCCCCAATCCTGCAAGTCACTTAAGCATTTAGTGTGATGTTCTGCTTTTTCAGAAGGAACAACCAATTTTACTTAGGGTTCAGTCTATGCCTCCTCCACCTTCAAGTTGCGAGCTATATGCCAGTCAATGGCATTCTAAAAGGGCTGCTCTTTACCAAAGTTATGTCTTTGCCTTTCCAATAAAATACTATAGAAATGAGAGGAAAGCGTCCTAACTGTGGCACGTACAAAGAGTATTTTGGAATCCATTATGTACTTGCCTGCTTTATCGGACACCTCCTCTAGTGGGCCAGCACTTAGAGGTATTGGATCAGTAAGTGACTTAGGAGCTGGGACCCTTTTCCACCTGCAGAGGTTAATGAACAATGATTTTTCATTAGGATCCTGCAAAGAGAACCCAAAACCACTTAATTACCACAAATGTTTAGGTCCCCTTATATCCAAAAGTGCAGTGGAACCAAATGGTTAACAACAGAGTAAAATCATAGGTCACTTCCAAATCCTTAACTACCTATAAACTTCTTTGTTCAACTTTATAGAAAACCGGTAAAGAGCTACGTTTGTCTCTGCCCACAGGGCTTTCATATTGAAGAAAAGATACACTGAGGTGTACACCAGGAGCAGGATAGGATTTAAATACAGTTTATGAACATTGATTTTAGGGACACAAAGGGGCCTTTTTACCAGAAACAGCAACAGTACGAGTCTTGTCACAGTCTGTGCTATGTAGGACATTCAACAACAAACCAGCACTGCTTTAGAGTCTGACTGTGACCTATGGTTGTGCCAGTATAACCGGGGAGTACTTCCACTGCGGTCAATGGAGTTACACTGCTGCAACAGTATGAGAGGAGAATCAGGTTTCTAGTGTCTAGGAGCTGGCTACTTCCATAGCACAAGGGGGGAGAGTTGCCTCTCTAAAGACTTGTATTCACTGCCCAGAGGTACCAGTATCCAGCTCAAGTTATGGGGTTCACCCTCTCAAGGTTTACTGTGCTCTTAGATGCAGAATATATCCTGGATTTCCATGTTACATTAAGTGATCTGCTATGATCATCAATTCTGACAGAATCTCAGAGCTAGGAATCCAGCTCTATCACAATGGGATGCATTCCAGTTTATTAATGAACCTCAGCCCACAAAGTATGCCTTCCTGAATTATACGTGATGTCCTCTAGGCCCTTACTTTTTCCATGGACACTGCTTGGTTTAATTAGGAATGGCTTTGCATTTAACACTAGAATTCATATCTGCATCTGCTGCTCTTTCCAGTTCCATGTAAACATGGTGCTTTTCCCACAGGCATATAGACCAGTTGGGTAACCTGACTCTGACAATGGCTATTGCCCAATGCTTCTGTGAAAATAAAAATCTTCCACAATGCACCTTTTTGTGCCCTCCATGATAGTGTATTTTGGGAAGGAGCACTGGCTCACACCCTGAAGCACAAAGCATGAGAACTTTTATTATTTTTATCCTAGCCAGTGGCACTGCAGAGGCTGTTTTTCCCTCACAAAAATCAAATCCTTTTTTAACCTTATTGAGCCATTAGGCTGAATGATATCCTCATTCCATCCCTCACTGGTGTCTCAGTTCTCTTGGGTCTCTAGCAGTGAACACTGGTGCTCAGAAGGACCTTCACCCACTCCCAAGGGTATTCAGATAGCCTGTGAGGGCTCCCATGACACAGCTCAGCTAGTAGTGGCTGGTTAGGGCCTTTTTGCAGCTGGAAGCATCTTCCAGGCACTACCATTGCCGGGTGAGATCCTACTGGAAACTCATGGCTCTTTCATAGCATAAGCCCTTGCCCCGCGTACCAGTATGTGGGTCTGTAGGCAAAGATGTGGTTCAGGGGGAGCGCAATATTGCTTTGCATCCTCCAGCTGCTGCTGAATGAATCTGTGGTAGCTCTCAGGGGTGCTTTCTGCCATCTCATCCAGCATACTCCAGAGTTGGGTCACTTGAGTCAGCATGTCCTCTGGGTGAGCAGGAGCCGCCATCATTAGCACAAATGTCCCTCAGGAAGCAGCACGGGTCCTACGCTTAACGCCTATAAGAGAAAAAAGAGAATTAGGGGGAGTATCTGCTTTGAACAGGTGCCCTTCACAGGGTCCATGGGGTTTGTATCCTCGACTCCCGGCAAAATATGTTCTATTCACAAGAAAAAGGATGGGGGATCTACCTGCCAACCGCTTCCCAGCCCCTTCACCTGCCCCTAGGATCTGAGAGTCACATTAGAGGCCTCTTTGCCCCCACCCCAGATCCCCCCCCGCGGCCCCCCTGCCCCCCCCCCCGCCCCCCCTCCAGCACCCCCGTGCTGCCCCCTTGGCCCCCCCCCCAGTGCCCCGTGCTGCCCCCTTGGCCCCACCCCAGCGCCCCCGTACCGCCCCTACTCTCTCCCCTTCACTCGCCACACAGATCCTGCCTCCGGGTACACGACGCCGTTTCCATAGCAACCGACGCGGAAGTCCCCCGGAAGTGTCGTAACATCACCCCCCCAGCTCCCTGAGTTCCGATTCCCGACTTGGTCCCCGCGCCGGAGCTGCGTCTCTCCCGCCCCGAACCCTCCGGATCGGGCCCCCCGCAGGCAGCCCAGTGCTTCCGGTGGAAGCACTTCCGGGGCACTCACTTCCGGGTGGAAGGAGCGAGCACCCCCCCTCCCTCCGTGGGTGAGAAGGGCTCTGGGTTGGGGGGTGGGTTATGGGCCCGCAGGGGGAGCGCTGGGTCGGGGGTTCTGGGGGAGAATACGGGGTGAGGAGGGGGAGAGGTGAGGATTGTGGGGGGTGGGGTCTCTCCCCAGGCCTGAATGTATCTGTGAGGGCCTATACCTCGCCCACCCCCGCTCCCCCCACCAGGTGCCCAGTGCTGGGGCAGCCACCTGCTGCCCTGGCTCCCTGCCCGCTGGCACTGTTTCTGCTTTCCCCATCAGGGCCTCCAGCCTGGCTGTCCACGTGTTACTACCGATGGGTCCCAGGCGGGCTGGTGCTTGGGGCTGAGATTGAAGCAAATCTCCCTAGATCTCCCTGCTCTCCACGTGATCCCTTTATTTTCTGCCCTGATCTGCTGTGAGCTGTCAGCTAGCTGCTGGGTGATACCACAAAGGGAGCTGCGCTTCAGTGGTGGGTGAATGGCTGTATACGTAGGGCCTGGGTCTCTCGTCACCATGTCAGTTTTACACCAGCATCGCTCCTTGATGTCAGTCCAGTTACTTCTGGGGGTAAGTGGGAGCAGGCTCAGAGCCACAATATGTTAAGCAATCACCATGGAAGTATTAGATTGAGAGACATGGAGTAATTATCACTTATCAATGAGAAGTTATGTGGGATATGAGATAAAGAGATTTATCAGAGACTCTGGATGTGGGTACCTACTGCTGGATCATCCTTTCTAGCCTCTGTACATGCAGACTGTCTCATAGGAGGCTTAGTTTTGGGGTAATACAGTGGCTTCTTCGGGAACACACATCTCAGCCTGAGTCAATAGCACATTTACTGTCACACAGATGGAAAAAACTTGCCTATTCATCTCCCTGTCCTGACAAGAGCATTCTCTGCATTACAGAGTCTTATGTATGATTTTCTAATAGCTTTATTTTTTGTTACCTCTGTGAAGGTTAAAGAATGTCCCGGGTCCCTTTAGGAAAAGTCCTCTTACGAAATGTCATTCGTCATACTGATGCACACAACAAGGTATGGGACCATGTTCTATTTCTTTGCTTCTCTCTCCTGTGGTAAAGTATGGTACTATCTCTGATAGCTCTTCTCCAGGTCTGGTCTCTCTGTAAACTCAAAAGCTTGTGTCTTTTACATACAGAAGTTAGTCCAATCAAAGATATTACCTTATCCCCCTTGTCTTTCTGATACAGTCTGACTTTCCTCATGTGTATCAAGATCTATCTCCTGTTACTTTAGTGTTGCATGTCCAGAGTTATGATATTTACAAGGGAAAGCTCTTTCTTGATGCCATTGTGTCAAGCTATGCTATTTTCATTTTGCTGTTGCTAAATTATGATGGCTAAACTTAAGTTGTTCCACACAGCAAATCAGTTCAGCGCACAAGTATATTTTTGAAGGTAGAAATTTCTGCAGCGCATCATTGGGGTCCTTTGTGCCCTATAGCAGCTGGAGGAAGAGAGGTCCATGCTACTTCCTAAATTTTAGATATTTATTACTCATCTTAAAAACTTACACTAATTTTAAATTTAGCAGACAAAGCTTAGGGTGAAGTTCACTCTTGGGCAGAAGACCAGCACAAGGCCCCTAGTTTGGGAGCATATGTGGGGCAAATGCAAAACAACACAAAACAACACCCTGCAGTGTTGGCTCCTGTTCTGCGGGGCTGGACGTAGCTCACCTCTCCACGCGTTGCCACCTGGGTCACAGCACAGCTTGCTCAAATTTGACCCAGCTGCCCCTCCATCATCATGATAGAGGGTTGCCTGGGCCAAACCTGACAGTGCTGAAACTCCATGCACCAGGTCTCAGTGGCTGGAGTTGAGCCCAGCCCCGCAGGACAGGAGCCACTGCTGCATGGTGAGAGTGGGGAGGGCTTGCTCTGCAACCCACCTGTCTGTCCCAGGCCTTTTCCCCCACCCCAGGGGCAGGACACGACCAGACCAAACCCAACCCACCTCCAGGGCCTCTACACCCCCCCCCCCCCCCATGATCCAACCCACCTACTGAGAGTAGATAAAATGAAAAAACACTACATTGCCAAAAATAAAATGAAAAATATATAAACATAACAAGCATTTCAGAGGGCTCTGTTTCGGACTTAGGTGGTGCCAAGGCTAAGTGAATTTAATCCTGAATGCACAGGTGAATTAATTTTTAAAGGGGCCCCATCAGTTGAAAAAAAAATATCACATTTTGTGCACAAGCACAGCTCCTTACCTACATTACTAACAATGACTTGTATTTTTACTAATCTAGCTTTTCCCTGTTTAAACTCTTGTTTTGTTTTTTTGCCTCTCTCTCAGCTAGGGCAATGAAAAGTCAGTTTCACTTTCAGATGCTAAGTGCTGCCTTGTTTGATTTGTAGGCATGGCAAGGGAATATTTACTTACAAGTTTCATTTATTTAAAAATAATGGAAGTGTTTCCGTGGCTCTGATGTCTTGTAAAAGCTTTTTTCCTACAACATTTACTTTGAGTGTTGTCATCTCTTTAAGATAAGAAAAATAATTATTTTAATTTAGCATTTGTTAGGTTTTTGTGTCGCTGTAAAACAGATCCCCACTGGGATTTGAATTTCACTTCAGTGCACAAGACTGGTATTTCCTGAGAGATTTAGAAATTGGCCCTTTTTTACTAAGGCATTTAATTCATCAGGCTCATTTTCCAAAAAGGCATTTATCTCATATGTGCTTAAGATGATGCCACATGCACAACAAGGCTATGTGAACAAAATCTGTGTCAAAGCGCTGGGTATGCTGTATTTTCAAGCGTTTAACATGAATACGCACTTGGGACTCAGCTCTGCAGTAGATACGTGAGCAGAACTCTGGAGGAGTGCAGAGCTCCAATGAGTGAGAGATTCTGTATGAACTGAAGGGTCCACCTGCATGGACCAGATTACAGAATAAGGCTCCTCATCTATAAAACAAAGTTATTTGTCACTGCAGCTAATTCTCATTAGGACGTTTCTCATTTTGGTTAACCTGATGTAGCTAAAAAGGCTCATTTATGTCACTGCAGCAGGTCAGCTTAGTTTGAAATCCCTCAAACTTCAATTATTGACCCAGAAGAAGTGAGGTTACAATGTTTCATAGTTGCAAAGCATCACTTCTGTAGGGTACTTAATTTTATTTTCTCATTTTCTTCATATTTTTCAGATTCAGGAAGAATCAGAAATGTGGAAAATAAGGGAGCTGGAGAAGCAGACTCAAGAGACTTACCGGTGGAAGCAAGAGAGAATGTCACCCAATACCTCCAGGTGGGACTGTTATCTGGAGGAAATAATCCTCTTTACCACTCTGTATTGTAGTATTATTTAATGTTTACAAAGTTCTTTAAAGAGAGAGCAAGAGCCCTGTGTAAGGGCCAAAAATTTATTAACCATTTTGGTGACCACACAGGAGCATCCTTGTATAATCCTGTTGTAACAAGGTTCACTCATCACTGTGGTGCCTCCTGCTGGCTGTCTTGGGGATTGCTCTGCATATTAGCACACCTTCTTGAGTGGTGCCTTGCCCCTATCACTCCTACTCTAGGACCCACCTCTCTGTAAGGACCGTGGTATCCTCTTCAGTGACACAGCCCTCTGGCCACGCAATACACTGTACTCTCTCATTCCGGGGGATCTGCAGTCTGCTGTTCAGCCATTTCCCTTTGTGGCTGCTGCAGCAGCAAATTGTCTGGCCCCATCATCCTCTTTGCCCTTGCCTCAGCTGCAAACCCCAGCAGCCAGGAGTTGTCTCTCGCTCTCCCGGTCCCTGCTTATAGCATTGCTCTCTCCAGGATGTTGGTAGTTCTGTCAGTCCTCCAGAGATACAGTCCTGGACTCCCAGCAGAGAACTGCCTTTCTCTGCCCCGCAGCTCCCTTTTTATATGGGCCTGCTTGGCCCTGATTGGCTGCTCCCATCAGCCCTTCTCTGATTGGCTGCCTCCTGCGCAGCCTCCCTAGGGCTCTATTAACTCCTTAGAGCCCAGTGTGGGGCAGGCGCTCCATCACACTTGTATACACCACACTTCCTGTTGAAGTTTCACACTGCATCTTTGTGGGGTGATCCAGGTGTGCAGTTTTAAAAATATATAACTTTAGATAGGTTGGGGCCTCTGAAATAGCAAGATTATAGTTTGGTTAAGAAGTGTTAAGAAATGTGATACAGTGACATCTGAAAAGTTTGCGCTGTCTTTGGTAGATGTACTCAGTGCTGGTGCATTAGTATTTATAGTGTGATGTGGGTTATCACTAAATGAAATCATTCTGACCCAAGCTCTTGCACCACATAAATTCCTCCCAGCTCCTGTCCAGTATTAATGTAGGTAATAGCCGGTCACCTGTGGGTTCTCTCACCATAACAAACTGGTTAAATGGTCATTGGTGTGCTTGAAGATCTCACAAGCTAAGCAGGATCAAGTTGGTTTGTACATGGATGAAGACCTTCAAGGAATGAGCAAGTGATGTGAGAAGTGGTTTTGTTAACTCTTGCGTTTGAGTATATATTGAGCTCAGTGGCCCAGGTTGGTGCTGGGAGAGGCTATCTTTTAGATGACATGTAAAAGTGAAGTCGTGATCAGCTGTAATCATTAAAGACCCCATGGCACTTTTTATTAGGTTCGGGCTGTTAACCCTGGTACTCTCACCAAATTCCAACTCCAGTAATTATGTTCCCCCTCCAGTTTGTATTGGATACTGTCATCTTTATTTCCTGCCTTAAATTGTTGTGTCACTGTGCACTGTTAAGCAGCTGCTGAGATCCATTCCAGACGTGGTAGTATTTCAGTGGTGCTTGACATGATACATACTTGCCTTTTCAGAGTACTGGGAGGTATAATTAATTATTGTTTACAAAGTGATTTGAGAAACTGATGAAAGGCAACTGTCTGTGCAAGTCATTTATTAATCATTGGGTTGGTCCCATGGAAGCTCTGAGTGGAGATGGAGTGAATCTCTTTGCATGGACTGACATCCAGAGACTGTCGCATGTGTGCTTTCTCCCCAATGCCCTCTGTGCCCTAGATTGAGTGATTGATTGCCCAAAAAGTCATTTGTTCCTCTGAATTGACCACTGGAGAACACTCATTTTCTCTCTGCAGTAGTCGGATGCGCAGTGACGGTTTCGATGAGGAGAGCCAAAGGGCTGACTGGAAGGCAAAGAACTTTATGCATGTTCCTGACATGATCGAAGACGACCTTCTCAGGGCTCGGACCTGGAATAAGAAGCTCTACGAATGTGAAGCCAACATGCCAGATAGGTTTGTGGGTGAATTACTATCCTGGCATGGTTCCTGTAGAAAAAGTATCTGGTACTTTATGGCCCCCACATTTCACAAAAGTTAGTGAAATTATCCTTACAACACTCCTGTGCAATAAGGAAGTAGTATCATCCCCATTTTACAGGTGGTAAAGTGAGGTACAGGGAGACTTAAGTAACCTGTCCAGTGTCACACAAAGCCAGGAACTGAGTTTCAGTCCTGTGCCTTAGTCACAAGAGCATTCTTCCTCTCTGGCACTAAATAAGTACTGCCCTAAACCGAAGACTTGTTTAGTACTGCTCTCTGTAGAATTTAACCAAATCTACTTATGATATCCAGGTAGCTAATCTCCCAGATATACAGGGAAATACTAGTCAGTGCTTTTGGGGGTATTTCTAAGAAACAGGAGCTGCATTGTGCCTCCCTGAACTCTTCCTTTACTACCATTTTAGCTACTTGTTTCATTCCTCCAGGTGTCTTTTTTTATTTTTGTTAGCACCCAGTTCTAATCTGGCTGTTGGCATTCTTGCTGCCTGAAATTCTTGTACAGCTGTAATTCTGTATTTGGATAGGTTTTAGATGTTGAATCTAGTAGTGTGTAGATTTTACCACAGTGATAAAGGACCATATACTTGTGTTTTGCATTATAAATGGAGTTTTGTGATCACACAATTGAATACAAATGAAACCCTCTTACTATGGGGAAATGCATAGGGTGAGCAAAGCAAATTGTACACCATGAGTGAAGTCAATGGCAAAACTTGCAGTGACTTCAGTGAGGCTAAGATTTCACCCCATGTTCCCTGGGTGTTTATGAGAAGTGTGAATTCCCAAATCATTGGGCTTCTGCCGCACAGGGAGGTACAAATTCCCTACCAGAAAAAAGCAAAGTGGTTGTTAGTCTGCTCAGAATGGTCTAAACAGAACCTAGCAAAGCAAAATGTTAGCACCTTAAACAAGTAAGGAAGATACTAGCTGTTATTCCTCCGGACTCTTGTTTTGTATTTTTCCTAAAGCTCTCTCTTTCGTTTCACCCTCATTTTGGTTCTGAATATCCTGTGTGGTTTTAACGTGTTTCCTGCTGTTCTCTTGCAGATGGGGTCACAGTGGCTATAAAGAGTTATATCCAGAGGAATTTGATACTGACAGGTAAGGGCAAACAAGTCTACTGACAAGTCCAACATCTTAATTTCTGTCAAGTTACACAATGAAATATAGAGCTTGTACCTCTCCCATATAGACTGTAAATGGACCTTTCAAGGCAGAATTGAATTGTTTACCTAGCAGACACGTGGCCTGAGATTCCGGTCCATTAATGTGTTCTCTTACTCAAAACAATTCTGACAATAATGTGAGAGGGCTGGCTTCACTTCATAAGGCATAAATATTCAGTTAAGGCTTGAATGCTGTCCTTACTTTGCCCATATGTGGCACCATTCCTGCAGTGAAGAGCCCTCCCTGTTCTGAGCCCTGAGAGGTGATTGTATCTCTTCTAATAACAGGACATCCAGCTTTAACCCTGTGTTAAGAGTGACTGAAATGTGATGCAAATAAGTGTTCGGCTTCTTGGAGTTGGGCAATTTCCTGAAGTGATCCAGCTTCCACTGACTGGCTGCGAGCATGTCTGCACCTAGAAATGCTAGTCAGAATGAGAGCTCCAGTAGCATGAGGCAATTAAGAGTGAAAATGCAAAAAAAAAAAAAAAAAAATCTATTGGGACACAGATTTATTTATTTTAAAAACTGTACATAGTAGAATTGCCAAATCTAGCACTTAGCTGATTCCTGATAGTCACAGATAAGGAGTTCTTAGTAAGTTTTGCAGCATTATGTTATGTTTTCCATGCTCTGGGTTGGTTAAAATGCCTTTGAAATGGCCTCTCATCCCAATGATAAGGTATGGACCCAAACTGTTAAGTGGTGAAGTTAAAAATGCAGCCAACTTATCTGACATAGCATCCATATGTCTGTCCTGAAAGGAGCTCAGGGTAGATGGGCTTGATTGATGCTTTGAAATAGGGAATGCGAATTTAGAATCTGCCCAGGCCTCTATTCTTTGTTCCTGTTACAGTGACCAGCAAGAGAAAGATGAACAAAACGCTGTCAATGGAAAGAGGAAATCTCACCCAGGAGAACAATCTGTGCCTGAGTCACTCAAACGGAAGAGGCCAAAGAAATCACAGAAGAAGAAGCAGAAAAAGAGATCACACAAAAAGCGAAAGAAGAGAAAAAAGGAGAAGGTGAAGGCATCATCAGATTCTTCCCAGGAAAGCGAGTGTTCAGAGGAGGGGACTTCGGGCACCAGGAAAGGGAAACACAAACACAAGCACAAGAAGAAGACCAGGAAAAGGCTTGCAAAGGAACCTGCCTCTTCCTCTGGGCAGGAAAGTGACTCTTCCAGTGTGAGCAGCTCTGAGGACAGCGAACCTGAGGAGAAAAAGGAAAAGTGGTCTAAGAAAAAGAGGAGGAAATGCCCTGTGTCCGCCTTAGAGAGGCACAATGAGATTCAGAAGAAGCAAAGCAAGAGGAAGAACTGGAAAGTGGCAGCTGATGAGAAGTCGGAGGACAGCTCAGATGAGGACTAACAAGCGGCCATGAGTCTGGGGCCATGGGTGAAATTGCACGTCAGCGAATGGAGGCTGACGTTTTCTCCCGACATTGCCCTGTGGTACAAACATGGTGCCTAACTGATTTCTGGAGCACAGAACTTTATACCCTGCCAGCCCACAGGTATGGGCTCTGCACCTTGCTGGCTCGCAGAGGGCACCTCTTTGGTTTTTGCTGGTTTAAAACCAGGAGAGCTGAAAGGCCTGCGGAGAAGATGCCTGTCCCTCAGGTCGCATCTCCTGCCCACCCACCCCAGACTCCTGACTCTATAATTGGTCTAATTTCATGGCCATATTCAGTTTTAATTGACAGTTCATGTGGGCCATCTTCAGAAGGGAAACGGGTGCATTGGCACCGTCTCTAGGTTTTTTTAAAATTGTTCCTCTTTTCATGCATAGCCACGTAATGACCAAGACACAATTGCAATAAAGAGCAGAGGCCACAGCTTCTGCCAACCTGATTACAAAGGATGTGCCATTGGATTTAACAGCAGGGGCCCTTCACTGCAGCATTATCCCCGTGATGAAAATAAACGGATGTGGTCCCACGTGGACAGTCAAAGTAAGGAGGAGGCACTGGTCTGGAACAAGGAAGGGCAGGTGGGGTGTCACAATTCTAGCTGCAGGTGTGGTGACCCCACTGCAGTGGTTTGTTTCAAACTTGCCTCAGATCCCCTACCTCTGCCCTTTGTGTGACTGACTTTCCCTCCTTCCTATCAGTAACACGTTCCTCTGGATCCACTTGTGCTGATGGACAGGCCTCTGATAGGTTTCCTGTTCTGTCTCTGGCTGGCCCAATGTGTTTGACACAAAGATTGGGATAGCAGAATCAGGCCCTGAGGATTTAGAATCAGGGTGGTGGGCCCCAAAGGACCAGTCTTCAGCTGGAGGAATAGTGCCTGGGATATGAGCTTCAGCATAGAATGGGAGAATACCTGGGGCTCCGAGAGGTAAGGGGGATCTCAATGCGAGTTCAAAACTAGATAGCAGAAACACAACATCAGGGTAGTTTATCTTCTAGTGGGAATGTCTTATATGTCAGCCTGGTAAACAAATCTTCTCTGCCTTACTGTCTATAATCTGCTCAATCAGAGAACTAGTAGATACTTGGGAGGAAGAGGAGGGAACCTGCATAAATACATAATAGCCCAGATCCTTGGTCTTTGTTTAAATTTGTTGTCTCTCTTTCTCCACCTGTAGCAGGTGAAGCTTTTTTAGGTCTTCCTGTGCGTATGGGCTGACACTGATAAAATGGAGAGACATCATTGTAGTGTCTGTCATTCCGTGTCCCCCTCTCCCACTGCCACAGTGCTTGGTCTACATTCTGTCATCCACTCCCTCTTCTAGAAGGCCAATGTTTGTGACTTCCTTTCCAGGGCACGAATATGTGGGCAGCTGATTCTCTGATGGGGTTAAGCAATGTCCTATTTCTCTAAGGTCCTGTCTCCTGGTGCAGGGATTTCCATGGGCAGGAAGGGGAGCTGTCAATGGTTCCTTTCTAGTTCAGTGTGAGAGCCACTTCTCTATTGCAATCTGCAGAAATGTTAATGCAATAACAATGCAGCAGCTTTTCACGCATCACAAGAGAAGTGTTCAAGGAGATTTTTATTTTTATAAAGAAATCCTCTACAGAAAGATTTTAAAATAGGAAATGTATAACTGCAGAAGATAATAGATTCATATATTGCACTGGACCCAGTGTGGACTTTATGGGTGGATTTTAGGGCAGGACTGAATGTTGGGGCTCAAACAGTGATCCTACTATCCTATACGGTCCAGCTCCTAATGCAACCAGTGAATAGAGTGCTTGGTATGTCACTACTTTTGCTTTGATGGACTAGTGTCTCCAGGCATTTGAACATTGGCTGCCTCATGCTTCTTCATCCTAAGAACATATGCCAGTTGGGCTCCTGCCAGTTAAAGGCATTTACTCAGGATAATGGGCTGGCCAGAATGGGCTTCAGGGCCTTTTACCCAGCCCTGGCCACTATTTATTTACCAAGGATGATCCTAACTTTGCTTTTCTTTTCTCTTAACGTGGCAGTGTCCACAGTACTAAATCTCTGCCTGAAGCTGCTGGAACGGTGCTCCATAATAGTCCTTGTTGAACAGACAAGCAATTCACATATGAAGTTGCCCTCTTTTTTTCTACCCCTTCCCCAAATCTGTTAAAGAGCTGGTGTGTTTGCGATTCTGGTACCCTCCAGGTCTGTTTGGATAATCTACCCAAGGCACACTCCAAGGTTTCCTGCTCCGTATGATGTTGTACTACCACCATTGACCGTATTTTTGAAGAGAATTCTAAGAAGTTGCCAGAGAAGGCAGGGTGGATTGTATATCCTTTCTATGAAACTTAAGTACAGGATTTTTAGTGTGTGTGTATGTGTGAAAGACAGTGATGGATGCATCCAAAGAAGCGGGTATTCACCCATGAAAGCTCATGCTCCAATACGTCTGTTAGTCTATAAGGTGCCACAGGTCTCTCTGCTGCTTTTAGTGATGAATGTCCACCTTATTAGATAACATAAGTCCTGATGGGCTCACAGCATAAACCAGACTTTTCAAATGTGTGGTCAATTTATTTACAGTCACTGCTCACCAGGTTAGGCTAAATTTGTGTAAAATATCAACATGTAGATCATTAAATAAGACTGCATCCATTCTTGTACCTTTAAACATAAGTAAAGGGAAATCTAGTTTAGTCTCTCAAGCACCCATCAGACTTCTGCATTGTACTATAACATACTCAGATAACTGGGGGTCTTCTGTCATTTGCATTAGTGTATTGCCAAATTAAGCTAAGCTGATATAAGTGAGGGTTAACCCAATGAGAAGGCTTCTATAATAGGGTCTTCCACCTGTTTGACTAGATTTAGTTAAACCAGTACAACTTTTCTAATACAGACAAAATCTCAGATACTGTATCAATTTACATTGACATTTTGAAGATTTTCTTTATAACCAGTGGGGCTATAACCAATTTAAAAGAAAAAAAAAAGCTTGGAGTGTGCAGCAAAGTTCACAGCCACAGAACTGTGCAATAGACTAGGCCCTAGCAACATGCCTTTTAACCAGTTTCACTTTTTGGTTTTCATGCATTATCCTACTGTACAGCATCTAAGTTTAGGCTTCAAACACTCCCGTAGAACAAGTGTTTTCATTCATTTATTAGTTCATTGAAAACATTTATATTCATATTACATTTTTTAAATTTAATTTTGATGCTAAGATACTGTGCCCATCCCCTGTGTCAGTAGCAAGCACATCTCTTCTCTACTTTCCTCTAATTAGATAAAAGACATGGAAAAGCAGCGATATATACTGTCACATCACAAGACTTGTTTGGACAAGTGTTCCTGATGGTTTATTAAATTGCAGTACGATGACACATTTATGAACAGTTCAGTGCAGCTAAAGAATTCACAGGGACAATTGTGCTTTCCGCAAATGATTGTTCAACCACTTCTGCATTTTGTGAAAGTATCAGTTAAAATGTAGCTTAGAACATGTGATGATGCTCCACCGACAGCTGATAAGTCCATTGACCTGAATAGGAAAGATTGGGTTGTCCAGAGTTGGGAAATGCAGTAATCAGTGTCCTCCTTTCTGTACAATCTGAGCAAAGCGATTAGTGATGGATAACGTGGTATCAATGAATCTGTCCACACAGCTGGCTAGACAGCCTTCTGTTCTGGAGTCCAACTTTGAGCCAGGTTTGTCCACACATTTGTCCCAGCAAACGTCCATGAAGTTATGAACCTAGATGTGAACAGGAAACATGTTAGTTACTACTATTTAATCAAATATTTTACAGATGGGGAAGCTAAAATATGAGAGGGGGTACAACGATCACTTGTCTAGGAGTCCTGCCAGAACACCATCCTTTCCCCCTGTGCCTTATCCTTGAGGGGACCATCACCCTCGGAACTGAGAAGTTCAGTCACTGTGGCTGTGTACTTGGTCCTTCTGCGGACACGCACAAAGGGGTCCATTAATGCCAAAGACGGTGTGATTTCTGTGCTGTATGCATCTACTTATTAGGGACTGAACCAAGTCACTGGCTCACATTGCCCCCCACACATTCATCTCCCCAAACGAGTGTCAAGGGGGACTGCCTGGCTCTCAGGGGAGGGTTACAAGGGGGCTGCCTTGCTCTCAGGGGAGGGTTACAAGGGGGCTGCCTTGCTCTCTCTGGGAGGGTTACAAGCAGGGCTGAATTTGTAACGAAAGAGTTGCGGCGGCTCAAGCCATTTTTTTACATTCCTAAGGGATGGAGCAAGCCCGGAGGTGCCAGGGCTGAGCAGCACCGGTGCTAAGTATCTTGGGGGAAGAGGAACCCCTTTGGGGAGGGGGTGGCCATAGGGATCCCAGTGACTGAGGGGCCGGACCCCGCTGGGGCTCCACGAGGCGTGTGCGGGGCTGGCTGGGGGCTGGGGCTGCCCATCGCGGGCCTGGCAGGAAACCTAGGGGGCCCCGGGGGGAAGGTACCTGGGCGGTGAACTGCGCCCGCTGCTGCTCCGCCGCCACCAGCCGCTGCAGCTCGGAGGCCGCGGGGTCCCGGCCCCCGTCCGGGCCGCCGAGCTCCGCCATGGGGAAGGCGAGTCCGGCCGCTGTGACCTTCACCGGCGGAACCGGAAGTGAAGGGGCCAGTCCCTCGCGCACGGGGCCAACCCGGCTCCCGCCGCTCCACCGCGGGTCTGTTTCCGCTTCCGGGTGCCCGTGGCGCCCTTGGGGCCGTGGGGGCGGGGGAGGGTCAGACGGCAAGATGGCGGCGCTGCTGGTGCGGGGGGGCCTGTGGCGGCCCCGAGGCCGGGGGCTGGGTGAGTGTCGGGGGCGCGGGGGGCTCAGCCCGGCCCCTCCATGGGGCTGCCCCGGGCCAGGGCTGCGGGGTCTGTTCCCAGCTCCGGCGCTGACTCGCTGTGGGGGCCTTGGCAAGGGTGATGCGGGACAACGATAGTGACGCCCCCCTTCGCGGCCAGGGGCGGGGGGCAGATACCCGCCTGCCTGGTCCTGAGCGGGTCTGGGGGTCCCCCCCCTCGCGGTCTCCCCCCCCCCCAAGCTTCTGCCTCCCCCCTAACCCCCGTGACTCGCGCTGATCAGAGCCGCCTCCCCCTTGCAGGCTGGCTGTGGGGTGTGGGTGGCTGTTGCTTTTTTCCAGCCTCCCCCGCTGCTGTTTATATTGCTTGTGACCCCAAGGCGCCAAGGTGGGTTGGAGCCTCTTGTGCTGGGTGCTGTACAAACGCAGAGCCAGGGATGCTCCCTGCCCCAGAGAGTTTACAGTCTCTAAACCAGTGGTTCTCAGCCAGGGGTACGCAGAGGTCTTCCAGGGCATACATCAATTCCTCTAGATACACCTCTACCCCAATATAACGCGCTCCTCGGGAGCCAAAAAATCTTACCGCATTATAGGTGAAACCACATTATATCGAACTTGCTGTGATCCGCCGGAGTGCGCAGCCCCCCCCCCCCCCCCGAAGCGCTGCTTTACCGCTTTATATCCAAATTTGTGTTATATCGGGGTAGAGGTGTATTTGCCTAGTTTTACAACAGGGCTACATAAAAAGCACTAGCAAAGTCAGTACAAACTAAAATTTCATACAGATAATGACTTGTTTACACTGCTCTATATACCATACACTGAAATGTTAGTACAATATTTATATTCCAGTTGATTTATTTGAGAATTATATGGTAAAAATGAGAACATAAGCAATTTGTCATAGTCTGCTGTGACACTTTCGTATTTTTCTGTCTGATTTTGGAAGCAAATAGTTTTTTAAGTGAGGTGAAACTTGGGGGTACACAAGACAAATCAGACTCCAGAAGGGCATACAGTAGTCTGGAAAGGTTGAGAGCAACTGCTCTAAGCTATCTGTTAGTTCACCCTTTGTCAATTGTAATTGTGCAGCACTCCACCTGCCTGGGTGAGCTTTAGAGAGGTAGTAAAATAAAACTCATTTGAGGGCCCTTTGTGAAAGGCATAGCGCTATTACTACTTAACTATAGATGTGCAGAATATTTTATTATGTGTCAGCTATGCCAAGCCATTGAATGAGTCAATGCCACAAAGATCTGGCAGCTTAAAGGTGCAAACAAGCATCAGAAAGAACACACCAGACCTACTAGCAGTTCAGATCTTTGAAAATACTGTAGTCACCCAGAACAACTTATTGAGCAGGTCTTTTCTAATGTAGCCTGTTTAGCTCATGAAATGAATGCAAGATTTCCCTAATGCTCACAACATAGCTGCAAAGTTTGTCATGCCACAGTTGGTGGCTAATGTTCTTGTCTCAGATTCCTTGAAGCACTGTTTTGGGTGCAGCTTGCCTCACTCTTGGAGGCATGGGGCTTTGGATATTAAATCCTTGGTAGGGAAACTCTGAAGCATGTGTACACCAGGCTTGTTAGAAATATTGCAAACAACACATTTACACACACACCCAAACTGTTATTTGTGGGGTATAATTTGTATTCCCTATTCTAACTTTGTGCATCCTTTTTTCTGAAGAAACCACTGGCTTTCCTTTTCAGGAAGCCCTCTGGACTCTTATTGCTTATTGATTAAGATGCTGATTGCTGTAGTTTAACTTCCAGGGATTTACCTTTAAATTTTGGGGGTGTAAAAGGCAACTAATCAATCTTTGTTCCGTTGACAGTTCTTCTCAGTAAAAGTCTGTTGACCAGACCTGTGGTTGCCTGTACAACAACCTTGGATCGGCCAACTCCGGCACATCAAATCCACATCTCTCCCAGAAGCTATGGTATGTTAGTCTAAATTGGGACAAAAGTTCTGTTGATAACCACTTGGGAAGCTGCTATTCTTTATCTATATTATTGTTTTTGTGATATTTGATCCTAACCTTTTCAACCAGCTCAGTCACCCTAGTCATTACAGTGTTTTCTTGGCCCCATGGAGTGATTTGTAGAGTCACAGATAAGAAATTGCCTTATCTACTCACTGCACCTAAATCTGAACAAGCTTTTGATTTAAAATCAATTGACATAATTTAAATTGGGAGTTGGACAAGAAAACATCTACAGTATAATTCGATGCTATAGAAAATTGCAAATTGCTGTGAGGTTTTTCCCTCCTGTTTTGAAGGGCATGGAAATTGGTATTGCCTGAAAATTCAGGCAGTCATCTCTATGAACAGGAAAGAGTGCTGTTATGGTTTATTAAACCTCACTTTGCACTTTATGGTTTCTGCTGAAAACTTCATGGTTCTTTCTGTCAGCCTAAAACTAACTCATCGGTAATCTCACATGCAATGTCATTTTATTACAGTATGCAGGAAAAGTGTCATTCTAAATCCAGCTTTTTTTTTCCTTAGCATCTTTCTTAAATTGTAGAAATTGACAGCGTTTCAAACAAACATTCTCAGTTTACTAACAAACATGTTAGTTTTATCAAGTCAATTTCCACAGACATCCACAAGATAGGAAAAGGGAAGATAGATTAAAGAATGGGTGATGCTTTTTATGGCCCTGTCAGATCAATGGTGATTGTTGTAAGCTTGGTGCAGAAATTGTGGCTCCCCTGGTGGACAGGAGCTTCTGGTCCATCTGAGGTCAGGCTAGAAAGACTGAATTGGAGGCAAGATTCATTGCTGGACAAAATTTCCTTTCTCCACGTAGCAGGAATCAGTGGAGAGTGGTGTAAGATAAACAGGCGAAGACCAAAATCCAGGACTGTCATAATGTATGCCATTAAACCTGAGAAATACTGACCAGGGATTAATTAGGATTTTATATCCTTTAAACCCAAACTTTTCCTGTCATGACTCCCCCTTACCAGTAATGGAATCTGCCTGCGTCCCCCCTTCCATTACTGCACAGTTGGCTCAGCAGAGGAGCTTGGGCTGAAGGCAGAGCTGGGGGTAGAACTGGGGATGGGGGAGGAGCTGGGGCTAGAGATGGATGTGACCTGGGGGTGGAGCGGGTATGAGGGCAGAGCTGGGCTCAGGCTGAAGTGGGGCTGTGGCTGTGGCTGGATCTGGGCTGGGGGTGGAGCGGAGCTGTGGCTGGAGCGGGCTTGTTGGCAGAGTGGGGCTGGGGGCAGAGTGGAGCTGCAGCTGGGGGCGGAGCTAAGCTGGGGGCATATCGGGTCTGGGTGGCGTTCCCCACCTCCTGTGGGGGTTGGCCTGGGCCCCGTCGTGCACCCCCAAACATTCTTCCGTGCCCCCTGGGGGGCCTGCCCCATAGTTTGGGGACCTCTGTTGTAACGTATGGCAGAAAATAGAAAGAAGAATGCAGACACAAACTAAACAAACTGATAAAAAGTGACAGCCAAGCTGCCCCCACTACTTTCCCCTCCAAGTTTTCTACTTTCTCGTACTATGGAAACTACTCACACTGTGTTAACAGTTCTTTCCACAGACTATATCTACTTGAAACAACGCGGTCTTGGACAGTCTCAGTATGTAAACAAGTCAAACTCAAAAAAAGTTTGCTACATTTATGTCAAGAAGAAACTTGTTGCATGCTGGAAAATGTTTCTCGAAGTTCATGGTAGTAGCGCATTAGTCCACTGCAGTTGTTTTGCTGGTGATCTTTTTGTTCCATTGTCACAGCAGTTCTTGTCTAATATCGGTCACCCTGTGCAGAGCAGGAGAAATTCCATGTCTTCTTTTTGGTACAGTTTACATTATATCTCTTTTCCAGCTCATGATTTCAGGTTGATCAAACAGCAGTAAGCATTTAGACAAGTGATCTGATGTGTGTTTAAAATCAGTTCTTTGTAACTTTATGCTGTTAGCACTCTGCTATTGAGTGCCAGTGTATTGTAAGGTGTCCTGCTTCCCTCAGTATATGTCAACGTCTCTTAGAACCATATTTCTTCTAGTGATGTCCAAAATGTATAGGAAAAGTAGGCAAGGTTACAAAGAACCCAAACTACCACTTCTGTGCTTGTCTGAGTCACTGTCTGTGCAAACAGAACTGTGTACTGGTAGTTGTCTATGGAAGAGGATTGAGATCATGGGGCCTCTTAGGCTACTTCTAGGCACTGAATACCTGGGGAAGTCCCAGAGGTTCCAGCCCCTACTCTTGTTAAGATAACACCAATCCTAATTCATGCACTCAGCTCTTCATATAGTTATCGCAGAGGAATCGGATACTTAACAGATACAGCACACTCCATGCATAGGTCTTAAAACATTTCACAAAGAAAGGGGAGGGGTTTCAATATCATTATCCCATATCACAGGTGGAAAACTAAGGCACAAAGAAGGGAGGTGGCTTGCCTTGGGTCACACAGTTGATGGGAGAACTGGAAATAGAACCAATGCATCTTGGTGCCCAGTGTTCTTTCCTCTCCATCCTGTTATGCTGCTTCATTGTTCTTCATCCACTCCTTTCAAACTGTCATGTACTAAGCAGGGCCCTCAGTGACGGTCACAAGGAGGCAGAACTGGCAAGCACTGCATCTGCAGGCAGTTCGTGATACACTAGGGCAACCACCTTTACTATTGTTTTCAAAAATGCCTGTTCTGTGGTGTTTGTGAAAGGGCCTGTTATTGAACAGCAGGCCATGAAACTAACAAAGGTGGCATTTCCTTTGGCCTCATCTATCAGCTTTTTCAGTCTGTTGTTGTCTGTATTCTAATTAAAGGAAATTTACTTTCTGAACAGCAGAGGGAGCATTCAGAAAAGAGATATTTAAGGCGGTATTTAAAATAGGAATATTTAACACAAGAACCTGGGGTAACCCAGTGAAATTAGTAGGCAGCAGGT
The DNA here is from genome assembly GCF_002925995.2 of Terrapene triunguis. Lineage (NCBI taxonomy): Eukaryota > Metazoa > Chordata > Testudines > Emydidae > Terrapene > Terrapene triunguis. Next base: position 13,423,619 of record NW_020664725.1, read on the forward strand.
ATCATGAAACAAGAGGAAGTACTTTTTCACATGATGCAGAGCTAATTTGTGAAACTTATTGCCAGGGGAAGTTGTGATGGGCAAAAGTATAACAGGGTTCAAAAAAGAATTAGATAAGTTTATGGAGGATAGGTCCATTAATGGCTGGTAGCCAAGATGGCCAGGAATGCAACCCCATGCTCTGTGTTCCCCTAAATCTCTAACTGTCAGAAGCTGGGTCTGGACGACAGGATGGATCACTTGATAATTGCCCTGTTCTGTTCATTCCCTCAGAAGCATTTGGCACTGGCCACTGTCCGAAGACAAGCTACTGCGCTAAATAGACCATTGTTCTGGCCCAGAATGGCCATTCTTCTGTTCTTATGAATATGGTTTGTAGCAATAAGTCAAAGGCAACCTGGTTTTGCCCAGCTAAGGGCTGTGTATCTAGGTCTGAGAAAGCACCTAGTTGCACAACACTGGTCAGAATGAGCTAACCATTGTTCAGATTGGGATATTGTGAGCAGAAACTCTGTGTTGAAAATGCTTTTTTTTTCAGCCGGTTCCAAGGCTGCATCTCTGCACTGGACGAGTGAGCGAGCTGTCAGCGTCCTCTTGCTGGGTCTCCTCCCTGCAGCCTATCTGTATCCTGGACCTGCCATGGACTATTCACTGGCTGCAGCCCTCACACTCCACGGTCACTGGTAAGCGTAGATGTGAAAACATCTGGTAGATGTCTCACCAGGACCAGCCAGAGCTACTCTTTGGGCTTATAGTCCTGGATGCAAAAGGAGCTGAGCAGCAAATCTGTGTGCATCAGGAAGTTCACATTAGAACACCTGGTAAAACACAAGAGCCAAAACTCTTATTCCTTGTGTTATTGTGACTGGCATCTTGGCCTGTTATAGCCTTGACCAGACTAACACCAGGTAGGGTCTTTGTCATTTTGCCTCTTCAGTTAGAAGGCAGGGTAGATACTCCTATTAGGGGAGCCTCCTTTCACTCTGTCTCCTGTGTTTATTCCCTTATCCATATCTCATACTTTGCAGACAGTAGGAAATCTACCTAAGAGGGACTATTGGCTGTCTTTGGCTAGTAGGTTATATATGGCCTTCAGATCTGAATGTTTCAGAGTATACCCCTAAAGCAGCATCAGGACAGATCTGTGCTTAAATAAGACCTCCAAGGGAAACTCAGGATTTTATTGGTGGCTCTTTTTCCTCAGAGCCAGTACAGATTCTGGGCGTCAGCTTAGCATTAGGGGGCACTGTATTACTGGAGGTGCCATCTTTTGGGTGAGACAAAAATCAGTCTTGACTACACATCCTTGTTAATCCCCTGGCATTTTTGCGAGAGTCAGGATGTTAGTCTTGAATCCTGGCCAGATATCTTTTTGGGTAACTCCACTTTACCTCCCTAAATTCCTTTTTCAGTTTCAGTTGGATACAGTATTTTTCATTTCCTGTGGCTGTATAGCTGTTAAACTGCTGTAAGTTTTCGACCAGAGGATGTTGCATCCATGAGGGTGTGTTTATCTGTTACCTTTCTAAGTCTATGTAGCCCCCATCATTCTAGTAAGTGAGCATTTTCCAAGTTCTTTAAAATGGAAATAGCATCACTCTTACTTTTCAGCCTGTAGGACAAATGGTTTGACACTTTATCAGATTTGTCTTTGTATGTGCGAGTGCATGACTCACTGAAGGGAAGCTAGTCAAATAAACCTTTTTGGCATTTAATTCTGATTGTGCTGAGGCTTGTGGTTTCTATCTGATGTAAGAAATTCTAGGTCAAGCTCCTGTGAAAGTTCTGTTTTCTGCAGTCACAAGCCTCTCCTGACTGATAGGCAGGTAGTTGTCCCTGGAGGTCTCTTAGGTAGCTTTTGCAAGACCAATGGAAGGCTTTGACTGTCAGGACATATTCTGAACTGACTCTCTATTCAGTGAGGAGCCATTGCAGAGAACAGAGCACTGGGATGATGTAGACAGAGACCTGCATTGTTCAGCTAACAAGCTGCTATGTTTTGTACTAGGTGAAATGCTATAAGGGTCTTTGGCTTCATTTTTAGATGTGAGTTGCAATAATCCAGCCTGGAGATAATGAATGTGTGGATTGCTGCGGCCAAGTCTTTGTTTGACAGGAATGGGCAGAGTCTTCTAATCAGCCACAGATGGAATTGTTGTATGCTATGTTGTAGCTGTGTGGGTCCCAGGGTATTAGAGAGAGAAGGTGAGTGAGGGAATATCTTTTATTGGACCAACTTGTGTTGATGAGAGAGACAAGCTTTCGAACTACACAGTTAGCTGTGATACTCTAGTACCTTTCCCAGACCCGAAGAAGAGCTCTGTGGTAGCACAAAAGCTTGTCTCTCTCACCAACACAAGTTGGTCCAATAAAAGATATTCCCTTATCCACCTTGTCTCACAGATGGAAGTGGACATTTTCTGGCATAGTTATTTGGGCATCCAAAAGCATTGAGGAGCCCAAAAGTAGCCTAAGACAATCTGCGGACAGTTGCCCTCAATAGTGGGGGAATATTCTAATAGAGGCAAGTACTTCAGCATACTTCCCTCTTCCTACCAGCCTCAGCCTCACTTGGGTTCAGCTTTAGCCAGCTAGTCTTCATCTAGGTGCTGATTTCAACCAAGTATTGAGTAAGCTTGGAGACATTACTGTTTGCATTTGACATAAAGGAGATATAGAGATGGCTATTTCAGTACTGCTGACACTTCAGCCCAAGTTGTCTCACCAACTTTTTTAACAGCTTCTTATAGATATTATTGATAAAGGCGTGGGGAGAAGATAGAGCCTTGTGGAACTCTCCAGGTGAAGGCTTTTGGCGGTAGAGGAAGCGTGTCCCATAATAATCCTCTGGGTTTAGTTTTAGGGGAAGAATCTGAGTTGTCCTAGGAGTATCTGTTCCCACTTCAGCTTCTTGGAGATGGGACAGGAATCTTTGGTGATGAGCCAGTATTAGATACCCGAGACCAGTCCCTCAGTATTATGGATGTACTTCCTTTGTCCACAACCAGGTAATCTTCCAGTGCAGAAAGTTCTCTCTCTTCACTAGGTCCTGGCTAAGAGGGATCAGGGATACTGGCATGTGACAGGTAACATTGGAGACTGACTAGCTGCTAGATTAGTTTGCTTAGGAAAAAGGGATCAGACACTGTGAAGTCTTTGGTGTCAAGCAGTGGTTTATTCTAATATTGGTTGGCATATTGCCTGGGTTAGGGTGCATGGTAGAGTTTTCTAAGTTTTAGAATTTAGCAGGATCCCAAGAATTTTCAGGCCTGGGGTTTGGTTGTGGTGGTTTCTTGCCTTGTGACAGAAAGCTTTTTTCCCTACCTGGAGGTCAGACATGAGTGTGTGTGTGTCATACTCATTCCATAGTGTGGCTGTGTATGCATGCATCCAAAAATTACCTACGGTGGAAAGTTTGAATAGGAGACATTGGGTGATTGTTTTAGTGACATGGTCATCCATATAAATGTTGAAATCTGTCAAGATGATGAGTCTTCCGACTTTCATCACCAGGTTAGTATAGTCTCTCTTTTTGCAGATGAAGCGGACTTTAGCTTCAGAGAGCTTCTCCTACTTTTTAGCCAGGAGGGGAGTAGATTGGCTACTTCATCTCCAGATTTGTCCTCCGTCATGCTGTGCTGAAGAGAGTATGAGGGGGAGAGGAGCAAAGAAGCAAGGGAAGATGACACTGAAACTGCTGTATCAGTCTGCCAGGTTTCTGTGATGTAGTTCAGGCTTGGCAGCTCATCGGTGAGACGTCCGTGGATAGTGAAGGACTTATTGATCACTCATCTTGAATTTACGAGGCTGAGATCCTGAAGTTTGTAGGTTTGTGTTTTGTTTGGCCCATGTGAAATATCTGTTTGCTGACTGCAACGGATTGACTGTAGTTGTTTAGTCATCTTCCCCATACACTGGAATTTGCTCTGTTCACTTCTTCCTGTTGGGGAGGTCCACAGGTGTGAGGTAGGCCTAATTGACAATGTTGCCATTCTTATGGTGTGCCAGATGTCTAGAAAGTGGCAGACTGCTCAACTCTCCAGGTGAGTGAGGTAATATCTTTTATTGGACTGACACGGTTGCAACAACATGGCATACAACTCCCCAAGGGTCAGAATTAAGGTGAATTGTTAGGTATCGCTTGTATATCAGTTGGAAGAACACTTTGGGATTCTCTGGGTTGAAAGGTGCTCTCTAAATGTAAGCGAAATTTACTGAGAGGTCTTCAGTGCTGTGCCAGACCCCTGTACTTTGCTGAATGGCAGAAGCTCCCCCTGCAGCTGTGAAATCTGGATCCTGCCTACTTGCTGCTCTTCTGAAACATCACCACTGTTGGGAATTCTTTCACAAAATAAAATTATCAGGGCCGTGGGAAGTCTTGAAATGAAGCCAGATTTAAGAATTTTTCTGCTGAGGTGTCTGCATCCTGCGTGGGTGAGCCTTTCACTCGGACAGTGGTGGTTCCTGTTTTAGGGGATATTACATATGACATGGCATGGTTTCTAGGAGGATCCTGACTTGTACTGTCTGAGTTTCCTCGTGAGTAAAAATATATGCAAATGCTGACATTTCTTCCTTGACTATCTTGTGGTGACTCTGCAAAGAGTAGGACAGTAAATTCTAAACTGGATGTCGACAATAAAAAAAACCTTTTTTGTGCAGACAATTAGGGGTTTTCCCCAGCAAAAAAACAAGAGCCAACTTGTTCGGTTTTACTTCCCTATTGCTGCAGGATAAACGCTGTTTGTCCTGTCTTATCTGTTATAACTCATGGAGAAAGGCCACAAAATGAAACCCTCCCCTTGCACATGGAGTTCATAGTTTGAAAATGTTTCTCTGGTAGTAAGAAACTCTCCACTTCCAAAGCAAAGGTTGCAGGGGCTTACGCTGTTTAGACATCTGTAGGGGAGCTGAACTTTCAGTTACTAAGATGTCTAAGAACAGCAGGCTTGTTGTGCTGGTGACCTGGGTGTGTCAGTCATGCCATCCCTCTGTTTCTTCTGTGATGGCTGGAGGTAGGAATGTGCAAGACTCCTGTGCACCCCCGTAGGGTGTTCTCCTCATCCCCTCCTGTGGAGCTGGGATTTTATTACATTTGCAGCCGTTGCTTTGGACCTGAAGTGCATCATTGCTGCTAGGACAATTTAAAAAGGGAAGACTATTTAGGCTACTGTAATCCCAGTGACAAACTAGAGAGCCCATACTAATGGCTGATCTGAAACTCCAGCATTTGCAGACTTTTCCTCTGGTTTTTCTCCTTTGCTCTCACTTGGCATTTTGGGGGTGTGCTGAAATCCTGCGTCCTGGCTCTGCACTGCACCTTCATACATTCAGACCTTCAGGTATAAATCTCTACTCAGAAAGTTGTTGTAAACCACATGCAAAACACACTCTCCTGACAGGCCAACCATGATGATTGATGAAGTGAGTGTCAGTACAAACATCTAACTTTATTTGCACAAGAAACCTGAAGTCACTTAGATCTTGGACCAAGCTTCTTTGGCATGTAATATTTATAGGCTGACTTTGCCATTCAAAGCAAAAAACAGTCGGAGGTTAAGTTATCTATGGTGCAGTCATAGGGCTGCCAGTGGATACATAGTTGCTCTCCTTGTGTTTTATGGGGCTTTATACAGAACAGCCAAGGGTGCAGATAGGTACCACTCAGACCCCCCCCCCCCCCCCCCCCAGTGGCAGTACATAGCTCTAGCAAAGGGGTCGGCAACCTTTCAGAAGTGATGTGCCGAGTCTTCATTTATTCACTCTAATTTAAGGTTTCGCGTGCCAGTAATACATGTTAACATTTTTAGAAGGTCTCTTTCTATAAGTCTATAATATATAACTAAACTAGTGTTGTATGTAAAGTAAATAAGGTTTTTAAAATGTTTAAGAAGCTTCATTTAAAATTAAATTAAAATGCAGAGCCCCCTGGACGGGTGGCCAGGACCTGTAAAACAGGTATCTCTTCCCCGTCCCCCAGTGGCAACTGCTTTAGCATAGTGAATCCTGCTAGATCTTTAGGGCTGTTACTGTTCCTTAGTTTGAATCTGAGAGATTTCTCAGACTCCTTACTATGTGGAGACAAATCATGGGAACCAGCCAAGACTTTCCAACGTGTCTCTGAAATGTAGTCTTACATTTTACAAGGTGAACCTAGCAGTGCAGAAGGCTAAGGTTGCTTAGCCTTTGGCATTAAAGGTGCCACATCAGTGTAATAAGATCCTGCAACAGGAGGACAAGGGAAAACTTTGCATATGGATCAAAGTGTTGACTGCCATAGACACCATTCAGACATTCTCAGGAGAATTCTAGGGTCTGCCAACTTTTTGACCTAATATGAGTCTTTGAGATCATCCAGGCTCCCTGTTTGTGTCCCAATGCCTGGCATCCTTTGTACATAGGGAGAAGAGACTGGGATCTAGCATTCTCCTGACTGTAGAGGAAGCACAGTGTTTCCTGTGATTTCTTTCTCTAGTGGAACAGCATCTCTCACTGTCCTCTGCCCCCGGGAGTGAAATTTACTTATTAACGGAACAGCTCTTAGCTGCCTGTTTCCTAGATACTGTTAAAAGGGTTGATTAGCCAAGTTTTATTTGGCTCAGAAATCACCAGTCAGCACAAACGTCCTGTGAGTGCCTACAGCTGCTTGCTGAGTAGGAAGTGGGTCCTTTTCTCCAGCAAAAGCCTCTGAGTAGTGGAGGCACGTAGCTCAGTTTAGGAGATGATGTGCAGACTGAGAAATGTGAGTATTACAAGGGCGTTAGTTGCTGGGAAAGTTTCCATAGATGATGGCCAGGAGAGCCAGCCAGATTTGATTAGGGATTGCTCTGGTCTCTTTTCAGCATGTTTCTCTTTCTCTCTTTGTAGGGGTCTTGGGCAGGTTATAACTGACTATGTCCATGGGGAGACATCTATTAAACTGGCCAATACAGGTCTGTATGTACTCTCAGCTGTGACCTTTGCAGGCCTCTGCTACTTCAACTATCATGATGTGGGTATCTGCAAGGCTGTGGCTATGCTGTGGAGCCTCTGAGATGCAACCAAACTGCTGGCAAAACATGATTGTTCACTGCTGCCTCTGCTTCATCATATTGTTACTAAATCATTCAATGAGAGAAAAACAGTAATTAAGGGTACATAGTGCATGGGTAGAAATCCCAATGCCGAGTCATCTAGAAATCTACAATTTGAGCTGGCTCCTTATTGCAAAAACTAATATCAATAGCAAAAAATGGGCTGGAAGTGGGGTTCTGCCAGAAGAGAAGAGTTAGGCTGATGTGAACTGGATTCAGACAAGAGTGAACTAATGAAGCTGCGGTGTAATTGGGGGTGAATTAGTAGTTTATTGTATCAGGAACAATCTTGGATGGCTGAAACTCATTTTTCTCTTTCAGTGGCTGCATTGTTTAGATTGTTGCAATGTAATTACTGTTTAATTTCCCATTTTGTAAAATGAATTTGGCTGTGGGAAGGTTCAACCTTTGTTTCTAATGTTACAATTAGTGAATTGTACACAAGGTGCCTCACATAATGTTCTGAGTGGGCCCTGAGAGTCAGTGTGAAAAAGGAAGACTTTTTGTTAATCTACAATAAAGAATTTACAAACGTTGGGTGTGTCTGTGATTCTGGCAGTCATTTTTATCCGCTATTAACAGTTAAAATCTTCTCACCACTCTTTATCTTGAAGAAGGTATTATTTTAGGAAGAAGACATTGTTTATGCAATGTTTTGAATAGATCCAGTGCTGAATAAGTGCTAAGTGTTGTTTCTGAGACTATCCTCTGTTTAGAAACCATCCTAGACCCAGAAGGAAAGAATGTTTCAGTGCAACTTACTTTCCAGGACTCATGAGCTGCGTGCGGTTTAACGGTTCAAATGGAAATTGTCTGTTTCTGCCAGCAGCATTCTCTCTAATGGAGAAAATATAACCGACCCACCTACCCGCTTTTCCTGAGTGCTGCCTGTGTGATTCCACAGGGGACAGACAGTGTTGAATTCAAACAGCAAATAATTCATCCCTATCTGCTTTTTGTTTAAATCTTTGGTTTCATTCCAAACTTCCTTCCTCTTCGAGAATTTTCTTTGCAAGTAACCTTGACATTATTCTACATTGGCATGTAATTTAAATGGCTACATCATTGACTTTCTGATGCCAGGAACTGTCAAGGGTGTGATGTCCTGGGCAACAAAACCTTCCCCTTTTTTTTTTAGTTACATTTGTGTCTGTTCAATAACCTGTTCAAATTATCCTGTCTATAAACCACTCTAAATGTATTCAGAACTTATTATAATTGTAGCTTGTATAGTTTTCCTCTTCCATAATCATCAAAGCATATTTATTGGGTCACTGATAGTGGCACTCCAGTTTGAGGGTTCACCTCAAACTGCTGCTTCCAGCACAGAATATCTCTGTTTAGCTAAAACTTCCAGTAAAAATTATTTCTGCCTTAGTAAACCCAGCAAAGCGAGTTATAACATAAATAAAGTTGGTATGGTCTGGCTTTAAAAAGCCCCTTGAAAACAAAGCATTTGATATAAAGGAAAATATTTTCCAAAACCTTTGACACACATGTTTTGACAATGGAAATAAATGTCCAGTATCACTCAGAAATGGGAGGGGGGAGGAGTTCATCATAATATAATGCTAACATGGCACTTTGTTCTTAATAAAATGTAAAAGGGTTTGAGATGGCCACTCCTCTGCTAACACTTCCCTCTGTGATTTCTTGTCTGACGCTTTATTAAAAAAAAAAAAAAAAAAACTCCAACCTATGTGAAGAGGGGCCATATTCTGCCATCTTATGTGGATTTCAAACTCTCTGCAAAATCATACTTATTTCTTTGTTAATAAATAGGAAAGAAAGTGATCTCCTCTGACTTACATGCTCATTGTGGCCGTGTAGAGGTTTCCAAAGCCCAGGTTAATAGAGGGCCGGGGGCATTTATACGGGACTTTTCAAGCAAGAAAATTGACTACATTTATTTTTACTGTCAGTCTCGTTAACTAATAATTGGAAATATGAAGTTGTTTCATGATACCCAAGATGGTTTTAAATTTTTAATTCCTTTCTTGACTACTAAGATTTACACATAAGGTCTAAATCTCATTTGTTTTAGAATCTACTCAGCATTTTAGGGTAGTGTCAGGATAAGAATTCAGATATGGATGTTCCTGTGTGAAATAGAGTGACTGCTGCTGGCTGCCTGTCAGTATAACAACAGCAAGGAGTGACTGAAGAAGTGAGGTTTTTTACCCACAAAAACTTATGCCCAAATAAATCTGTTAGTCTTTAAAGTGCCACCGGACTCCTTGTTGTTCTTGTGGATACAGACTAACACGGCTACCCCCTGATACTTGTCAGTATAATGGCTTCCTGCTTGGGAGGATGCAGTAGACCTAGAAATGAGTCATCTGTAGTCATTTATGGGATCTTTGCCAACTTGCACAATAAACATTTGAATGATAATGGGCCCCAGCTGCGTTCTTGAGGCTGGTGTGAAAAATAGGGGTGAGAGCCTGCTCTGAATTGATTCACACTCACTGTCCCCCATAGGTGTAGTTTGACTTCTATATTTGGGGGTGCAGCTCCAGTCACACCAGTGGAGCCATGCGTGGAGGGGAAATTCCATGCCTGTGGTTTGGAGGGGAAACTCCCCCATTCCATTAGATGCAAATTTCTAGCCTTTTATAAAGTGTTTGTTATTGTCACTAAGGGCTTGTCTACACTGGCACTTTATAGCGCTGCAACTTTCTCGCTCAGGGGTGTGAAAAAACACACCCCTGAGCGCAGCAAGTTTCAGCGCTGTAAAGCGCCAGTGCACCAGCGCTGGGAGTCACCCCCCTCATGGAGGTGGGTTTTTTAGAGCTCTCTCCCAGTGCTCTGCCGCGACTACACAAGCCCAGTGTAGACTAGCCCTAAGTAGTGGAGGTGGTGCTGCAGCCTAGCCCTGTCTCCCGCTGTGTGATCACAGGTGTGTCAGAAGTGTACTCCAAAGACAACTGGGTCTGGGCTGAGTCTAGTCCCAGTTTCTAGCTCTTGGTTGTAGAGTTTACATTCAGCTTCAGCCCTCTTGTCTAACCCCTTCCTCAGGATGTGGCACTCTGCAGTCCAGCTGCCTCAGACCTTGCATCTGTGTCTCAGATCTCCCACCGTTTTCACACCCTCCCTCCCCCACTTCTACCTAGCTGTGGGCACTCTGCATTCTAGTTTAACCCTTTTGGGGACCGTGTGATAGGAAAGCAAGGAGCACAGGCTTAGCCAAGAAGTTTCTTAACAGTCAACGCTCTTATAAAGCACCAGAGAGCGAGTAAAATAAAAGTCCTGAGATGCCTCCTCCCCTAATTCGACCTCCACCCTTCTGGGAGTCTGAGGTTGGGACAGCATTTAGGCTAGGCAGGGTCCCTCCTGCTGATATATGGTGATGGACAGCCCACCTTTTTCAGGCTCTGTCTAACTGTGAGCTAGGTAGCTTGATGAGTGTTAGCTAGGGTAGCAGGGCTGAGTATGTACCCGCGGGTTTCAGGAGTGTTTGTACACAGCATGGCTAAGACATGCTGCTGCTGCCCTTGATGCTGCAGCTACACTCCTTATTTGGACTTGTGCGCTAGCTTTGGCAAGTATTGGGAAATCACACCCCTACCTTGTAGGGGAGATGTGGCCTCTGATAACACCCCCTTTTTAAATGCAGTTTCTTCCCCTTTAGCTATGTGCCTAGGCTGACAAGGTTAGCCATGTGGTCAGCTCCTAGTACAAAACGGAGTCTGTCGGACCCGGACCGAGACCCATCCTGTTACGGCACAGATGGATAGAAAGACAGCGAGTCTTCCTCATGGGAGTCTGCAAAATCTACTTCAGTTTTAAATGCTGTGATAGAGGGAGACACAAATGGACACTTGGTTAAAAAAAAAAAAAAAAATCAAAAGGTTCATTTAATTCCAAATTTAATACTTAATTCAAAAAGTTGGCAATGACAATCTTATGCAAAGACTTGCTTTTTTTGGAGAAGGCATTGTGGTAAATAGCAGCCTTACCATAGAAGCCCTGCTGTAACTAGTAACAGACATTAATCTCTCTGATTATAGAATTCCTAAGCTCCATGTCCACCAGTTTATTTTGTTTCTATATTTGCTCTCAGCTGCAGCTAAGAATTGAAAAGTATCAATCCTGGAGCCAATAAACTCAGCACCAACCCTGAGGAACTTAACTCAGTGGCCGGAGGCTGTGTGTTTGAGTGGTTACAGAGAAGGGTTACACAGTTTAGCACAGAGATAGTAATAAAAGTTGTATAAAAATGGCCAAGAAATTGCTTGTGTATGATACATTATCAAATCAGTTTATTTAGGGGATAATAATATGTGTGGATTCATCCACACGGTCTTCATCACATCGCTTTAAAATCAGTTTGCTTAAATTCTCTCCTTTCTGAAAGGCCAAGAAGTATCCTCGCATTAGTGAAGATTCAAATTTGAATGCTTGTGTGTCTGTTGGTGAAATTGACTTTTGGATGAAGATGATGTCGCTGCTGTTTTCCAGAATTTCTCTGGGAACTTCTTCTTCCTGAAATGGAGGAAATATGCAGAGTAACTACCAGTGCAAAAACTTGACACTTGCCTGTAGTTTTCACATCTCTAACTCAAGAACAGTTTATCATGTTCTAGCAGAGGGTTTCTCATAACAAATTTTTTGGTTGCCTCAGAGTGCGGCCACCAACTCTTGCTGGTGGCTGCTCTGACAATTTTTCCAAGCTGGAGCACCACTGCCGCAAGGCTGAAGCCCAGAGCTGGTCCCAGGGGCTGGAGCTGGGGAGGGCTGAAGTCCAGAGCCCACCACTGGACTGGTACTGGGGGTGGGGATGGGGAGGCTTAAGCCCAGAGCCCCGGGGCTGAAGCCAGGGAGGGAGGGGTACTGAAGCCCACTCCTGGAGCCCCAGCGAGCTGAAGCCCGAAACCCTTCTGCCCCGGGGAAGGTGGGTTGGGAACTCACCAGGTGCCTGCGGTGTTGAAGGTTCCTCCCCCACCGAGCACACACCATGGCCCCATGTGCCTGAAGATGTGCTGCCTGGAGTCCCCAGGAGGCTGTGCAGTGCATGGCACCAATCCCCTGCTGGTGGTGCCAGCAAACATCAAGGCAGCGCATCCAAGAGCAACAGCTGGAAGCTACAGGGAGGGGCTGCTGCTTTGCCCCCACATCCCCATCTCCGCCTGTACGCGGAGACTTTGGCAAACCAGTAAAGTGATTAAAACCACTATGGCTTATTGTTAAAGACAGCCTAGTCAGCAAGCTGTAAATTGGCCATTCAGCAGTCTCAGCTTGACCAAGGCAGGAGGGAAGGGGGTTTTGGGTGCCTCAGAAAGGGCAGCTTGACGCCACATCCTTCCTGATAAAAATTGTGTTAAAGTTGCTGATACATGCATTTGAAAAGAGCAGGATGTACCCTCAGGAATGTCTATTGGGGTCTCAAGGCTGCAGGCTCTGGAAAAACCCACACCTGGTTAATCAATAATCAGAAGGAACCTCTTGCTTGCCCATTGGAACTGTTTGCTTGACAAGTTTTCTTTAAGGGACAAGTCATTCTATTACTAATGTATACATAAGGGGGAAAAGCTTGAGATAGGGGCACTCTTCGGGACTGGTCTCTCCCTCTGGATGCATCTTGTGTTCCCCACCGGCAGATGGGCTGCCACTGTGCCACTCAAGAGTCACACTCAGCTTTGGTAATTATCAAGGGTTGGGGGTGTTTTACTAATCTTGTTGCGGACGTGTGTAAGTGCTTGAACCTAAATAAAGGTTAGCTTTAAGTGAAAGCACTCTTGTGTTGTCCTATTTGTGCCAGCCATCTATCAGCCGAACGGCCGTGTCTCCCCTGATTTATTTCCTGACACCTTCTCGCACAGAGTAAAAGTTACCAAGAGCTTTGGGTTGAAAGAACCCCAGGTAACACACCCATGAGGCTGTTGTGGCTGCAGAAAAATCCCCTAGTGGCTGCATTTGAGAAATGCTGTCTAGCATGTTTTATTTTTTTTCTTAATTTGGGTTCCTGATGTAACTGTTGAGTAAAGGCAAACACTGGACACAGAGGGAGTTACTTACCCTAAATCGAACAGTCTTTTCCCCACCTTCATGTGTGCAGTACATACAGTAAGTCTTGTTTTCTACCAGGATGCTGAATGCCACGGACATCCCGTCCTCAAATCTGTTGTCTTCATAATAGTGGATGGTGAAGTGCACTCCGCATCCTAAACACAAAGTACTTACTATTAGGAGCCTGTGCGGAAAGAGTTTGCAAACAGCTATTTAAAAACAGACGTAAAGGGGTTCCAACAGTTTTATTATCCAGGCATCTTACTACTCCACCACAAGCAGCCTCTGTCCATGGCCCTCCTTACAGCTGAATGGAGCTGGGATTTGTTTTGTGTACTGTCCTGTGACTGCTGATGACAAAAATTCAATTGGACTTCTGTGGGCAAAACAGTTAAGGGCTAGAGAGTGTGATGTCAGTGTGCAAATCCCTTGGAGCACATGCATAAGGTGAGGGTTGCATTTCCTTCTCATGTTGGATGTAAATAGGATCTGAAAATCTGGCACTGAATGAATAACTGAAAAAAGTGGGGACATGTAGAGATGGTGCTGATCCACACCAAAAGAGACTGACTAATTGCTCTTAGTGCCAGATACATTGCCTTGCTTGTTCAATATAAAATGATGCTTCTCACTGACACTTAATACAAAATGGGGATTCAGAACTTTGCTTGTGACAGAGGTCCACCAAGCTTGGTGGCTTTAGAAATCTTTGCAGCACCTTCCTAGTCCTTGGGCTTCGTTTCAGGCTATAGAGCCACATGCCTCTTTCATGGGTGTGGTTCAGGACAATATCTGGGGGGTGGGAGGAATTCCCTGATCTTCTGTCTGCCCACAGCTAGAACTTCTGATCTTTGGCTTCTGCTGTGATGTGAAGCTGTACTCAGATTGGCTGACCCCCAAAATGTGCAAAATCTTTTCTGGAGGGGATTGATGTCTTTTATCTGAGCTTAGCTCTATTCTTAGCTGGCATTAAAGACAAACTACAATTACTAGAAACTGTTGCTAAACTCAGGTCTATCTGAGGTAATCCAAGAGCTACATGGGGCAAAAGCGTACCTGGAATGAAGAGCTGGGGCAATGGTTATAGGACATGTAGAAGCCAAAAGTATCATACCAGGTCTCATCTCTTGATCTGTCATAGGCTCAAATACACTCATGACAGCATTCTCTGGTCCTTTCCGTACCATGAGTACCTGATTAGATATGTTTCGAAAGATCTGGTCATGTAGGGCGTGGGTTGCCTTCTTCCAGTAGTCGCACTCCAGACCTTTTAATATATACATTAATCAGACAGTCACAACTAACTCCACTCTTCCCAGAAACAACTAGGGACTTTGGCATAGTCCAAAGAGTGCCAGAAAGCCCCTTTAGCCTGTCTCCTGACCTAGTTCCACACAAAATGGTTGGTGGTGCCCACCTTATAACTTTTAGCTGAGTGGTTCGAGCACTCAGCTGGGATGTGGGAGGCCCAGGTTCAGTTCCCCCCTCCCTGACAGAGGGGAAGAAAGGATTTGAACAGGGGTATCCCACCTCTCAGGAGGATGCGCTAACCACTGAAGAATGGGATATTCATTCTGATGTGGGGTTCCCTCCATCTCTCCTGTTGAAGCTGTTCCACCATGGATAAATAATGAAAGAGTGATTGGAGCAGGTGGACTGGCCCCGGGGTCTTCTGCCCCTCGGGGGGGTGTCCAAAGAGCTGGGCGCTAGACTCATTCTCTTGCTCTCTGGCCAAATGACTCTTTCATTATAGAAATTATAGAGTGGGCAGAGGCAGCACCGCCACCTCCTCCTCCTCCCTTGGATTTTGAATGGGGCCGATTCAGTAGGTGTGCTCAGAGGGCGCCAACTGGCTTGGGCCTCTTGGGTGAGGCACTCAGCCACTTATCATCTCCCAGTTTGTGAATCACTCCGGGGCTTAGGTGGGAGGTAGGTGTCTGAACGCCTAGTGTGAGGCAGCAGTGTGGGCCCTAGAGGCAGAAACTTAGGCATCTAGGGAACCTTCTACTCTGAAAAACTTAGGCACCAAATGAGTTTAGGTGCTTACTGGGTTTGGTGGATCGCAGCAGGGTCTTAAGTTGATTAGTGGATTCCATCTTTACTCTCGTCCCCAAACTGCCCACCAACCAGTTTGTGCTCAGGGAGCAACCTCCATGTGATAGACTGAAGAGCCCTGCTCTCCATGTTCCGTCATTGGAAGATGGCCCAGGATGTGCATTTGCTCTTCCAGTTTAGACTTCAGAAGAGACGGCTGAATACAGGTAAGGACAGTGGGTGGAGTACCCTATAGGTGGCCTTTCCCCAATCCTCACAGCCACCTGGGTGCCAGGTGAGCTGCTCCAGCTGCAGAACATCTTTGACTTGGAGTCACTTAATGAACTCAGGAAGGAGGGAGTTTTTCCCATGCCCACCATTCGTGTGTTAAGGTCACCACCAAACACTGATGAACACCATGTTGGGGGGGAGATTAGCCAACCGTGTTGGGAATGGCAAGCCGCTCAGCGCTAGTGGAGTACAGAGTCATAAATGTCAAGCAAATTTCAATTTTACCTTCATCATCTGTGTTCCAAGCGAGCGACGAAAGGGGAGAAGAGAAACAACTGTTAGACTGTATACAAACAACAGATCATTTTCTAACCAGTTTCATTCCCCAGTGTCAGTTGGAAAGCCCTCCTCCACCACAACCATCACCCCTTCCCATTATCCTTTCTCTGGAGATGTCGTATAAGCAGCAAGTGGCCCATCAACCGAGGTACTGAGTCTGCAGTGCTCCAGATTGATGCTTATGAGGATACTGAAGTGAAATCAGAACAACAATGATTTAAAAACAATTCAGCATTTTAATAGCTGAAATTATAGAGGGCTCAAGCCAGGTCTACACGACAGACTATCAAAATAACGACATCGCTCAGGGATGTGGATGAACTATGCCGATGGGAGAAGCCCTCCTGTCAGCGTAGTAGTGGCTTCACTAAAGCCCTACAGTGATGCAGCTGCACCGGAACAGCTGCGCTGTAGCACTGTATGTGAAAACAAGCCCTTAGACTGTTCACTTGAATCTCCAGAAACAGGTTTGGCTCCATTAACTTCATAAAGAGCATGCTGGGAAGGCTGGCTCAGAGACCCAGAACCCTGTCCAAGTAGAAAGCCTAGCTTCACCTGCCAAATTATCATTCGCCAAGCTGTAGGGATCAGCATTGCTCTGAAGGTTATGGAGAAGCAAAGTGGGAGGCTACAGAAGTACATAAGTCAACCCGAGCAATGGATTGAATTGCCTGGCAAGTGCTGGTCAGCTGCACAGAAATCCCAAAATGCACACCCCATCCAGATATAAAAGACAAGAGTTACCTGCAAAATAGAGGTAAGAATCTTGCTCAAGTGTCACTGCAAACACGCGGATCTCTTCACAGCTCATCTTCGCTCTGAACAGATCGAAGAGAAAGGGTTCAGAGATGGGAACAATACTTCTCACCCTCCAGATCTAGAGGGCTAACTTGGGCCAGTTCTCTGCTCTGTGCACAGTAATGCCCACAACAGGGCTGGGAGGGAGACGGAAGTGTTACCACTTAGTACAGGGGAGAGGGCAGACTGATTTTTATTTTATTTTACTTTTTGTAGTGCCTGCCATAGACTCTTGAGTATCTGTTTCTCCATTACCTTGTACCTTGTGTCATTTAAACCAGTGTATACTGGATGTAAAATAGTAGAATTATGGTTTGATTCTGTTTTACACTTTTTCACTCTTGTGGTGTAAATGAGGTCACAAGATGTAGGGCAACAAAGACTAAGGCCCGGAGTGCTTTATGCTAATTAAACAATAGTTCATACAAATTTGTAAATGTCACTCACTTAATGAATTGCTCATAAGAAACCTAAAATGGTGATAGCTCAGCAAAATGCCATGTCACCATTTAATCTTCCCTACTGTGCCTGCAAAAAGTTATGTTATCTTGTGTGCATTTGGTTTACTCTTTCCAATTTGGGATCCTATGGGATCTTAGTGTGACCTATAAAGTTTTAGGGACTGGGCTGGTGCAGTGCTCCCAGCAGGGAAGGGGGATGTAATTTATTTTGCAGTGGCAGAGATTTGCTCATGGGCAGGTTTTTAACCATATTTTTAGTCCAAGTTGAATTCTGGCTCTGTGACCTTGATGCGACCTCTTTAAAGAGAGCCAGCAGACATCTAGAAGAGGAGGCTAAAATGTTTCACCCAGAGGATAACAAACTTTATTTACCAAAAGACTTACATCTTCAAACCTGGAGATTATCTCCACAAACCTGCTTGTAGTTCCGCTCCCCTGCCTTCATGGCTAACTTGAAACTACGGAGGTGTGCCTAGATCGTTCATGTTCTTACAGGTTCATGCTGTGCAACAGCCTCTTCAAGTGACATTGTATGGTGGTCAGATGAGTAGACTTTGCCCTCTCCTACCTAAAGGCAAGGTGAGCCAGAGCTGCTGCTGACGCATGTGCCCAGACCAGTAATGGCCATAAAACTGCCAGGCCTGTTCATTTTACATACAGCTACCCACCCTCTTTTGTTTTGTTTGACATCAGATTTTATAGGTTGATTTGAGGAGAGACTGTGCAGGTCACAAACATCCCTGTCTTCAGTGCTAGCAGCATGTCAGGAAAGGCGTATGGGATGTGGTCATCTGTCTTGCCTGGGATTTGACCCATGAGTTTCAGGATTCCAAATCAGCAATTCCATTGCTGTTAGTACTATCAGGCCTGGTCTACACTAGGACTTTAATTCGGATTTAGCTGCCTTAATCCGAATTAACCCTTCACCCGTCCACACTACAGAGCCAGTTAATTCGAATTAAAGGGCCCTTTAAATCGATTTCTGTACTCCACCTCGACGAACGGAGTAGAGCCTAAATCGATTTTGTTAATTCGAATTAGGGTTAGTGTGGACGCACACCACCGAATTACTGTATTTAAGTTAATGGGGTAGTGTGGCCGCACACCACCGAATTAATGTGGTTTAAAACCGAATTAAGGTGCTTAGTGTGGCCGCGCACAATCGAATTTATACAACCTGTTTCCCAAATTCGAATTATCTAAATTCGGATTAATCCTGTAGTGTAGACATACCCTTAGTTGTCAATGGTGACAACTCAAATACTCTGGTGACCAGAAGAGAGAGACCAATCCACATAGGCGCGTATGCATGGGCACATTTCTTGGTTGCACAGTGCAGTACACCAAGTCTGGCAAGAGGCTGGGATATTATAGAAGAGCTTTTAAAAGCTAAAGTGCCCCCCAAAAAATAAACTATTGTACAGTTTAAGAAGTGATCTGCTAATTTATAGCAAAAGTTGGCATTAAAACTCTTGCCCATTAGAGTACTGCTACATTTAACCTTTTCCTGCTTGCTCTCCTGCTAATCCAGCAGTGACTAAACTCTACCAGAAGAGTATCAGAGGGGTAGCCGTGTTAGTCTGGATCTGTAAAAAGCAACTGAGAGTCCTGTGGCACCTTTAAGACTAACAGATGTATTGGAGCATAAGCTTTCGTGGGTGGAAATTTCCATTACATGCGTCTGACGAAGTGGGCATTCACCCACGAAAGCTTATGCTCCAATACATCTGTTAGTCTTAAAGGTGCCACAGGACTCTCTGTTGCTTTCTACCAGAAGAGTGAGTTTCAGACACACCCAATTTCAGATGTCCTTAATTAAATCTCCAGTGTTTGTTCTTCCTCTTGGCAATTGAGATTGCTGTTCCTATTGCTTGAGACTCCTCATGTAAGTAAATATATTGAAAACTAGGTAGATCCGATCCCCAAATCACCATGAACTGTAGGGTGACAGACATCCTCAATGGGATCTCTTCACTAGATGGTTAACTGTCTAGCTAACTAACTAGAAACAAGACACAATCTTCTGTAATGGATTGCCAATAAGTGTCTACAATCAAATCAATTACTAAATTATAGTTCCCAAAAGGTCACGGGCCTAAAGTTCATATTCCCCTCTCCAGTGTCAGAGGTGTTAGTCACACTTTAATCACAGTGAGTAGTAAGCATATAAGGAGGGTAAGAATTAGCTTCTTAGCTCTCTGGCTATATTGCTGTAGAAGTAAACCCACAATCTGTAATCTCCAAGATGAGGTACCTAACTATGTATTGTTATATGCTGAATTCTTCACAGGTATATGCAATTTTTCACACTGTACATACATTTCTCTGAAATGTTTGTTCTATAAAAATGTACTAATCATTTCCCTCTTCCTGTTAACACTAATGATGTGAGATGGCTCTAGTTTGTTTGTTGGGGAATGCTGTAGTAACACCCAACTCATGCATGCTTCCAAAAGTATATCTCATAATCTAACTTGCTTTCACTGAGGTTTCAGATGGAGTTAACTAATTCTCCACTCATGGGCAAACTACAACTTGGTATAAGTGTTAGAAGGATTTTCTATGAGAAGTGCTCAGCTAACTTGGTATGGCTGTAGGAAAGGTTTCAGAGTAGCAGCCGTGTTAGTCTGTATCCCCAAAAAGAACAGGAGTACTTGTGGTACCTTAAAAAGAACAGGAGTACTTGTGTCTCTAAGTTAGTCTCTAAGTTAGTCTCTAAGGTGCCACAAGTACTCCTGTTCTTTTTGCGGATACAGACTAACACGGCTGCTACTTTGTAACCTGTGGTACCTTAGAGACTAACAAATTTATTTGAGCATAAGCTTTGGTGGGCTACAGCCCACTTCATCGGATGCATAGAATGGAACATATAGTAAGAAGATATATATACATACAGAGAACATGAAAAGGTGGAAGTTGCCATACCAACTCTAAGGGGCTAATTAATTAAGATGAGCTATTATCAGCAGGAGGGAAAAAATTTTTGTAGTGATAATCAAAATGTCCCATTTCAGACAGTTGACAAAAAGGTGTGAGTTGAAAAAAAGGAGTTGAAGTGGGCCTGATTTCATGAATACTCCCTGTAAGGGAACTTTCTTTCCAAGATGCCAGCTAGGTTGGTAAATTTGCACAGAGTGGGGCTTCCACGGGGATATAGGTTTGTATTCTGTACCCCCACTTTTCACCATCACTGATTGAAAAGAGGATATGTGCAAGAAGGAGATACCAACACTTTTCTTCCTCTGTGCCCCAATTATAAGTGGTGCAGTGAAGGATACTTATGGTGGGTGTCAAATAATTTGCCTAAATGGAGAATTATTTCAGGGTGGTTTGAGAGACTGCAGATCGCTGGGTATTATCTCTAGATGAGGAGCAGTAGGCAGTTATGAGTTTTCCTGAACGTATTATTTCCTTCTGAAATAGGCTTGTTTATTGCTCTTACTTTTTTTTCTATATCTTCCATTTTACTCTTACTTGGCTTTTATATCCTGAGTGTTTAGAAATTGCCTTTTTGGATTACTCTTAATAATAATTTGTAAAGGGATTATAACCAAATGGTTTATATCCTAATATTGAACTGTCCTCAACTTGCTGCTTTTACATCTAAAACAGACAAAAGAGGAGAACAAATTGGCACCCAGAGTAACTATACGAACAAATGGGGGAGTTTGATGGTAGAATAAATCTAAATGCCTTTCTGGAGAACACCAATCCCTCATTATGGCTAGCCTTGAATAGCAGCCCACTCTGACAATGAGTGTTCAACTCAGATAGGAAGAGATAAAGTCTAGCCCAAAGCACTGTGGATTTACTGGGATTTTGGATTCCCTGCCACTTTGCCATAGGGAAACCTCCATCTGCATCCTTAATAGCTTTGCTAACCATTAAAGATACTGCAAACTATACACAGCACAGGTTACCTCACATGGCTTAACACCCTCCCTGCTTGTTACTTTCCATTTTTCTCTATCTTTGTGAAACACAAACATGCTCTTTGGTCTGGATTCTGAACTATATTTTGGAATGAACTGTGCTTGGTTGCTTTATTTAAATTACAGAAGTAAAACCCTTCTGAAAACTGACTCAGGCAACAGCGAGGTCTATTTTCTTGGCTTTGTGAAATGCTGCAAGACATTTCATCACTGGTCTGACACAGGCCTTTCTGTAAACTGGTGAGAGCATGAGCAAAACTGTAGGTTAACAAAGCTGCCCTGCGGGTTTGATACTTCAGAGGTGACACATCTGGCACCTCCAAATTGAGATGCCTTTCCACTAAACCACAGTAATGTTTCCTTGGTAAATCTAATCATACCAGCAAAC
The DNA here is from genome assembly GCF_002925995.2 of Terrapene triunguis. Classification (NCBI taxonomy): domain Eukaryota; kingdom Metazoa; phylum Chordata; order Testudines; family Emydidae; genus Terrapene; species Terrapene triunguis. The sequence continues at coordinate 13,444,884 of NW_020664725.1, forward strand.
ACCAGATCTGGAGATGGAAAGTGCTTTTGTGTGTGGCTAATTCATTATTTGTATGTGTAAGGTGGCCACTATTTGCAACTGTAAGTCTAATTGCTGGGGTCAATGCCTATAGGAATGGACTCTAGATAATACTTGCTCCTGCCTCAGTGCAGGGGACTGGATTATATGACCTATGCATGTCCCTTCCAGTCCCATATTTCTATGATTCAATATTTTATGAGCATCCTTTATTATTCAAATCTAAATAAATAAATTAAAGCACACAGAATTTATTTTAAAAGTCAGCTAATTAGGGGCATGTTTTTAAGGGTGAGAAATTCTACACAAATTAGATTCAAACTGAAGCTTTTTGCACATTGCTCTCATATTATTAAATGTCACTCTCTTACATGGAACTAACCATCCTCAGATGCTAGACTGCCACATTTCCTGCCAACTTCCTCCAAAACCAGAGCATCATTACTGGCAGATGAACCAAATGCTGCAATTGTACAGCGATTAGTCTTTTGTTAAAATACACATGAACCTTACTTCTCTTGTGAACAGCTCAGAGCACATGGAGTGGCCTCCTTCAAACCTATTCCACTCAGCCAGGACTTTATCTGCCTCCCCACCCTACTCACCATAACAATGCAGACTGAAGTTACTAATAAACCTGGGCATATTTGTTAAATGCAGGTGCTTAAGTGTAGGCTCCATGAGGAGGACAGCATTTGCCTCTTACTATATAAGCCAGGGACGGCCAAACTGCTGCTCTTTTACAGTTGAAGTGCGGCTGGTGGAGCCCCCCAGGCATCCCCCATTCTCAGCCTACCAGATGGGGGATGGAGCTAGGGGTTTCTGCCCTGGCTGCGGCATGGTGGTGGGGCTAGGGGCTTGTGCCAGAGAGAGGATGGTTGCCTGTTGAGAGTGGGGGGGCACAATTTAAAGGTCCCCCCAAAAACAGCTTGAGTTATGCCCCTCCCAGGTACACCCTCCCTCTTACCCTCAGCGGTTCTCCCTGCAGCTCCCAGCTGTTTGCTGCTGCTTCTCCCCACAGCCTAGCTTGCCAGCTCCAGCAGCTGCTGTGCAGGGAGGGGGCCTGGTGGCATCCAGTGATTGAGGGAGGCCTGAAAATCCTGGCAAAAATCTGGGGGGAGAGCATACGGCCCTATGTCTTCTTTCCATTTCCCCCGGTCACCTCAGGCTTCTGCCCAGCAGGGAAGGGGGTGTCAAGGTTTCAGCCCTGCAGGGCACTTCTGCCAGGGCTCGGGGCTTCAGCAGGAGCAGGACTGAAGCCCCAAGTCCAGACAGACACCTCCTGTTGGACCACAGCCCCAAGATCCCCCTCCCCGCAGGGCTGAAGCCCTCAGCCCCGCCACCCTAGCAGTCACGCCCGGTTCTTGAACTTCTGAAGATTGTCATATGCAGCTTGGAGAGTCAGTAAGTTTGGTCACCCCTGGTATAAGCAAACATTTATTTTGCAAGGTTTTTTTACACTAAAAAAAAAACACACAAAACAAAACAAACAAAAAACCCTTCTACAAAAGGTGACTGAACCAATGTAAACCTCAAAACAAACCCCCTCAGCTTTAGAGGAATGGGGTGTTGTGCTGGGCTTATTGCTATAGGAGTCACTTTAGGCATGTATCTGGGAGGCTCTGCTGTGAAAGCAAAATCATCTCCATCCCACTTTTGCTTATGATCTGTGTAGTTTGTCAATGTGTGTGACTCCAGGAATTGGTTCTCGATTCCAAACCTGAGGTTGTTGCCCTAATCTGTGTGGCTTTTGTGGGCTCTGCACTTCCTGTGAGCTTCATCTTGAGATGTTCTTACATGTCTAGAGCGCCTTTCATTCAAAGTGAACTGATAGACAAGCTCCATCTTCCCCAGAGCTTCTGGGCAGAGACCCTGCCCCAGCGAGCCCCATGCAAGCCCCAGTGCAGTAGGTCAGTAACTCAGGACAAGAAGTGCACAACACTTCATCGGTTTCAAGGTTTCCCCTGTGCGGATGGTGGGAGTCAGAATCAAAGCAGTCGGGGATCGCTGGTCAGGGCCAGAGTTTTCTCACTGGAAGTCTCTATCTGGGCACTTCTAGGCTGATATCTCAGTGCAAAGAGCTCTCTCCCCCATCCTGCTCTTTAATAAAACGTATTAGCCGCCCCCATGAACTGGATCGGTAGGTTTTCAACCGTTTTTCATTGCTAGGGTGACCAGATGTCCCGATTTTATAGGGACAGTCCCGATTTTGGGGGGCTTTTTCTTATATAGGCTCCTATTACCCCCCACCCCGTCCCGATTTTTCACACTTGCTATCTGGTCACCCTATCATTGGCAGACCCCCTAAACAATTTCGAACAGAGGTGTGGACCCCTTTGGAAATCTGTTGTCTGGAGATATAGTTGAATTCAGTTTTCAGCCTGCCTTCTCCCAGACAGGTTCGAAGGGGTGTGTTTGAAAAGCGAAGGGTCGATGTTGGGGGAAGAAGGGCGAGGCTGCTCCAGGCACCAGCCGGCTGCTGGCTTGCTGAAGATGCAGCCTCCCCACCCCGCTGAGCAGCGGAATGAGGGCAGAGCGAGCCCGGGCTGAGTTTCGGGAGCAGCGCACGGAGAAGCGGCGAGGCTGGGCCGTCTCCCCGGGGCACGGCACGGGGCGGAAGGGAGGCCCCTCGCCGCCGATGGTCGCCTCTCCCAGCCGCCGGGGCTCCTCCCCAGCCTAGAGGCACCCGCGCAGGGAGCATCCCTCCCTGGAAGAGCCAGAGAGGGCCCGGGCGGGCGGGGGCGCTGGGAGACCGGGCGGACCACTGGCTCCCGAGCCCCCTGGCGCCAGCTTTGCTCCCCCCACCCCCGAGGCCGGGCAGCGGTCCCTACCTGCCTCCTGCAGCCGAGTCCGGAGCGCAATGCTCAGCGAGAGGCGGGGAGGGAAGCGCAGCCCGGCTGGAGGCGGGGAGAGCGGAGCGCACGCTGGCTGCTCGCCGGGGCGGGGCGGGGGGGGCTGCCCGTCGTGTTCAGCCCCCCGCCCCGCAGAGCCCCTGACTTGCCCTTGGGTTATCTAGCTGCAGCGATGCTCGGAGCCAGTCCCGCCCTTTGCTCTCCTGCCCTGTTTCTACTGCTAGGGAGCTGCATTTCTCTATCCAGAAGGACCCTAACGCGCTTTGCAAACCAGACCCAGGAACCACTTCACCCAGGATTGAAATGCAGCCTCCTCTGGGGTGGAACACAGCAGCTGACAGCTCAGAGCTACATAGGGAGTGGAGTAATCCCCATCCAATTGGAGCGTCAGAGGGAATGAATGAAATCACCCAAATCAGAAGTGAGCCAGGACACCAGAAGTAACATCGTAACAGTTGCTTTCTCCTGTACCATGGGCACTTTAATGACCATACATCTTCCAGACTTTCGTTTTATATATTGTCCAAAAGAAGGCACTTCCAACAAGCAGCTTGCCCCAGCATCATGCTGAGGCATTGGTTAGATGGTGAGGCATGCTCCCTCAACGTCAATGATAGGGCTTTATATCTGGTGACCTGAGCTGTTGCATTTTACTCTGGATTCTTATAATATTGCTATGAGAATAATCAAGCCAACTAGGCAATCTGAAGTGTAAATCAGGATGTTCCCAATAGATCTGTATACACACAGGCCCATAACACTTCCCCCTTCTGTCACCGCAATCAAGAAACAAAATATATCAGTCTGTGCAAAGACTGTGCAGGAGCTTTCAGAGTGGGACCTGCCAGCACATGCAATGCTGGGACCTTGATGTCATCCCAGCAGAAGGCACATCCTGTTTTCTTACCCAACTTGTTACAATCAGCTGTCTTGCACTGTAACTGATGTCACAGATGGAAGTTGCAGTTTTGAGAACAGATGTCAGAAATAGCGTCAGTGCATACTCTCCTCCCCCCAACTTGTGTAAAACATCCCATAAGTGTCTCTCCCTTGCACTGGGCAGGGGCCACTTTAGGTGTGAATATTCAGTCTTTGGGTTGTAATGAAATTGCCAAGAAATATAACAATTGTGAGAATGTTTCTTTAGTCCAGTAGGATGGAGGAATGAGATCACCAACTCATTTTCCATGTCACCAAACATCCCCCAGATGACATCATGTTTCTGTTTTATACTGACCCAGGAACAACAAAGAAATAAAATCCTCTGTGTCCCATTACCAGTCCTCCAAAACCTTCCAGTCCCACAATGTGATGCTAATTAGTTCTACAGTCCTTCGGGGACTGTCTTTTATGTTTGTACACCATGTAGCACAATGGGGCCCTGATCTTGGCACTACTGTAATACAAATAATAATAGTAATGAATAATAACAGTCCCACGTTTTGCTATCCTTTTTATAATCCCAATAGCAAAACACTAAGGGAGTGACTGTCCTGCCCACCCGCTATCTTTGACAAACTCAAGGTTTATGACTAGGCTAATAAATATCCTTATACTGCGGTTAGGAGGCAATTATTGCTTGATTAAAGAGCTTTTGTTACAAAACCTGTGTTGCTGGGGTTTGGTGCATTTTGGCCTTGGGGATTGGTGCATTTTGGTCCCTCCTGTCTTTGCCTGTGGCAAACAATAGTGTAGTCTGCTTAGGGCTGTAATAGTCTGGTTTAATTCTGGTTGTTGGGTGTACTGTGTGGGTAGATGGCTGTTGTTGGTGGCCTGTGATGTACAGAAGGTCAGACTAGATGATCTGGTGACCTCTTCTGGCCTTAAACTCTATGACTAGGAAAAGGCTGGGGAGATCAGCCAAATATTGTAGAGGCCAAAATATGTGAACATGAAGCATTACAGTAAAAGAGAGTTGTGGGGAAGGATTTGAAGGAGGATAATGAGTTAGCTTTGTGGAAGTTTATGGGGAATTTCTCCAAAACTTGGGGGGCATCATGGGAGAAAGCACAAAGATGCTTGTTCAAAAATTTAACAAATAGACAATGGAGGCTGACATCCTTGGCCAATCAGAAGCGAGAATTGACTTTTTGATGCTGAATGAAAGATGAGAGGTAGGGTGGGGATAGGTCGTTAAAGGGCTTGCAAGTGAAGACAAGTAGTTTATGTTTGATATGATAGAGAAAAGGATGCAAATAGTTTGGACAGAAGACGACAACTCTGGAGTAGAGAGGATGATTCACATAGAGATGGTAGTTTAATTTGCATTTGTGGATGAGATTACCCAGAGATAAGGTGGAGAGGGAGAAGCGAAGGGGACCAAGGACAGAGCCCTGTGGAATCCCTACAACAAGCTGGAGGAGGAATGAGGAGGCTCCTTCAAAGGACACCTTGAGCGATTAGAGAGGTAGGAGGGGAACCAGGAGAGGATGGAATAATGGAAACCAAAGGAGGACAGACAAGATTGTAAGAAGAGCATGGTTGACTGTGTTGAAGGTAACTGACAGGTCCAGGGGGAAGAGGATGAAGTACTGGTTCGGTGATTTGACTAAGAAGAGGTTATTGGAGACTTTGGTGAGAGCGGTTTCAGTTGAACATAAGGGGTGGAAACAGATTGGAGAGGGCCTCGGATGGAAGTGGTGGAGATTAATTCCAGACAGCAATTGTAAACTATGTGTTCAATTAATTGAGAGATGAAGTTAGATGGGGAGGTAGTTGGAGAGATAAGTGGGGTCAAGTGTTTTTTTTTTTAAGATGGGAGAGATTAAAGCAGGTCTTTCAATCAACTGATGTTTGCCTCCCCTCAGCCAGTGTTGCGGTAGCTAGCTTTCTCCCCAAAATCTCTTTTTTAAGAACCCCCAAAGGGAGTGATGGCTGGAATAGCCCAACATCTCATTATGCTGTCCACCAATTACAGTTTCTGACACATCAATGTTGGTCCATTGATACCTAGTTCCATACTCTTCTTGGTTACCAGGCATGATCTTAACACAGTCTTTGAGTTATATCTGTAAGCCTTTTTGTTTTGACTAATTCAATCTTTCGATCTCACTTTTGCACCTTTTCCCATAAACATGTATTATTACAGGTTATTGTGACTGTGACTTTGTGCAGTCTATATGGTTTTATAAAAACATAATAAGAAGTGAATATAATATAACTGGAATAGTTTTATAAAAATATAAGTGAATATAATGTAACTGGAATATGCTTCATGCAAAAGGTCTCTTGTAAGGTATCATTACAAAGCTTATAATCTACTGAATGTGATCATCCCATTTGTATAAATGTACCACTCTTGTATCTAAAACTAGAAATATGAAATATAACTCTGAGGGCCTATTGTAATTATGTAAAGTGTGGGCCATTAATGATGGTTTGGAATCTTGATGACTCCCATTAACAGGACCATTATCCGCAGATGACTGTGTTTACCTGTGAGTCTTCCTGTATATGTGTGTGCTGGCAAGTGAGTAATGAAGTCTTGCAGTGACATGTGATCATGTCACCTGAACTGGAATCCATCTTTAACCTGGTGCTTTTCCAGTGAGGGGGGGTGAAAACCCAGAGGGACAAAGGGTTCCCGCCTTATGCAAAAGATATATAAAGGGGTGGAAGAGAACAGGGATGGAGAGAGGAGCCATCATGAAGAATCCCCTAGCTATCACCTGAGCTGGAACAAGAGCTGTACCAGGGGAAAGAATTGTGCCCAGGTCTGGAAGGTGTCCAGTCTGAGAAAAAACTTACTGAAGCATCTCTGAGGGTGAGATTATCTGTATTCAGTTTGATTAGGCATAGATTTGCGCATTTTATTTTATTTTGCTTGGTGACTTACTTTGTTCTGTCTGTTACTACTTGGAACCACTTAAATCCTACTGTCTGTATTTAATAAAATCACTTTTTATTTAGTAATTTACTCAGAGTATGTATTAATACCTGGGGGAGCAAACAACTGTGCATATCTCTCTATCAGTGTTATAGAGGGCGAACAATTTATGAGTTTGCCCTGAATAAGATTTATGCAGGGTAAAACGGATTTATCTGGGGTTAGACCCCATTGGGAGTTGGGCATCTGAGTGGTACAGACAACCACACTACAGTGAGCTGTTTTCAGGTAAACTTGCAGCTTTGGGACAAGTGATTTAGACCCTGGGTCTGTGTTAGAGCAGACTGGAGGCCTGAGCTGGCAGGGAAAACAGGAGCAGGGGTAGTCTTTGCACATCGGGTGGCAGCTCCCAAGGGGGTTTCTGTGATCCAGCCCGTCACAGTGACACTTTATAACATTTCACTGTCTTCTCACAGTTGAGCTCATAATTAGGGTAAATTTGTAGCAATTATTACAACATCTGTTGGACCATCTCAGACATTAGTATTCATAACATTAAACTAACTCTCCAATAAGAGCAGTTGACTAATTCCTGACAATTTCACTACAGTTCACAGTTGCAGTACATTGAATGTGAGCCATAATTTTAGGGAAGTATTTAGTTCTTTTTCTGTCTTATAAGCAGTTTCATTTCTTGTCCGGATTTTTTACTTTTTCCTCCAAGAAACAAAGAAAAATCAAAACTGATTTATACTGTATCTTTGGTTGTTCTAATGTTTCTTCTTTTCTACACCTTATCAATTTAGGGTTTAGGAAAATAACTTTTAAATGCTGTTTAGTATTTGTGTTTTTAGTAAATAACATACATTTATTTTCTTGAAAAAACAACATACAATAAAACAAGGTGTAGTTAAAGACTGGCTTGAAAGCTGTCTAATTTTTGAATGAGATGCTGTAATCTATTATAAATCATTAATCCATGGCCATATTTATCTGATTAGATTGATCCAGGTTTCCAGTTTGACTTTGCATTTTCAGCCCAAGGTGTTCTAGCAATAAGAAATTTATGATTTTCAGAGTTCTTGCACATTCCAGAAGACAAATTTAATCCAGATTCTGTTTCCACAATACACCTTCGCCACCAGTGAAGGTACTTGTTATAAATGCATAAAATAGATGTCACTTTTTCTTTTTTATATTTATTACATTTTCTATTTACTATCTAATTTTAGAAATGACATCATATAACTATGGTGAAATAAGACTCCTATATATCACTTAAAATTCTTTCTCTTGAAATCATTACATATTCTTACTAGTACTATTTCCCATTCATCAGTCTCCAAGTTATTGGCTACATTCTTGTTTCCACATGAGGAAGATTGCTTCTGCGCTATAGAGCGGCACGGTGTAAGAGCCTGAATAGAACAGAGAATGCTCGGAATGTTTTAATCAGAATTAAAGTGTCTGAAACCGGTCTCCAGTCTCTTTTGTTTTCATGTATGGTTACATGTGTGCAGATGGAGAGGTGGCTTAAAGTGACACTCAGCCTTCCATACTGGGATCCCACATTAAATGTTGGTAGGATAAATATGAAATTAAAGAATTAGAGTTAGCATAAGTTTGGTTAAGGAAATATATGTATTGTAAAGAAAGCCCTGATGAGCAAGTAGAAGATCTTGAAAAGAATAAGTTATAAGGCCAGAAGGAATGAAGATGGGAGGTCTGGTTCAAAGAATAACTAATAAGATACGGGGAAATTTCTAAAATCAGTAGGGGTGACTGCAAGTAGTTTTAAATAAGACAAATGGGATCTGTCTTAAAAGGAGCCTGGCTTCCTACTCCACATACACACATTATGTGTGATCTTAACAGTAAACCCAGGTGCAATGGAAAAACTGTTGATCAGCAAGAAGAAATAAGGATGAAAGGCCTTGGGGAGAAAGGAGGTTGTAACTCTTATCTGGATTCAGACTGAAAATGAGGATAAATTGTCTCAACTCTTTTTTTAGCTGAAGTCTGTAATTGTCAGTGACATAATTTGTTAAAGGGTATAAAAAGAGGTATGAATTTGAGGGCTCTTTGTGGGACCCTACCTAATCATTCTGGAGCACACCAAAATGAGATGGTTTCCCCTAGGTCTGGCCTATTTGTCAGCGTACAGATCACATGCTTACGAATACTTTGTTACTGTATTGCTTATTTTTAGGCAGTCAGGCATGTTTAGAGCAATTGTATAAAATACCATTTGGACCTTATAAAGGAATTTATGATTAAATCAGTGTCCGGTGGGTCTCCCATATTAATATGAAAACAATCTAATATTATTAATACTTCCAACAGCACCCCTCTTCCGTAAGTTCTGGGACCTCGTTGCCATCTGGCTATCAAGAAAGAGAAGGTGATTGCGACCTTCTGGCACCCACTCGTGTGTGTGGGGGGGTTGTTGTGTATAGGTGTGAGACTGTGTAGATGTGGGGGGAAGCTGTGTATAGGTGGTGTGTAGCCACCAGGTTAAGAACCTGTGCTCTAAGCATCAGCTTGGAATATCTAGATCTCCTCAGACCAGGGGTCTGATTCTCAGCAGGGCTAACCTCATTTCTCCATTATTTCTTTATTTATTTTCGTGATGGAGAGAAACTGAGTCTTGTGCCATTTAGTGTGTGTCTTTTGGACAATGCAGAGGGGAAACAGAGGTGCAGGATGCTCGGTGTGGATATTAAAGATTCTATGGCCCACTGCATAAGACCACCTTGCCCAAAACAACTCTCTCCACTGTGTGGCAGGTGTTAGTCACTGCTGTGTGCCAGACTGCCCTTCAGTGTGTGTGTGGGCAGGGGAGTTGAGTGTGTATGTGGGTTTGTGAATGTGGGTGTGTGTACGTACAGAGTGTGTGAATGTGGGTGTGGTGGGGTGTATGTGTGTTGTAGGTGTTAATGTGTTGGGGGACATGTGTGTGTGAGTGTGAATGTGTGGGCGAGTGTATAGCTGGGGGGTTGTGGTGTGTGGCCACTGTTGGAAGACAGGATACTGGGCTAGATGGACCCTTGGTCTGACCCAATTATGACTGTTCTTTTGTTCTGATTGAGTGTGGGTGTGGGGTTGTGCTGTGTGGAATGAGTGGGTGTGTGGGGAGATTGGGGTGCATAGGTGTGGGAGGTTGTGATGTGTGGAGGTGAGAGTGTGTGGGGAGTTTGTGGGGGTGGTGTGTGTGTGTGTGTGGAATGAGTATAGGGGAGGTTGTGGTTTGTGTGTGGGTGTGTGATGGTGGCAGACCAAGTACCAGCTCTGGCCAAGGCCTAGGCATGAGCTGAGAACTGACAAACTCACAGGTGGAAGCCAGGATAATTCACTTGTGTATTAGTATAGATCAGAGTGATTGTTAAATATACAAGAATGTTTTTGGTATTTAACCTTAATGAAAATGAATGGGATGCTGCATGCATTGTTTTTACTTATCTGTATTGTGGTAGAATGTAATAGCAAACATTTACATTGTATAGATCCCTATACCTAAATAACCCATCAAACGAGAAAGAAACCTTGTGTAATGCAAATAAAGAACTTTAACATGAAAGTGCCAGTTCTTGTGCATTTGAAGGGAAGTGGTAATTGTGTGTGATGACTAGAGATCAAAGACTCTAAATGCATTCTTCTCTCTCTCTGCCCTCAAAAAATATCCGAGTGGGTAGTGACCCTGTCATCTTGTTTCTGGGAGAAGAAGCTATAAGTATGGACACAAGGAAGAATTCTTCCTCTCTGTACTGTTTGGATTCAAACAGGGCAGAATAACTGAATGAGAAGACAGATCCCCAGAGTTATGCTGGTAGCCCTGAGAGACTTGGGGGAAACTGGCAGATTACAAAATCTCTGCTACTATTTGGAATTATGGATTGTGACTCACCTGTACATATATTTTTACCTGCTCTAACCTCTCAATAAGTCTCATTCCTTTTTCTGAGCCTAATAAACCTTTAGTTAGTTTACTATAGAATTGGCTATCAGCGCTGTCTTTGGTGTGAGATCTAGGATGAAAATTGATCTGAGTAACTGGTCTGTTAGGACTGGGTGGAACCTGGAATATTTTGTGATTTTGGGTGTAAGTGACAATTTATCACATAGTTCATCTTGCCTGGGTAGCAAGATAGACTGGAGTGTCTAAGGAGACTGTCTGTGACTGCATTATAAGACTAGTGTAGTACTTTGGGAGTTCACCCTTGGTACTGAGTTGGTGAAATCTAATTATAGAAAATACCACCAGTTTGGGGCATCTACCCTGCTTTTGACAGTCTGCCCTGAAGTAGGCACTCACAGTTGTGAGTCACTCTAGACAGTGTGGTGGGGATTGTGATGTGTAGGTGTGTAGGGGTGTGTGGACATGTAGGAGTTGTGGGGTTGTGTATAGGGGTGTAGGTGTGGGGTTTCGGGGGTGTAGCTGTGTGGAGGTAAATGTGTGGGGGTTGTGGTGTGTAGGGGGGTGAGTGTGTAGGTGTGGGGGTTTGTATGTAGGTCTGGGGGTTAGTGTGGGGGACTGGTCTGTAGGTGTAGGTGTGGGGGTTGTGTGTGTAGGTGGGGGGTTTAGGGTGTGGTGTGTATAGATGTGGTGGTTGTATTGTGTGGGGGCATGCAGCTGTGTGTGTGAGGTTTGTGGGGTGTAGGTGTGTGTGTGAGGTTTAGGGGGTGTGCGTGTGAGGTCTATGGGGTGTGTGTGTGAGGTGTAGGAGTGTGTGTGTGAGGTTTGTGGGGTGTAGGCGTGTGTGTGTGGTTTGTGGGGTGTGTGTGTGAGGTGTAGGGGTGTGTGTGAGGTTTGTGGAGTTTAGGGGTGTGTGAGGTTTGTGGGGTGTACTGTAGGGGTGTGTGAGTGAGGTTTGTGGGGTATAGGACTGTGTGTGTGTGAGGTTTGTGGGGTTTAGGGGTGTGTGTGAGAGGTTAGTGGGGTGTAGGGGTG
>NW_020664725.1:13456627-13479355 GCF_002925995.2 Terrapene triunguis
TGAGGTTTGTGGGGTTTAGGGGTGTGTGTGTGAGGTGTAGGAGGATGTGTGTGTGAGGTTTGTGGGGTGTAGGGCTGTGTGTGTGTGAGGTTTGTGGGGTGTAGGGGTGGGTGTGCATGTCATTCCGGCCCCCCGCGAACCCCGCCTCCCCGAGCGCCCAGCCCAACGCACTCGGCTGCTAGGGCTCGGTCAGTGCCCGGCTGCCCCCTGGCGGCGGGAGCGGGTAACTCCACCGCTGACTAGGCAGGGCTCGACCGGCGGGGGGGCTGCTGAGCTTCTGTGCGAAGTGCAGACCCCCCCCTCCCCGACGCCCGCGCGCTGAACCGTTAACGGCCGCTTCAGCGAGCCTTCTTCCCCCCTCCCGTCCTCAGGGCGGGGCGCGTGCAGCTTGCGGGGGAGGGGGCAGCTTGGTGGGAGGTGTGTGCAAGGGGGGGGGGTGCTGCGGAGGGAGGGTCCCCTTCCTAGTGCTGTGGGGGTAGGTTATAGGTGCTAATGGGGGGTCACTAGGGTTTGAGTGGTTATTGCAGGAGGTAGAGCTGTGGGGGTGAAAGGGGGGTATGTGTGGGGGTGCACTTTGTGGTGTATGGGGGGTCACTAGGGGCTGCATACCAAGTCCTCCAGGAAGTGGAGCTGCAGGGGTGTGGTGGGGTAGAAAGGGTGTGTGTGTGAGTGGGGTGCAGCCGGGTGTTTGTGGGGATTATTAGGATCTGGGTGGGCACTGCTTTCCCTAAAGAGGGGTAATCCCCTCCGAGATGGGGCAGTGGGGGGCGTTTGGACCCACCACAAATCCAGGTCACACCTGTTGCTGCTGCCCATAGGCCGCACAGTCAAGGTAGAGGCTTGCTAGAAGGGGCTTGGAGTGAATACCAACAATCATTTGCCCCTTCCCAGCGCCTTTGTCCAAAGAGCTCACAAAACTTTGCTGGCGCTAACTTGTTCAGTCTCACAGGTCCCTGTACGCTGGGTGGGTGAGTGCCATTCCCATTCGACATAGGGGGAAGGGCCCCACAGTGAGGGAAGCTGAAGATAGAACCAAGGAGTCCAGTCTGTCTGTTTTCCCCAGCGCTAACCACCGGCCCACTCTTCCAGAGCCAAGAAGAGAGCCCGGGAGTCCTAACTCTTGGCCCTGGCTTTCACCACAAGACCAGGCTGCCTTTCCTGCAGCCTAGAGAGTTCTGCTTTGACTGCTGGCTGAAAGGATCACTATGGCCTTCTCAGACTCTGCCATGCTTTAAACAGTAATGTTTTTCACTGGTAGTTGCTGGTTCTGGTACAAATAGCTCCATAGCCAGTATGGTGTCCATCTCAGTGCCGTTCACGACATCTGAGCTTGAGTATGGAATTGTACTCATGCTGTCTGAATTACTGTATGTAGACTGGCAGGTTGTGGCAGACAATCATTGTGACATTGTTTCTTCAGTTCCTACTTTATCCAGTTGTGTTTCTCTTGCCACCCTTTACTTGGGGCTTTAGCTTCACCTTTCATAAAGTGAGAATCTATGGAGATCACATTATGCTGAAAATTCATGTTACAGTCTTTTATTTTTCTGTTACACGAGATAAAAATATGTACTCATCAAATGTGACATTACATTTTTTGTTAGGTAACAATGACAAGTAACACTGTAAAAGCTGATGAAAATAGAAGTAAGCGTAGAAAGGAGATGGAGGTGAGTGGTTTTCTCTGACTTTGGTGGGGGAGAGGAATGGACAGGGGAACCCTTCTAGGGATGAGGGGAGCTCAGTTAAAATGCCCATTCAGTCTGTGCTCTCTTCACTGAGACTGCCATGGATAACTGTCTAATAGGAACAGGGTTCAGACCACCATCTCACTCCATGTAAACTACAGAAGAGTTGTATGGTTTTCCTGAGTGCATTAGGAGATCACAGAATAAAGCTTTTGCTTTTCATGACAAACAAAATTTGACTTACATACAGCTGCACTTCTCTGTAGGGCTTATCCTGATTGAAAGCAAAACTTTAGGTTGCATAGAATCAGGTTGTCTATTGAACCACTCAAATATCTCAACTCAGTATTGAAAACAGATTTTAATTTCATCCATCCCCATGAATCAGCTTGCTTTCTAGCAGGTGGGAATTTGAAATTTCATTGTTACCTCTTATTCTGACTGGAATAATAGTGCCAGGAATTCAAGTGCCGTCTTGAACATGGTAAACTTTATTATCTTTCTGAGCTACTGATAATGCTAGTTTTTTTAACCACTCAAGTACTCAGGGAAGACCGGACCAGTCTGAACAGTTAGGTCCCTTTTGTGTTTTTTCATTTCATTGTGTGTTAACGTAGCATTTTGCAGCACAGCTAATGTGCCACATGCTGGGCCTGTCCAAAACTCAAAACTGTTGGCATTGTGGGAAAATCTGTGCAGCTATCTCATACTGCCTCATCTGTTGGTGCTCAGAGCAGAAGATTGTTGCTTTTTTCCTATGGGTACAGTGCACTTTAGAGTCTCCTTTGGCAAGATACCAGGGAGGTAAAATTGACTAGCTGGTTTATGAGGTCTTGTTTATACAGCAGAACCATATTATAACCTGATAATCACATTACCTGTTCACATTCAGGATGGAGGCATAGTACACTCACATGGTTAAGAACACAAGCTGCATGTGAAGTCAGCAATACTATAACCTTAATTTAAAATAAAATCCAAAATGCAGGTCCAAACTGCAAATTTTCAAATTCCTAAGAACCTGTACTAGCATGCATTTTTTCCCATGTGTTTTGTTACTAGAATGAAGCTTCAGAAAGTCCTCAGTTGTCCTCCCTGGAAAGACCAGACTTGGCTCTTTCTGAAAGCTTACAGTCACTTTACAAACCTGAAGCACTGGAAAAGGTTTTAAATGGTGATGTATTAAAAATATTCAGATTACTCAGACATATAAGTGTTGACATGAACCACTCAATTCAAGCCTTTGAAATAAAATAAATATTTGTATTAACAGATATGAACAAGGAAATTAATAACCTGTTGTCAAAATATGCCCATATTTTAAGGCAAGTCAGCTTTAAACTTTTTATACCATTTTTATATTCTTAAAATAAGCTGGGATAATTCTTGTTTCTTAGAATATTTTTAGTCTAACTACTTGCCAACCTTGAGATGTGGATAGGATGCAATGTGGTTTGATGGGCTAATGCTTTTCACTGCATGGGGTGTAATTCTCCCCTTGATGCAAGCTCATAGTTCTGAGTAGTATTAGAGTATTGCCAGATGGATCACAAAACTTTATTTTTAACCTCAGAACAAAATACAAAATCCATCTTTTTGCCCTAGCCTTCCTACATGCTGATGCTGGAATACAAATACACACAGTTCTTTTTATTGAAAAAACAAAATAAAAAACCTGCCAGGACAGGAAGACAGAAATATTGGTAGTGTTTTTTTTAACTGATGGAAGGCACTTGGATACTACACCGATGAGTGCTAATATAAATACCTAGATGATTGATACATAAAGGTGCGATATGGTGTGGTGGAGTGTCTGCAGTGTCAAGAAACTGCAGAAGGAAAAGATTAACCCTAAATCCTGAAATAACAAACTCCTTTATTTAGTCTGTGAAACTGAAGAGTTAATTTAGTCATATATTCCACTGACTGATAGACAACAGATTTATAAGCAAAGCATTAAAGCAATTCCAAATATCAGTAGTAGTTGAGAATGTTAATATTTTTAAGTATTTAGTTTAACATTAGGTTTTTTTCCAATTAAGTGAGAGAGCGGCAATGGATGCTTCTTACGTACAAGAGCTTGAAGGAATCTTGAAAGAAGCGAGGATCATAGAAAATCACTTGAAGCAGAAAAGAGAGAGTCTGAGACACAGATTCACAGTCATTGCAAACACCCTGCAAAGCTAAAATTGATTTTGTATGGCAAATAAGCTGAAATGTAGGGCACAGAGTGTTGGTTATGTATGGTGTTGTATACTAGAACATATGCTGTAAGGGAAGATGCAGGGTTTCATTCATATTTAGCTTTCTGTATGTATCTTTAACAGTTCAAGCAATTTTTAACACTTTTGGAAGCAGCATACTTTATTGAAATATAGCAAAAGAAATCAAAACAAAGACAACATACAGTAATTAGTGCAGTGGTAATTAGTGATACAAAACACTGATCTCCATGATAAAACCCGTGCCTTTAAGGGGTTTTAAAAATCAAATCACAAGTTTGTCATCTTTACTGACTTGCTTATGCTGAGCCCTGGGTTCCCTTCCCTTGAGCATGTTGAAGAGATGGGAAGAACAAAATAAAGGGAGCCTTGAGATCCTAGGGCTTGGAGCTATCACAGGAGAACAGAAACAGGGAGGATTTTGATACTAAAATATAGGATTTTTTCAAACATTGTCATGATTAAATTTCCCCCCCAGAACTTATGTGACATCCCTTATCAAACTTGGCTAACAGTATAAATGAAAATAGCCTTTAAATTGTTTTTCCACTTACTGATTTTCTGTTATTGTTTGTTTCTATACTGTGGATTTGATTCTACAAACAATTCTTACTAGAATAAATATTTTTTTTTTTGGTCTCAGAACATAGAGAGAGGAAGGAAGCTTTGGAATGAGGGAGCTATCAAGGATCTTATTCCATGAAGAGTGTAAAAATAGCTTTTGGCAAGATTTATTTGAAAATACACTTTAGTTCTTCTATTGATTTTAAACGAATCATAGGGTAACGTTAACAGTAGTTTGGGTCACATTGCCAAATCCCCAGGCAATATGTTGAAAATTAACCCCATACTATGTCAGTATTGTGTGGTGTATATACAATTTACTTAATACTTAAGTAGTATTTGAACAATTTTTCTTCACTGTCTATTGACTGAGTTCAAACGATGATTCATAAAATGTACAGGATATCATTTGTGCAGTTTGCCAGACTAATGTAATAAAGAGAACCACTAGAAAGTCCTGTAGGATGATGCCTAAATATCTTTTAAAATCTGAACCTTAGTCTACTTCTTTGCATCCATTTTATAAGAATATTACGTTAGCTTAACAATTTTACCTATTCTCTTTTAAAATAAATTATTATATTGCTGTTAAGGGGTACTGTAAAAGGTTAACTTGGGAGAATGGGAGAGGTATGTATAAGACAACTAGAGTTTGTAGAATGTCATGGTAGCTGCAGTCATAACCTTCATAAACTTAAATTTACAGATGGTATCACTGTTAACATGTTAATATTTAATGTGCACTACTATGGATTGTATGTTTGTCTTGCCAGACCCTCCACCTTAACTTCGATAAAATCAAAATGTGAAGACACTGGAAGGTATTATCAACCTTAATTTAGAAATAATACCAACTAATATAATATTTTTGATTACTACTCTAAAATGTTTATCTTAGACTAAGAATTTGACTCTTTCTTAAGAAAAAAAGCAAACTTGAAAAATTGTGGTTATTTATAGTTTCACAAAACTCCATCCAAAATGTTTACTTTATAAAGTATAATGATGATAAAAAGGACAGGTCAACACTCTTGTTTCTGAATGTAGACACCTAAATCCTTATTTAAGCACCTAAATAAACATAATCTGACTTTCATTGGTGCCAAGCATCCAAAGCTTCCACTAAAGTCAAAGGGAGTTCATCATAGGTGCTTACATCTGTGGCAATCAGGCCACTTATTTAGGCACCTAACTATGGATTTAGGTGTCTAACTTCAGGCATGCAAGTTTGAAAATTTTGGTCATAACATTTATAGTATCAGTAAAGATTAGAGCTCACAAAAGACCCACTGGATCACATAGTTAAATTCTTTGTCAGTAAAATTATTTTTTACAGAACACTGTCCAATACTATTACTTCTGCAGTGCTTTGCAAAATTCTAATATCTATTTAATAGGACTATACTTTATAGATATAAGTGCATGTCTTTTAAGGCATTAAGGTGCAATTAAATGCAAGGTGTTCATCTCTGAAGAATCATCCTTGTTTTTGTGTAGTCATGTCTTATTCCTTTTGCATCTGAATTGCTTCATGTAAAATATTCATAACCTATGTCACCCAAGGTATAAGCATCTGCAGAAGACGTTACGTATGTTGGGACTCTGTTCTAGTGAGTGTGCTTTATAGTCCAAAGACACATTGAAAGTAAAGTCATTTGTCATGTCCATAGTATCTGAACTTGGACAGTAAACTATACACTGCATAGTTAAGTGAATTGCCAAAAATAAAAAAAATTCTTATGACATGTTTTGTTTTTTTAATGGGCAGACATGAAGTTTGTCTGACTTTGAAATAGTCACTTATATGCATTTCTAAAGTGCGTATCATCATATTATCTGGGTAGCAAATAGAATGGAATTAAAGATAGATTAAATTTCTCCAAAGAAGAACAAAACATCCATCTCTTCCCTATTTGCATTTAGGCAACTACCTAAAGGAATGTTATCAACTTGGTTATTTTTTTAAAAATCAACTAATTGTATAAAGTTTGAGCTTCTGTATCCTTTAAAATAGTATGTCCAGAATCTTTAGAACATTTCCTTAGAGAAAAAGGTTTCTCCTTCCCTGTTGATTTTATAGAAGTCTTTTCATCAGTGTAGAAACTGACTGACTGGCTGACTTCATGTTTCAATTTCTCCCAGTTGAAAAAAGAATCTGCAGGGACCATCTTACTGGTTAAAAGTATCAATGTGCTCCTTCTGTGTGCCTGTTGGCTGCCTGTTAGTGTTCTGCACAGCTTCTATATAGATAGTAGTGTTCATAACACAGTAGTTTCTTGCTGATTATTTTAGTTCCCTTCTCTGATATACCAGAGTATCATTTTGCTGTTTTTATTATCTTGTTCACACTGATGGTGATATTTCTTTACTAATGGCCCCTCTCAAATATCTCAAGATTTACTGGAGGAATAAACAAACAAAACTGTTTTTATCACCTACAATGAATCTAAAAGCTGTTCCACATTGTCACTGAGGAATGAATTACCTATGGACTCCAACTGGCACCTTTCCCACCACAATCCGCTTTCCAGTTTTACTGAGAGAGGTTTGAACTGAAAATTAATTGGCTTTAAAGCTGCCAGATCTGATCAGCAAAGCTCAACTGGCAATTACTTTTCCTTTAAGCTTTTCCCCTACTGTTTAAGCTGTACTGCCTTAGTAAGTTTAAAAAAAAATGTAAAATCTCAGATCAGTAACAGAATAGAAATGTACTTTAAAAATAGCAAATAATCCTGGGGTAAAATATTAGCTGTGCTGAAGTAAATGAGAGTTTTGCAGTTGACTTCAGTAGAGGCCCAGATTTTATCTCTGCACTTTAAAACTTTCTTTTTGGTAGTGGGTGTGGCGGGGCAGAAGAGAAGGGGTGCGGTCACATCCTCTTCTTCTGTGGCATCTCCATTACAGGAGGTTGGCAACCGTGGAACCCATTCTGTAGAGTTCTCAGCTAATTTTTTTGTGGATAAATAGTCCTTTTGATCTACCTAGGATACCACATCATCCATCCAAATCTCTTTTTCTGCCTCATACTCTTCTGTTATTAACTTTCCCTTCCAGTGCCCGTGAACATGTATCACCTGCTGAACTTCTTAAAAATTGCCCTGTAAATCAAATCTTTCTTTTCATAAGTTCTTTAAATAATGTTTGCTGAGTTCCAATGATATCCAATACTTTTTCATTGATTATGTGGTCTGTCCATGATATTTTCAGAATTATTTCATAAGATCATAATTCTAAGGCTATAGTTTCTTTATTACTGATTGTTGGAATGTCCATGTTTCACAGCCATAATTTAATACAGGCCAATTGTAAGTTTTAAGAGTTAGAATTTAGTCTCCAAATTTATGTCCCTTCTGATTAGATGTTTATTCTTCCAGAATGTCTTTTGCTCTTGCTGTTCTGGTGCTGACTTCAATATCCAATCTTCCATCTTCTATAATGATGCTTACTAAATAGCGATAATTTCTCACTTGCTGTACAACTGTGGTGTTCACTGGAATCTTGCATGTTTTCCCAGAATCCTTCCTTTAACTACCTGATTTTGTGTTCAGGGTTCTGTTTTCCCAACAATAGGCGTGTAAGGATTTGGTTTGTCTCAGCCCACGACAGACCCACTGGCACACCCAGCATCTCTTTTCAGGCAGTTTTATTTCCCAAACATAAGCAAAAACAACAAAAAAGTTACTCAGCCCACCATGGGCTATAGCTGCCAGGGAATTTCCCCCTTTGCCTTTCTCAGTCCTTTCTTGTGCAATAGGATGTGGAGCAGGAAGGCCCGAGAAAGGCAAAGGGGGAAATTCCCAGGTAGTTGTAGCCCAGAGTGGGCTAGGGAACTGTTTTGTTGTTTTGGGATATGTCTACATTGCACTTTAAAATCTGTGGCAATGAGTTTCAGAGCCCGGGTCCACAGACTCAGGCTCGTGGGGCTTGTGCTGTGGCACTAAAAATTGAGCTATGTAGATGTTTGGGCTTTGGTGGAGCATGGGCTTTGAAGCCCACAGATGGGGGTGGGCTTCTGAGCCTGAATGTGTGTGTTATGTAAACTTTGTACACGGTAGGTTTTAGGGCTGCCACTTAGCAAGTCAGACTCCTGTATCAGATATGGACTGGCTACAGAGCTTCCTTCCCAGAGAGATACACTGGATGTGTTCGGTACTGCCAGGTATGGCTGAGGTTAGCCTAAATAAAGGAAGTTTCATACAGCACCATGTAGTGGCTGAATAGTATAACAAAGTGTAGCATCCCATTACAGTCTACACGCCTGTTTTTAGAATCAGCTTGACCGAGACTGTAGTAGACCCAGGCTCTGAGACTCACTGCTGCAGGTTTTAAAACACAATGTAGGCATACCCTGGGGTTTGAAAAATAAAACTGCTTGAAAAGAGACTGTGAGTCTGGTAATGGGGCCTTCATGGGCTGGGGACAAGCCAGCACTTACAAGGTGTGATAACACAAACGCCTAAAGTCGTGCACTGAACTGTACCTGTATGTTTTGAAAGATTCATTAGTATTCTTACATGTTGGGTTTTGCATAATTACAAATGGAAACTGAAAACTATATTTAGATCTGGATTTATGTGCATATGTGGATTGTGGCAATATACGTTCACTCTCTAGGCTGGAACAAAACACTTTTTGGCTGTTTATTACATAAATACATAAGAATGGCCATACTGGGTCAGACCAAAAGTCCGTCTAGCCCAGTATCCTGTCTTCTGACAGTGGCCAATGCCAGGTGCCTCAGAGGTAATGAACAGAACAGGTAATCATCAAGTGTTCCATCCCCTGTCACCTATTCCCAGCTTCTGACATCCAGGACTCTATGTCCTTATCGAGACAAGCAACTGCAGGGGAATCAAGGTGGAAGGAAGGGACTATTACAGATGCAAATATAGTGAGACAGATCCATAACCCCACAGTCTTCACTCACTTTTTCAACTGTGTCACAACCTTTAGCTTGTAAAAGACTAGGAGAAGTTAGTATCCAAGTGTACATACATTCAGAACTAGCAATGTATATAATGGGATAATTCTTACTTAATTGTGTAATGAAGATGCAGCACAATTTTAAAACCACTTATTCTACCGTATATCATATTTACAGAGTATATGATAATGCAATGTAGAAGTTTTACTGTGACAAGAATTTGGGATGGCCACATTACTGACAATGGCAACCACAAATGAATTGTGCAGCTCATTCCAAATATGCTCAGAAAAGTTTTTCATACTTCAACATCATATATTCTGTATAGGCACATACGTCACAAGAAGAAAAAATATTTCAGAACAAAAATGTTGAAAGTAACTTTCAGTGCACATCATCACAAGTTGCTTATTTTAACTGTACCTTTATGTAGGCACATATATGAATGCAACAAGTATTTATCTCAATAATTCAGCATTACTAGATTTATTTCCCCTATTTTAATACACACATTTTAATTGACATTTTAAAAATATATTGCATATCATAGAAATATTTATGGAGAAGAAAAATTAATTATAAATCAGACAAATGCACTGTTATCAGAGTATCACAACTGTGACATTTCACATTTCTTTTTCTGAAGCAACTTCAAGAGTGACTTTACAATTTATTATAGTTCACTGTCTGCATATTGTTTAAAAACAGTTAAAACCCTTATGCTAGCTCCAGTTCTCTGAACTGCTGCTGTGACCACAGCAGTGCTTTCTAAATGGCCAAGATCTTTAGACAAAATACAATGAGGACATCTTGTCTCCTCTCCAAGGCAAGAGTTACTGTTGTGGTGGTTGAGTCCATTGAAAGCTGCTCAGTAGTGTCAATGCTGAGGGATAATTTGAATGTGCTATTAAAGCACACTGCAATCTCCTTCATTGTTGAATGCAGATCTCTACATGGCTGGTGAATGAGACCTGAATGGTCTCTAATTCATTAAAAAATATTTTGCACTTTTAAAGAGGGGAATGAGCTCTCTATCTGGCAAGCCATTGGTTTCAGTTAATTGTTAAAATGATACTTCAATCTTTCCAGATTTTCTCTGTAAAATAAACTGGAACATAACACATCATTGGTTGACATCAGGTTTTCAAACAAATATACCAATCATATTATGGTGCAAAGTGCTCACTGCTGTCCAGTACAATATAGTGTGTGGAGAAAGGCCCACCTTCTTCTAAAATAGAATATAGGTTACTATCAGTGGCAGGTTATCAGATTTGACTGACTATTGGTCTAATGTGATATGGCAAATGATATGTTCCAAAAGTCTGAGATGCTTCAGAGTCTAGGTAAAAAAGGTCATCCAGCTCCTGAAATGACTGCTGAGACTAAGTGGAAAGGATTTTTGAAAGAAAAAGATGCCATCCTTTATCAAGGTTGCCTGGAGGCCTGGGTACCTGGGCACATATATTGTTTCTTCCCTCCTTATGTGCACTCCCACATCCCTCAGCACCACTCGCAATAAAGTATCATGGCATCAGTACTACTGTGACCTAATTTATGCGCCTGATAACCCCATGCTTCAGTTTGCTAATATAAAATAGGAATAGTGCCATATGTGAATGTTTTGAGGTTTGAGTCAGGCTTGGAAAGTATTTTGCAGAAACAGTTTAAAAACCACTAAGTGCTAATAATTCTTTATCGGGATCTGAACAGAACCGTCTCTGCTGGGAGCTCCTGACTTTCGGTAGCTAAGAGAAAATGATTCTGAAAGCTACAGATAGTTTGCTTACTGGTGAAACTATTATGCTTTATCCAAAGCTCTTCAGTAAAGTTCTGCCTGTCGGAGCTGGGAAATGTGCAGTCTTAACTAGACATCATACATATACTTACCTAGCCCAATCTGCATAAGGACATAAGCACCATTGGGCTGCCTTGAGCAACTGATAGTTCCAGAGCAGCAGCTTTTGCCTTAGGATTTATTTCTAAGGGAGACTGGTTTTTAGAATAAAGTCGCCCCCTCATGAACAGCTAGAGCACTGCAGGTGCACTTAACCACAACACGGGTTTAGCTAGCTGCTGCACTGTGCAGGCTCATCCCTACCATTGTATAGACAGACACTCCAGGCTTTTATTCTGAAGTGATGGCCTCAGCCAGTCCTACTCAACACATCCATCAGTGCCAGCTGCACAGTACCATCTTGAGCATTTGTACCTTTCCCAGGTCCCCTTGGATCTGAGGCTTTCTTCAGAGCTGAGGATCTTCCAGATGTTTTCCCAAATCCTTCTGTTTACCATCAATCTCCTGCCTGCAAATGTGGGACATTTCCTCTGCTGTTTGATAAAATCCATCCCAGGTAAGAATCCCCTTCTCTCCCTCCTGCAAAGGGGCTGACAGATCTCCTGCTCTTAGAACTGCTGCTGGAGACAGGTCAGTAGAGGAATGTTATTCCTAATAGAAATTAGGAATTAAATGATTCAAGGAGAAGAAGTGGGTTGTAGCCCACGAAAGCTTATGCTCTAATAAATTTGTTAGTCTCTAAGGTGCCACAAGTACTCCTGTTCTTTTTGCGGATACAGACTAACACGGCTGCTACTCTGAAACTAGACAGCATGGAGATCCCTAGTTATTTTGCAAGCTAATAAACAGGAGGGGAAAATGCATTGCACAGATTATATCAGATTATAAATGGAAAATGCAGCTTTAGAGCTGGGGAAATCAGTAAACAGCAGCGTCTCAGCAGGGAGTCTATTGTATGAGGGAAGTGTCAGTGGGTTGTGACAGTGTGGCTGCTGAGGGCAGGAGCCCCCACTGAAGTTTTGATCACCCACCGTTGGAACACCCACCACAGGAGGCAGGAAGAAGCCACCGTTCGGAGTTCTGTGCAGTATCTCCAAGGGACTCAGTAGTGTATGCTACCATTACGCTATTTGAAATCTGCTGCTGCTTGCTTAACAGAGAGATCTGTCATCACCCACTGAGATCTGGAGGTGAGCCGTAAAAGAAAGGAATTAACCAGATTCCCTGCTGAATTTTCTTTGGTAGAATCAAGGGGTCTGCTCCCACGGACATCAAGAGATTGGATATTTTTCCAAGCCTGTCTTGTGATGATGTTATCCAGTGTGTATCTCAGGATACATATTTAGGAGCAGCCACAGAGTCTAACTCTTTAATCAAATCTGTTGCTAAATTAGTGAGGAATGACAAGAAATCCAATATCAGTCAGTTCTTTATCAGAATGGAGATGGAAAATATAAAGACGGAATTATCAACACGAAATGTCTGAGGAATGTTAGCTCTGGGCTTCAGTGCTATATGTAACAACCTCTGGCCCCATCATTTCAGATCTGGTAAAGTGTTTTCCATGGAAAGATCCAATACTGCATGTGTCTGTGGCCTTCTTGTGTTATATTTTGATAGAAGAGCTATATTTCTAAAAACAGCTATCAAGGCAGCAAGTATGTGAAACTTCCACAGTTCTAACTTACAAAGGCCATGATATATTTGAAGGTGGATTCTTGAATCACTCTATAATTTAGAGTGGAGATCTCTTGGTTAGTCCATTCCTCAGCATCTCCCCCTACCTGCTTTCATTATACCTAAGTCATCCTTAAAGGTGAGCTGTACAGAGAGGCATATGGGACTGTGCCCTGTTTTAATTCTTTGAGTTGGGCAAAAAAGGCCTGAGGTTCTCCCCCGCCCCCTTTGTACCTAATTGGCAATATTAGGTTTCCCCAGTATTGTTGTTGCTGGTAGGCTGGTTGGAGACCCCAAGGAAGTAGAATGAGATTTCTCAACTCTTAGCTGAATACTGAATCCGTAACAAGATCTTTTCTTCCTGCTGTTTGTTCAGGCATTTGAGTGAAACAGGTAGTGATAAAACCCCTAAACAGTCTGAATAAAAATTCTTTCCTCAGTCTAGCTGGTGTCACTTCCCTGGAGTCAGCCATAATCCTGCTAGCTCTCCAGTTATCCATAGAGTTTTCCATGAAAAGCAGGATTTTGAGGGATTTCTGATTAAAACAAATGTTTAACAAAGAATATATCAGGCTTTGTTCATCTCATTAAGAAGCAGAGTACAAAGGCCACTTGTTTTCCTTTTGTATGTTGCCTTTTTCTAATGGTATCTGGCTCTCCATCTTAAAATTATATCACTTTATGGTAGTTTTGCTACCTGCTTGCCTTACTGTTAACTGTTCTAAGGCTATAAATGTAACTATGCTCTCAGCTTAAGCTTCTGTGGACAAACCCAGCACCTCTTTGAGCCAAACACTGTTTAAAAGAATGCTATGTGATTTGTCCTTGAATTCTGCCCAAATCTGATTTGTGTGAGTTGGGGGGGGGCATTTTTGGGGAGGTTAGGTGATGAGAGATGAGCTAGGGAACTCACATTTTGGAGATAGGGAAAAATCTACAGAACAAGGAAACCCAGGCAGTCTACTCAGTTCCCCTTCTGGATCCTAGACCATAACAACACTGCAGAAATATCTATTTAGTGGAACTGCTGCCTCTCTGTTTAAAATTTTGAAATGAAAATGTTTTACAGCTAGACTATCTAAACCAACTCCTCTCTAAATCCCTCTATCAGTCTGTATAGCTGTCAGATTTCAGCTTGTATGAAAAGACTCCCTCTCTTTCTTTCTAATGGATTTTTATCAGCACTAATATTGGGATTGGATGAATTACTTTATATGGGATTTAATAGAATTTAATTGAGGTTTAAGAGGGAGAGGCTGCTCTACCGTTGCAGGATAATTTCTTTAGCCCTGCAGTCTGACTTATTTATCTAGCTGCCTTCTCATATTAGAGATCTAAGAAGGATTTGAAGATTGATGAGCTAGATATCCACATTGTAGGAGGGTAAATTGCCACATCCCTTCAGGGCAACATGCAGTCTTACCTATCCTTAGTAGCAAATCTGAACAAGCAAGCTTACAAAAGTTCAGCTTGTCACCCAGTTTCTTGTTGAATTGTCCTTCCTCTGTTCTCTTGTACTGATTGCTGAATTTGTCTCTGAAGAAGTAGAGATCTCCAGCTTTGGAGATTTACAGATCATTTGTGCAGCAATTTAATTTAATCTCAAGGATTAAAGGAGGGAGGCTGGAAGATATAGCTGAGGTGGTGAAAGTGACCGGTCTCGTCAATAGGAATTGCTTCCTGATAGGAAATGCCACCTCATAGTAGATGGAAATTTAATAATGTCTAGAATTTCTTCCACCTCAGGCCTTGCTTGCACTAGGAAATAGCTCTGTTTCAGGAAGGGGCTTAGCTGTACCATTGCTGGCCACTGTTTGTCCTTGTTATGCTTACAGCTAAACCTTAGTAAGCACGGGTTAATCTAAACCAAATGCTGAACCACATCTGTCTCTTTGTGCTGATGAGGCCTTGCCAGCTGGGCTGGCTGAGCCCACAAACTGAATAAGTGTTGGCTTAAGAGAGTTCTCCTTGGTCTGTGCCTGCCACTGTTCACTGGGATGTGTGGCCAACATTTGAACCAGGGGATTCCTCAGAAATGCTCCTGCTCAGTCTGTAATGCACATGATATTCCCTAGGTAAAATCTGCCCATTCGTGCTCCAAACGTGGAGCCCGGTCCAATCTCAGCAGCTGGTTTATATTGGTCATGTTTTCAGCTCCCTCTGTAAGGCACAGGATCACCGACTGAGGTCTAAAGTCCCCTGGGACCAAAGATTCCCCCTGTAGTGTAGAAGAATTGGGTAGTATCCCTTTAAATAGTTTGTGAACTCTCTAGTAGCCCTCACTGTTTCTTGTTTCAGAAGCCACCGGATCCCTGTGTGTATGGAGCTAGGCCTGGCATGTTCAATCTACATAGTAAGCACCCCCAACTGTGCTCATATAGTTCCTTCATATTACATGTGTTGGGTTAAGAGCAAAAGACACAACACCCCCTTACAGGATGTATAGGTGGCTCAGTTAGCCAGGGGCGTGCCCAACTTCCAAGCCTACTGCAGCCCACCTGGGCTCTCCTGCCAGGGTCCCTCCTGTTGCCTCCTTTCTCTGTTGCTCTCCTGACTTCCATTCTCCTGCATCATATCTTTGCTGTTCCTCCCTTTCAGGGCTTGGCCCAGCTGCATCTCAAAAGCCCAAGAAAAGCTCTGCGTGTCATTTTATGTCTTCAAAGCATTTTACGAATAACCACATTTCCTCATCTCCTCCTATGTGCCCAGCTCCTCGTGCTCTGCCCAAGTTTCTGTTCTGGCTGCTCCCTTTGTCTGCCTGCTTTCCCCAACGTGCTGGCTCCAGATTGCCCCTTCACACAGAATAGCTTCCTAGTCAATGTGCACTAAGCAACGTCCCTTTCCTCTTTAAGGTTTCCTTTCCCCATACCTCTTTCTACTGCGTGTAACTGTAAGCTCCTGGGGACAGGCACTGTCCCTTCTTGAATGTCAGGAAAGCACCCAGGACATTGTGGGGGTTACCATATACTAAAAATAATAATACCATGAACCACCTCAGCCCACTCTGTCCCAGTCTATATCAGGAAGAATTACCCATTGCTGACAATGGGTGCCAGCACTGGGCTCAGGTGCAGTCTAACAACAAAGGTACACCAGTCTAAACTCTTCAGCATGATTCTGGAAACCCTTGGTTAACCCCTGCTTGGTTTAAGTTTTAACCACAGGTGTGTGAAACAAAACTTGTGCTGGATTGAGGAATGTGGGGAGCTGCAAACTATCACTTGAAGGTGGGGCTCGAGGTTTCTGGTCCTGCTTGCAGTCAGTGCAATTGGTATAAATCTGGAAAGAGCCAGTTTAAAGCAAGATAGGGTGAGCTTTGTCTCACTGCTGTAGAGAGTAGTCTGTTTTTTCTCTCTCTGTTTTGGGGTTCTTGTGTGTTATTGTTCTGAATTCTAAGAAATGAAGTGGTGTTATGTTGCAACCTTTCAGCAAGGGTATTTATGTACTTATCTAATTCTCTGTGTGCTGTGAACATAACAACCCTGATGTCCATAATTTGACTTGGACTCTGCTAGTTGTTAAACTGTGCTGCTGAACTTGTGACTGACATCCATTGTTAGCAGTGAGCAATTTTTGAGTGCAGACCAGATTCACAGATTTCAAGAACATAAGAATGGCCATACTGGGTCAGACCAATGGTCCGTCACTCTAGCCCAATAGCCTGTGTTCTGACTGACCAGTGCCAGATGCTTCAGAGTGAATAAACAGAACAGGACAATTTGGAGTGATCCATTCCCTGTGGTCCAGTCCCAGCTTCTGGTAGTTGTAGGTTTAGGGACATCTGGAGCATGGGGTTGTGTCCCTGACCATCTTGGCTAGGAGCCATATATGGATCTATCCTCCGTGAACTCAGCTAATTCTGTTTTGAACCCAGTTATACTTTTGACCTTCACTACATCCCATGGCAATGAGTTCCACAGGTTGACTGTATTTTGTGAAGAAGTACTTCCTTTTGTTTGTTTTGAATCTGCTGCCTATTAATTTCATTGATTGACCCCTAGTTCTTGTGTTATATGAAGGGGTAAATAACACTTCCCTATTCACTTTTTCCATACCATACATGGTTTTTTATGTATGTATATAGATCTCAATCGTATCTCTTTGGTCATCTCTTTTCTAAGATGAACAGTCCCAGTCTTTTTAACCTTTCCTAGTATGGAAACTATTCCATACTCCTAATAATTTTTGTTGCCCTTCTCTGTACTTTTTCCAATTCTAATATATCTTCTTTGAGATGGGATGACAAGAACTGCCCGCTGTATTCAAGGTGTGGGCATATATTTATATAGTGGCATTATGATATTTTCTGTTTTATTATCTATCCCTTTTCTAATGGTTCCTAACATCCTGTTAGCTTTGCTTGGCCTCTGCTGCACAATGAGTGGATGTTTTCAGAGAACTATCCACAATGACTCCAAGATCTTGTTCTTGAGTCGTAACAGCTAATTTAAACCCCATCATTTTGTGTATATAGTTCTTAGCCAGAGGAAACCATTGTGATCATCATTCTGACCGCCTGCATAATGCAGGCTGAAGAATTGTACCCAGCCATTCCTGCATCCAGCACAATACCTTGTGATTGAAGGGAAGTGGATCTTTTAGAAAGATGTCTGGTCTTGATTTAAAGACTTCAACTGGAGGACAGTCCATCTCATTCCAGGCATCTGTATTCAGCTTGTTCTCTGTTGCTGTGCATGGCACTAACTGTTGTCTTTACAGCGTAAGATGTTGTAATCAGGGACTCTTTTAAAAATACTTTACTGGAAATGATGAGAGGAGAGAGAATTTGCGGCTATGGCAAAACCACCTACGTGGATTGTTATAAAAACTAAGACTCAGATAGGACAGTGACAGATACAGTGGAAATACCTTGAGAAAAGAGAATTGTTGCAGCAGGTTTTATTCACTGTTCAGCTCTGATGCTGTAATACGTAGGCGTGGGGCTGGCTGATTCCACATCAGGGATCAGAAAGGAGTATGCTGCTGCTGTGCAACCAGGCCCCTTCTGGAGAGTTGGTCACTCCCACGCCAAGCTTTTGCACTGCTAGGGATACAGAACAGTTCCAGGATTCTGATGCTCTCATCTGAAGGCCTGTTTGGTCTTTGGAACGCCCAGATCCTCAAAGGTACTTAGGAACCTAACTCCCATTAATTTCAGTAGGCGTTAGGGCCTAAATACCTTAGACAATCTGGGTCTAACTCCCTAGTAAGCTCTTCTGGCAGGCAGCAGGATTGCCATGCCAAGAGCTTTGGCTTTATTACCTCTGCACAGATCATGGAGAGTCTACAGATGGGGAACTGAGTCCCAGAGAGACTCTACACTGCAACTGGGAGCGAACCTCCCAGTCTGGGTAGCCAGACTCACGCTAGTGAGGCCTGAGCTAGTGTGCTAAAAATAGCAGTGTGGATACGGGCTAGCCACCTGAGCTTGGACCCCAGGGACTGGGCAGGATTGGACTCAGATTGTTAGCCCAAGCTACCGCCCATGTCACAAGGTCCCCACTGCTACCTTTAGCACATTAGCTTGAGTGGAGCTAGTGTGAGTCTGTCTACCTGCTTCCAGCTGCAGCGTAAATACACCCTGTGTGATTTGTCTGAGGTCTCACAGGAATTCTGTGGCAAAGCAGGGACTTGAACTAGAGTCAAGCACACAGGCCAGCGGCATAACCACTGGGCCATCCTTCCCCTCTCCAGTCCAGGCACAGAATCAGTATACTGGGCTTGCGTAAATGCGAAGTCAAAGGCCTTCCTGCCTGGAAAGTTATTGACTTTATAGAGCTGTCGTGGGAAGAGGATTTCTCCCGACTTGACCCTACTAATCATTGCTGACGGTCTCATTGTTCTACACCCATTTTGGGGTCTGCCTTTCTAGTTATGTATTTCTAGGGTATTTATCGTTGTGATATCTCAGCAACAGCACAGTGCAAATCAATGGAGGAATCAGATGCTGGTGCTGTGAGAATGTCACTCTAATTTGCATGAAGGCTTCTGATTGGATGCAACTGACAACAAAGGCACGGGAATGAGGCCAGCATGGACAATGGAACCAGCCTGATTTTTATGCACAGATCTGCAGATTGAGAAATGGGGAAGGGAATGAGCTCTGAGTGTAGGTGAGAAGGACAGAATCTAGACCAGGGGTCGGCAACCTTTCAGAAGTGGTGTGCCGAGTCTTCTTTTATTCACTCTGATTTAAGGTTTCGCGTGCCAGTCATACATTCTAACGTTTTTAGAAGGTCTCTTTCTAGAAGTCTATAATATATAACTAAACTATTGTATGTAAAGTAAATAAGGTTTTTAAAATGTTTAAGAAGCTTCATTTAAAATTCAATTAAAATGCAGAGCCCCCCAGACTGCTGGCCAGTGTGAGTGCCACTGAAAATCATCTCGCATGCCGCCTTTGGCACGCATGCCATAGGTTGCCTACCCCTGATCTAGACTATGGATAGAGTTAGGTTTACAATAACATTGTCTCAGTCGCTAGCTGACCAGAATGGAGGGCAAGGAAATAGTTTACAGGATTATAGGGCTCCTTACTGTAACTTAAGAGTTGGTAAAGTACAAACTAATTGCATTGCCAGAACAGTAATAACTCATACAGCAGTGATATCCCTGGGGCAAGTTCTGCCTTTGGTTACCCACTCAGGGTTAAACAGCTTTGTACATCTAATCCTGTACACTGGCATCACCCCAGTGGAGGGGAAGCTGTCTGGCTCTCAGAGCAGGTAAGAAACAGGAGCCTTAATAGAGAACAGTGCCACAAAAAGGGGAAAGAATGCAATCTGTAAAATAGAGGAGAAAGCTGCTAAAATGCAGCTGACCTTTGTGCTACAGTTGTTGCAGCACAGGGGACTTTCTGCCTAGCAGGTGATTTGCTGGTGCCACGATTAAAAAGGGGTCTTGCATGGCAAATGCATGCCCAGTTTGAGAGAAGCCTGTTTGTTCTAATGGTGACTTTTATGGAGGTGACCAATCCCATATCTCAGTCAGCACCCATACAGAGAGTTTGTTTTATTTTTTACAAACAAAGCTAATCCTTCTTGGTTTCCAACAGCAAGTAGCAGGCATGACAGGGAACTAAAGTGCCTTTTGCCTAGATGTGACTAACCTACTTTGAAGGAAGGACAGGTCCCCGGCAGATACTCAGATGTGCCCTTTCCCCACTTGCTGAGTCATGTGCGACATCTGACTCGTTGCATGTCTGAGAAGCTGCATGTATCCCCTAGGGCATGAACATTGTGATCTTGCTCTCCTGCTCTTTGTGCCTTACAGTGTGTGTTCAGAGCCGCCATGGGAGCCAGTTAACTAAGTAACAAGCTGTACAAAAATGTTCCCCGGTGGCCAGTCTCCTCTGCATTTCTAATGCACCCATTACCAAGGTATCTAGGTGAACAGAGAAACACATCTGATAATGAAGCCTCGACAGCTTGACTGAGAGGTACTGCCCTGCACAGACGCATCACTTCCCACCACTGCTTGGAAACCCCCAGGACTGAGCATGTTGTCTTCACACTGCTCCCAGGCTGGCTGAGCCTGGGTCTGGTCTGTAGTAGTGCTAAGGTGGCTCCTCTGTACTGCTTTCCTTACCTGCATTGTGCCCAGCCCACCTGGTAGTACAATGAACCATCACTCAGTGGGGAGACCGAGGTGCCTGCATAGAATCTGTAATAGATCCCCTTGCACTGGTGTTGGTGGAAGAGCGGAGCCTTTGGAGGCGTTCAGCATGAGGTTTGCCGGGGAATCTATAAGCACCACTTTGTGTTGCAACATATTTATTTCTGGGCACGTTATAGTCTCTATCTCTAGGTGGTCGTAATAAATTCCTGTGTCCCTCACTTGTTGTTGTTACATGTTCAAATAAATTATTTTAGTTTAGTCTTCCTGAAAAGTTCATTTCCTCCCTCTCTGCAACATACAAAAGCACCTTGCAGGTGTCTGTGCTGGATTAATCACGGTAAGATTTAATGCACTGAATTTTCAGCTCCCTATGGCTATGACAGAGACTTTGAAGCAGAGCTTTATTTTGAACATCCGTTGCATTTTGATTATTTGCAGGAGGCTTTTGTCATGGAACTCCAAGCCCAAGTTGCAGATATCTAGGCTGGTGACTGTCAGTCTGTAGCTTTTAGCACTAAGGGCCTTAGTCACTTGCTGTCTTCTAACTTCTTGTTTGTTCTTCGTAGTTCTAAAGGACTTTCTGCCGAGCCCACAACAGGAGCCGGACACCTTCAGCAACCGGAAGGGTTTGCAATGCATCTCGCCACTAATGAGAAGTGTGGAAGAGACTCCTCAGCCCATCCTTACAAAGGTCAAAGGGCACATTCCCAAGTGGCTTAATGGCAGCCTGCTAAGGAATGGGCCCGGGAAGTTTGAGTTTGGAGAGGAGAAGTAAGTCCAAATTTGATTGTACTTTCTAATGATTCCAGGCTTGGGGTTGGTCAACCTAGAAGGCACCTTCACAAATGCATCACAACCATTAGGGGCCTTCCTTAGCTCTGAAGATGTGTGACCATGAAGAAATGCCTGTAGATCCCATTCTTCTAATACAAATTGTTCTCTCATCTAGAAGCTTTCAGCACCTTTACTAGCCAGATTCATTAATCCTCGTGACCTCCCTGGGAAGTAGGAAGGTGTTTTTCCGCAGTTTAACGGTGGGGACACAGAAGCTGTGACCAGCTGAAGGCCACGACATGAGCTAACAGCTGGGGATGAAACCCTGGCATCCTGATTCCCAGTGCTCTGTCTGAAACAGCCACTTCCCACTCCCACCCTGCAATCCCAGGCATCATTTGCCATCCTGATTACACTAAGTTGTCTGTGTGGCTTTAAAAACAAACCCAACCCTCACACTGGTTGGTGTTCTTTCATTTCAAAACGAAAGTCGATCTATATTTTTAATAAGTTAGAACCCAAGCCAGTGTTTGACTCAGAGTCTGTCACTCAAGCAAACCCACAGAGCTGGCTCATTGACTTGATGGGAGCAAGAGTGGCTGATGGAGATCAGCGTACCTGATGTTCTACCTCTGAAAAACTGGTCTTCTTCAAAAGGCCTGGCAAAGCATCTTCTCCTCCGTGGAGGGGATGGAATTCTGCAAAGTGCTGTAGTTTGGCCCTTTGCTCCCAGATTGTTTCTTGCTCAAGGGGCTTTAAATAACAAAACGGGTAGATCAAAGCGTACTAGGGAATGGTTAGACCAGGGGTCGGAAACCTACGGCATGCGTGCCAAAGATGGCACGCGTGCCGATTCTGAGTGGCACGCAGCTCCCTGCCGTGGTCCCGGCCCCCAGCCCCACTCAGCCCCCCCGCCCACCGCTCTCCCCTGCGGGGGCCGGAGGCAGAATCTTGGTTCTGCGGCAGCCAAGCTTCCCCCCTCTCCCGCTTCTTCCCCCTGCGTGGTGCTTTCCTGCCCCGCTTCCTCTCCATCCCTGGCCAATCAGCTGATGGCCCTAGCGAGGGGGTGGAGGAGAGGGAAGAGAGGCAGCGTGCACACAGCTCCGTAGAGGAGGCAGAGAGAGGTAGGAACACAGCCTGGGGGAAGGGGGTGGAACAGGGCATATCCCTTCCAGCCCCCTGCCATGAGCCGCTCAGGACAGGGGGCTGGGAGCACCCCCACGAGCCGAGCACCCCAGCCCTCTGCCCTGCACCCCCCCACCCCAACACACACCCAGCCTTCTGCCCTGCACCCCCACAGCCCCAGCCCTCTGCCCTGAACTCCCCACCCCAACACACACCCAGGCTTCTGCCCTGCACCCCCACAGCCCCATCTGTATGCCCTGAACCCCCGCACACTCAGCCTTTTGCCCTGCACCCCCCATACCCCCAGCCCTCTGCCCTGACCCTTGAACCCCCCCACAC
>NW_020664725.1:13479755-13516400 GCF_002925995.2 Terrapene triunguis
CCCCCAGGTCTGGGGTCCCGGCCATAGGCCCTGCTCAGCTCGCTGCTGGCCTAGGTGAACAGAACCCCACACTGGCAGCGAGCTGAGCAGGCTGGTGGCGTAAGATCAGCATTTTAATTTAATTTTAAATGTCGCTTCTTAACATTTTGAAAACCTTGTTTACTTTACATACAATAGTTTAGTTATATAATATAGACTTATAGAAAGAGATAGTCTAAAAACGTTAAAATGTATTACTGGCACGCAAAACCTTAAATGAGAGTGAATAAATGAAGACTCGGCACACCACTTCTGAAAGGTTGCCGACCCCTGGGTTAGACATTCAACGCACAGCAGGCTCTTGGGGATAGATTTACACTCCAGCTTGCCATGCACTAAGTGTTAGAACACAAATTAGGGCTTGTCTTCACTATTTCTGCAGCACCATAAGCATTGTGAAAGTAGAATGAATTATATTGTAAAAATAGAATGGATTAAAGAAATGCTGTATGTACCTTTAAGCAGAAATAAGGAATGTTAAAATACAGGTGTCAGGAAAAGAAATATTAGGCATAAACAATGCGTCCACTTAAGCTAATGGCGGAACATTAGCCGGAGATCTGTAAAAGTTAGTAAGGAAATTAAATATGTATGTCTAGCCTCGGGTAAACTTGCCAGTTCTGCTTTCTTTGTCCTCTTGTTAAGTTCGCACCCTTTTTATCTGTATAAAATAAGGTAGTGTGGGTCTTGCATGGTGCTCACATTATCTGAGTGTATTAGCAGAGCGCTGTGCTAATAAACAGAGTGGTCTAACAAATTGTGAGTCCTAAATCTAACTTTGACAGCATGCAGGGGCTTTGTAGAACAACATAGTTTCAGTCCATGAAAGCTTATGGGTAACATTCTCAAAAGCACTAAGGCCCATTTTCAAAAGACACTTAGGCACTTGAGTCATTGAAAGTGAATGGGACTCAGGCTTCTAGGTGCCTAAAGTCACTTTTGGAAATGAGACTTAGGCTAGGTCTACACTACAGCGGGGGTCCGACCTAAGATACGCAACTTCAGCTACGTGAATACCGTAGCTGAAGTTGCGTATTTTAGGTCGGCTTACCTGGCGGTGAGGACGGGGGAAAGTCGACCGCTGCCGCGCTGCCACCGACTCCGCTGCCGCCTCTTGCCGCGGTGGATTTCCGGAGTCGACGGCAGAGCGATCAGGGATCGATTTTATCGCGTCTTCACTAGACGCGATAAGTCGACCCCAGAAAACCGATTGCTATCCGCCGGACCCTCCGGTAAGTGTAGACAAGCCCTTAGACGCTTAAGCCACTTAGGGTACGTCTACACAGCAATTAAACACCCGTGGCTGGCCCAGGTCAGCTGACTTGGGCTCATTGGGCTTAGGCTGTGGGGCTGTAAAATTGCTGCACAGACATTTGGGCTTATGCTGGAGCCTGAGCTCCGGGACCCCACATATGGGGAGGGCCACAGAGTCCGGGTTCCAGCCCAAACCCAAAGGTCTACGCAGCAATTTTTAGCCCTGCAGCCCAACCCCTGCGAGCCCAAGTAAGCTGATCCAGGAGAGCCATGGCTATGCTGCAGGTCTTTTATTCCAGTGTAGACTTACCCTTAGGGTACATCTATACTGCAAGCGGCAGCCTGTGGCAGCAAGTCTCAGAGCCTGGGTCTACAGCCAGATTCATGGGGCTTGTTGTGCTTCATAGAATCATAGAACTGGAAGGGACCTTGAGAGGTCGTCTAGTCCAGTCCCCTGCACTCATGGCAGGACTAAGTATTATCTAGACCATCCCTGACAGGTGTTTGTCCAACCTGCTCTTAAAAATCTCCAATGATGGAGATTCCAAAACCTCCCTGGGCAATTTATTCCAGTGCTTAACCACCCTGACAGGAAGTTTTTCCTAATGTCCAAACTTAAACCTCCCTTGCTGCAATTTAAACCCATTGCTTTGTGTCCTATCCTCAGCAGTTAAAAAGAACAATTTTTCTTTCTCCTCCTTGTAACAATCTTTTATGTACTTGAAAACTGTTATCATGTCCCCTTTCAGTCTTCTCTTCTCCAGACTAAACAAACTCAATTTTTTCAATCTTTCCTGATAGGTCGTGTTTTCTAGACCTTTCATCATTTTTGTTGCTCTTCTCTGTACCTTCTTCAATTTGTCCACATCTTTCCTGAAATGTGGTGCCCAGAACTGGACACAGGATTCCAGTTGAGGCCTAATCAGCGTGGAGTAGAGCAGAAGAATTACTTCTCGTGTCTCGCTTACATCACTAAAAACAGCTGCCTAGATGTTTGGGCTTGGGCTCTGAAGCCCCGCCCCCCCTCCAGGCTGTAGAGCAGGGGTGACCAACCTGAGCCAGAGAAGGAGCCAGAATTTACGAATGTACATTGCCAAAGAGCCACAGTAATAAGTCAGCAGCCCCCGCCCCCAGTAGCGTAGCTAGGGGAGGAGCAGGGGGAGCGCCTGCTCCCCCGAGCCCAGAATTCTGCGCCGCTCCGTCTTTCGGCGGCCCTGCTCCGCGGTGCCCAGAGTAGCAGCGCTCCGCCCGGCGCTCCAGCTGGGGGAGCCAGACCCTGGCTTGCGGCCTTCAGGACAGCGCTCCGGCCAGTGGAGAGGGGCCAGGGGGCTCGCGGTGCTCCGGGCGGCGCTCCGGCTGTGGAAGCAGGGCTGGCGCTCTGGGCGGGAGAGCGGGCTTCCGTCGCTCCAGCCGGAGCTCCGGCCAGGAGAGCGTGGCCAGGACTCAGGACACTTTGCCTGGGACTCCGGCCCTGAGAGCGTTTCTGGGGGTCTCGGTGCCCCAGACAGCATTCCGGATGGGGAAGCGGGGCCCGCTCTCTTCCCGGGAGAGCGGGCCACTGGCTCCCGTCGCTCTGGCTGGGGGAACGGGGCCGCGGGCTCCCGTTGCTCTGGCCGGCGCAGCGGGGCCGCGGGCTCCCGTCACTCATCTGGCACTCCGGCCGTGAGAGCGGGGCTGGGACTCAGGGCGCTCTCCCCGGGACTACAGCCCTGAGAGCGTGGCCGGGGGTCTCGGTGCCCCGGACAGCGCTCCGGATGGGGAAGCGGGGCCAGCGCTCTGCCCAGGGGAGCGGGGCCACTGAAATAAGAATAATTTCGGCGGCCCTGCACATGCACCGCTCCGTCTTTTGGCAGCATTTTGGCGCATGCACAGGGCCGCCAAAATGCTGCCAAAGGACTGGCGCCTTTTTTCCCTGCCGCTTCTCCTCGGCAGCAACCCTGGCTACTCCACTGAGCCCCCCATCAGCTCCCCACCAGCTCCCAGCACCTCCTGCCCATCAGCGCCT
Source organism: Terrapene triunguis (assembly GCF_002925995.2). Taxonomy (NCBI): domain Eukaryota; kingdom Metazoa; phylum Chordata; order Testudines; family Emydidae; genus Terrapene; species Terrapene triunguis. The sequence continues at coordinate 13,483,054 of NW_020664725.1, forward strand.
CCTACTCCCTCCCCACACCTCTCGATCAGCTGTTTTGTGGTGTACAGGAGGCTCTGGGGGAAGGGGGAGGAGCGAGGGTACAGCAGGCTCAGGGAAGGGGTGGGAAGAGGTGGAGTGGGGGCAGGGCCTGTGACAGAGCCAAGGGTTGAGCAGTGAGCACCCCCTGGCACATTGGAAAATTGGCGCCTGTAGCTCCAGCCCCGGAGTTGGTGCCTATATAAGGAGCCGCATATTAACTTCTGAAGAGCCGCATATGGCTCCGGAGCCACAGGTTGGCCACCCCTGCTTTAGAGCCTGAGCTCCAGCCTGAGCCCAATGTCTACACAGCTATTTTTAGCACCTGGGGTCCGAGACTTGCTGTCAGTTGCTGTGTAGATGAACCCCTAGATGCTTTTGAGAATTTTAGCGTGTCTCTAAACTTGGACCCTGAGCCTGCAGACATGTAGGCACATGAGTAGCTGCATGTCTGAGTTTTTCCATTGTGTTCATGCTCTCTTCCACCCGCACACACAAGTAGCTTCATGATAAAAATGTTTGTAGGATCTGGTTCTCAGATCATGACAAACACCAGGGATTTAGGAGAAGGCGTGAGAGGATGTGGCACTGCACTGATCCTTCTTTCTGTGATTTTGTTTCTCTGCTCTGCTGGAAGATTTAACCATTGGTTTGACGGCATGGCCCTGCTGCATCAGTTCCAACTGGAAAATGGCATCGTGACTTACAGGAGCAAGTTCCTGCAGAGTGATTCCTATGTGACTAACAGCCGGCACAATCGGATTGTGGTCTCGGAGTTTGGAACGCTGGCTATGCCGGACCCGTGCAAGAGCATCTTTGGGCGCTTCATATCGTGGTTTGAGATGCCACGTAAGTATGTTCCTTAGCTGATAGCAATGTTCTTGGAGGTGGTATGCATCCCAAGTGGGTGATATTTGCCTGGAGGAACAGCTTTTAGGTTTGAAGGGAGCTGTGTGGAAGTTTTAGTGGTTATGTTTCTGTGGGGATCACCCCTCTGAAGAAACAACTCCGAGCCAAACTCATCTGAAATAGACACACTTAACTTGGGATTTTGGCTCCCCTCCCCCCCCCATGTTGTTTCCACCCAAAATCAGCAATGTAGCTCACTAAAATGTTTGTGCACCTTGGGTCTGGTCTCCAGAGGTGCTGGGGGCACACACAGCTACAGGTGAAGTTGACGGGTGCCCTGCGTAGCTCAGCACCTCTCGCCATTGGTCCCTTTGATGCCCTTTACTTAATTTTTGGGTTTGTTAAAAAATTTGATTCACCTCATTCCAAGGGTTGTGTAAATTCTGCACGTCCTGTCATGATGAACACCCTGTAGGGTGCTGTAATGAGCATTACACAATCCTCCATTCTTTTTGATACAAACCTGTCTTGAAATCCCCATGCCCTGCTAAGCTTTTAGGGTATGTAGGCTATTCCTTTCCTTCCTGTGGTAAGGGGCGGGAGAGTGACATGGGTGAGGAGAGGATGGCACACAGAAGTGGAAGTACCATTAGCTGTTGGATGATAGTTAAGGCTACGAGTACGTCACGGAGGTCATGGAAGTCACAGATTCTGTGACCTCCGTAATACTGGGGCCTCGCAGCAGCCCAGCTGCCACAGCAGTGGAGGGCTGTCCCAGCTGTCCCCCGCCCCAGCTCCTAGTCCTGCAGATGGCGGGGGATTTCCCGGAGCTCCCTGGCCCCCGTGGGTGGCGGGGGATTTCCCGGAGCTCCCTGGCCCCCGTGGGTGATGGGGGATTTCCCGGAGCTCCCTGGCCCCCGTGGGTGGTGGGGGATTTCCCGGAGCTCCCCGGCCCCCGTGGGTGGCGGGGGATTCCACGGAGCTCCCCAGCCCCCACCACTGGTTAGTTAACATCTCCTGAGTGAAGCACAGAGGAGGGATGAAGCTTCCAGTATGAAGCCAGCAAATGCAGCTCAGCCTGCAACCCATCCCTTCCCAGCAAATCAGTCAGGGCCCACTGACTGCTCCTTTGGCCTGGTCTACACCTGAGAGATTAAATTGGTTAAAGTCTCTAGAACATTTGTAGAACACTTGTGTCTACACCTAGAAATGTCCTAACTGGTCTAATAAATAATTAGACAGGCCATCTGTCAGTGGGTTTAATAACCAGTCAAAGAGCTACTGGTTCATTTTGATAGCCTTCTGCAATCTAGAATGCTTCCAGGAGCTGAGCTAGGAATTGTAGGCTAGATACCCAGTAGCCATTGCAACTGAAATGGTTTAGGACAACACTAGTGTGAGTGCAGGGTGAAACAAATCCGTTTCACATGTTGGTGCTGAAATGTTTGTCTTAAACTGTTTCAATGCATCCAGTTCAGTTACAAACTGATTTCTTCTCTAGTGTAGACAAGGCCCTGGTGAAGTTGAGATGGAAAATGCCTCCCAGGTCTCCTCCAATCAATTCCTCTTGCGTCCCCCGCCCACCAGCTCCCAATAGAAGTCAGTGCCAGATAATCCCCTTTTGTACATTTCCTGTTATTTTGTCCAGTCCCATTAATGTCCCAAGTGATCGGCCAATGCCCCTTGCATTCCCTTTGAATTGCATTGTCCCACTATGGGGCCTGCTTCTGCTTTTTACATTGCTGACCTGGCCTCCTGTACACAGTGCAGTCTGGGTTCTCTGCTCATACTTTCTGATAAATACTGGCAACTGGTTGTCTGGCCTTATAATAAAGGACATTTCAGGCCTCGCCAGGGGTTGCCTTTCCCTCAGGTCTGCATGATTCCATTTGTAGTATCATCGGTTTCCTTTAGTTGCAAGAAACTGAAATGAGCCTGTACAATGACTTAGTAGTACCTGAACCAAAAGGGATCAGATTTCTTTGGTTTGGATTAAAAACAAATCTTTGTTCTTTGGCATGAACTCACCGGTACAGGTAGAGCCCTGTGTGCTGCTATAAATCGCTGAGATGTTTTTAATCTGTCTGTCCTGAAAAGGATTTGTGTCGGTAGGGAAATTGCTTTATTTGTTTAAATATGCCTAACTTGCTGTAGCGAGACGTGAGCTTAATGCATCTGCATTACTCTGGGATTTTGTTTCAGGGCCAACGGATAACTGCAGTGTGAACTACGTGGTGTACAAGGGAGACTATTATGTCAGCACCGAGACCAACTTCATGCGCAAAGTGGATCCAGAAACCCTGGAAACCAAGGAGAAGGTAAAGAGTGGGTGGAATGACGGGTTTAGCACCTGACGTGGGGAAATCACGTCACTCTGTTCCCAGAATGGCCTTGGCAGCTAGTGGGGACAATTCCCAAAGACCCTCTTGGTTTTTGTGTCCAACCTGCACCGGTAAGAATCCGTGGCTGTTGTTGAGATCCTCTGTGCCTCTCTCTCCTGGCAAAAATGACTTCTCTGTGTCAGATACTGGAATTGCCAGGAAATCTGCAGTCACTGCCAGTCACCCAGTGGCCTTAAAGATTTTTTTGTGGTGCATGTGCTGGAGGGCGTTGCAGGATCGAGGTGAATAGTAAAGCAGCTGCCATGCTTGAGGTCCAGTCACAGCTATTGGCAGCAGGCAGGGTTAGACTTGAGGACTCCTGAGGTCAGTTATATTTTCAACCAAGGGTAAAGCAGGGTCCCTCGCAACTTGGTCACTGTCCATGAAGTGCAGGGATCTGGTCTTGTCTGGCGATTCCAGTGTACGGAAATGCAAAAATATATACTCATGTAACATCAAGGTTATAGATCAGGGGTCGGCATCCTTTCAGAAGTGGTGTGCCGAGTCTTCATTTATTCACTCTAATTTAAGGTTTCGCGTGCCAGTAATACATTTTAATGTTTTTAGAAGGTCTCTTTCTATAAGTCTATATTATATAACTAAACTATTGTTGTATGTAAAGTAAATAAGGTTTTAAAAATGTTTAAGAAGCTTCATTTAAAATTAAATTAAAATGCAGAGCCCCCGGACCAGTGGCCAGGAACCGGGCAGTGTGAGTGCCACTGAAAATCAGCTCGCGTGCCGCCTTCGGCACGGGTGCCATAGGTTGCCTACCCCTGTTATAGTTGTTAATACTCTTACAGAACTCCACTCCTGCCTATGCTCTGCCCTACCCCATGGTCCCACCCAATCTGCTCCCTTCATCTCCTTCAACCAGTCCCAACTCCAAGCCAGCCCTACCCTGTCACCCTCCTTGAATTCTTGGCTAACCCCACTTCCCCATTGTGTTCATCCTGTGCACTAGCCTATAGGCAGTTCAACTGCCTATCACCGAATGTGCTGTTGTATTTCAGATTAAGCTGTCTGCTGTCTTCTGCCATTTTGTGGCATATACATCAGATTGAAGCCCTGATCTTGCAAGTTGCTCTGTGCACAGCTGCATTAATTCCAGGGGGCTCTGCAAGAATGCAGGGATCTGCCCGCCTGGAACAGCTTTCAGAATCGTGGCCTACATTTCTAACATTAAAACTCCATTCATATAAGTTTTAGTTGGCATGTTAATTTCATAGGCTTTTTGAGAAAATAGAAAAGAGGGGGAAAACACAAGGAATGGAGAGAAGAGGAGAAATAGATTAAAAACTGCTGCTGCTTTTACTGGGACAGTTTACAGCTGCACAAAGCTGGGAGCTAGGCAACTTTGCTTTGTGGTGAAACAGCAGCACAAAGCCACACCTACCCACCACTCTGTTAGAGCTCTGGTGTATTCACTGTGCTCCATAGTTGCAAGCCATATGGAAATTCTAAGTTTAGCAGCTATTTCGTGCTGCATGTGTCCAACAACGTTGGTTTTGGTGGTTGCATAATACCTATTTCAAACCTTGCCAGGGACTATTACCCAGTGAAGACATGCCATGTGGGTGGTTTCAGTGGTAAAGTTCAGCCAAGTGGAGACACCTGGACAGACAAATTCTCATCAGCCATTAGAGAGGTGGACTAATGTTTTCAAAAGTGGCTAATAAGTCGGAGCCCTGAATTTTTGAGTGCCTAACTCAAAACACCTTAAAAGGCCTGATTTTCAGAGGGTGAGCACTCAGCACTATCTGAAAATCTGGGCCCTTTAAGGTGTCTCAAGTTGGGAAGCCAAAAATCACTAGTCACTTTTGAAAACCTTGGCTGAGAAGTGTATTTTTCACACTTGGACATTTCAGTGCCTGAAGTGACTTCCATCAGATTTTCTCCCTAAGAGATTCACCTTTTGACTAAGTCTAAGCATAGGAAGTTGTAGCCACAAAGGAGAATTCTGAACACTTATGAGCACATGAAGATAGGGTTATAATGAAGCTGTGCATGGGACCTTTGGTACAACATTTGCTACCCAGAAAATCTCTAGTTGTAGATAATGATATTAAACTCTGTTGTATCTTTGCATAGCCTGTATTGGTGTTTGAAGAAAACACACCAGTTACCAAATGTCTCTATCTGCTTGCAATAGAACTGATAGATTTGGAACAGAGACTGTCTGTTAATTGGGTGCCTGGACACACCTAGCACAATGGGGCCATCTCTATCTTTGGTACTCATATGGCCCCATTACTGGGGTATTGATGCACCCCACATTCTTTAAGGTTTAATCCTCACATCACCTCTATGAGTACTTTTATCTTCAATTTACAGATGGGGAACTGAGAGGCTAAGGTCACACAGGACATCTCTGGAAGAGCAGGGACTTGAACCCAGGTTTCCCAAGTCCTCACCTAGTTTCCCAAGTTCTCACCACAACCCTCCTTCACATGCCCTGGGCCTTGAGTAGTGCCTGGGTACTATTGCTTTATAAATTATAGTGTTGCCCGCACAGTCCAGGGCACCCACCTTTACCCAGTTCCTAGGACTCAAGGCGTAACCCGGTTAATTTAAGCACTCCAACCCTTTCCCTGTTCCTAGGGCTCCAGGGGAAAGGCACCTACCCGTACCCAGTTCCTAGGGCTCAGGGCATAATCTTCTGTGGGTTTATGGGGTCTTTTACCACTGAAAGAGCCTTACACAGTAATATCCTTAATCTCTGTTTATTAACAGTCACCACAACAGAATACACACACTAAGCATACAGGGCTCACCACTCCCAACAAGGCAAATGAACTTTTCCTGCTGGCCAGTCAGGATCAGGTCATCTGGGAACTCCAGCTTCTGCATGGTGTGATTGGCAGAGTGTTGAGGTCTGGCAGCTCTGATCTTGGGGCTGTGTCCTGGAGTTGGTTCCAAAGAACTTTCTTTTGGATCCCAGTTTATATAGTGAAACTTGAGTCCTGCTTAGCTATACCATAACCAGTCGTTTTACTAAAGAATTACAAAATAATTCTTTGATCAATCCTAACATATTGCGAAACAATTCTTTAACCAATCAGACTCCACTACCTTAGTTGATTTAAATCTTACAAAATTAGTTATGCAACAAACAAAAACAATCAAAGAACCAAACAGAGACCATACAGATAAACAATAGAGAAGTAGGGACAATACATAAAGACAATACAATAGAAGTATTGATTTCACAATCACAACTGTTGATAAGTGATTCCTTGCCAGAGAGAATGCTATCAAGCAAAGTTTTCTTAAAGCATCTTAAAGAGATACCTTGCTTATCTGGTGATGGTGGGTACTGTTAGGAGGGGCACCTTCTTAACAGCCTGATATTATATTGTTTTGATATAATTTAGAAGGAATGTGAGGATGTGACTTTCTGCTTCTTGGCTTATGGCTGCTGTTCGGAAGTGATTACTGCTCTGACTCTTAAAATCTTGGAATTTTCAGGTGGATTGGAGCAAATTCGTTGTGGTGAATGGAGCAACAGCCCATCCACATTATGAGCCTGATGGGACAGCATACAACATGGGCAACTCTTATGGGAAACATGGTGAGGCTAGGCAGGATAACTGCTCTGAGAAGCAGGTTGAGGTGAGGTAGGATGGTCCTGCAGCGAGGCTAGGCAGACTACATGCTGCTTCTGTAAGGAGGGGTTTTTGATGGAGTCTAACAAAGTGAGGAAGCTGCCATTTCTCTGGGGACACGATGACAGCAAAGCAGGTTCAGTCTTAAATTGTGGCTCCCATCAATCTCACCATGACATTTGTTCTCTTAATGTTTAGCCTCTTCAGTTAATGTGCTTTGGGTGACTGCCTCATCCCAATGAGCACAGACCTTTCTGTGAGTAGCAGGGAAGAAGCGCAGGGCGCTGCCCTGGGTAGGGATGTGTCATGTACACATGTGGATCAGTTTGGTAGAGAGAGGATGCTTTTTAAGGAAGTTACATAAAGTGTCAGGGCTGAATCCAAGGCCTTTGGAAATCAATGAGAGTTTTTCCATTGACTTAAATGGGCTTGGGTTGGAGCCTTAAAGTGTTCCTTATGGGAATAGAAAAATTATTATGCAGGGCAGTAGCTGCAGTAAAGTGAGTGCTTTGACCCTTCCTGGACGCCACAGGGAAATACCTGCTCCTTGCTAGTTATTCCCAGTTGTGCCAAATTTTGCACATTCTAGTGTCACCCCCAAATCTGCAGCTCTGTAGCTACTCTCTCTGTAGTTCCCAGTTATGAAACAGTGTGAAACTGATGTAGGACAGCTGTCAGAAACAAATAAAGGTGTTTATTGAAAGGACTAAACACTGGCACAGTTGGATTAATACTTTTTAAAATAATGTCCATTTAGCCTGTGGTACTCATTGCCAGAAGATGTCAATGAGGCTAAAAGCTTAGCAGGCTTCAGAACAGGACAGGACATTTCTATGGATAACAAGAAGATTTAGAATAGCAAGGATTAAAATAACCAAGAGCTCTGGATGAGAGATAAACCCCAATATTTCAGGCCATGAGCCAACCTCTGATTACTAGGGGACAGAAAGAAGTCTCCCTGGGGGCAGTTTGTCCCAAAACTCCAGGGTTTCTTGAATCTTCCTTTGAAGCAGCCAGTACTGGCCACTGGAATAGTGGACTAGGCAGACCACTTGTGTGATCCAATGTGGCAATTCCTAAAGATTGGGGAGGGTGTCGGGAGAAAACCTATTAGTCCATATTCCCGTGTGCCAGGATTGTTCCCCATCCTTTGTCCTCTGCTGCCAGGGGTTAGGATGGGATCAGTTTCTGTAGCAGATTTTCCAATACTAGGATGATATAGTCCAAAACCATAACCCTATTCGAGTGACTCCTCAAAACCAACTTTAATTTCTTTTTGCATAAAGACATTCCTCCCCAGTGCCTCAGCCCTGAGAAAGCAGCTAATGCCCTGTGTTGTTGGAGCTGACGCTGCTGGCTTGCACCAATTCACCGTTCAATTCCCTGGCTTTGCTGTTCTTTCATTCTTGCTGTGCTAATTCCTTTGTGCTTCAGCAGCATGTAGCTTCAAATTCCCCCACAGGGTCACGCACAGCACATGCCTGGTGTTGGCTGAGTTACTGAGCCATCAATCCTCCTTGGGTGGGGATCAGCTTCAGTAGACAGGCATCATTAACTTTCAGCTGGGGTCAGAATTCTAGTTTCTCCTTTTGACATAGGAGCTGTGAGGCTGGTTTGCGTCCTCATGCCATTGTTGTGACAATGAGCTTAGTACAAATGCTTAGGTTTCATTCCAGTTCCTCTGACTGAGGCCCTGTTGTAAGGAAACTGACTCTTTGTTAGCTGCTGAGCTTAGCCGGTGCTGTGCCTCCAACTCGATTAATGAGGCAGAGAAAACAACAGAGCCTCACAATAGCTATGTGGAAATGGCCACTAGTGAGACTTGGAACAAGTCAGAAGAAATTGCGGATGTAATGTATGAAGGAATCTGATGGGGCCCCTCTTCTGGGGCTGGAAGCAGTGTGTAGATTTCAGCAGGTGCCAGGGGCACCAGTTAGTGGGGATGGGGAGCGGGGAGTGGGGGGGGAGCCCCTCCCTGAGTTTCATACAGGAGGTGTGGGAGCTCCCAGGTGGAGCTCTTAACTCCAGCACAGAACTAGTGTGAAATGTAAGTTCTGCAGAGGAGAGGAGCCCCTGGGGAAGGGAGTCAGTATTTTGTTTACAAACCGATAAGAGACAAGAAAGGGCTGGTGGTTAAATTAAGGATCTGGAAGTCTAGCTTGTAAAAGAGGAAGGGTGCGGTGGTGGAGTTGTTTTAGAGGGAACTCAGGGGACTCAGAAAAAATATAACCAAGCCCTCTGCACCAAGGTTACATTCAGAAAAGGAACGAGTACTTGTGGCACCTTAGAGACTAACAAATTTATTTGGGCGTAAGCTTTCATGGGCTAAAACCCACTTCATCGAATGCATTCAGTGGAAAATACAGTAGGAAGATATATATACACAGAGAACATGAAAAAAGGGTGAGATTTGGGGGCATAGGTGAAAAGGGGTCAAAACCAGGGGCAGGGATAGCAGTGGTATAGAGAAGTTCCCACTCTACCCTGTGGTACTTATGTGGCCCCATCACCACAGTATCTGAGCGCCTCACAAGGTCTAACTTATTTCTCCTCACAGCCCCTCGGTGAAGTAGAGCAGGGCTGTTATCCCCATTGTACAGATGGGGGACTGAGGCACAGAGAGACTAAAGGCCAGATTTTCAAAGGTATTTAGGCACCTAGTGGGATTTTCAAAAGCGCCTCGAAGGTTAGGTCCTTCGTAAACCTAGCCGCATCTTTGGGTGCCTAAAAATCTTTGAAACTCCGTCCCTAAGGCACTGGCCTGAGGTCATACAGAAAGTCCATGGGGGGAGTACAACCCAGGTCTTTCAGGGCTAGCTTCCTATCCAGAAGACCAGACTACATTAACCTCTCTGCGGCGTGCTGCAAAAAAAGAGGACTCTGATAGATGGGAGCAAAACCAAGACAGCCAGTTATCTGAAATGCCAGCAAACGGTTCCAAGAGGGATGTCATGGTTGACAGCATGAAAAGCAGCACAGAAGTCAGGAAGGCTGGAGAATGAGAGTCAGATGAGAGGAGATCACTTAACTCCCAAGGGGTGGCAGATTCTGCCCCATGCTGGGTTATAGAGCAATGGCTGCTGTGCAATTTTATATTTTAACTAAAAAACATTTTGTTTTGTCATTTTTTGTTCTGAGTTTGAGAAAAGGAAGGAATCAGAAAGTGTCGTATAAGTATCAGATATATTTATGCCTCAAATTTGTAGGGTTTCAGCTGTATCCAGGCCAATTCCAGAACAAAGCACTGAAATTGCATCCACAGAGCCCATAAAGTCGACCATTACTGTCATGATTTGTATTTTTCACTGGGCACCATCTGTGTGCTCAGCACTGTTCAGGATATGCCAGAAAATGTATTCCCTGAACCAAGGTGTATAAAATGTGTAGCCCTGGATAAGATGGCTCAGATATTTAAGTATGAAGTATAATCATTAAGCACGTGTTAATATCTGTGAGTGAAGGCGCTGATGGCAATAGAAGTTTTACTGGATTAAGAACTAGAAGAGTTGACTCTCCAATTTTCTTTCTAGAGGAAGAGCTGCCCAGAGCTCCTGTGCCTGTTTATTTTCCTTTCCTGCCTGCAGTGGCCCTGATGTACCTCAGACGTCTGTTTTTTTCCTCAACTTTAAAATATAGAATTTTCTTGGTGTTTGGTTTTAAATATTCTCCTGTGAGTGTTGTGTTTAAGAGCCTTCTGGAAAGTAACTAGACTTTAAACAGAAGTAAAAGCAGTGTTGCCAATTCTCATGATTTTGTCATGAGTCTCATGATAATAGTTTTCCTTAAAGCCCCAGCTCCTGGAGTCAAGCGGATATGTGAAGATTTCAGCCTTCATTCTTAAAGAAAAATGAAGTTTCTAGCCCTCGTGGCTGTGGAGAAAGATTCAAAATGTGACTCCAGTACATCCTAAAGGCTCAAAAAGCAGAAGGCAAATAAAAAGAACACCAAATCTATTATTTTTACATAATCTCATGATTTTAAAGCCAATATCATGATTTTTGGTGAGCCTGATTCATGATTTTTGAACATTTGGGATTGGCAATACTGTGAAAGTAACTGGAAAGTGTCAGTTTCACTCCTGTTTAAGGTTAGTTTCTAGTCCATTATTTGTAGTGAGGTAACACCCCTAGAGCCTCAGGCAGGTGCAGTATAAACTCATGGGGACTTGCCCTAGTAGGATGTTTCCAATGTTAAATGGTCTATTGATGAACAGCAAAAAAGGGATAGAAAGTAATCTAGATTTTTCTATAGTTGTTTCAATTGTTGTATTCAAGGGTTAGTAACAAAGAATATACATTACAATTTTAAACCTATCCTGAGTGTCCCTTAAGTGACTTGACACAAGATGTGAAAACATGTTAGTATTAGAGCTGAATGGGTCTAATATTTATGTAATCCTATTTTTTATATAGGAATTAGATACAGTGCTCCGATCAGCTAATGTCTAAGTTGTTATTGGCAAAAAAAGTAGCGTTTTCAGGTGCCTAAGTAATCCCTGGAATCCCTGTTAAAGTCCCCCCCTCACCAAAATCTGAAATGGCCCCCTGGCAGGTGCATAGGAGAAGTGGGGGTGGGTTTGGGTTCTGCTGTGAGCTGAATCTGTATCTTCAGAATTTCAGCATGTGTCAGGGTATGGTCAGGCATTAACACTGTAGCTCCTGTTCATAAAATGGATTTGTCAACATGGTGTCCTCCTGGGACAATCAAAGAATTGCCACACTGTGCTGATCTCAAACTGGAGTGCTCTGGCCAGCCTGTATACTGTGACAGAAGGAATGGGTTTGGGAGAACTTGAGCTAGGGTGACCAGACGTCCCGATTTTATCGGGACTGTCCTGATATTTGCTTATTTGTCCCGCGTCCTGACCTACCTTCGGTCGGGATGCAAATTGTTCCGATATTTTGCCTCCGCTCCGGGCCGGCGCACAGGCTCGTGCCGCCCCCTCTCCCCCCGACTCCGCCCCTTCCTTCCCCCATTGGATCCCGCCCCAAATCCCCGCCCTGGCCCTGCCTCTTCCCCAAGCACGCCGCATTCCTCTTCCTCCCCCTCCCTCCCAGGCTTGTGCTGATCAGCTGTATGGCGGCGCAAGCGCTGGAGGGAGGGGGGAGGAGGCAGAGACTTTGGCCTCGGCGCCGGAGAAGGGGTGGGGGATCCCTAGGTGAGGAGACCCCGTCCCGCGATGCTGGGGCGGGTCCCGGCCTGGGGGCTGCGGCAAGGTCCCACTTTCTCCAGCGGAGTGTAGCCCAGTGGTGTGAAGGTCGCTACGGCTCCGCACTCCCGGGCCCGCGGGAAGCTGGAGCCCGCCGGGGAAAGGGCTGCCCCACGCTGGGCGCCCACGGCCCGGCTGGTCTCCGCGCAGGGACCTGGCGGGGGCGCTCCCTGTGTTCGTGCCCATCTCTGCGGCGTCGGGGTGTCAGTCCTCGGGCTACGGGCGGGGGTTGTTGAGAGTCCTGGGGCCGCCCCGGGCTCGGGGCGCGTTTACATTTGTGCGTGGCCGGCGCCAGCCTAGGTGCTTCTCGCTTATTCGTGCTGCAGCGCAGCCGGGGAGCACCCGAGCAGCGATCCCTGCAGGCCTGCGGCAGGGACCTGGGCCCCGCTGTAGATGGCCACATCCCTGGTGCCAGCAGTGCCTTTCCTCCCGAGGGCTGTGGGGGCACGGGGGGTGCCCAGTGTCACGGGGCTGCTTGCCCTCCCTCCCCCCGTGCGGCCACCCTTCTCATGTGCAGTAGCATTGTCTTGGGAATGGGCGGGGGCGGGGGAGAGTCTCAGCCGATGCCTGAGATGAAGGAGCCGCCAGCAGGGCCCGGGCGTTATTCCCCCTCGTAGCGTGGCGCGCTGGGCGGCTGCCCGCAATACAGTGCCCTGGCCCTGGGGGGAGGGGAGGCTGTTCGTGCAGCCTGGAGGCCGCCCGAGCTCTTCATTCGGGGAGGGGGAGGCTTGCGCGCCCTCTCGACTAAATTACTTAAAATCCCCGCCCTTTACGGTGGAAACGGAGCGGAGGCAAGCTGGTGCGGGGGGGAGGGGGGGGGGGGGGGGCAGGCGGGGCGGGCTTTTTTTTCCCCCCCCCCCCCCCCCGCGTCCCGATATTTCACCTCTGTGATCTGGTCACCCTAACTTGAGCATATGGCTAGGATGGAGCTTTCCTTGCCTTGTGCCCAATAAATAAAAGAAATAGGAAGACCTTGTTTGAAAGGAGAAGGCATGGGTGTCGGCCCCACAGGAAGTGGAGATTTGTAGTACTGGATGAATCCGGCCAAAGCTTTAAGAGCTCATTAGCTGGGATTTAGTGTCAGCACCTGATGGGATTCAGGGGTGGGTGGCTGAAATATTTAAAGCTGGCTGGGGGATTTATTCCAGTGGGAATTATGTGGTTAAATCTCCCAATTGGCTTTGAAAATCTCATCTGGCATGTCTTGTATCGGAAGACTGATCCATTAGGACTCTGAACATGGAGAGGGCTAATGCACAAACCTGTTTGGTGCCTGCCCTGAAGTGCTGACTGTGTCAATCCTGGGTCTCTGGGCTGATGGACACGCTTTCTCCTTTCCAGGTTCCAGCTATAGCATTATTCGGATTCCTCCGCAGAAGTCAAACCGCGATGACACGTTGCAGGGAGCAAAAGTTTTGTGCTCCATCGCTCCAGCTGAGAAGATGAAACCCTCCTACTATCACAGTTTCGGTGAGGTGCCTCCCATCCTCTGCTAGGCCTTCTGCATGCAGACCCAGCACAGCCTACAAGCTACAACTTGCCATACCAGGTTCTAGTACCAGAGGCAGATTGTTCACTGACCCATGCTCCCAGCAGTTCTCGTCACCTCATTTGCCTTTTGGAGCAAAACGTTTTGATTTCCCCCTTCTGTCCATTCAGGAATGAGTGAGAACTACGTGGTCTTCGTTGAGCAGCCCATCAAGATTAATCTGTGTCGGGTCATCACATCCAAGCTCCTTGGGAAGCCCATTGCTGATGGGATAAACTGGGAGCCGCAGTACAAAACCCGCTTCCACGTGGTGAATAAGCACACAGGAGAGGTAAATCTTCTGCCATTCCAGCAGTTATGCAGGCCTAGATTTCTCCTGTTCAGTCAATCTTAGAGCCCACAGGAAATGCCCCTGGCTTTTAGCAGCAGCAACCTGGGCTGTATGGGTCAGTCCAGGAACTACTGCAGTATTGGCTTGAAAATCAGGGAATGGTTAGGCCTCCTGGATGAGGAGTTATTCGGTGCTGGAGCAGAGGCAAATGCAAGAAATCTCTCTGCTGCCCCTTAAAAGAACATAGAGCAACAAGCAGTTAGGGGCTCCTGGGAAGCAGTCCCAGAGTTGCAGATACAAGGGCTGAGATGTACCTGCCAAGTGACATGGGGATCCGGGTGTAGGGTGAGGAGTGTGAGTTCCCCAGGAGGCCCCATGTGGGTGTCGTGGCCACTGCCCCTACTTCTCTGGGGGGTGAGACGGGCTCCCTTCCACTGCCCCTCCAGGTGGGGAGTGGTGCATGGTCGGAGGGGCCCTTGACATGGTGCGCTTTGGGCTCCAGCTTGACGGAATCCGCTTCTGCCCATAACTGGCTGTGAAGCTGTTGTTCCGCTGGGGTCTAAGACAGCTGGTGCGAAAAGAGTGATTGGAGAAATGGAAAGGGAAAATAGGACTCTCCAGGGCCCAGGGAGGGGCTGAGATTGCTGGAGGTGGGAAACGAAGCTGCCTTTTGTCTCACTGCAGCTGCTTCCGGGGCAGTTTTACAGCAAGCCATTTGCTACTTTCCATCAAATCAACGCCTTTGAAGATCAGGGCTGTGTGGTCCTTGACCTCTGCTGCCAGGATGATGGAGGGAACCTGCATATTTACCAGCTCCAAAACCTGCGCAAAGCTGGGGAGGGTCTGGATCAGGTAAAGCCCCTGCCTCTGTGTCTGTTGTACGGGACCTGCTGGTCCCAGGCTGGCTGAGCTGAAGGCTGGGAAATGCAGAGGGAGCTTTTACGCTCCCTGGAGTTAGTTGGCCTCATTGATTTGTGGGTGACTCTTATCGTGGGCAAAATGAGAATGTTTCGTTATTTTAGAAGCTGTAAACTTGTATCTAAGTAACAATGACATTAATCCAAGGAAGGGTGTGGGAGGAAGGGCCAGGGGAATGGCCAGGAGGAAGGAATAGGAAGTGCTGGGCGGGAGGGAGAGGCAGAGTGGATGAGACAGACGACAGGGAGTCAGGAGACCAAGCTTCTATTCCTGGCTCTACCACTGATCTGCTGAGTGAACTTGGCACTACCCCTCCCTGTGCAGGTTTCCCCTCCCATTCTTTGTGTGTCTTCTCTATTTAGACTGTGAGCTCTCCCAGGAAGGACTGTTTCTCACTATGTCTGTACACTATGCCTGGCACAATGGGGCCCTGATCTCGGTGTGGGGCCTCTAGATGCTATGCTAGTACAAATAATCAGAGAGCAGGGAGCCTTGGAATGGGGGAAAGGGCTAGAGCTCAACAGGTGTTTGCCCCACCCCGGGGACTGAGCTCACCAGCCTGTTCAGCTCTCTCTCTCTCCCTGTAACTTCCTGTCTTCCTAACAGATCTATAACTCGACAGCCAGAGCTTTCCCCCGCCGCTTTGTTCTACCACTGAATGTGGATTCAAACGTGCCCGTGGGGCAGAACCTCAGCCCGTTGTCCTACACGTCAGCGAGTGCTGTGAAAGAGGTGGATGGGACGGTATGTCTTAAAGGCATAAATAACTACACTGAAGGTTGTGTGCGCCTGTATTGTCTTGTGCTGTGATCTTTTTAGTTCTTGCCACCTAAGCGGAGTCAGGCTTGGTCTGTACTTGGATGGAAGTCAGTACAAAGCCCTGGCACTGTGTTGCTGGAGATGCCATCTTTTAGATGAGATGTAAAGCCAAGATCCTGACCACACATGGTCACTAAAGCCCCTGTGGCACTTTTGGCACGAGTTGGGGTGTTAGCCCTGGTGTAACTGGCCAAATTCTGTCTTTTGATCCCAAAATTCACCCTGCATTTTCAGTTGGATACAAGATTGCTCTTCGCCTCCATCCCTAAACTGTTGTGTAGTGCTGCAGTGGGTGGTTAATCAGTTCCCGTGTTCCACCCAGAAGCAGAAGGGCTGACTCAGGGCTGTGTAGAGCTGTGTGGACACATTAGCACTGTTGGGAGGCCCGGGTTTGCAGTGTAGTGTGGATGCTCAAGCACAGACTTGGACACTGCAATTCTGCAAGCCCAGGTCCCACAGGCAGTGTAGTGTAGACATAGCCCCAGAGGTAGAGTCATCTCAGTGGTGGAGGAGCAATCCCTGGATCAGCTTGTCAAGTGCTTTAGGATCCTGCAAGCTGAAAGGTGCTGTTCAATACACTGGAGTGCTGATGCTGTTATGGAGGCTTTCCCCCTTAGCTCAGCCTTATGGGCCCTTTTGAAACCCCAGAATGCTGTAAGTCTCTTCCTTGGGTGAAGTAGATAAGGGAGCCAGCACGGTTCTGAGATGGGCCGGCTAGAGGTGTCCAGGGAACAAAGCCAAACATTTCATCTTCCCTGTAATAGCTGGGTAGCATGTGGATGAGACCAGTTTGGCGTTGAAGCGCCTGTCCCAGGTCAGGGCTCAGTAACAGCCCTGTGCTCTGTTGCTTGCCCTAGGTCTGGTGCATGCATGAAAATCTCCATTCCGAGGACCTGGAGGAGGTAGGGGGCCTGGAGTTCCCCCAGATTAACTACTCACGGTCCAACGGCAGGAAGTACCGCTTCTTCTATGGCTGCGGCTTTCAGCACCTGGTAGGGGATTCACTGATCAAGATGGATACAGAAACCAAGAAAATGAAGGTGAGACAAAGTAGGATGATCTTCTTTAAGACCCTGGAGTTGTCCCCATTCAATGACTCAGCCTGTGAACTGGCTGTTGTGGGTTTTCTGTCATCCTGCAGCCCAGGCAGCTCTGTCACGCATCAGAACTGGGATCTATTTAACAGAGGGGCTGGGATTGGGCCCACACTTCCATTGTCTGCCCTGCTCTGTCTGAATGTGACACCCTAACATAAGAAGCAGACATCTCTTTGGGTCTCTGGACAGACCAGGGCAAGGGAAGGGGGCTTGGGTATGGAGACAGGATCAAGATGATCTTAAAGGGTCTGCCGCCACATTATCATGATGAACACAGCATGGGAAATGTGTGCACTAAAAGATTGTTGTTGGGTTCAGTGTGCAGGCGCTGAGTGGTGCTGGTGGCCTGTGGTATACAGGAGGTCAGACTAGCTGATCTGGTGGGCCTCTCTGGCCTTAAACTCTATGACTCTAAAAATACAGTGAAACCCATAATGTGGAGGTTTCGCTTCCAGGGCACCTGGCATTCAGGCTTTTGGGGTCTGGGGCAATGAACATAAAGCTGGGGTGTTCTGCCCTACCAATGTGCAGTATGTTACTAGGCAGAGCTTATACTGTCCCTCAGTGGGACAGATTTTAATCTCTAGGCCTGTGATGTGGGACCTTGAGTGGCATAATAGGGCTGTGGCAGCCACAAGGGTTTCCCTGCTTTGGTGGGTTTAAACCCCAGACCTGATTTTCCTTTTCAACACTAATAGGCTAAGGGGCCAAAGGAAGTTGGGGTTTGTCTGAAATAAATCCTCAATTGGATTTAATTCAATGCAAGTTTATGTGTGGGCTCTTATTTTAGAATAAACTCATCCTGTTTTGATTTAGCTTTAATTGGAATGAATTACCTTAGGCTAAATCACAACAGGGGTGTGTTTATGGTGAAATAAGAATGTCCTCCCACAGAGGCATTGAAATGATGAAAGATATGAATTAAACCCAAAGTAGTTATTCTTTGCAAGTTTCTATAGACTAGGACTATGTCTACACTACAGAGCCTATGCTAGTGTAGACGCAGTGTATGCTGACAGGAGAAGGAGCTCTGCCGATGTAAAAACACCAACTCCCCAAACGATGTTAGCTGCGTCGACAGAAGTATTCTTCTCTCAACATAGTTGCGTCTACACTGGGGTTTTTGTCTGCATTGCTGGGTTGCTACTTGTGGTTATTCACATCTCTGACTGACATATATACAAATTTTAAATATAGGCTAAGGCCTTATGCGTCCAACTCCTATTGACAGTCGCTGACAGCTGGGATCTTAACTCCTCCTCCAGGCCTCTCTGAAAATCCCAGCGCACCTTTTCGGTGTCTCCCTTTTTATGTAAGATTTCCCCAAGCTTTAAAAACACGAGCAAGTTTTTTATTGAACACTACAGGGATGGTCAAGACTTCTCCCTGAAAATTTGCTCCCTCTCCAAATTGTCATAATCTGGCTGGGAAAAGCCTCTGGAAGCTCTAAATATCACAGGTTTTTGAAAAGGCTCTCTTTGTGCAGGAAGAAACCCGTGTTGGGCTCAGTCCGATCTGGCTTTGCAACAACAGTTCATTAACTAATTATTTGTATTACTGTAGTGTCCAGAGGCCCCACTGAGACCGGGACCCTGTTGTGCTAAGCACTGTACACACATGCACGCTTTCTCTCTCTCTCTGAGAGAGTCTCAGCCCTGATGAATAGACAAGACAGAAAAAGGGAGGGGGGATGAACAAGAGGTGAAGAGACTTGTTTGAGGTCATACAGCAAGTCTGTGGCAGAGCTGGAAAGAGATCAGTGCCCTACCCACCAGAGCACTAACCACTAATGTTTAAGCTGTAATGACTTCATGAGTTTTTAGTACACTCAAGTACATCTCGTACTTTCCTTACTGTTTTTGACAGCTTTCAGAAAAGGAAAGGTGATTTCTCTACTAATTCGTGCTTTTTTATTTCGCAAACATTTTCTCCCTTTTATGTTATTGCTGAGAAATCAAAACAGATGAGTTAATTTCAGTTACCCTCCCTGTACTGCATGGATTAGCAATGTCTTAATGGTTGTAGCAAATTTTACAGGACCTAGAAAAACGTGGTGCAGGCTTGGGCTTGCTTCTGAATTTATAAAGAATTCCTATTTTAAAAGCAAACATCAGGTTAGAAACTAGAATCCAGAAGATCCTCCTGCAGATCATAACAGTTTCCATGTTAGGAGTGGCTGGGTGGTTTGTGTTAGAAGCAGCCGGGTAGTCCATTGGACTGGGATAGAGGAGACCTGTGTTCTATTGCTGGCTCTACCATTGACCTGGTGTGTGACCTTGGGCAAGTCAGTTCATGACAGTTTCCACCCTGCGCCCAGCTTGTCTATTTAGCCTGTCTTTGATGCAGGGCCTGTTTCTCATTGTGTTTGTACAATGCCTCATACAATGGGGCATTGATCTCAGCTGGGAACTTGAGGTGCTACTGCAACAGAAATCATGAATAATAATGTTCACGTTTTTTAAAACTCTCACAATCCTTTAGTGTTCAGTAAATGACCCTTTCCTGTTTTTAGGGTAAGTAGTGACACTGTGCATATGAAAGATTGGAGGGAATGTCTCGGTTGTGGTCCTCTCTTTAATGCTACTCTTCTCTTTATCTACCAGTGGGAAAATGTCTGTCTCAGTCCTGCTCTTGATTTATCTAGCTCCAGTAGGTGTGGGGAGAATGGGAAATGCTTGACTTCTTGTTCACGTTGGATGATGGCCAGATGGGGACACTCAGGGCTGCTTTATTGTTATGCTGTCATTTAAAAACAAAGCAAAATCCATTTGTGAATGAAGCATCTCACTGTGCCCAGAGCTGGTCTACACCCTCTTTGTTCCCTTCTGCATTCCCTCCACTAGTTTGCTATTCCCACTTGACACATCTTGTCTTAATTTAGACCCAATCCTGCAGGAAGCTCCAGGGCTGCCCCGAGGATTCAGGGGACCTGGGGCAAAGCAATTTCAGGGGCCCCTTCCATAAAAAAAAGTTGCAATACTATAGAATACTATATTCTTGTGGGGGCCCCTGTGGGGCCTGGGGCAAATTGCCCCACTTGCCCCCCCCTCTGGGCGGCCCTGGGAAGCTCTGTGCAGGCAACTCCAGTAAGTCAGTGGGGTTCATCATAGGCACAGGGATCTGCCTGAATGGAGCTTTACTGACTTCAGTAGGTCCAGCTGTATGGAGCTAGTTGCAGGATCAGGGCCTTAGATTGTAAGTTCTTCAGGGCACAAGGTGTCTCTGCCTTTCTGGACAATACAAATGGGCCTTGATCCTGACTCGGGTCTTTGGATATCAGCAGTACCTAAATCATAATAAAGTGCATCTCTTTTTTGTATTTTTTTTTTTTTTTTTTTGCCTGCTAGATTTGGCAAGAGGATGGATTCTATCCTTCGGAGCCCGTGTTTGTGCCAGTGCCTAAAGCCACTGCAGAAGACAGTGGGGTCATTCTGTCTGTAGTGGTCACACCCTTGCAGGTAACTCAT
Organism: Terrapene triunguis; assembly: GCF_002925995.2. Lineage (NCBI taxonomy): Eukaryota > Metazoa > Chordata > Testudines > Emydidae > Terrapene > Terrapene triunguis. Next base: position 13,503,234 of record NW_020664725.1, read on the forward strand.
TCTGACGTCTCACACATAGCAAGAAACTGTTGTGTTTATATGGTGGATTTTAAATCATAGAATTGGATTTGGTGCCCTCTAGAGGGCAGTCCCAACACTTCATTCCCCATGCTCGTCTGCTTTCCAATCCTTGTACTGCTGAGTTTATTTACAGTCACTACATCCTCTGCATTGTCAATCGCATCAGAGCATCAGATTCCTAATAGCAGCCTAGTTTCCAGGGTCAAAGCTGCTTTGAGGGTATGTCTGGCTAGCACTGGTTCTAGCTCACTTCCTTGGGTACTGGTTTGGGCAGTCTCGCTGTGCAGACAGACTCTTCCTTGTGGAGTAGGAGATGCGTTGGGGATGGGAAGGCAGAGTGGAACCCAGCACTACCATTCCTCTTGCTGTCTTTCATTCTGTAGAACCAAAACACTTTCCTGCTTGTCCTGGATGCAGAAACCTTCAGCGAACTGGGCCGCGCAGAAGTCCCAGTGCAAATGCCTTATGGATTCCATGGCGTCTTTGTCCCACGTTAATGGAGAAGCCTGCTACCTCATACTAGAAGCTCCTGGTCTCTTGGAGCTCAGGGCTAGGTGAAGCCCAATGTGAATCTCTGCTTTTCCTTTCCTTTCACTCTTGCATTGTGCCTTTGGTGAAGAAACTGCCTCTGTAGCCCCCAAACCTGTTCTCTGTGCTGCTGCAGTATTATTAATACGTAGTGAATAGGTCTGAAGCTAGTACTGCGCAAGGCGATAGCACCTTCTCCAGAAGAGCCCATTGCCTTGGCTCACTCCACTGTCCTGCTCTGCCGGTCTGCTATAACCCCCATGCTGCCAGGAACTGGGCAGGCAAGGGAGGCAGCAGGTGCCAAGAGAGCCCGCTTCTTCCCAGCAGCAATGTGCTCTGAGCGGGAGAGGCCAGTCAGCAGCTCTGCTCGGAGTGCTGGCTTTGGTTTTAGTGCACAAAGCGAACGGCGAGACGGGACCAACGGAAGGAGGGAAAATTGCCTCTTCCGAGTCCCAAGTGTGCCACTGCTTCTTCAGGAAACTGTCTCAACTCAGCCAAGAAGAGCAGAGAGGGTGCTGCCCCACTTGGCAGCTGGAAAAGGTCAGTTCCAGTCTGTCTGTGCGCTGTGCACTAACAGCCTGTGCAAATATCACTACCCAAAGAAAAAGGATGACACCTTCCTCCGTGTTGTCATTGAAACCCTGCATATGTTAAACCATGCCATTGCCATGCACCCCTAGTGAAACCAGTGTGGGTCCAACACCCCTCTATTTTGTCCCTGCCATGCCCCCTAGTGAAACCAGCATGGGGCAAACACACCCTGACATATGCCCACAGCAAAACTAGGGTGAGTCAAACATGCCCCTCACACCTTCCCGTCCTGTCCCCCAGTGAAACCAGCAAGAATCAAATATGCCCCCACACCACATCCTGTCGTGAAATCAGCGTGGGTCAAACACATGCCCCCGACAATCCACAGTGAAACCAGCAGGTGTCAAACACAGCTATTTTTATTTTTCTGCTTAGGCACACTTAGAGGGCATTGCATCAATTGACCTTCCTCCGGTCAAATATAACTCTCATTCATTCATCTTTCAGATAGATGGGCAAGTCTCTTATGCTCAGATGCTTTAGTTGTGGTGGGATGGGTGAAGAGGGAGCGGGTTGGTTGGTTGGTTGTGGAGGCCACATTCAGCAGCTTATCTGTCTGGCTCTACTAATAAAAGACTGCTCACAATGATTGGTAGCTAGGGAACGAGCTCCACTTCTTGCTCAGGGACTTCTCGAGTCATACATTTTAAAGGCCAGAAGGGACCATTATGATCATCTCTTCTGAGCTCCTCCATAACATAGAGGGCCCCACCCAGACATTTCTGCGGTTGTTCATGCTGATGCAGGTGCAAGGGGCAGAAATCCAGTTCTCTGGGCATGTATTGCTTCAGAAACTACACTTGACCAGAGCTCAAAGAGCCGAGAAGCGGCTACACTACCCCCCTTCCCTGAATAAAGAGCCCAGCCTCCACCCCTGGACTTTGGCGGCTGGCGTTCACTACACACAAGCTAGCCTGCTCTGCTTTGTACCTAGCTCCAAAGCAGCATGGAGGCCAAATAAAGAAATAGATTACCGAATTAGCACAGCAATTTAGATGCAACTCTCCCAAAATAACAAGCTCTATCCGGAGGCTGATCCTGCTACTCATTTCCCCCCATGCCCCAGAGAAAGCCAAGGACGAGAAATGAGCTTGAAACTAGGGTTGTGGCAAAGCCAGGGGAGAGTATTCCATAGGCAAGGCCCCCCTCTCAGTTTCACTGCAAACACTCTAATCCAGCCCTTTCCAAATGAAACCAGGCCTTAGCTTGGGCCTTCAGAGCCATCCCAACTACTGCAAATAGCACCCACAAATGAATGGGCCACACGGATGGAATAAGTGTAGGGGCCTCCAGGACAAGGGAAAGCAGCTGTGACTGGAGGAAGCTGACATCGCCCACCTCCTTGTGCCAGAGGTGCTTAGAGCAGGGACAGGCCATGTCAATCCAGCCCCTTTGCCCAGAGCTAACAATGAATCCAGCAGGTAACACTAAATGGTGAGGAGACACAGACGCCAGGGAGGGCAGAGAAATCCAAAGGCTCTAGGGGCGGGAAACGAAATAAGATTCAATTTAGGCTAACACATTTGTGGACAAGTAACCCAACCCCCAGGTGCTTAATGGGAAGGAGAAATCTGCGAACAAGGATACTGAAACAGTCCAAGATGTGTCTGTATGTGGGTGGGGGAAAGATGCTTGCAGCATGCGAAGCAGGCAGCTAATGACATGAGTTTGGTCTCTTGCAGATGTCTCCCCTAGCAGTGAGATTCTGAATGGGGGTTGGGAGGAGAGTGGCCCTCTTTACAAGGCACTGCTATCGTCACACCTGAAATATATCCTGTTCAGTTCTGGCCATCCCATTACCAGAAAGGTAGCCGTAAAGTGGGAGAGAGCTAAGGGAACAGCAATGACAATGGTTGAGGGGCCAGAGAGGTTGACTATAAGGAAAGAGCTCAATCAATAGAGCAGGGCTAAGTACTAACTGCAGGGGGACATAACCTTCTACTGCTCCTAGCAGGGAGGGAGGGTGAGGAATTAGATCAGACCAGAGATACATGGGGGAATAACTAGGAGCAATAGATGAAATAAAGCAAAGGAAAACGGAGTCCTGTCACCATTTCCCTTGGGAGCTTTTCCTGGTGCAAAACCCTAGTGGCTGAGAAATGAGACTGGACAAAACACTAGCAAAGGGCCGCTATGAGATATTAGGAATTTTCCCATCTCTCATCTTCCTTTGTTCAAGTGTCAGGTGCACACGTTAAAGGCACATAGGCTGGTAGGTCATACAGAGGAGATTGGATCCAGACCCATAGTTGTAACAAAGTCTGGTTCAACATACAGTGAGAGTCAAGCTTCTCACAGGGATAAAACCTATCCCCTAGAAAAGAATGCAGGTGATGGAAACAATTTATTAAAGCTAATGTTAAAAAAATTATATAATACATAGGTTGAGAAAAGAGTGTCTACATCTGGGTATAGTGCGTACATTATCCACAAATACAAAGTTTGTTTTTAAAGTCATATGATAGTACATAATCAGCAATAACCTACATTTAGGTGAATAGATTTAACAATACAGTTTAGATATTAGAATCCGAATACTTGGGTACATCACTCATGAGGAGTTGTACAGAGATTTGATTGTGGAAAGTAAAATATAACGAATGGAGATTGTCCCTCAGTAATTGAGAATTAAGTAGGTTGTCCAGTTAGGAAATACAATCCATGAGGAAAGTATTTCAGTTACTTTCCTGACTGCGCTTCTCATCGGCACTCCAGCTCATCCCTCCTGGTGCTGCCGATGTCCGGTGATGTGTTCTATGTAGATGCCTCTCGACCACCTGATGGCGTCCGACACCATGAGTTGCTCCATCAGCCGTAGCGTAGCGTTGACTGATTCCACATTCTCTCAGCACTTGCTTCAATGATCAGTGCGTGCGTCTGAACCTGGTAACCCTTAGCTCTCAAGGTTTCGGCCAGAGGGGCATATTTCTCTACCTTTCGAGCAGCTAGTCTTGTTGGCAGCCTGGGTTGCAGGCCAGATCAGCCTCGTTTACACAATCTTGTTTACTAGCCCTTGCAAGTCCTTAGCCCGCTCCCTTCATGGAGTCGTTATTTCTCAGCTAGTTCTCAGGCACTGCAGATGGTTGGACAGTAGGTGGTGCACTACACCGTGCCAGGCTCCGATTCCTAACTGTTGCAAGCTCAGTGCTGTTGCCTCCAGCTAACAGTGTCTGAGCCCTGCTCTCCCCAGCAGTAGCGCAAGTTCACACTGCCATTGAACTGCAGCTTCACCCGACTGTGCTCTGTGCACACCGTATCTTACTCTAAGAACTCCTTCTGTTGACGCCTCTCCCCCAGGGAGCAGGGCCGCCCAGAGGGGGGGACAAGTGGGGCAATTTGCCCCGGGCCCCGCGAGCCCTGGCCCGGCAGCGGTTCGGGTCTTTGGCGGCATATCAGCGGCGGGGGGCCCTTCAGTCGCTCCGCATCTTCAGCAGTGGGTCTGACGAAGACCTGGAACAACTGAAGGGCCCCCTGCTGCCGAAGACCCGGACTGCTGTCAGGTGAGTACAAGCGCCGCAGCTCCCCCGTTTTGCCTCAGGCCCCCTAAATCCTCTGGCCGGCCCTGCCAGGGAGTTCACTAGCTGCAGCCCTGCTCTGGGATGGTCACTATATGTACTCAGTTCCTTAGAGCCAGCAGCTGAAGGAGACACCATAAGGGTGGTCTGCAAAGGCTGTTTATTCACACAATGTCATCAGTATTCCTTCTGGTGATGGGGTACACCCGGCCATTCCTAGCCCCCTGCCGGAGGCCCCAGGGTCCTACTACACCCTGCCCCAGGAAAGCAGCAGAGAAGGTAGGTCCTTTGGACCTGCCTAGAGAAGCCTCCTGCAGGCAGCCAATCAGAGCTCCACTGGCCCAGATTAAAGGAGCTGCAGGGCCCAGGCAGATTAGTCCTTGACTGGAGGGACCAGAGGGGTGGGTCTGGGAGCTGCTCTCTGGCCACAGGCGCTCGAGGGGTGAACAGAGTTTGGTTCTGGCTGCATTGGCTTAAGCTGGGGGACAGGCCCTGAGTTCTGAAGCAAGGAGTGAAGATACAGGGGCCAGATGGGAAAAGGTCCAGGGAAGTAGCAGCAATGAATCAAAGTGAGCGGAGCGTGGCTGCTGTTCATAGAGTCCCTGGGTCAGAACCTGGAGCAGCGGGTGGGCCTGGGTTCCCCCACTGGCGAAGTGGTGTAAGCCCTGATAATGGGACAAGGCTTGCTTGGAAGCCCAAGCAAAGGGCTGAATTTAAAGGGCCCAGAGCAGGGGATGAGTGAAGACCCTGGTGAGGGCAGACAGGCAGTTTTGTTGGACTCTTTGCTACCCCAGAAGGGGCTCATTTTGACTGTGTGACGCAGTTTGAGGACCGAGCCAGTGAAGACCTGCCAAGTGAGGTCAACAACCTACAGGAGGCACCAGGAGTGAGAAACGGACTGCAGTACCGCACAGCGGCAGCAGGAGGCACTCGAGGTGAGTGTCCTGCTGGTACACAGTTACCCTGGTCCCTTGCCTCTCCGCTCCTCAGTGGGGAGTAGGGGACAGTTTAGGGTCTGCAATAAGCTTGGTTGTTTATGTTTCTGGGGGAAATTAGCTTTAAAATGTTCACTCACAACATGTCAGCAGCAGCCGGGGGGTGGGCTGGAGCGAGAGACCAAGACTGGACACAGTTAGTGAAGCAGGAACAGACACTATCTGCAGTGCAGTAGATTTTATCTTGATTGCAAAGCTTCATTTCATCTGCAGACAATGCTAGTCCCTGATTACGTAGTGTGCGCTCCGGTCACACATTGAGGCCAGTGGAGCTGTCTCTTCTTCATTGTACACAATGACGTTCTGCTTGGATTCATACACCTTGACCTTATAAAGAGCCCCCGCGGGCAGATGCTTCTGGAGGTTTTCCCAGGTGTACACTGTCACGTTCTCAGTTGTACTGCAGGGAAAACAGGGCCCAACTTAGAGAGGGAGCAGTAAGTGCAGGTTAGATCCAGATCCCAGCTGCAAGGCAATGGGGAGGTATTTGATCACCGTTAGGTAATCAGTTCCTCCAAACTGAGGGAGTTGAACTAGTCACAGATGACAATATATAGTGCTCATTTACGAAACAGGGGCAGTCCTGGCACCAAATCCAGTTTTACCATGAGACCCCACTACCCACCTCACAACATCAGCAAAATAAGCCACATCCTGATCCAGTTTCTTGTGGTCAAGCAGCTCCATGATTGTCTCCTATGGGAAGAGAGGGAACATGCTGGTCCCGTCAATGGGTTATGACCCAGAAGGCCCAGCGTGTGGCATGGTCTAACCAACACAGACTCAATTCTTGGGACCCTGGACTCTGAGTTAAATTCCCAGGGAAGGCCCTGCCATGCCTGCAAAGGAGTCCCAGGTATTTTAATGCTGGGCCTTTTCCTGAGAAGATGAGACTCTTAAGACTCAAAGACTCCATCTTTGTGTGGAATATTGGTGTAGAGGGCTTCTACGTCCATAGTGGCCAGGATGGTGTTTTCTGGAAGATCACCGATGGATTGTAGTTTCCTCAGGAAGTCAGTGGTGTCTCAAAGATAGCTGGGAGTGCTGGTAGCGTAGGGCCTGAGGAGAGAGTCCACGTAGCCAGACAATCCTGATGTTAGGGTGCCAATGCCTAAGATGATGGGGCGTCCAGGATTTCCAGGTTACATCGCCATAGCTACTCTCTGAGGGGTGTGAAAAATCTACACCTGAGCGACATAGTTAAGCCGACCTAACCCCAGATGTAGACAACACTAGGTTGATGGAAGAATTCTTCGTCAACCTAGCTACTGCCTGTTGGGAAGGCGGATTACCTACAGTGACAGGAGAACCTCTCCAATCGCAATAGTAAATGCCTACACCAAATCACTATACGGTAGACATGGCCTCAGACACTTTGATGTTTTTCTACAGTGAGGGATTCTCTGTCATAGGTAATAGCACTGCCTACGTGGGAGGTGAGGTCATCTTAACTCGGTCTTTCAGGGGTGTGGATTTTTCACACCACTGAGAGATGTAGCTATGCCAGTGTAACTTTTCAGTGTAGACCAGCCCTTAGGCTATGTCTATGCTACAGGTGCTACACTGGCACAGCTACAGCTGTAGCAAGGACACTTCCTACAGCGATGGAAGGGGTTTTCCTGTCACTGTACTTTAATCCACCTCTCCAAGAATTCTTTCGTCGACCTCTTGGCTTCTACACTCGGGGTTAGGTTGGCTTAATTACACTGCTCAGAGATGTGAATTTTTCACACATAAATTTTAACTGTACGTCTAGCCTATGATCAAATTTGAGTGTTCCTCTGGTCTTTGTATCTCACTTACTCTGACACTTGGCATGTTACTGCTGCTGATCACACAAACTCAGTAACTCCTACCCTCTCCCTGGAATTTCCCGGCTCTAACAGGGTGGTAGCCGTGTTGCTTGGGAGGAGTGAGAAAACCAAGATTCCCAGGGGACTGGAAGATCACATAAAGGGAATGTATTGACACATCACCTTCCACACCCTCGCAGCTACTATTCCCCATTTCCCAAAATACTATCCTACTGCCCCACACCTCCCCACTTCCAAAGCTGCCTATCATCAAAAATCATAATAGATTCCCATGTCTGAGCTCCGGAAGTACCTTGTTATCAGCTGCATGTACTCTTTCAGGTCTGTCAGGTTTATAACCATCCCTGAGCTATGATCAATCTGCAGGGCAAATCACAGGAAAGGAAATCACAGGCACAGTTGACATCTCTTGATAAGTACATGCAATGATGAGCCACTGGGGAATAGTTATGGCATCTAAACTGTTCCAATCAAGCGCCTGAGCAGGCTGCAGAGCGTTTCCTGGGCTTTAATGATCAGCTGGGAGAAGTGGCTGGTCTGGCACAAAGGCCACATGGTATGGACGGGGTTCAAGTCATAGCCAGGCCCCACAACTACATGGAATGGGCAGGAATGATGTCAAGGAGGCTTCATTGACTGGTGCCCTGCTTTCTGACTCGGCACAGGGCCACTTGTCTTTGTACTGCTGTACAATGATCTTTTCCGTACCGTACCCAGGACTCATGCCAGCTCTACCAGTGCAGCCAGATGCCCCTGGCCTGACCCAAATCCACGCCCTGCTGCCCTTCTCCATGCACAGTCACCACCACTGGAAAAATAAAACAAACAAAACCCAAGTCAAATTATTGGCCCCATGGGCAAGATTCACACAAAATATCTCTAGCATTACTTATGTGGGATGAATGAAAAGGTGACAGGTACAGCAAGGAAGGAGGAAGTAGAAAATAATGTTGAGCTAGAAATAAGCCTGATGCTCAAAGTTTTGGGGAAATAAAATTTGGCCGCTGATAACAGATCCTAGCTAATAAAGCCACTAGATAGATAATCATGTTGATCAAGGCAGGTTTTCACCTAACACCACCCTGCATTCTTGAGCTGCAGTATCCTCTGTCATTCTAGTTCTGGATCCCCACACTCAGCTCTGCTGATGCTCCTTGGGCCTGACCCACAGCACCCCCCTGCTTTTCCAGCCCTGGGTACCCACCCTAGTTCTGCCAATGCACTCCACTCATAACCGGAAGTCATTCTCAGCTTTTCTATTGGCCTTCTTGGGGTACGCAAGACCAATCAGATTCCTGAAAGGGGTCCAGTAGTCTGGAAAGGAGGAGAGCCAGTGTTCTACAGTGACAGAGGAGGGAGGCAGCAGGATGGGAAGCTTGGGAGTCCAGGTTTAGCCATACTGCGTTTCAGATGACAGTGAGACGCCCAGCAGCTAAAGGCAGTGAGTGTTAGAGAGAAAAGGCTAACATCACCACAGAGTGGAGAGATGTGGAGAAGGAGAGACTGCAGGAAGAGGAGCCAGGAAGGCTGGAGAACAGCAGCAGCCCACTGCCACATGGCAGATCCCCGCATGGCGTCTGCACACCTCTTTCTGGCTGCCAGGGTGACAAAAGCCCTGGGGCAGGACCCGAAGGAGCCCAGTATAAATCTAGTGTGTCCAGTCAGCTGCCCTGAAAAAGACATTAGACGGGAACCCCAGCAGTAAGCAGCACTGCAGGCTGCCCTTGCACTGGCTTTGGGGGAGGAAAATGCTGATTCAGAGACCTAGTCAGGGACACTCCTGATGTGGAGCTGCCAATGCTGCAGGGGAGAGGCGTGAGGGGCTCTCTGAGCCTTGTGCCAGGGGCCTCACACCTCTGAGACTGGCTTGGATTTGAGAGAGCTGTACACAGTCCAGCATCGTTAACTGGGGAAGTCAAAGTCAAGGCAATGCAGTTTTGTCTCCAACCACATTCGCTGCAGAGTAACGGGCCCACAAACATCTCCTGTCCTTTACGTAACAAAGATACGGATGAACTCAGAAGCATCCGGCTCCCTCGCTAGCATGCCAGTTCTGCAAAGCTGTGTGCAGCTCACTACCCGATCCCAGCAAAACATCTTAGCTAATGCCAGATAGAGCCAGCGTGGCATTCCCCTCCCAACTACCAATCACCAGTCAATGGCTGAGAACACAGATCTCTCCTGCAGTTTGCATTGAACGTCTAAGCCATACAACATAGAGAGCTAGTTACCAGGCCAGTCTGTGGGAGGCACTAAACATATCTATCCTGGAGAAAGCAGCAATTCTCACAGGGGACGTCGGCTTCAGAGCTGGAGTCAAGGTCTGCATTACTGAAGTCAGGCAGCCTGCGGGAAAAGGAAAAACAGCACTGAACAGAAAGGTTCTGGGGACACTCATTAAATAAATACCAGCCGCCCATCATGTGGACAACCCACAGTGCAATGGGTTTGTAGGAGCCAGAGAACCAAGGTAATGGGACAGAGAGGGGAACCAATCAATTGCACCGCTGGGCCAGCAGCCGGGTTGACTGTAATGAGGCATATTTCCACTTGGGTCTATCCCAGCAATGGGCTGTGACACGTGTAAATGCACTGACAGTGCATTTGCCATGATAGATGGATGCTTTAGGCCCATCTGGAACTTCAGAGAGGCTGCAAATGGAAAGGTCTGATTCCTGGTGTGAACCCAAAGGAGGCTGTGCAAGTATCGATATGACACGCTGACAAGACATTTACTGTGTGAACAGCCACCACTCCGTTACCATGAGCTGCGTCGAGCACATGGCTCAGAGCATAGGCGCCGACTTCTACTCGCGCCGGTGGGTGCTCGACCCCCCCGCTGCCCCCGGCCCCGCCCCGACTCCACCCTTGCCCCGCCCCCTCCTGTCCCCATTCCAACCCCTTCTCCAAAGTCCCCGCCCCAACTCCGCCCCCTCCCTGCCCCTATTCCGACTCCTTTCACAAATCCCCGCCCTGGCCCTGCTTCCTCCCCTGAGCACGCCACATTCCCGCTCCTTCCCCCTCCCTCCTGGAGCGTGCTAAACCACCAAATAGCTGTTTGGCGGCGGCAAGTGCTGGAAGCTTGGCGGAGGAGTGGGGACATGGTGCGCTCAGGGTAGGAGGCGGAGGAGGAGGTGAGGCGGGGCGGGGAGCTTGGCTGCCGGTGGGTGCAGAGCACCCACTAATTTTTCCCCATGGGTGCTCCAGCACCCACGCAGTCGACGCCTATGGTTCAGAGGAGAACTTTGGGAGGGCATGGGATGGGATAAGGAGCTGGCATGGAGGTGTAATCCTTTTCCCTGACATCTCAACTCCGGAATGGCTATCATCCCTAACTGTAGCTGTAATTGCTAATAGGAAAAATGCATAAAGTCTCCTGGTCAAAGTATTTCTCCACACAAAAAGGGCTTTAATGGGGCACACTGGGATGAAAACCATAACAAAGTATATAGGGTGGGAGGAATGAAAGTGCCTGCGCTCTGTGAGGGCTTGTCTACATAAACCTTTGACCAGAAGCCACGAGTGGACAACGGGGTGGAATGCTCCATAACTGCCTTGTTCTATGCACTCCCCCCTGAATGGGCCACTGTCAGAGACAGGATGCTGGGCAAGGTGGACCATGGCCTGACCCAGTCTGGAAGCGCTTATGTTCTTTGAGGCAGGGGCCATCTTTTTGTTCTGTGTTTAGCACAATGGGATCCTGGACCACGACTGGGGCTCCGTGGTGCTACCATAACACAAATAATAAATAATAGTTCTTCCCAGTCCCTCCCCAGAAGACTGAGGGGTACAGATGGTGTTAGTTCTTCTATTGTTGCTTCCCACGTAGGGCATGTTGCAAACATTAAATGAACAATTGACAAGGGTGTATGTTGGATGCCTTTTTTTAACCCATGCTTGAGTACATCCAAGAGTCCTCTTCTCCAGTGGCCACCATACTCTGTGTCTTACAGGTCCTATCTCCTTCCATGATCAAGTTTGTGCTGCAACATCACCTTGCACCTTGGGGACGGGGAGGGAGATGAGACAGAGCAGCAGGGGGTGGAGTTGGGGAGGGGATGATCCTGGAAGCTCTGGGATGAGTGACAACAGCAGGGGGCACATTTGGGGGGGAACGTTTGTATTCTTGTACGCAATGCCCATTGGAGCTGCCAAAGTGAGACTTTTCACAATGGAGAGAGATTCAAAATTAATTACTTGGTTCCCTCTTGCCGATGCTTGAAAATGTTAGTTGCTAAGGTGCCACAAGTACTCCTGTTCTCTTTTCTTTGTAACCATAACAGCGAGGGAGTTTTTTTTAAGTGAGATTCTGGAGAACAAGATACTGTAGAACCTGAGTTATAAACACCAGTTACGAACTGACCAGTCAACCACACACCTCATGTGGAACTGGAAGTATGCAATCAGGCAGCAGCAGAGACAAAAACAAACAAAAAGCAAATACAGTATAGAACTGTTAAATGTAAACTACTAAAAAAAAAAGGAAAAGTTTAAAAAAAAGATTTGACAAGGTAAGGAAACTGTTTCTGTGCTTGTTTCGTTTACATTAAAATGGTTAAAAGCAGCATTTTTCTTCTGCATAGTAAAGTTTCAAGTTGTATTAAGTCAATGTTCTGTTGTAAACTTTTGAAAAAACACCCATAACATTCTGTTCAGAGTTATGAACATTTCAGAGTTACAAACAACCTCCGTTCCCGAGGTGTCCGTAACTCCGAGATTGTACTGTAGTAGCTTTAGAAAGGTATGGGTGTATGGATGCACACTGAGTGACAGCTCTGCTGGAAAACATAAAGGATACCGTCAACCTGAAAATCATGCTTTGTTTGAACATTTTGACTTGCTGTTATTACAGGTCCTGCCTAAGGCTACTGTAGCTCACAGAGATCAGGGGAAAAATACAATCCCCTCTGTTTTCAGTGTGTTATTTTGTGCACATGCCAGCGCTGCGGGTAGCATCAGTTTCCCCTGTTGCTTGCAGGCCTGCAGACAGCAATTACAGGCCCCAGAGGCGTCCCTAGGGGGGTGCAGGGCCAGGGGTGGAAGTGATGAATTCTTCACTTTCAGGACCAACCACCTGTGCCTAGGAGACCTGTGACCTCTGGGCAATTGCCCCCTTTGCCCCCCACGTTGGCAGGCCTGGTTATTTGTGTGGGTCTTTCACACAGGACCAAGGGGGAGAGAAACCTTTACAAATAGGACACTGATGGGAAAGACCCACCCAGACATTGACGAGGGGTAGGGGAGTGGGGAAGGCAGAGGATGTAAGCGCTCCTTTTAATGCATGTTTGAAGGTGACAAGTCTCTCTCAAGGCCTGATGGGTCGCAGGAACTCATGCCCCTGGGGCACTGGGAAAGGAGAGGGGGAGCACTGAGGCATAGGTAATGGGGTGGGGATGGGGGTCCCTGAGGGGCAGGAGACGGAGTAGGGATGGGAGTCCCTGGGGTGAGGACAGGGTCACTTAGGTGCAGGAGAGGGAGGCGAAGGGGGCGTCTGATGTGATGAGGCTGGGGCTAACAAGGGAGGAGCAGGGGGCAAAGCCGGAGGTGTGTGGGGGTCCCCGAGGAGCAAGGGAGGGTCCCCGAGGAGCAGGGGGCGGGACCAGAGGCGGGTGGGGGGGGTTCCCCGAGGTGCAGGGGGCGGGGCCGGAGGCTTGGGGGGTCCCCGAGGAGCAGGGGCGGGGCCAGAGGCTTGGGGGTTCCCTG
>NW_020664725.1:13526400-13549360 GCF_002925995.2 Terrapene triunguis
GGGAGGGGTTAGTCATCCTGGGGGGAGCTGTCCCTGGTTCTTACCTGGGACTCCTTAGTTCCTATCCCATTTGGACAGGAGAGCCATTTGCTCTCCGGCCTGGCAACGTGCCCAGCGATGTACCAGATCCAGGATCCAGATGGTCCCCATGTCTAAGAGCTCACACCGTACAAGGGGGAGACAGAGAAAATGAACCTCAGGCTGCACCTCACTATGCCTTACTCTCCCAGCTGCTGGGAAGGTGGGGTCAGGGCCGGTGCAACCTATTAGGCAACCTAGGCGGTCGCCTAGGGCACTAGCATTTGGGGGGCGGCATTTTCTTCGGCGGTGATCGCAGCGGCCAGATCTTCGGCCGCCCTGGTCATCGTTGGCATTTAAGCGGAGGGTGTGGGGAGGGCCGCCTGCAGCAAGTAAGGGGGGGGGCACGCATGGGAACTCCCCGCCCCACCTCACCTCTGCTCTGCCTCCTCTGCTGAGCACACCGCCCCGCTCTGCTTCTCTCCCTCCCAGGCTTGCGGCGCCAAACAGCTGATTGGCGCCGCAAGCCTGGAAGGCGGGAGAAGTGGAGCAGCGACGGCGTGCTTGGGGAGGAGGCGGAGCAGAGGAGAGCTGGGGTGGGGAGCTGCCGCACAGCTCCCCGGGCGGGGGGGAGCTGCTATGGGGGGGCGTCTCAGGGCAGGGGGGGTGGGGAGCTGCTGCAGGGCTCGGGGAGGGGGCAGAGCAGAGGTGAGCTGGGGTGGGGAGCTGCCGCAGGGGGGGCACCTCCGGGCGGAGGGGGGGGGGGCGGGGAGCTGCTGCAGGGCTCGGGGAGGGCGCAAGGTGGAAGTTTCGCCTGGAGCACGAAACATCCTTGCACTGGCCCTGGGTGGGGTCGCTCCCTTTTCAACAGCCCATGTGTTTGGGGCTGTTTCTTATTATTTTTATTACAGTAGCACCTAGAGGCCTCAAAGACTGGGGCCCTGTTGTGCTAGGCGCAGTACATACACCTAGTAAAACAGTCCAGTCCCTGCCCCAAAGAGCTTACAGTCTGGGCACTGTTATTGTTAGAGGTGACAAAGGATAGGCGAAGGGAAGGAAAATACTGTAATCCATCTGTTTTCCTCACTCCCTCTCTCATCATCCTGCGCATTTCTTCTGCCCCCTTTTGGGGGCTTTCTCCTGCCTCTCCTTCCCCCTTGCAGTCTTGAGTGCAGCTCTCTCACCTCATTTTTTGGTTCTCTTCTCCCCCGTACCACTTGCCTGGATAATGTTTTGTGTACGCTTGTGCTCACCACACCACCCCTCCACCAGCAAAAGTGAAGTTGATGCAAGTCAGTTCAGATTCAGTACCATTCAATACCTTGGGAATGGCAGCAGTGAAGCTGGTCAGAGCACAGAAAATTCTCCTGCTGATGGAGGCTCTGGGAGTGGAGAGTGGGGGGAGAGAAAAAGGAGTGACTCCCCTTTCTTTCCCCAGCCTGTCCTACTAAATAGGAGCATTTTTAAACAACAGCAGAGTGAAATTGGGACAAGACTCTGGTTAGTTTCAAGACTATGCTGCAGGCAAACCTGATTCTGACCAGAATCTTGTCTATTTCACTCTGTGTAGCATGAGGTTTTTCATGGCTGGTGGATGAGAACAGCAGCACCAAAGGCAGTTTTCAAGCTCTATCCGTGAGACCAAAAATCTAACTTCTTTGTTCAGTGGACAGCTATGGATTTTGATAGATTGTACTTTACACACTTAAGGTCAAATCACTTATTTCCCCAGCAATTATCTAAGGCCTGGTCTACACTAGGCTTTTATGTCGAATTTAGCGCCGTTATATCGAATTAACCCTGCACCCATCCACACCAGGAAGCCATTTAGTTCGACATAGAGCTCTCTTTAAATCGATTTCTGTAATCCTCCCCAACGAGAGGAGTAGCGCTAAATTCGAAATGGCCATATCGAATTAGGCTAGGTGTGGATGGAAATCGACGCTAATAGCTCCGGGAGCTATCCCACAGTGCACCACTCTGTTGACGCTCTGGACAGCAGTCCGAGCTCGGATGCTCTGACCAGCCACACCCCCGGGAAAATTTGAATTCATTTTCCTGTCTGGGCAGTTTGAATCTCAGTTCCTGTTTGGACATCGAGGTGAGCTCAGCAGCAGTGGCAACGATGCAGAGCTCTCCAGCAGAGATGGCCGTGCAATCTAATAGAAAGAGGGCCCCAGCATGGACGGATCGGGAAGTCTTGGATCTCATCGCAGTGTGGGGCGATGAGTCCGTGCTTTCAGAGCTGCGCTCCAAAAGAAGGAATGCTAAGATCTACGAGAAGATCTCCAAAGCCATGGCAGAGAGAGGCTACAGCCGGGATGCAACGCAGTGCCGCGTGAAAATCAAGGAGCTGAGACAAGGCTACCAAAAAACCAAAGAGGCTAACGGACGCTCCGGATCCCAGCCCCACACATCCCGTTTCTACGAGGCACTGCATTCCATCCTGGGAGCGGCCGCCACCACTACCCCACCCCTGACCGTGGACTCCGAGGATGGGATATTGTCCGCGGCCGGTTCCTCGTCGGACATGTTAGCGGACGGGGAAGATGAAGAAGGAGATGAGGAGGACGAGGCAGTCGACAGCGCTGGCACCGCTGATTTCCCCGACAGCCAGGAGCTCTTCATCACCCTTACCGAGATCCCGTACCAACCGTCCCCATCCCTTACCCCGGACACAGAATCAGGGGAAGGATCAAGCAGTAAGTGCTGTAAACATGTAAACATTTATTTAAAACAGAACGGTAATATTTATACTATTAACAATGTATGTTTATAAAAGTGCTGTAAACTAGTAAAAAATAATCAGGTACAAAACAGGAATATTTACAAAGGTAACAAATGGGTTTTCATGATTTCTCTGTCTTAGGCTCTTCTCAATTTAGTCCCAAGTATTTTAAAAAATTTTCACAATGTCCGTTACTACATGATTCCGAGGCCCAAGACGCTCCACTCCATAGTCCCAGTGCACCTAGGCGAAAATCCGGTCAATGTGGCCGGGGATTGACGAGAAATCCTCGTAGGAGAACTCCTCGTAGGTCTCGTGGAGGTAGATCTCAAGCCTGTTTATGAGGTTCCGGGGTAGGGCGATCTTACTGGGCCCTCCGTGGTAGCAGACATGTCCCCTCCACGCCACAATCAGGTACTCGGGGATCATGGCCCGACATAGCATGGCGGCATACGGCCCCGGTTTCTGCATGCTTTCCCGCAGCATGCGTTCTTTCTAGGTGTCCGGGATCCTCAGGAGGGTGATGTCACTCATGACGCCCTGCTTTGAATTAGGGAGGGGAATGTTAGTATTGGGACTGCTTTACAGCCACGCGGTGGAGGGAGAGGGGCAGCATACAGGGATCTTTCCCTGGGACAGCCGCGAGGGGGTGGAACAGGGGCAGAGTTGATGCTGTCCTGATTGCTGGCAGCAGAGACTGGCATTGCTTTCAATGTGAAAGGAGGCCAGTGCTACTGCTGGAGTTTTAAGCAGCCACAAGTCTCCGGCTTACCATTATTGCCCGCTCCAGAAGTTCAGGTCTCCAGCCACAGTTCTCTGATCACTCCAAGACCTCCGCAAGTCCACAGGCACTGAAGGCGACGGCCGAAAATTCGACCTTGTCCTGAGTGCGCATGTGAGAGGTGCAGTGCATGGTCTTGTTCACAGAGAAAGACTAGGTTCTTTGTATACAATTTCATTTATCTGTCTCAGGAATTCACTCCCTTTTTACAATTCACACAGACACATCTGCGACTGTCTCCCAACCCAGCCTGTCAGCACACTCCCAGAGGCTAGCGCAGATTAGGCGGAGGAAGAAGAAGACGCGTGAAGACATGTTCTCAGAACTAATGGGATGCTCCCGAGCCCAGGCAGCCCAGCAGACACAGTGGAGGGAGAACTTGTCACAAATGCACCGAGCAGTCATGGAACGGGAGGAGAGGTGGCGTCAGGAGGACCAACAGGCTACTGAAAAGCTGCTTGGACTAATGAGGGAGCAAACGGACACGCTCCGGCGCCTTGTGGATGTTCTGCAAGACCGGAGGCAGGAGGACAGAGCCCCGCTGCAGTCTATCTGTAACCGCCCTGCCCCGCCACCAAGTCCCACACCACCCTCACCCAAAGTCCAAAGAAGGAGGGGCGGCAAGGGCCGTTAAAACTTTCAGTCAACCCCTGCAGACTGCTCTAGCACTAGAAGGCTGACATTCCCCAAAATTTCATAAGTCCTTTCCTACCCACCTCACACAAGCCCCCGTCCAAGTTTCACCCCCCACGTTTCATGTCTGGTTCGCAATAAAATGTTTGTTTCTGTTCATTACTGTTTCAGTCAGGTTCTTTTGAGGGAGAGTCTGTCTGGAGGGGGGGA
Organism: Terrapene triunguis; assembly: GCF_002925995.2. Classification (NCBI taxonomy): domain Eukaryota; kingdom Metazoa; phylum Chordata; order Testudines; family Emydidae; genus Terrapene; species Terrapene triunguis. The sequence continues at coordinate 13,530,771 of NW_020664725.1, forward strand.
AGGGGCTTGGTAATTGGACAGGACAGTGACCTTTAGCAGGGTACAGAGGCGGTCCAGCATCAGGACACATACACAGTGCAGTCACTGGTTACCCTGGTCAGTCTGGGAGGTGTTTTTCATGTTCTGGGGGGGGGGGTTGCTCTGTGACTTTGTGGCGGGGGAGGGCAGTTACAGATCTTATGCAGCGGTCCTTATCCTGGCTCACAGATCCACGCAGCAGGGGATCTGTAACCCTACCCCCCCTGCCAGAAAGTCACATAGCCGACACATACACACAATCCCCCCCAGGAGTGCTGGCAGGCTCCATTGAAATAACCAGTCCACCAGTGCGGAGCCTGTCATTCCGGGAGTTTAGAAGCATCATTTGCATCAGAACACTAAACCCGCCCCCCGCCACAGTCTGCGTCCCCGGTTTAAAATATTCCCGCGAAAACAGCAATACAGACAACGGTGTTCATTAACAAAATAGAAATGATTTTATTTTTTGGGAAGGGGAAGGGGGTGAAGGGGGTATGTAACTGGAGAGGATAGTCAAAATGAACTGGGTAAAGAAACGGGGGCAGGTTCAGCTTTTCTGTCCACAAACTGAAAAGTCACTGGTTGCCCTGCTCACTCAGGAACCTAGCTTTCAAAGCCTCCCGGATGCACAGGGCGTCCCGCTGGAATCTTCTAATGGCCCGGCTGTCTGGCTGGACGTAATCAGCAGCCAGGCTATTTGCCTCTAGCTCCCACCCCGCCATAAAGGTCTCCCCCTTGCTCTCACACAGATTGTGGAGCACACAGCAAGCTGCAATAACGATGGGGATATTGGTTTCACTGAGATCACAGCGAGTGAGTAAGCTTCTCCATCTCCCTTTGAGACGGCCAAAAGCACACTCCACCACCATTCTGCACTTGCTCAGCCGGTAGTTGAACAATTCTTTTTCTGTGTCCAGGGCGCCAGTATAGGGCTTCATGAGCCAGGGCATTAGCGGGTAGGCTGGGTCCCCGAGGATGACTGTAGGCATCTCCACATCCCCAAGAGTTATTTTGTGGTCTGGGAAGTAAATACCTTCCTGCAGCCGTCTAAAGAGACCAGAGTTCCTGAACACGCGAGCGTCATGAACTTTGCCCGGCCATCCGACGTAGATGTTTGTAAACCGTCCCCGATGGTCCACCAGTGCTTGCAGCACCATTGAAAAGTAGCCCTTTCTATTGATGTACTGGCTGGCCTGGTGGTCCGGTCCCAGGATAGGGATGTGAGTCCCATCGATAGCCCCACCGCAGTTTGGGAATCCCATCGCGGCAAAGCCATCTCTGATGACCTGCGCGTTTCCCAGGGTCACTACCTTTGGGAGCAGTACCTTCACGATTGCCTTGGCTACTTGCATGACAACAACCCCCACGGTAGATTTGCCCACACCAAAGTGGTTCGCGACTGACCGGTAGCTGTCCGGCGTTGCAAGCTTCCAGAGGGCTATGGCCACTCGCTTCTCAACTGTGAGGGCTGCTCTCATCTTGGTATTCTGGCGCTTCAGGGCAGGGGCCAGCAACTCACAAAGTTCGAGGAAAGTCCCCTTCCGCATGCGAAAGTTTCGCAGCCACTGGGATTCATCCCAGACCTGAAGCACTATACGGTCCCACCAGTCCGTGCTTGTTTCCCGGGCCCAGAATCGCCGTTCCACGATATCCACATGACCCATTGCCACCGTGATGTCCTGGGCGCTGGGGCTCGTGGTTTCTGACAGCTCTGTGCTACTCTCCGACTTCAGGCCATCACGGCGGTGTCGTAGCCTCCTCGCCTGATTACTCTTCATCTGCCTCAGGGAAAGGTGTATGATAAGCTGCGAGGTGTTGAGAACGGCCAGAAGTGCAGCGATGGTCGCAGCGTGATCCATGATCGCAGTGCTGTGGCGTCCGCGCTGTCACTGACCAGAAAAGTGCGCGAACTGATTTCCCGCCGGCGCTTTCATGGAGGGAGGGAGGGCGTTAGTGACGGACGGATGACGACAAATTTTTTTTACCCAGAAGGCATTGGCGGCTCGACCCAGAATTCCGATGGGCAGCGGGGACTGCGGGAACTGTGGGATAGCTGCCCACAGTGCACCGCTTCCAATATCGACGCTCGCCCCGTTAATGTGGACTCACAAAGTCGAATTACTGTCCTTAGTGTGGACACACACGTTCGACTTTGCAATATCGATTCCACATATTCGATTTAAGTAAAATCGAATTACCCTCGTAGTGTAGACATACCCTAAGATGCTGGCCTACACTGATCACCACCTATTCATCCCTAGACTTCACATCCTCTGGGAGAGTTGTTGGTACAATGTGAAAGTCAGAAGGGATGACAGTAAACTTAGCGATGGTCCCACTGTTCTCTTAAATATCTCCATGATCCTGGATACTACAGCCTGCAATGTTTGTGTTCAGAAACTAGGTGGTTCTGCCAGGCATCTGGTCCCTTTTGTGAACAGCTGGAACTCTTGTGGTGTTTCAAACTCTGATTGATACACTTTTCACAGTAGGAGTGAATACTTGGCAACAGTACACAGTACTGTACTGAGAAGTCGGGATGCTACAATGAAACGAGCAGCAGTATCCAAACGAATAGACCCCAAATCTCGTAACTGGTCTCCTTCAACTCTCCGATGCCAGTTCTTTAGCCAGTAATGCTTTACAGAGTCAGTAGAGAAACACAATACCTGGATGAATGTTCATTATAATAGAGTAAAAAAAAAATGTAATCGTACTTCCCCAGTCTAATCCATCTGTTTAAAAAGGAGAAAGTGACTGGAGTACATTATGTTGGATCATTAGTACAAACAGTAATTTATTAACTTTTAAAAAACCAATTACATAAAATGTTTAAAGAATCACCACCCACTTTTCAGGGCGTGTTATAGACAAGGATAGGCTATGGGTAATGTCTTGGTCCAATGAAAAATGAGACCACAAACTAGAAGGTGAGTGGAGAGCAAATCTTTCATACACAGGGCCTGGACTAACTCAGGCAGTGGGTACAGAATCTGAGTGGGCAGAGTCTGTGAATGAGATGTTTCTTTTGCTGTACCTACTAAGGAGATCGGGGGGAGCTAAAAACCAGTCCCAGTTGAAATGAAAACCCTAATGTTTGTAATTGGCCCTCAACTGCAATTTTTTATTTTTTTACAGTAAGTCACTGAGTGATGAAGAAAACCTGAAACTCTTTGGGAAATGCAACAATCCAAACGGACATGGACACAACTATAAAGGTGAGGGGCTGACTGGCCTGAGTGCTATACTTATTCATCCAGACCCAGAGAGAATTAGTTCAGATGGTTGTATGAGAGAGACATTTGGATGGGATCGGCTCTTAGCCATGTTACTGTGAACACTTATGTAACTCAGAGCAGAATCTGGAGTATTTGTTTTTTTGATGACAGAGGCTGCAAAGAGAAATAAGAGTGATCATCAACAGGAGATAGTCCAAACCACAAATCTGACTTTTAGGCCATTAAATAAAGAGTAAATCTTATTTTAAAATGCTACTAAATAAACCAAATCTGCTTATACTCAAGATGATAGTAAATCTTAATGGCGGTTTCCACTTGGCAAACAAATGTTATCCAAAAAAACCAAACCTTCTTCAAGAGATTGTCCACATGGATTCCATTCTTAGTGTGCATGGGCCCCATGCATGCAAGACTGGATCCTTTTGGTCAGTAGTATCTGTCAGGGCCATGCCTGCCCACTAGATACCCTGACACCTCCCATCTGAGGGCATAAAGGACAGACAGCCCAGGTGTTCCTCAGTTTCTTCTGACTGCCCTTGACAGTGAGGCAGTACCCCTGCAGCGTCTGCTTACTCTGTGTACTGTGTGATTTTCCTTAGCCTTGCATATAATAATTAGATAGTCAAGTTAGTGTAATTAGTTTAATTTTTTCTTTTATATGCCCAATGGGCAAATATATAATGTTTCAGTTAGCTTAGACCCCCACCGCCCAACTGCCCCACAGAGAACTGGCATTACAGCGGAAGCCAAGGCACCAGCATTATGGCCATTAATGATGGGCAATCCTAGTGTCTGCTCTCTCTGTGAGGAGGGCATGTCCTGGAGCAATGTTCTGTCTGTCGTTCTTTCTCTGCGTGCACTCAGAGAGCAAGGGAGGTGCATCTGAAGCTGTTCCTTCTAAGAGAAGGTCACCAAATGAAATTAATAGGCAGCAGGTTTAAAACAAATAAAATGAAGTATTTCTTCACACAACACACAGTCAACCTGCGGAACTCCTTGCCAGAGGATGTTGTGAAGGCCAAGACCATAACAGGGTTCAAAAAGAACTAGATAAATTCATGGAGGATAGGTCCATCCATGGCTATTAGCCAGGATGGGCAGAGATGGTGTCCCTAGCCTCTGTTTGCCAGAAGCTGGGAATGAGGGAGAGGGGATGGAGCACTTGATGATTACTTATTATGTTCATTGCCTCTGGGGCACCTGGCACTGGCCAGTGTCGGAAGGCAGGGTACTGGGCTAGATGGACCTTTGGTCTGACCCAGTAGGGCCGTTCTTATGTTCTTAAGAGATGGATGCAAGCCTCCATGGACACTGAGAGGAAAGCTGCAATTAGGGCTCAGCCATCATGTCAGTCTCTCTCTGTTAGACCTATGATCCCACTCTGAGCCCCCAGGCCGCATCCACTCAGAGGCCCCACTTGTCCATCACTTCGTTTGCATTGACATCTGATGGGCAGAAAGGAGCAGTGCTCCAAAGACGAGCCCAGGCACAGTTCGCTGTCCCTGGCACCTAGCAAATTGAGATCAAAGAGTCATCGGCCACATGACTCGTCATTCGTCCAAGGGCCAAAAGCCTAAGAAGGCCCCTTCATGTGCCCTGGCACTGACTTCTGAGTCAGTTCATGCAGTGCCCTCTAAATCAACAGCTACACTGCCCTCAGTACTGATCCTTCAGCACCAACACCGTACCTGGTACCTGGAGCCTCAGCATCGACTGCCTCTGTGATCATACGCCCTGATACAGATGACCTTCTTGGTACAGATTAACGTTAGGGTACCCACTCCTTGGCATTAACTGTCCTGGTACCTAAATCATACATGGTGCTGAGTGACTTATCGGTGGGCCCAATACCAGAGTGACCTCTCCTGGAAAGATTATGGGTGGTGACATCCAAGCCACCCGCTTTGGGTCACTGGTATACTGGGTTAGAGAGGTGTCCCTGGTACTGAACTGTCCTATATAGAGATGGGGCACACCTCACAGAGCGGCCCCTCCCTTGGAGAAAGTATGCTCCTTTTCAACCCCCCAGGTTTCAGTAATACCAACCAGATCAAATTGAAATGATAAATGAGCCATTCCATTTCCTCATTTGTTACCCAGGCTTCTCACATTGGGGTATAGGCAAGTAAAGAATTTCTTCTCTTCAGGTCCTTTGGTTTCTTCTCAACATTTCAGATTTGTACTAAATGAGTACTCATTTCTTCCCTCTTTTCACCCTCCTCTTTTGTTATTAGTTTAATGCCCTGAAGCTAAATGGAGGAGCTTTTCTATTTGGGCATCTGACTCCCTTGATGTCTGCAGTCTCTGCAATATTGGATTATTTGCTAGCCCTGAAACAATCTGGACTTTCCATCAGCTCCATAAGGGTCCATCTTGAAGCAATATCTGCTCCTCACCCTCCTGTCCAGGGCTGTATTGAATTTCCTACGCTGTAGTGGCAAAATTCCTGAAGGGCCCTGTCTCAGCTCAGAGCAACTGTACCTGTGCTCCCCCTCTGGGGTCCAGCAAGGGCACCCACTGCAGACTCCCAGCTCCTCAGCCATCAGCTCTCTCAGATAGGGACTCGTATCTCTCTTCCTCTTGTCTGGGTTTTTTCCCAAGGCTGCACAGTTCCCTGCCAGTAAGCCAGACTGCCTTAACAGGCCAGTTTGTGCTTTCCTTCCACTCCAGAGGTTATGAACAACTGTAATTGCCAGCAGTGACAAGTCACCACACAGCTCCTTGTAAGCAAGCACATTTAATCTTAAAGTGAAAGCATTACAGCGAAAACCAATTAAAAACAACAAAAGAACCAGCATGCATGTTAAAAAGCTAACCAGAGATCACCCTGGCTCCCACAAGGGCTCTGGTAGGAATCAGTCCTTCAAACCCCACAGTGGGGTTTTTCTGTGGTTACAAGTTCATACGAGCCTTAGCTCAGAACAAGCGATCCCTCAGTAGCTCAGTCTTTCCTTTATACAGCCTGGGCTTTTGACCTTGAGACTCTGGGAAGAGATAATCAGCAGAGAGTGGTCCTCGCCTCAGGGTGTAGCATCAAAAGGGGATTTGCATAACCAGAGGTGGGAAATTTGTATTCAGATTCCCCAGGAAAACCATTTAACCCTGTCCCAAAAGTCTGTTCTTGTCAGGTGCATTGTTCAATATAGTCCTTTGAAGTTCATACATTTCCCAGGGTTCACATCAGATCCCCCTCCAGGAAAGTTATATACAAGCCCAGCCCACAATCATACAGAACATTTGCATTTAATACAATGGACTTCAACGATACTTAACCTTAATTCAACACAGTTTTTCCAAAGACACTGCAAGAAATTGCCATATCTATCACAGGCCTTATGCATGTTTTCTCCCCAAGAGCTCTCTCCCTCTTGGGACATCACTGTAGAATATTAGCAGAGTTGATGGGTCCTCTGGTGGTGCTCTCTGTTCCCTAGACCACCTCTGGCTTTCAGATTGCCATTGCAGCAGCTTGAAGGGTTGGGGAGATTCAGGCCCTCATGACAGGCCCTCTTTATATAGTTATTCATAAGGACAATGTTACTCTTAAGTTTCTGCCCAAGGTTGCCTCAGAGTAACACCCAGTCCATTCACCTGCCTGTTTTCTTCCCCAAGCCTCACTCAACCCTGGAGGAAGCTAGACTTCACACACCTGATATAGTAGGGGACTGTCTTTGTACTTAGAACAGAATCACTCAGGAACATGCCTGACTATCTGTGGCCAGATTTAAGGGGCAACCTATATCCCCATAGAGATTATCTAAGTGGATCTCCAACTGTATAAGGACATGCTATGGGTTAGCCAGGTTAGATGCACCTAGCCACATTAGAGCTCATTCCACTAGAACTCAGGCAGCCTCTGCTGCTTGTTGACGAGTGTCCCTGTATGTGACATTTGTTGAGCAGCTACAATCCTCACATTTACAAGATTCCATTCCTTAGTAGAGGCTTCCGGATCAGATGCCCATTTTGGTGGGACTCTGCCGTGGGACGGTTGAGCCTGTCCCACCCTTTATACCCTCCGGTGCAGGGTGCAGGCACAGTCCCAGTGGACACTGCTGACCTAAAGAATCCAATCTCGTGTCCATCTTGGAGAACCGCTATTACTGTAGGGTCAGTTACTGTTCTTTATACAGTGGATATTGTTTTAAACAGTAACACTTCTCATGTCATTAACCCACCTCCTGGGGCTGATTAATGCTGTGTGGGCTCTCTGATCTGCCACTAATGTGATATGTTCTCGTGTACATTGGATCACACTTATGACTTGGTGTTTTTCTCCCTCTAGTTGTAGTGACTGTGCGTGGAGAGGTAAGTGCAATCATTATTTCCTTCCTTTTTCCTTCTTGGAGGTATCAGAGTGTGGTTTCCATGTGCAAATTCTGCAGATCTTTTAAAAAACCCAACCCTCTAGGTGTTTGCCTTTGTAGAATTGCTAAAAATCCTGCATTGCTTGAAAACCCTCTGTTCCATCAACTATAAAGAGGAAGATTTTCTGTAATCACTTGTGTGTGAGAGATGGGTCCAGCGAAGGCAGCTCTCCTTCTCACCCTGCCTCTCCCAAAGACATGCTGGAGGCCACATTTCAGCCCCAGTCTTGCAATGAGCTTCATGTGGCTTCAGGGGTCCACCCACACAGAGCTCATTGCAGGATCTCAGCCTTAGCTTCCGCTCTCAGATCTGAATGGCCTCCGTCCTGAGCGAAAGCGGGGCTAAACTCTGTCCCCTGCAAAATGGTGGGAGGCTAGAGTCCTGCGCTTAGCTCTCAGCCAACTTGTTCCAGAGAGATCTGGGCCACAGAACAATTGCTCTTAATTCTGTGGTTGCTGATTGTGGGAGTTAACATGAGAACAGCCATACTGGGTCAGACGAATGATCCATCTCACCCAGTATCTTGTCGTCTGACAGTGGCCAGTGCCAGATGCTTCAGAGGGAATGAACAGAACAGGGCAATTTCGAGTGGTCCATCCCCAGTCATCCAGTCCCAGCTTCTGGTAGCCAGAGGTTCCTGCTAGATGGTCCCAGACTGGGGAACCATGGCCATCAGCCTACAGAACAGCAGAAAAGACAGATTACCTTTCAGGAGAAAGCCAGATTACCTGCGCATTGTGGTTAGGCCCCACTGGTGCTCATGGTTTGTGCCTGACCCTTACTAGCTAGCAGTTGTGTCTCAGGTTGGTAAAACAACCGATTAAATCCTTGTTCCTGCCTAGTGGGCGGCTTCTCTGTGTGGCTGATGGGCTCTGCCCAAGCACTGCTTAGTAACTATGTGTGCTGGGAGCTTTCTTCCTGGTGTCGCCATTATGAACGTCACTGATCTCTTGAGAGTTGTTGATACTCTCTATATAGCCATTAGGGCATGTTCTTCATGGTGTTACTTAAGTAGGGCTGAGGCTCAGGCCGTGTCCGATGGCGGAGAGAGAGATTTTCTTATGGGTCAGGATTCCTGAGTGCCCATTTTGGAAGCTGCAGACCCCAGGTGGTCTGGGTTTGTGCCATCTAAAGCTTTTGGTGGGATTGGTAACACAATTGGGGTGTGAGGATTAGTAGATGTGCTTCTAATCTCCTTTCGCTCTTTGCCCTGTAGATTGATCCTACGTCAGGAATGGTTATAAACCTGACAGCCCTGAAAGAATATATGCAGGTAATAACACTGTGCTCATGGAGCTCTCACATGGAAATCAGCGATGGCGTAATGGGCTAGTGAGGGCGTGGGGAAGTGGGGAGTAGATATTGTTAGCAGTGGGGAATTAGGGAGTGGTTTATGAGCTAAAAATGCGTCAGTGCAGTGCCCTGTTGCAGTGTAACGTCCCCTGCTGGTCCCCACACTGGTCTGTGATATGCAAGGTCTTTGACTTCCTCTCACCAGTTGCACAACATGTTGCTGTCTCCCTCTAATAGTGCTGCCCTGGTACCTTCCTACCAACTCTGGGTACCTAGGACCTCTCAGGAAAAGGCCAGCATCGGCCCCAGTGACATTTCAGTTCCCAGTGTGTGTGTCTGGAATTGCTCCACAGACACAGAAGGGCCCTTCCTAAGTCCAAGCAGGATGGTTAGAATCTGCCATTCATTGTGCCCCCTTGACATGCCCTATTGATGTAGCTACCAATGTCATAGAATCATAGAACTGGAAGGGACCTCAAGAGGTCATCTAGTCCAGTCCCCTGCACTCATGGCAGGACTACGTATTATCTAGATCATCCCTGACAGGTGTTTGTCTAACCTGCTCTTAAAAATCCCCAATGATGGAGATTCCACAACCTCCCTAGGCAATTTATTCCAGGGCTTAGCTACCCTGACAGTTAGGAAGTTTTTCCTAATGTCCAACCTAAACCGCCCTGGCTGCAATTTAAGCCCATTGCTTCTTGTCCTATCCTCAGTGGTTAAGAAGAACAATTTTTCTCCCTCCTCCTTGTAACAACCTTTTATGTCACTTGAAAATTGTTATCATGTCCCCTCTCAGTCTTCTGTTTTCCAGACTAAACACACCCAATTTTTTCAATCTTCCCTCATAGCTCATGTTTTCTAGACTTTTCATCATTTTTGTGCTCTCCTCTGGGCTTTCTCCAATTTGTCCACGTCTTTCCTGAAATGTGGCGCCCAGAATTGGACACAATACTCTAGATGAGGCCTAATCAGCACGGAGTACAGCGGAAGAATTACTTCTCATGTCTGCTTACAACACTCCTGCTAATACATCCCAGGATGATGTTCGCTTTTTTTGCAACAGTGTTACACTGTTGACTCATATTTAGCTTGTGGTCCACTATGACCCCCAGATCCCTTTCTGCAGTACTCCTTCCTAGGCAGTCATTTCCCATTTTGTATGTGTGCAACTGATTGTTCCTTCCTAAGTGAAGTACTTTGCATTTGTCCTTATTGAATTTCATCCTATTTACTTCAGACCATTTCTCCAGCAACATTTTGAATTTTAATCCTACCCTCCAAAGCACTTGCAACCCTCCCAGCTTGGTATTGTCCGCAAACTTTGTAAGTGTTCTCTCTATGCCATTATCTTAATCATTGATGAAGATATTGAACAGAACCGGACCCCAGAACTGATCCCTGCGGGACCCCACTTGTTATGCCCTTCCAGCATGACTGTGGACCACTGATAACTACTCTCTGGGAACAGTTTTCCAGCCAATTATGCATCCACCTTATAGTAGCTCCATCTAGGTTGCATTTCCCTAGTTTGTTTATGAGAAGGTCATGCGAGACAGTATCAAAAGCTTTACTAAAGTCAAGCTATACCACGTCTACTGCTTCCCCCATCCACAAGGCTTGTTACCCTGTCAAAGAAAGCTATCAGGTTGGTCTGACATGATTTGTTCTTGACAAATCCATTATGACTGTTACCTATCACCTCATTATCTTCTAGATGTTTGCAAATTGATTGCTTAATTATTTGCTCCATTATCTTTCCTGGTACAGAAGTTAAGCTGACTGGTCTGTAATTCCCCAGGTGGTCCTTATTTCCCTTTTTATAGATTGGCACTAGATTTGCCCTTTTCCAGTCTTCTGGAATCCCTCCCATCTTCCACGACTTTTCAGAGATAATCGCTAGTGGCTCAGATATCTCCTCAGTCAACTCCTTGAGTATTCTAGGATGCATTTCATCAGGCCCTGGTGACTTGAAGACATCTAACTTGTCTAAGTAATTTTTTAACTTGTTCTTTTCCTATTTTAGCCTCTGATCCTGCCTCATTTTCACTGGCCCTTCAGTATGTTAAACGTCTAATCACCACCAACCTTCTTGGTGAAAACTGAAACAATGAAGTCGTTAAGCACCCGTGCCATTTCCACATATTTTGTTATTGTTTTGTTCCTACATATTTTGTTATTCATATCCTTCTTCTCTGCCCTCAGGAAGCCATCATGGAGCCACTTGACCACAAGAACCTGGATAAAGACGTGGCTTACTTTGCTGATGTTGTCAGGTGGGTAGAACTAGATTTGGTGCCAGGGTCCAGCCTGTGTTGTTTTATGGATCATAGTGGGTGCCATGTATATTGTCTGGCACCAGTTCAAATGTCATTAATTCTCCAGGTGGCATTTAATTTCAGTTGATCGACTACCTCCCCATCCTCTCTCTCTATCATCCATCATTATATGTGTGTGTTGTTGCATGTACGAGAGGTCAGTGTGCCTTGACTGCTTCATGTCTAACGTCAGCCCTGTTTCCCCTGCAGTACGACTGAGAATGTGGCAGTGTACATCTGGGAAAACCTCCAGAAGCGCCTGCCTGCGGGGACTCTTTATAAAGTCAAAGTGTATGAAACGGACCAGAACATCGTTGTGTACAAGGGGGAAGAGACGACTCTTGAGAAATGAAATTCAACCCAGCTGATCACAGTCTTCTGAGGAATTAATCGAACCAGTATATCAATGGAGTATACCATGGTGTATCTATGACATGTAGACAGTGATTTTGTAGAGTTTTTTTTTTTTTTTTTTTAAATATAAGGTCATTTTTAGGTAATTAAAGACAATTATTGTGGCAAGCTAATGAGGTTTTCTGTTTAATTTGGAGTTCTCAGAATTTGCTGACCTCTTGTTTGCTTTTAATCAAAACAGTCCAGTTCTGCAAACCAAACCCACCAAGGTGATGTGAAATCCTTGGAGTCTTCCGCCTGTGTTGAGTAAGGCACTGCAGCTCTCTCTCAAGAGGAAATGTACAAGTTAAATATGTACCCATCCCGCTGGGATTTGATTGTGGGTTTTTAATGGCCATGATGAAGAAGTGGAGACTGAGAAATGACTTTTCCTCCTTTTTGTGCTGCAGGCCTGCTCCTCCCTGTGGCTGGGGTCTCTGTTTTCTCCGTAAGATAAGGGACTGGTGGTAGTGGCGAGCGTAACTGGTTTGTGCTTTGTTTCTCCTATGCTGCAGGCTGGTTCTCAGTAACACTTTGATCTAGGACGACTTGGGGTTTCATGAAAACTGGCTGCTATAAACCACAAGGTCAGAGAATGCTTTTGTTTGTATAACTGTGCTGCTGATAAAGCTTTGCTAGCGAATGCCAGCCTGCAGTCCTGCTGCATGCCACGCTATGGTGAAGCGAGGAGGCAGAGCTGGAGGGGAAAGGAAAACGCCGTTACCCATTTTGACCTGAGTAGTTAGCCAAAATTCAGGGTCTAGCGAGTTGTTTCTGCTAGATGGAGAAATTGATGGTAGAGTCGGGTATTTCTTTGGTGCAGTGCTGTTTATTTACAATGAAGGTACATAAAATGCAGTTTCCCTGAACACGGCAGGAATCAAACAGCAGGAGGCAGTTTCTTTGCTCACAATTCCTAGCCCCTTTCCAGCCAGCACTTAGCCTAAAAGTTCTCTCTCTCTTTGTCTCAGGGTCATGCTACCAGTGCTTCTGTGGCTGTCTCTTTGGCTTTTGGTGCCTCTCTCCCAGTTTCTCTGCTGTTTTTTTGCTGCTTTTCTCACCCGTACAGACACACTAATCAGTGCCCTAGCCCCCTGCATTTACTGGATCAGTCTCCAGGGAAACCCCGTGGGCCAAATGGTTCAGCTTCTACTCAAGCTATGCCATGTGCCTGTGTTTTAGGCGGTGGCTCTGGCCCATATAGGAGTTCTGGTCCAAACTGTGTCACAGACCATGGGCCCAATTCATTGTTGGCCTCAGCTAGGGACAAAGGGGTGACAGGGGAGGCGCAAGCTCCCACCTCACCCCAGGGTTATCCCTCATACAATGGACTTCTATGCTCTGCTCTAGCCGCAAAAGCAAGGCATGTGCTAAAATGCACCAGACGGACGGCAGGCACGTGTCGGGGTGGACCTGCACCCCAGCAATTTTGCACCCTTACAAAGCCTCATGGGGCCTGTTTCAGCAGAGGCACAAAGTAGGGCTACCTTGGGCTGCACTAGCCTGCAGCAATCCCTGAAATGTGGAGGCGCAAACTACCTCCCTTCTGTCCCTGCATCGGCACAGAGATGTATCAAGCCCCATGTGTATAGAGAGAGCTCCCTTTCCCTGTTGCTGGAACTCAACGCAAATGCTCCAGTTACACAACACCAAGTGATGAACAACTCACTCAGTGGTGATAGAGAGAGCAGTGGGAGTAAGACCAATGCTGAGACACTTGTCTAATGAGTTTGGAAATCAAGGTCTGCTGCCTTTTGTCTGGCATTTATACCATACCAAGCACACCGGTCCCTGAGGGCCAGCTATCTGTAGCAGTCTGCTGGTGAATTCTGCAGCAGAGTCAGGTAAATGACTTTTTAAATAAGATGTTTATCAAATTAGATAACATATAATTTATTTATTTTTAATATCGAATTCAATTGTAGGCTGTCTGCTCCTTGTCAGTGTGCCACAGGTTTTTGCTAGTGCAGAGCTGCCTAGGAGAAGGTGGAAGGTTGTGATGGGCTCAGATACATGGTGATGGAGGCCATTCGTGCAGTAGAGGTAGGGGAAAGTTGGAGGATTTGGCAGCTGGGTGTAGGGAACAGTTGGGGTTTTGAGCACCCAGGAGTCACAGCCTCTGTATAGGCCACTTCACTGATCTTTTAATTCCGTAAGGCGGCTGAATGCCACAGGGATGGGCAGAGCTATGTAAACATAAGGCTAGATGCGCCGTTTCAGCTGAACATGGGGACATCTGCCTGGTCTCCATTGTAAAGAAGGATCTGCTGGCTTTAGAACCAGGATGTGCGGTCAGGTCACGTGTCAGGATTAAACTGGATAGAGAGGAGGAAGCTGATTCTTGTGGATTGTGTTGGAGCTGACTTGAAATAGGAGGGGCCTAAACACCCAGTTCCCCATCACCTCTCCCCACCCACCCCAATTCACCCACAGTGATGAAGAAGGCACTCTAGCCTGATGTTCCTGCTGTGATGATCTGCAATGAGTTGGCGTCTTTATCCTCAGGCTTCAGAGTCAACATAGCCTTGTAGAGGAAAGGAGCATGTGGTATGTCTTAGGGCTGTTGCTTCAGGCTGTCTCTGTTGCAGACTCAGAGCCAGTGTTGCATTTGGGCACTGCAGTTTGTTGTGGTTTTTAATGCGGCAAGAGTGGTTTTTGCAGCATCCCAGAACATGCAGGATAAGTCAAGAAATCAAGCGCATACTGTGAAAACGAAGCAGTAATACACTTAGCATCAGCTGGGGGACAGTTACCATGTAGCAGTCATTTTCAACCTGTGGTCTGCGGGCTATGTCTAAGGGGTCCCCAAAAGATTTAGACTGAAAACTGACTGAACACAATTCAACTATATATACAGACACTAGATTGCCAAAGAGGCCCATACCTCCATTCGACATTTTTTAGGGGTTCGCAAATGCAAAAAGGTTGAAAACCACTGCCATACAGCTATTGTTTGTTGTTCTGTGGCCTTCGACTATATCTGTTACCACCCCACAAAGGACGCAGGTTATGCCACTGCATAGCTCTATAGAGAGATAAGGTGGGTGAGGTAATATCTTTTATTGAACCAGCTTCTGTCTGTGAGAGAGACAAGCTTTGGAGTTTACACAGAGCTCTTCTTCAGGTCTGAGAAATGTACTCAGAGTGTGACAGCTAATACAAGGTGGAACAGGTTGTTTAGCATAAATAGTTAACACATATTTCAAGGGACCATTCAACTGGGTAACACCTCTTCAGTCACAGGAAGAAAAACAAAAAGGGGTGGGGGCTAGTGGTTTATAGATTGTTGTACTAAATCACAAATCCAGTGTCTCTGCTAAATCCAGGATTTTTAGGCCTGGTCTGCACTAGGCAATTAGGTGGGTTTAACTACATCACTCAGGAGTGCCAAAAATCCACACCATGGAGTGAGGCAGTTAAACTGCCCTAATCCCAAATGCAGAGAGCACTAGGTGGATGGGAGAATTCTCCCATCAATCTGCCCTCACCTTTCGGGGAGGTGGAGTACCTGTGCTGGCGGGAGAAGCCCTCCTGTTGGTGTAGGTCTTCACTGAAGCACTATAGCAGTGATGCTGCTGCATCATTTTAAGTGTAGACAAGCCCTTAGTGTCTAGCAGAGTTATGAATTTAAGCTCCCAGGCATGTCTTTTGAAGGTGGTGTGCAGGTTTCCTTGGAGGATGACTGAGAGGTCAGATATGGAGCGATTGTTTTGTGAAAAGTATTTGCCCACGGGTGACAGGGTGTTTTTGTCTTTTATCCTTTTAATTTGTGAGTTCATTTGAGAGTGTAGTGATTGTCGGGTTTCACCCACATAGTTGTTACTGGGGCATCTAGTGCACCGGGTGAGATTTACCACATGTTGTGACAGACATGTGTAGGACCTGTGAATCTTGAAAGGTGGGTTGTGGGGAGAATCCATCATCATAGCAGTTGAGATATGTATACAAGTTTTGCATCTATTGTTATGGCAGGGTCTGGTGCCGCTCTGAGTTGGTGGGTCCTGGTCTGTTGACAGCTTGAATCTGATGATGAGCTTGGAGAGGCTGGGGGTTGTTTGAAGGCCAGAGAGGGGGTTCAGGAAAGATTTCTTTCAGGATGTGGTCCCCATCGAGTATGGGTTGTAATTGTTTAATGATCA
Organism: Terrapene triunguis; assembly: GCF_002925995.2. Lineage (NCBI taxonomy): Eukaryota > Metazoa > Chordata > Testudines > Emydidae > Terrapene > Terrapene triunguis. Next base: position 13,546,539 of record NW_020664725.1, read on the forward strand.
ATGCGTTCCAGTCTGGAGTGGTAGGGGACAACGAGGGGTGTATGCTCAGAGAGGGTTTTATTTCTGTATGGAAGCAGGTTTCCATGGGGTATTTGGGTGGCCTATTCCGTGATGCGATCTACTTCTTTGGTGGAATGTCTTTGTTTGAGGAAGGCAAGTTTTAAAGGGTATTAAGGTGCATTGCTATGTGACATTTCCTTTATCACGTGAAAATTAGCCTAAATGGCAGCAAGAGTGATCAGAAGATAAGACCAGGAAGAGATTACGGGTAATTCACAAGTTCAGTTTCAAAATAAGGTGAGACGGGGCAATCGTTTTAGAGTCAAACACAGAAATATGTGTACCACAAAGGAACAATCAATCAAAATGAGTTAGAAAGGTTTAATGAGGCTTATCTAATATTAAACCTTGACCTCAGTTTAACACTGGTGGAGGGAGAGGGGCCCTTCTGTGCCCATCAGCTATGCCAAATCTTGTATTCATAGTCATGAAAAATAGCTAGACTGCTTCCTTTTAAGCTGTAACAGCTTAACCAGAGCAAGAACAGAGCTGTGTGCTATGTCCCTGCCTGAGCTGTCTTTGCTCAGCTTTCCTGCTGGGCCTCTAGCCGCTGCAAAGGAGCAGGGGCTAGGAGAGGGGGAGAAAGGAATTTTCTCCTCCATCCTTCAATTCTGGCAGAGAGAAAACTCCCATGATCAGAGCTCCCTTGTGTATTTTGCTCCTAGTAAAGCTGCCACATTAGGGTGTAACTGGCTGCAAATTCATGCCAGCACCATGCAGAGGGGGAGCGTTCTGCACCCATTGGCCTTATCAAATGAATTGAGTTCTCCAGTTTTGTTTCCTTTGAAGTTGCACCTCAGCCACGCCTTTCACTGTGGACTGTGGCTAGAAAAGGGGTTTGCAATACAGCTGCAGTTCTTGCCAGTCTGATGCGGTAGGGTAATGGATTGTTCTCATTCGCTGCCACGGAGGTCACTGTGACATCGCTGGGCAGGATCAGAACAGCCATTAAGCCTTTGATGATTCACAAAGCCTTTCTGTTTCTCAGAACCCTGCAGAGACGAATGCAAAACATGGGATACCCTTTTCAGACCGCGAATGAAGTTGTTGATATCTCCCCCAAATACTTTAAAGGAGATTGTAAATGCCCTGGGCCCCTAGAGATCTACATATGACAAAGCAGGGGTTCCTATAACCTTGCCATTAAATGAGATCCAGGAAGGGCATATGTAACCTTTTACCTTCGGGTCACCTGTGTGTGTTTATGATTGTGGTGGGAGACTAACGGTGCTGTCCAAAGTCAAGCAAAGGGAAGGGAAGTGTTGGACAAAGTTTCCCTAATTTAGCTCTGTGGATGCACGTTAGTCCTGATCTGCAGCCCTTCTGCTGTTCCAGTTTTGCCTATCCTCTACCAGCCAGATCTAAAAGGGGGTCTTATCAATGACTTAGCGTAACCCATCAGCTAGAAAAATGTCATTGCTACCACATTGTTAGGGACATAGCTGGTGATCATCACCGGGGTGGATATAGATGTTGGAAGTGGTGCTGGTTTTTTTACAGCATGTAATGTTTGATTGTTCTGGGACATCCAAACTGAAAAAAATCATAAAATCACGAAAAGAGCCATAACTCAAAGAAACATAGTCTAATTTTGACCAAAATTGGCAAATGGTTTCTAAACGCAAATGCAAATGATAATCCACTTATATACTCAAAATAGTACAGTTTTGGAAAGTTTGGGAAATATTTAGCCCCAGGAGATATATTTTATGTATTTTCCTGTATTTTTTTGCCTTTGGTTAAAGCAAAAGTCTGTCATCACATGACAATATGAGATTGTTTGTACCATATCATACATCAAAATATTGGTCATGATTTATATAATGGACTGCTTCATCATGCGGGATGTAGCTCCAATCTATTGCAAAGCACAATTAATTAAATCAAATGCAGGCATCAAAGCATCACTCTTGTCTGTTAAAGCTGTTCCACTTTAGTTAAGTGCAATATTCCTTCTATAGTGCACCGGTTGGGTTACATGTCTGGCCTATGAAAAATATGGATCCAAATCCCCACTGTGCCATGGTTAAGAATAACTTTGGATAGGTAGCCTGGAGGGAAGAGGGGGTTTAGTGAGAGTGAGGTGCCTTCTTTCTTGCCTGGGGAAGTTAGTCCACTTTAATTAAATGGTATTTGGGCCAATAACTTAATGCAATTTCCCCTGTAGGCCAGTGGTTAGGTGAGGTGCCTGGAGAAAAGGAAATGTGGGTTCAAATCTCCACTGGTGTGGCTGTCCTCTCTCTTGCCTATTGAAGCTGCTCCACTTTAGTTAAATGTGCTCTGGGCCAGCCTCACGGCAACCCTCACTCTCTTGTCCAGTGGTTAGGATACTCGCCTGGGTTGTGGGAGATCCTGGTTCAAATCCCCCAGCTGCTTGTTCGGCAGGGATTTGCACAGGGATTTCCTGCCTCCTCGGCGACCGTCCTTTAGGGTGGGCCATCCTTGTCCGAACCCCCTCTCTTTCTCAAGAGGCCATTGTCTTCTTGGGCCGGAGAGGGGATTCGGACAGGGATCGCTCACCAGTGACTCTCCCCAGGAGGTGGCGGCCCCCAGTTCACACCCCTCAAAAGAGCAGGGGAGTGCCCTGGGGTCTGCCACAACCTGGGCGTGTATCCTGATCATGGTGGACAAGAGAGAGAGGGGGTTTTACTGCTCAGCAGCAAAGCCCCTTTAATTAAAAGAGCAAGAGGCCCTGTGTCAGGCCTCTTGCTCAACTAGGAGGGGTCTCCTCTCACACCCCAGAGGCCCTCCTGTCCCACAGA
>NW_020664725.1:13549370-13558225 GCF_002925995.2 Terrapene triunguis
TGTCCCACAGAGCGGGGACTTGAACCAGGGTCACTCACAATCCAAGCAAGCACCCTAACCCCCGTACCATAGAGGGACTTGAGAGCTTACCTTGCTCCAGTTAATATATAGTTAAAGTGAAATGCTTGAGCTGTAAGAGATTGAGACACCCATCCCTCCTTAAGGAACACAGAGGGGATCTGAACCTGAGTCACCCACAATTGAAGTGAGCACTCTAACCTCCGTACCGCGGAGGGATTTGAGAATGTCTTTTGCCCTGGTTAATATACAGTTAAAGTGGAAGACTTGCGAGGAAAGAGATCAAGGTGCCCCTCTCTTACCAACAAGCAGACAGGGGAGTTGAACCAGCATTACACCACATCCAAGGCAAATACCCAAACCACAGGGCTACAGTGGGAGTCACATAAGCCTATTAACAGTTAAAGAAGTATGTGAGATAGAAATACTGCACCACTGCCAGCATCTACCTCCACCTTGGGGATGACTAACAGCTATGTGCCTAATGTAGTAGCAATTAAATTTTTCTAGCTGATGGGTTATCCTTTAATGCCCAAAATGGGTCTAGGCTGGTAGATTACTCTTTACTCAGGGCTATTTCAATGGTCATGAGACAGAGTCTTGGTGTTCTTGCCCCTGGAAAGGGAAAAGTATCAGCAACTGCAGATCCAGGGCAAATGCTACATCTAATTCTGCAGCGGTATGTCCGAGTCACAGAAATAAGGGAAATAAATACAAGTAGCCTTTGGAACGGATTGATTAGCACTCATAGTAAACTTTCACCTTGCAAAAGGTTTTTTTTTTCCCCCAAATGACTTTTACAAATCCCCTCCATTTTCTCCTGGGTTGCTTATTAAGAAATATCAGCTGGAAAGTCAAGTTTGGAGCCTAGAACATCAGGGTTGTTGTTATGATTGGTGTAACACAAATGTTTCGTTTTCAAAATGATCACAAGACATTTCAATAGCTAGTATAGTTTATGAATCGCAAGCAACCAGTCTGATGGGAAACCCTTTAATGCAGCTTTATGACTTATATTAAGGACTTTGCAACAATCATTTCTGTTAATTGTTGAATGTTCTTTTGACTGAAAGTTTGCAATATCAGAGTCATGCTTACCAATTACACAACCCCTGGGGGTTTAGGCTTCAGGCTGCATCTTAATATCCTCAGATCCTTCTATTCGCCCTTATAGACAATCAAGTTTTTGTCAGATTCATAGATTTTTGACTTTGTACAGACATCCCTCCGGAAGGCGTTTCTGGAGGCTGTCCCAGATCTACACCGCTAGGTTCTCTGTTGTGCTGTGGCGGAAAGAGAGGCTTGATGATGAAAAGAGGAGTACGCCAAGGGAAGAAGTGTGCTGTCTAAGGCTGGAGAACGGCACTGCTTCAGGTAAAACTAGGTGTTGCCAGAACTATCTGAGCTTGCAGCAGATTCCACATGTCCAGTGCTTTGCAGCCTGGTGTACTGTGTCTGCAAATGGCAGTCTCTCCAACCAACGCTCTGCCTGTGCTTCATAGCCCCTACCCCAGCTCCTCTGGAGTGGGGGCATTGACTGCATCAGTAGAGCAGTTCTGCGCATAGTAACTCCTAGAAGTGAGTGCACTGTGCTATCCTTGCATTACTGAATAGCCACCTACTATAACCAACCCTTCCTAGACAACAAACTAAACCAGTATGTTCAGTACCCGATAATAGGCAATAGGTGTTTGGATGTGTTTGTAGTTTGCCTTACCCTTTGATGGGGGATTGTAATGAACGTCTTTCTGTCCCAGCCCCACTGTACACCTGGCTCATCACCATCTCCTTGTGCATTTCTATAGCGCTTTGCCAACGTCTGTGAAAATGAGGGGCTTGGTTCCTCCTCTTGCTGGCACAATGTGACTCCAGCAATTTCAATGGACTTTATTTGCTCATTTCCCTGGGGGTAAATCAGGAGTGTCAGCTCAAGGTCTCTTCCCCAAGGACTTTTCTCCAAATGTGGGGATGACAAAGAGAGGCACAAGGGGCCCATCCCACAACTCAGAAAATCCCAACAATTTGCTAATCATTGAGATTCCTGTTGAACCATTCATTTCACAAAGATACCCTATCTCTGTTCTATATAGGCCTACTCTCCCACTAACCCACACACCAATAGACGATATAAAATCAACTCCCCGATCTAATCTGATCAGTGGATTAGATGTTAAGGGCTGCTATCAAGCAAACAATTCTTTTGTTCTTTTGATCAATTGTTCTCCAGGTCCACTGAAAGTAGGACAAGAAGTAATGGGGTTAAATTTACAGCAAGGGAGATTTCTAACTCTAGTTAAGCTCTGGAACTGGCTTCCGAGGGAGGTTGTGGAATCCCCATCATTGGAAGTTTTTAAGAAGAGGTCAGACAAACACCAGTCAGGGATGATCTAGGTTTACTTGGTCCTGCCTCAGTGCAGGGGACTGGACTAGACGACCTCTTGAGGTCCCTACCATCCCTACATTTCTATGATTCTATGGTTTTTCTAACTCTCAGGGCTATGCACTTAAACCCGGGATCTGAAAATTCAGCTATGTTTTTCCTGCCTATTACATGGAGTCACAGAATAACAATACTGCAGTCACAAATGAGCCGAGCAGTTTGTTGAATACAAAACCGCACCCTACGGGCTTCGCCCCTTGGACTGTAGAAATGTTCCAATAAAGAGGCTTATTCTGCTTGATTTGGCCTGTCTGTAAAGATTCAGTAAATCCTCGTAGATTTACTGACCCAGAGACTGTGACATGTTTTTGCAGTGCCAATCCCAGCACGGCCCTGATCCTTGATCTGGCCCCTTGGCACTACCAACAATAAATTGTGCATTCAGGTTCAAGAATACTGAACAGCCGACTGAGCACAGAAGCTCTCTGGAAAGCAGGTTAGAAATTCCAGAGAGAGAGATTGGCCAGTTTCCATGGACACTGGATAGAATTTGGTGTCCACGGAAGCATGGTAAGAATTTGCACCACAAGAGCATCCTCCCAAGTGGGGCCTTTTACATTAGGCTGACAGGTCAGGAAAGAGAGATGCAGTTGCAGATGATGGCTTCGGAGAGAAAGATTTGTCTTAAATAGAATGGAGCCACTTGTCCCTAAAATTCCCAGGCACTGACCTTAGTTCTGCCACAAAACCCCGCCACTCACCTTACATCATCAGCAAAATGGAGCACATCCTGATCCAGGTTCTTGTGATCAAGTGGCTCCAGGATGGTCTCCTGGAGCAGAGGGGAAGGACATTAGTGAGTACATCTGCGTGGCTCATTCCTGGTGCCCTGGACTCAGAGCTGAGTGCCCAGGGAAGATCCTATGACACCTTTAGGGGAATCCCAGACCACTTTAATGTGGGGATCTTTAATGATGCTGAGCCCTTGGCTCAGTCTTTTCCCGTGAGGCCCTAGAGATTTGGCATTGGCAGGAAGATACCAGGGTGAAACTGCTAACGGGAGACTGCAGCATGTTATGCAGCTGGTGAGGGGAAGTCAAATAGCTCCTCTCCACATCACGAGCTAGTCAGGGGGCTGGTAATGGGAAGATTTCCCACCAGCAGGACACGGAGCTTGGGTCCCCTCAGCATCGCATAATTCAGCCCCTAACTGTCCTCGGGTCTTTATCCAAAGCACAAACGTCACAGGCTTTGCAGTCAGTCCGTAGCTTTCATGCGCTGCTCTGGAGAGTTCAGGGCACACAGTGATTAAGCCTGTTCCCCAGATTGCAGTGATGTTATCTCTGATCCTAGAGGAGGCTTCCTGAATTTCAGAGCACTAGGAAATGTCACAGAGGGAACTTAAATCACAGGCACTGCACAGCACACTCCTCTTCCTTCTGGCCCTCCAAACTTACTCCTGATACCTGTGAAATCCCTCCAATGATCAGAGAGGATTGTAAACAGCATGAAAGGAACTATCCGTAACATTATTACCTTCATGTGTTCCTGAAGTGTGAGAATGTTTATAAACACGCCACTGGTGGGGTTTATCTAAAGGACAAATAGAGAGTGGAACCTCAGTCCCATGCTGTAAAATGCTCTGTGGTGACGATTAAAACGCAGAAACATGGCAACTGGAGTTTACACTGGAACACTGAGCAAAAAGCAAGTTCATATGTGCAATATAGACCTAGTGCCTTGCCTGTCTGGTAGCACTCAGACCTGATATGCAAATCAAAAAGGAGTTTAATGTTATGCTCTATAATTCTGTTCTAATTAGCTCCTTAACCCGTGCCCATCGTGGTGGTAGTTCTTATGCTACATAGCAATTAGCCTACCCACAAACAGGAGCTGTTTTCAGTTGCATAGTAATGAAATCTTTTCTCACTGAGGTGTAGGGTGACCAGACAGCAAATGTGAAAAATCGCAATGGGGGTGGTGGGTAACAGGTGCTTATATAAGAAAAAGTCCCAAATATCGGGACTGTCCCTATAAAATCGGGACATCTGGTCACCCCACTGAGCTGCTCAAGGGAAACACATTTGTGAGTTTCTCCACAGACACTGGGTAGTTCAGCTCAGTCAATGAAATTGTGTATTGCCTTGGGAAGTTCTTGTCCGGTGCAAAGTGATATATTTGCATAACACAGGGACAGGAAAAGAAGTTGAAAGCCAATAGAAACCAAACTGTGGTTCACATTGTTATTTGGAAGGTTAACAGGAGTCGTCCAGCAGGGAGAAAGGCGATGAGTTTTACTGTGGCTTGATGCAGGCCATGTTGTAGTGAGCTGGGTAAACACTTCATTACTGCTAGCAAGGGAATAGGGCTTCAGGGAGCAGGAGAGAGGCAATCTTTGCTGGGCCATGCCCCAGGACTAAGGCCTTGTCTGCACTTGGGGTTCAGCAGTCAGTGACCCCCCAACATTGGGTTCAATCTCCAAGTGCAGACAAAAGCACTGGCTCTGCTGTTCCCTCCTTGAAACCAAGGAAAACTCCACTGGTGTAAATTGCTGCTTTCCCTGTCTACCCTCAGAGCCTGGGCCTGCTGGCTCAGGGACAATCCCGCGCTTAGACAAGGCCTGAGCTAGCTAGAATTCCAAATGAAGCTAAACACAGCCTGGATAAAGGGGAAATGAGCAGAGACACCTACCTCCTCACGCACGCCCACGGTCACTGCAAAGCAAATAGAAGGCAATAGTTGTGAATAGATCCCCTCTGCTTTTGCTTCTGCCACGCACAGGTTTTGGGGAGAGTGAGGGGGGAGGGGAAAAGAAGGGGAATATAGCTGCAATAGGGATCTTTAAATTACAGTCTGCATTTTGCAGCCTGCTGGGCGTGGCAACCTTGCTTATGAGACACATCTTTGACTGCATGTCCAATATTTCCCTTACCAGCAGTACCTGGGGGCTTCCCAGGGACAGGAAGGCAATGTTTTGTCTCTCCTGGTGCCCCATAAAAGAGGCACAGATACTGCCATTGAGAGACGCAGCGGCAATGCTAACCCCAAATCATTGCTGCTCTATGGAAAGAGGTGGCCCCCTCTGCTAAAAGGCCTGATTTACCAAAACCCTGAGTAGTTACAACTCCAGGTGAAGTCAGGGTGGGAATTGCAGATGTCCTGCCTCCCTGAAAATCAGGCCCTGAACCTGGAGGGTTAGACCCACAATAATACCTTGAAATTACTACCCATCCATTTTATGTTAGCAACTGGAAGGGGAGAGAAGTAGCTGCTGTCTCAAGGATCAGATGCAGAGCAGTTATTCCCTGGATAGGATTTTTAAATAATAGTACTTAGCCCTTCCGTAGCATTTTTCATTCATAGCTCTCCAAGCACGTCACAAAGGAAGATAAGAAGAACTGTTATATCCTGACTTCCAATCTGGTGCCCTATTTGCTCGACCACCCCACCCCTTGGCCTTAGTCTTTGTTCACAATTTTTCATGGAGACAAAACTCTCCAGTTCTGGATTATTTGCTTTGAATGTGAGACAGAAGCTGTTAGCTTGGAGGGGGAAGGGGAAAGCATGTTTTTAGACACTGACCCCTATTTCCCTTTCACTGATCCTTCCCTAGACTAGGGGAACATGTAGGGCTGCCCTTCACCTTTATAGTTGGGTCAATGACTGTGGTTGCATTTCCCAAAGAGTTCCTTGTTTTCATCATCACTTCATGATTTGCTGGGGGGGTGGGAAGCCAGCTTTAGGAAGCCAATGGCAAGACAGCTTCCATCAAACACTCTGTGCCCTGCCCCATGTCACCTTCAACCCCTGGGCTGTCACCTTTCTGAGGGATCAGAGCAGAACCTTACAGAACCATTTTTCAGGTCCTAGATGGCAGCGGTGTCTGTATATGCCATTGGATCGCGAAGAAAACTGATGAGAGAGGAAAGAGAAACTCCATCTCACTTATATACCTAAAAATGGAAGGAGAAGCCAGGAAAACCTACATGGAAGATGCTGTCCCACTTTCCAATCTTCTCCTGCCCGGAGCTTCTCTACTTTCCTAATTTTCCTGTTCTCTGCTATTCAGCTTAATCCTGCCCGGCAGCTTTACATGTGCTCCCCTGCTTTCCCAGCTCCGCCCTGCGCTCTGCTCCCTGGCTCAAACCTGCCCTGCTTTTATCTTCCTGCTGATCCCAGGAACAGAGAAATTGCCAGATTAGATAGAGCACCTGTCTCAGCCAGTCAATATCTGGTCACGCCACAGTGGCCCGCCCCAGCTGTTTCAGAGGAAGATGCAAAAAACCCTGCCCTCCTGGAGTTCCACCCCCTCCCACAATCCCATCACTTAGGGAAACCTGAGGGCTTAGTTCCCATCCAAAATTCTAGCACCATCATGTCTTGTGACAGCTAGTTCCACAGGCTAATTGTGTACCATTGTACAATGCACTTGAGATCTCGATCTCAGAATATACATTATGCCATGACCCATAGTTAAATATCACACAAACTGTGTAATGGTTTGTTAAATAGAAATTGCTACATACATTCAAACAATCCCCCGAAGCATTGACCTGGCCTATGGAATCTCAGCCTTCTCTGGACAAAAAAATAAAGGTCTCAGGATTGACAAATCTCCTTTAAAGTCCAAACCTGAGAGAAGCCCCACCTCTTTCACTATATATTGCCCCTTGCCTGGGCCTATTAGCAGAGAAGTTGCCCGCAAAAGTCATTTGCCCCCTTGCTGGTGGCTCAAGATGCTGCCCTGGTCGAATAGGGAATTGTGGGTAACAAACAGGCTTGACTCATCTTTGCCAGACAACAACCGTCAAAGTGGCTGGAGGGATACCAAAAAATGTCCCCAAAAAGGCTGATTGTGCCCTATTCCCTGCTCAGCCTGTGAATGACTGCAAAGGTTTCTGTTCTGGCGAGGAAGGCCACCTTACCAGCAGGGCTGAGCTTGCCATTTCTAGTTCTGCTCTGCATCGCTGGAGCCAAGGAGCACAGTCGCTGCTGAAGTGGAAACTGTTCCACGCCGGACCTCAGAGCCTCAATAAACACAGCCCCATGACATCATGTGTGTCACAGGAAAGCAACCAGGCAGATGGAAGGGTTAAAGTAATTTCCCAGATGACTCTGCTTGAAGTGCATGACTACATCATCTGGGAGGTTTTTTCCAGTTAATTTGGCTTATTTCCCTTATCCTCTGGGACAATGAATGAAGACCACAAGAAGTCATCTCCCATTAGACTAGATTCATTCACAGCTGGGATGGGACCCTCAGGGAAGGCAGACAAGAGTTCAGAAGGGTGATCAGTGCCAGAAAAAAGTTCATACAGTTCAGCTTGGGAGACGCACGTTGTGCTACTGCGTAACGGGGCAAGGAGAGGACAGCTGGGCAAAGCCCTGGAAGACAAAGTGGTCTTGTGGTTCAGGCATCATGCAGAGCTAACTTCATCCCTCTGCTCTGCCACAGACTGACCCGGCCAGGGCAAACCAGTTAATCTCTCTGAGCTGCACTCCCCCATCTCTAAAATGGGGATAACAATTCTTCCTCTCTTTGCCTACCTTGTCTCTTTAGCTTGCAAGCTCTTCCGGGCCTTCCTCTTAGTCTGTCCTGGCACAATGGGGCCCCGATGGGTGAAAGTCTCTGGCTTGTGTTACGCAGGAGGTCAGACTAAATAATCAAAATAACCCCTTCTGGCCTTAAAACCTATGAATAGGCATCTCGGTGAAGGCTGCTAGGCACTACTGTAATACAGAGAATAATAAATAAGTGACGGGAAGAGCCTATTGGCACTAGAGGTGGGTGAAGTGCTATTACGCAGCACCCCAGAGCATGCTAGGTACTTATTGTTACGTATTTCTATTGCCAGTTATTATCTGTCGCCTGTGTAGGTTGCTTCTTCCCCTGGGGGAAACATGCTTGACCCATTTTAAACGAGACTGAACAAAACCAAAGTCAATATGCAATATTGTGCAATCTCCCCTGCACTTGGTAAGGGGAGATGGAGTCAACAGAGATTTTCTGTTTCTAGGTGCTATGATTCCTTGAACTGTCCTGGTCTCAGCTTTGTGCAGAAGGGTCTAATACAGAACCTGCCTGGGTCCAAGGCAGCTCATAACATTTCTCCCGGCACTGCGAGTCGGCAGCTCCAGGGCTGTTTACATAGAAGATCCCTGTAATGGTGGGGCACTCACCTCCTGAGCGCCTCCTGCTGCCGCTGTGCGGTACTGCAGTCCTTTTCTCACTCCTGGCGCCCCCTGTAGGTTGTTGACCTCACTTGGCAGGTCTTCACTGGCTCGGTCCTCAAACTGGGTCACACCGTCAAAATGAGCCCCTTCTGGGGTAGCAAAGAGTCCAACAAAATTGTCTGTCTGCCCTCACCAGGGTCTTCACTCAATCCCTGCTCTGGGCTCTGTAAATTCAACCCTTTGCTTGGGCTTCCAAGCAAGCCTTGTCCCATTATCAGGGCTT
>NW_020664725.1:13568225-13596576 GCF_002925995.2 Terrapene triunguis
GTATATATATCTCCTCAATATATGTTTCACTCTATATGCATCCGAAGAAGTGGGTTGTAGCCCACGAAAGCTTATGCTCTAATAAATTTGTTAGTCTCTAAGGTGCCACAAGTACTCCTGTTCTTTTTGCGGATACAGACTAACACGGCTGCTACTCTGAAACCTGTTCTGTACATGACAATAGCCTGCTATTCCTCACACCAAAGGCTCCCCTTAACAACACAGTACAACGTTAGTGTGGGACGTCTTCTCTTCTGCACCCCCTTGGGCCCCACAGTATCTAGCGGAGAGGATCTGAGAGGCCATTCCTTGTCCCCCCGTCGTAGCACACGCTACATGCAGGAGCCACGGCTGCTCTCCGGCTGAGATGGAGCTCACGGAGCAGCCCTACAGCCACCCCGCACCTGGGCCACAGCTGCCCGGCTCTTGCCACCTGCGCTGGCCACTGCTCTTTGTAGGCACCATTTCAGTTTCTGTAATAAACACAATGCAGAAGGCCCTATGCGCTTTCTCACAGCTCTTCCGTGCATTCAGAAGGGGGCAGGCCAGGCTGGCACATAGGAGCCAGGTGTTTCCTCTATGTCACTGTTCCCCAGTTATTGCTGAAGGAAGATGAGTGTTTAGCAAGGGAGGGAATAACCTGTTTAGCTGCCCCAAAAGAATGGGCCGGTGAGTGCTTTGCAGACAGATTTGTTTGTATTTCAGGGTAGCTAGACCATTTGATTGCACTGTTGGAAAATCACAAAGCCAGAGGGAAGACAATTGCTGTCTCTGCTCAGGCCTGTTTTTCTGGCTGTGATGAGAGATTAGTGCACAAGCTGTAGTTTCTGGGGGCGGGGGTGGGGGGGACACGGACGATGCTTCTGCTTTATTTCCCCAGGCTGCAATGAGGTCACCAGACAGGAATATTATCATTATTTATCATTTGTATTATCGAAGCACCTAGGAGCCCCGAGTCCCAGACCAGGACCCCGGTGTACTAGGGTGCTGCACAAACACAGAACGAAAAGACGGCCCCTGCTCTGCGGAGCCGACAATCTCGGTATAAGACAAGAGATGACAGATGGACACAGAGACCATTAGGGGAGCACAAGGAAACAATGAGGCCATCCTGGCCAGCGGGATAGGCAGTGGTCTTCGCTCACCAGCGGTCTAACTGTTGTCATGTTGTTGGTAGGCATCACAGCCAAGGGGGGTTTTAAGGAGGGATTTGAAGGAGCACACTGAAGCAACTTTGCAGATGTCTATGGGGAGCTCCTCCCAGCTGTCAGGGGCAGCACAGGAGACGGCACAAAGGTGTTCGTTGGAAATTGTAGCAAGTGGGTGATGATGCTGGCATCACGGGCCAGTCGGAGGTGGGTGTTGACCTTTTGATAGCATGGAATAGATTGGCCAAGATTCCTGGATGCTAACCCAGGGCAGACAGCTCCTCTTAAGGGATTCATAGAGTCCAAGGCCAGAAGAGATCAATGGGATCATCTAGTCTGACCTCCTGTATAGCATAGACCATAGAACTTCCCCAAACTAATTCCTAGTGCAGATCTTTTAGAACAAACATCCATTAAAAATCGCTAGTGATGGAGAATCCACCACGCCCCCTGGCAAACTGTTTTAAACATTAATTAGCCTCACGGTTAAAAACGTGCACCTTATTTCCAGTCTGAATTTGTCTTGCTTCAACTTCCAGCCACTGGATCGTGTTCTACCTTTGTCTGATAGACTGAAGAGCCTGTTATTAAGTATTTGTTCCCCATGAACATACTTACAGACTGTAATCAAATCGCCCCTTGCCCTTCTCTTTGTTAAGCTAATTACACTGAGCTCCTGGAGTATTTCAGTATAAGGCATGTTTTCTAATTGTGGCTCTTCTCTGAATGCTCTCCAGTTTATCAACATCCTCCTTGAACTGTGGACACCAGAACAGGACACAGGAGTCCAGCAGCGGACAGAGGTAAAATAACCTTTCTCCTCCTATTTGAGATTCCCTTGTTTGTGCATCCCAAGGAGTGGACTGTGAGTAATTCCCTTAATGCAGAGGACGCCGCTTTCCAAAGGAAAACCAAACTGAGGGACTGGGATAGCACAAGGGGGCCTCTGTAACTGAGGTCCCGGCTCTTCTGTCGACCCTCCTTGTCAGCAGGTGTCAGAAACCTGCGAGGAGAGGCCGACCAACTGTCACAGGTGTGCCCTTGATGTAGGAAATGCGGGTTGGCTCCCTGGGCGTGGAGAGTACCGGGTGTGATGGATTTGGAGCTGCCTGTAATACTTAGTGAATGCCGTATGTTGAGCTGGTTATTAGGACTATTATATTGGCTATAGCAGAGCTGTGGGGAAACAAACAGGAAGGAAAGACAATCACTTGAGCTAAGTCACCCCTTGGGAGGCTCTCCTGTGCTCTCAATCTAGAGTTGGGCTCACCCAGGCTCTCTATCCAGCTCAGTCCTTTCCACCTTGGGTTTATACATACCAGACTTTGCTCCTAGCTGGGTACTCCTACACGTCACAGTGCCCGGTGTGGCATGTCCACTGGGAGCCTGCAGCCTTCTTCATGCCGCAGCAACGTCAGTGATCGGGGCATTGCTGCTCGCACTCTGCCACAGGGCCCATAAGAATCTATATAGACTAGAATAGAATCATCTCCATGCTCTGCTAGGTGCTGTAATTGTGAGCCACCGCCAGCATCTAAACCCTGCAGCAAATTTCGATTTCCCACTTGCTAAGCGGTAGGATTTTCCCTTGGGAATGGAGGGGATTTTTCTTAGCTGTAACCCAGGACAAAACAGGCTCCTGAGAACGAACACTTTTGCTGAGGGAACAGCCCATCTCTCCTAAGCATTGAGGGGCTCACGGCCAGCTTGTCAGAGATCAATTCTAACTCATTGCACATCATCATCTGAAAGTTGCAGGAGGGCGGAGTGTGCTTCGCCCTAACTACGTGAGGGCCATAAATGAAGATTATGAGCCCGTTTTGTGACTCTGATAAAGCCATTTATTGTTTAATGAGAGGGATCAGCATCTATTTGTGTTTGCCAACATCCTTATTGCTGAGCCATTGTTTAATGGTAAAATAAAGACACCGCTTTTAGCAGAGCAAGTTAGTTTGTTCATCAACAAGCCGAAGGCAGAATTTATTCATAGATTCATAGATTCTAGGACTGGAAGGGACCTCGAGAGGTCATCGAGTCCAGTCCCCTGCCCACATGGCTATCAGTGTTCCAAAAGCAACCACCAGAGTAGATGGAGAAACAAAGTAATAAGTCATTTTACCTACCTAGGGAGTGAGATGTGCAAGGATACTGGCACCAGGCTAGATGTCAAGCAACAAACATCAAAAGCAAAAACCAAGTTTCATAAACTTGAAAAGATTTGGGAAAGTAGCGTGACTGGCACCGACACAAAAATACAAATTTTTAACACTGGCATCATGTTTCTCATCCTTCACGGAGCAGAGTCATGGAAATCTACAAGATCTGTGAAAGATCTTCAGTCCCTTTGAAAGCGTTTCATGCAACATCAGAAATTCTAAGGAGAACAAACCAACTTAAGCCACAAACATGGTAAGAAGAAGAGGGATGTATTTAAAGTACACGTTAAGGATGCCACTAACTTGATTTCTACATCACGTGATATGCGAACACCACCTGGGAAGAGGTTGACGTAGAGAAACATCACACGGAACAATAGAGAGAGAAGCCAAATCCATGAACATGACACTCAGAAGTCTGAACAGACCAGCACAAGACCAAAATAAATGGCAGAAATTGTAGGCCAACCTATATGCCTAAGGGCACAGAAGGATAAAGGAAGAAGGAAGAAAAAATATAAAAACAATCAACACATTAATCCTCAACCCTTTTCCAGCACCTTCCTCTACAGATCTCAAAAGGCTTTCCTGGTATTAATACACAACATCCCCCTGCAAGACTGCTGAGGAGACTCCCCCTTATACAGAGGGGCAGGCACTGAGGTGGGAGGAAAAATTAGCATGCAACTACTTGGAGCGGACAACCTGGCTGGGCCTCTAGGAACCCAATGGGCTGCATCCCAGTGCAGTCCATCCTCCCCATGACGAGCCAGGAAGAGCTTGGTCAAATAACCAACCATTCCCAGAATATGATGGTGCTCATCCCTAGGGAACATATCCCGTTCCTCCTGGAACGGGCCATGTGGTTTCATCTATGGGTGGTGAGAAAGTTTAGCATGTTCTGAGTTTGGGGAAAAGGCTTGTTCAAAGTTCCTGGTATGATTAAACATTAACTCTGATGTTCCTTTGTATTAATTTTTTTGTCTCCACTCTGTAGCACCAGAATAATGGTTATTTTGTAACAACGAAGGGGGGAAAAGGGGGAGTGCACTGGGGATGGCTAATGCTCATGGGAATCTTCATCTCAGGGGAAATTATTCCTACCTGAATGCCAGAAAGATACATTCAAAATTCTGCCCCCAACCTTTGATAATAAACCAACAATGCTTTAGTTGCTCAAATGAAAGAGCTATTAAATGCAAAACACTTTGCAAACAATACGTTAAGCCTCACAAGAGCTCTGCAATCTAGATACTATTATCCCAATTTTCAGATGCAGCACAGATTAAGGAAGCACCTTGCCCAAGGTTACAGAGCAAATCAATGTCATAGATGGGACTAGAACCCAAGAATCCTGATTTTGAATCCCTTGCTTTGATCAGCAGGCAATACAGAGGTGGTGTGAATTTAGGTCAATACGCATATGGACTGCTTAGATCCGAAGCACAGGATAAACATCTAGAAAGATCCAGGTGATCTACAGGGCACAGCATGAGTCTGGTAGTGGACATTTTAGGAGAAATCACATCATCTGATTGGGAAGGATCTTTGGGGTAACCACAAACTCACCGGCACCCCACTGGATCTGCACGTTCCGCAAGAAAGCGTGGTTTTAAGGAGCCCTGAATGTATACATGCCCATTGTCAAGATCAGTAGGTGGCATCTGAAAGCTGGCCTGAGAGCCCTGCAGTCTAGATAGTTATTTATACTGTGGTGCCGGATGGAGGCCCTACGGTGCTAGGTGCTGCACAAACAGAGATGCAGAGGGGGTCCCTGTCCTGAAATGCAATAGGAAAGCAGCAGCACCAAGTGAATGTGACCAACCCAAGGAAGGATGGTGGGAACTATAATTAGATCATGTGGTAGTTCCAAAATCATTAAAGCCTCTGCAATAAGCCCCCCCGTCTGCTGAACAACGTGGCCCCCGTTGGAGACAGATTTCTGGTGGGTGTCACATCAGAGATGGGGCTTGAGGCGGTACTGGAAGGAAGCGAGGGGCAGTGGTGCTAGGAATCAGTTCTATAAAGAGAGCATTTCATCCCTAAGTGGTAACCTGGAAAAAAGTTCCCAGAATGAGCATCACTGAAAGAGCAGGGGGCAAGTGGGCAATGTGATAAGAGATCAGAGCAGCAGATAATTAAGGGAGTGAAGCTGGCAAGCCGAAAGCATATCAGGTGACAGATACTATCTATCTATCAAGTTACTCCTGAGCCTTTGTTTTGAAAGCTCCCAGGGAGTCAGGTATTTACACTTCGCTGGAGGCGCCAGTAGCTAAAGGAAAAGACTCTGGCCTGTTTTCGCAGCTGCACCTCTTGAGGTCAGAATAACCCTTCAGGGTAGAAATGCAAGACAATAGCCCCACCTGTTTACCTTTGTGTTTTGATGTCACTGGAGGGGAGGGGGGCAGGGAAAGACTAGCGGGCAGCATTCCAGGGATGGAAGATTCCAAAATCAGAATTGATTGATCCTGGAGGTTCCCCCTGAAAGCCTTCCTTAAGGGACACCCTCTCCCCTAATGAGGCCATCATTTGACAGTTCCCCCCATGCTGACAGACTCTCTGGCCTTCAAGCCCAGCATCTCTGAGACCCATGGATCCCACAAGCCAGGCTAGGGTTTGTCACTATGGTTCAGAGGCCTGGAGCTGGCTGAGTAGCCTACATACTGCAGGTTCCCGAGGTGCCACTCTCTCGCAGCCAGTTGCCTGCTAGCGCCAGCTGACTGTGCATTTAATGCTGCAGTTCAGCCTAGGCGAGTCTCTGAAAGGCGAGTCCTGGAGTGTAAGGTTCAGATTCACCATGGAACTGACTTTCCACAACTCCCATGAATATTAAGTCAGAGGCTTAATCCGGCCTCACATGTCCCTTTAAAACAGCTCTGACCCTTTCACTCAGAGCCTCAACAGTATGCAGAGGAGGGAGGGAGGCAGTGAGAGGCGACATCCTTTTATCCCCCCCCCCCATTATTTGGGAGGAAGAAGTGCTGAAGCAGAGAGAAAAGCATAACGAATGAGTGGCTGGGATCACAAAACCACCCTTCCTAAGTTGTCAGCTGGCCAAGAGACAACGGGATATATTTAAGTAACAAACAAATGCATTTCAGAAGC
Organism: Terrapene triunguis; assembly: GCF_002925995.2. Classification (NCBI taxonomy): domain Eukaryota; kingdom Metazoa; phylum Chordata; order Testudines; family Emydidae; genus Terrapene; species Terrapene triunguis. The sequence goes on from NW_020664725.1 coordinate 13,574,635, forward strand.
AGCACCCACCTCTCCAGCTGGGTGGTGACAATCACATGGGGGTTTGAATCATGCGTGTTCTGTTTTAGGCTATAAATGTTGCACACATTTCTTTAGCAAAAAAGTCTCACCTTTCGTAAGAACACCCATGTCCTGATGACTGAGGAGTCAATATGCAGAAGGCAGGAACAACAGGAACCCACTGTTCCTGGGCATTCAATCTCCTTGAAAACATGGTGTTTCCTTTCCCAGCTCCATTCCCCCACCTGCAAACCGCCTCCCAGTTCACAGTGCTCTGCTGCACTCTGGCTTGAACCTTTAACCATTTAGGCTTGGTCTACACTAAACCCCCAAATCGAACTAAGGTACGTGAATAACGTAGCTGAAGTTCGAAGTACCTTAGTTCGAACTTACCTCGGTCCACACGCGGCAGGCAGGCTCCCCCGTCGACTCCGCCGTACTCCTCTCGTCGAGCTGGAGTACCGCAGTCGACGGCGAGCACTTCCTGGTTCGACTTATCGCGTCCAGACAAGACGCAATAAGTCGAACCCAGAACTTTGATTGCCAGCCACCGAACTAGCGGCTGGGTGTAAACATACCCTTAGTCCACTTCAAATTGAAATTGACCAATTAACACTAAATTCCACAGAAATTGAATGTGGGCTCATGGGGGGGGGGGGGGCCTAGCTCTATGGATAATAAGGGAAGTTTACATCCCTGTTCACGTTGGGATACTAAGAAGTGAGAGGTTTAGTTAAATCTTTGACCCAGGTTTTGGATCCCAGTATCCTGAGGTGGAAGGGAATGACTGGTGGATTATGGAGTTGTGTTACTGCCTCTCTGAGCGTCCTGCATGAATCGGTGCAATATTGTTGCATGTACCCCAGATGCCTCGCAATGACTTATTGTTTCTGAACACAACTATCCATTCTCCCATTCTTCACACGGCAAAATGGCTGGATGTAGCCAGCCAGCAACTAGACATTTTGCAGTTGAGACGTGCCACATGCTTTGGAGGAAACAAACAATTCACCCCTAGTTACACCCGATTGACTTGAACAAGATTACCAGGGAGCAGCTAAAGGGAGATTTTTGACCTTGGTCTTTCACCGTAACATTTAAGTGCTCATGTACAGGCAGAAACCATGCATTTCACAGTATTTAGAGTAATTTCTGTCACCCAGCTCTTCCAAGAAAGGTCACGGAAAAGCCAAGAAAGAGTCCCAAGCACAATCTGAAGAATTTTATTCATTTATTTATTTAGATTTGTGTAAGAAAATCTACTTCTCTCCAGCCATTTAACAATTTCTGAACGAACACACTCCATACAAAACCCCCCCAAAATCTAAACAAGAAAACGGATCAACAAATTCAATGGCACATTCCAGCCAACATGGCAGTGAAAATCATCTGCTGTCTATGAAAAAAAATTTCCTACTCATTTCAGAGACCTAACCCTTCCTTCATCTCAGGGTCCTGCCCCAAAACACCAGAGAAAAATCAAGGGGGGTATTGCAGGGTGCCCTGAAGTACAACAGGTTATCTTGGACCAAGAATTGAAACTGGCAGTGAATTCCAGTCAGGGGGCCTTCATGGAGAAGGTCCTGTGAGCAGGGGGTTCTAGCTTGATTTACAGAAGGGACTTGCCTCCACATGGCAGGTTAGCCTGAAAAACAGGGTGCATTTACTTCTTTCATGATCATTTAAATTTGGATCCCATTCAGGCTTTAATCAGTTTGAAGTGTGTGTAAGTCTGCCCCGCCCTTCACAATTCTCTGCAAGTCCCGACTGATTTACAATGCCCCATCCCAGTCAGGGCCCTGTAAGCGACTGTCGATGAGTCACATACAGGAACTACTGGCTCCGTTCCCAGTGTGCACAGCAAATGGAATGCAGCAGCAGCTGTGGAAGACCCTTCCCCATGCCCGTTATCAACCTGCAGTGCCCTAATGTGGAAAGCAGCTTAGCCCTCCTGGTGGTAGACACATGCTGTCTCTGCTTCATAGACCTGTAGAAGATCAGGATGGAAGGAACCCCTGGTGTTACCTTGTTCAGTCACCTTTATCAGACTACTCTACCCGATGCTGTTCTACACTCTATGAATGTAGAAAATCCTGACTTGCTACAGAACATTTCAGCTCATGAAAACTCTTGAGACAAGTATGTGTCAGAATTTCTTCATGTGTTTCCTGCTGCTGGCAATGGGGTTGGGTGTCAGCTCTCTGGTCAAGTAGAGTGTAAAAGAAAGTGCAGTCATCATTCTTAAATACATAACAGTAGAAGAGAGACTTCCTGAGTAGATCAGCCATCCACCCTTGCACCCAGGAGGAAAGCAAAGATGGAAGGGCGTGGCTCAACTGAGGTGCTGTTTCCCACTAGGAGAACAGTTTGCCAGTAACAAAGAGTGACAGCAGGTGGACGGCTGCCAGGAGGAAGGAGCTGGCCTGCACCGTGGAGACGGAACTGGTGGTGCTGGCAGGTGTGGTGGGTGTGTTTGTCGTCGATCCAGGTGAGGCTGTAGATGCTGAAATGCAGAAGCAAACCAGGATTAGAAATCAGTGGAGTGGATGGGCTGTGGGCTCACCGCAAGATGGTGCGTCAATTCCTGTTGCTGCATGTATGGCTCAGAAATTGGGGTCAGATCTGCCCCTGGGGTAAACTGGCATTGCTCCATTGAATTCAGTGGAGCTTTGCAGATTAAAAGGATTCGAAGATCCTGTCTTAGTTGCCTTGGGGCGGGGAAGAGGTCTCTCCCTTCCATGGAATAAGTATAAAAGGTATCAAGGACAGCGGAGGTCCCTTTGATTTGGTGTGTGGAGCCACAATCTCAACAGTGTCCGTGTGTGGGGCAGAGAGGTTAAGCAGGAGGACACATCCCATGCCTTGTGCCAACATCACAGGACAGCACCTGCTCCCTCCCTCATCATTTCACTGATGGTACCACAATAGCATGTGATTTCATAGATTCATAGATTCTAGGACTGGAAAGGTCCTGGTGTCCCATTTCCTGGTGTCCAGTTGGACAACGGGCTGAGTGCCAAGCAGGGCCTATTGGATCTGTATTCAAAGGCCCCATCGGATCAGGCTGGGAGGTGCTGTTCCGATCAGAACTCTCCTTTGTGTGTCTGCAGCAGGCAGCAGCTGTTGGTGACCATCCGTTAAGGCTCCGAATACGCCTCTTCATGAGACAGCCACATTGAACAAGAACAGGATTAGCTTTGCTCTGAACACAGTGATATCCTCCTGCTACAGGAAGGAAATGGCCTGAAAATCTTCCGGATAGATTTACTGGGAATTAGTCTGTAGTGTGCCGTTTAGTTCCTGTAATCAGTTCTTACTGTGCTCAGGTGCACAAGAGGAGGAAGCTGCAGGCAAATGATGATCCTCTAGAGGTGTAAGACACCATAGCTTTAGTGCAGTGGAGGGAGTTATGCCCTTTACACCATTTGAGGATCAGGCCTCTTACTGAAGCCAATGGAGTGATGCTGATTTACACCAGCTGAGGATCTCCCATTTAGATCTACTCTATCTTTTAAAGCCAGCTGAAATTTTTTCAAGATGTCAATGACATTTTTGTGACCCCCATTTTTGTGCGGGTACCAATTTTCAACTGGCTCTAATGCCTTTGCCTTATATTTCGTTACAGGAGAGAATGGGTTTGTGTCTTGAAAAAGATGGAATCGATTCTTATCTCTTAAAAGCCACAATAAAAAAAATGAATCTGTTCAACTGTATTGTCATTTGACACATGCATATTAGGCTGATTTACCTGTATTCAGGGTTGTCTTCTGGAGCTGGGGAAGGGTAGAGTCATTGGAAAAAGTCACAAGCACCCTGTGCAAAATAAAGGAACAACAGACATCAAGGGTTTGGTCTCACTAATACGTCTGTTCCCTAGAATAATGTAGGCCACAATAAAGGTAGATAAAGGGAGGAACAATAAAGTCAGAAAGAGATTACTTTTATTGAGCGAATATGATAAATTTCCCTATTATCTTTTGTTTCTATGACATTTCGTCAGTCACTATTTGCCATCAATACTCCTGCCATTTATTGCTTTACAGCACTTTCCAATGTTTGTCCCAAGCTGCAAGTCTGTTGATGCCAGCCATTACAATTAAATATAGAACTAATGGTTGTAAATAACCACTGCACTCTTTCCTTTCTCAGTCATTAGCCTGATAGGCCTTATCTCTGGTAAATATTTCCCACTGATGCAACTCCATTAGTTAGTGTAGACCAGTCTGGTACAAGTCCATTTGGTTCGGTCGAGTCGCTCTGGATTTTCACCCATTGGGGGTAAATGCAGTCAAATGAGAATTGGGAGCACACAGAGGGGTTTGTTCCAACTCCAGCTCTTAACAGAGGAGTCATGGGACAGGTGCATGGTTAAAATGGCCTGCAAAGGCATAAGCTGTGGGAACAGCCACAACTGAATACTTAAGGACTTCGGGGCTGGGGCTTTTTGGGGGTGTGTGTGTGCGCATACAGTACCTAGTACAACAAAGTCCTAGTCCATGCTTACAGCTCATCGGTGATGAATTTACTGATTGTTTTGTGGTTGAGGTGCACTCCCCCCCCCCCCAAACCTTTCCATTAAAGCTTTTAATCAAAGCAGACACAGCTCGGCTGCCATTTCATGCACCCCTCCTGCAGAACATAGCTCTGCTCCCCATACGCCGTCTCCTCTCCCAGGTAAGGAAGAGCATTACCTTATTTCCACAGGGGCTGACCCACTGGTTGGAGATGTCCATTGTACTGTGGCTGTGTTGGTGATATTTTGCTGCACTACTGATAGGCTGTTGCTGCAGTTCACAACTAGAGCGTCCCACTGGCCCACAGAGGAGTTCTGGGAATTGAGGGCCTGCAGGATAACCAAGCTGCCGCCCACGACTCCACTGATGGTTACTAGAGAGAAGATAGAGGAGGAAAAAGTAAGTTCTCTGTGCTGAGAAACAGCACCCACAAAACCCCACCAGGCTCCAGGGGTTTTGAGAGAAGCAGAGAATGCTGCGATCTATGGGGTGAGGGCTTTGGTGCCTCATGACACGCCGCCCGCCCCAGGGAAATGTCAAGTTCCCAAGAGGAATAGCCACTCATCCACATGGGTCTGAAAGAAGATTCAGACACAAGGGGAGCAGGACAACTGCTTTTAGCCTAAAAATCTAAGCAGCAGAAGACTTTGGAGCCCGGAGTCCTCCCATTCTCCCCTAAGCTGATAGGACCAGGCCCGGTCATTCCTCCTTGCTACCTTGTACAGTTCTACTGCACCTCACTGCAAAGACTGGGGCTCTCTGTCAGTCTTACTAGTACCCCTAGCCACAGCATCTTTATTACAAAGACCATCTAGTCAGTGGGCTACTCACTGTATAAGGAAAGCTACTCCGTAAGCAGCAAAGCAGGCTCCAAGGTGTCTCATTGTAACCCCTGATGATGGGAAAGGCTCCCTTTGGCAATGGAAATTCTCAGCTTGAGGGAGAGTTTATCCTGAGCCACGTTTCAAAGAAACCAGCCAGACTGCCAGGTGCCAACAAGATAAATGTTAACTAGCACCAGACTGTGTGTGCATGTGTGCCTGCGCTCTCATGTTAATTAGAGCCAAGTTTGGTTGCAAGTGGCATTTGGAATGAAATTAATCTGCAGTTGTGTTCAATTCTTTTTGGTATAGAAATGAAAGAAAACAAAAAAACAACCAACCAACCAAAAACAAACAACCCCACACAACACCTGGAACCATCCCTAACTTTACAAAGTGGCTGCTCATTGTGTCAGATCCTGACCTAGTGGCAAGAAGCATAGCTCCACTGATTTCAGATGCAGATACGCAGATTTACACCAGTTGAGGGTAAACCACTTCTGTGTAGGAACCAGAGTGTCTGTCAATCCAGACATTTATTCAGCACTGGGGGCTTGATCCTACTCATTTTGAAGTCGATGGAAGATTTGCCGACAAGACCAGGATCAGGCTACTAATCACTGTATCAGAGGGTGCATAAAAAGCAGTGAAAGCAACTTCAGGGCTGGTTTTCACCACCTAACACCCAAACAGAACAGCCCCAAACAGCCTCCAGCAGTGCTTACATGATCTGAAGGGGGGGTGGGGCAGGGCGCAGAGCAGCTTTGGTAAAACAATGCAACCCAGCTCAGTTTAAAACTTATTTATTTTTGCTAGATCTGTGACCCTTTGTGATCCCTGCCCTCACCCCCTTTAAGCCCTGGCCTCCACACCTTTGTCCTTTCTTCTATTTCCCAAGGAAAGAGTGAATTCTCATAGTGAGGGGGGGGAAAATCACCCCAAATGTCATGCCTTTTCAAACAACCAGTTTCCAAGTCTTGCTGCGCAGTTTTGGAAGATATAAAAAAACCGAATCCCAGCTGCAGGCAAGGAGAGAGCATCTGCCAGCGACCCTGGAGAGCACTGACATTAAAGCACAAACGATTATTGATACCTTTCTTTATATGTTTCCCACCTGACATAAAAGCTGCTCAAATACATGCTCAATCTTGCACCTTGCAGACACCATAAAACTCAAGAGAACATCCAGGCAAAGCGAGCTCTATGCAGAAGGAAAGTTCCTAGATCCAGAGAGAGAGTCAACTTACCACTGTAGTTTGTGTTTGCCATGTAGACAGCAGGGTTCACAGATAGATTGTAAGAGCCAGGATTAGTGGTATTCTGGATAAGTTGACAAGGATCCTGCAAATAGACGGGGGAAATCAGAGCCCCAAGGAAGAGCAATTGCAGTGTGGAGATAAGGGCTGCCATGATGAGCTTTGCTAGTCCCTCTGCTTCTGTTAAGAACACACCTGTACTGGGGAGGAGTGCCAGATGCAACACTATTTATACTGGCTTCTTGATGAGGCAGATGCAGATTTCTCCTCCCTCTCCAGCTCACTTACCCTGAATGGGAGGTTCCACGTGGTCACATTTTTGGAGTTTACTTCCTTCTACCTGCTCAGCATCTTAATTAACGATCTGGCTTGAAAAGAGGAACTAGCTGCTAAGAGTTACTTTAGCACTGGGCCTTTTACATCTCATTGAAGCATCTGTGGATTTGAAGAGCAAGTCTCCCCCCCTCTCCCCCCCAAGCCCTTTAAGCCAGCCCTTTGCACAGGGGAGCGTTGTGTGGTGTTGATGCTTCACCCAGGCAGCTGCAGAAGTGCGAGACTGAGGGAGGGAATGGCATGGAACATACATGTGTCCCAGTGTCCAGGCCGACATGGGCTTCAGCTCCCAATGGGGGCAAAGCACGAAGTGATAGTTCTTCCCGGTGCAGAGATACAGGCCAGTACAATCACCAAGTCTGTTTGGAGTAAGAGGGAGTGAAGGGCTGGGCCCTCAGTGGCCCCTCTTGGGAGCCGTGTGAAAAGGCTGTGTGTGCTGGATTGGGGGGTCACACGCACCCCTCAGATCTCAGCCCCACAGCAGTGCAAAGAGCCAAAGTCACAGTATGACTTTCCCATACTGTGGCCCTCTACTGAAGCTAGAGCGCCTGTTGTAAAGTACTCTAGAAATAAATAAGGATAAAACCAAGAGGGGTCAACAGAAAGTCAAGAAGATTCTAGGGAAATTGCTCTAAAAGCCTACAGAGATAGAGCCTCAGCCGGTGTAATTCAACCTCTCTCAGTTGGAGGATCTGGGCCCATAGAAAAGAATACAGCAGATAGATTTTTTCCCTCTTAGATTCTAGTGGTTCTTTTGACATTCCCTGCCCCCTAGACTTCTATAGCAGGGATAAAATGATCTCTTCAGTTATAGAAGGTTGTTCAATAAACCTATAGCACAGGGATCATTTTCTATTACATGATGTAGGACTTTCCATCCTCTTCCCCTCTCACTTCCAACTCCAGTGCCACAAAATTTGTTGGGTGGTAGCCAGAGAATTTGGTGACATGAAAGAGGTTCCTATTCAGTCATAAGTCCTATTTGTATTAAGGAGGATGAAAGCAAATGGCCTTTAATGGGATGCTTGGTTCAATGCCATGATCTCAGTGCAAAAACCCTGACTCATTGTGGTGGCAATTTTATTTCTTCTTCCTTTTTTTAAAGTTTTGCAAAGGTTATATTCTTTCGTTTTCTGGCTGTGATGGGGTAGGGAAGCAAGAGACCAGGGATTTACAGAACCGGTTCAGAACATTCCTTGACAGCCATCCGAATTCTTTCTGTATATGCAGAGGATTTTTGATGTCTCCCTAGCCCTTGTTGCAACATCAGCAGGAGGAACTTCAATGCTCTGTGAAATTTCATGTACGCAAGAGTTGGCTAATGGGTGACTTTGCGGTCGGAGATAGAAGAGGGAGAGCTTCTTTCTTTGAAGGGAAGTAAGAGGAATTTTTCACTGCTGAGATCATGCTGATAGCTTGTGGTATCTGCTTCAGCAACTGGTCTCCTGGGTTTGTTGACCTGACATTGATTGGCCACATGGTAAATGGCATTTTTTTTTAAATGAGTCTATCTCAGCGAGGAACTATTCTATTCTGCAGTTTAATGCAGGTCCTTACACCACACCTATATCAACAGTGACTAATTTGCCAGATATCCCCAAAACCTCCAGCTCTCAAGATTTCCCCTGAACCTCCTGCATGTCTCCTGAAAGTACTGAAATAGGATCCTGATTCAGACCAGGGGTCTGAGACTCTACAAAGGTACTAGAATAATTACGGGATCTTTATACACCAAATGTCCCGCAAGAGCTGTTTCTTATGAGGCCTTTATAATGATACAGAGATAATCCAGACAGGGGGTATATGTCAGATAATGTATATTTACCCTTTAATTTACATTAACGGGGTAACAACTCTAAGGGCTTGTCTATACTTACACGCTGGTTCGGCGGCAGGCAATCGAACTTCTGGGTTCGATTTATCGCGTCTTGTCTGGACGCGATAAATCGAACCCAGAAGTGCTCGCCGTCGACTCCGGTAATCTTGCTCAGCGCGAGGAGTACGCGGAGTCAACGGGGGAGCCTGCCTGCCGCGTCTGGACCGCGGTAAGTTCGAACTAAGGTACGTCGACTTCAGCTACGTTATTCACGTAGCTGAAGTTGTGTACCTTAGTTCGAATTGGGGGGTTAGTGTAGACCAGGCCTTATATAGAGACTGAAGCCCAGATACCAGAGCAGAAAGCTCAGAAGCTCATAGACAGCCTGGCGTTTGATACACTCCCACCCGTTATTCTGAAAACAGTTTGAGGAATAACCCAAATGTGCCAACAATTGGTTTGCTGATATTACTATTAGGTTAACAGGGGTTTTTTGGGGGGCGGGGGAGAGGGCGGGAGGGTTTGGAGACTAAGAACAACAGTTTTCAGAATTTAATAGCCAAGTTCCAACTCAGTGGACAAAGGCAGTTTTGATTTAGGTGTCTAACTTGAGGCTGTCCAGTTTGACATATTGGACCTACTTTCTTAGCCACAGTTCCTGGCTTGGAAGCCGGCTGTGAAAAGATGGATTCCAGAGATCTGGGGATGAGCCCAATATTCCAGGTTCAGGGGTGTTCGTATGTCAGTGCTGCATTTCATGGGCTCCGGTTGGGAGGTTTGTACAACTTGTCATGAAGAGACAGGGCAGCATGACAGGGTAGGGGGGAACTTGTTCTACTTAGATGTGATTTCTGTCACAAACCCCTAAAGAAAACCCCAGAATGAGGGGGACACACAAATTATTCTTGCAGGAAAATGCCAAATGCTGTGGGATTGGGATTGGTTCCTTTAGCATCAAAGACTTTTTGGAAATCTGTCTCATGAGCCTACTTTTCTAATATAAATAATTCTCAGCAATAAAAGGCAGGGGCACACCAAACCTATGCGGAACATAAGGACTAAACTGAGAGACATCCCTCAAAATGAAGGGGATATTGGACAGGTTTCTTCCCTTTCCTTCTCCCCCTCACACAGGGGATATCCCTTAGCGCCTCCCAGGATACGTAGGCTTTTTCCATGACCTCATTCAAGGCCTTGTTACTCCTGACGTCCTCTGTTATCCCCAGCTTTGATAATCATTAACTTGTCGTTTCTATTTATTCACTTAGTGACTTTCCAACCGACTGGGCTAATTAACTGGGGTGCAAGAAAGGCTGTGTTTCACTGGTAGATGCACAGACTCCTGCCTGCACCCAAACCTCTGTGCAGCACTTCAGTAAGGCAACACTGGAGACCGAATGAGGAAGTTCAAACTCCCAATTTCATCGTTTCAGGCCAGAAGGCTCCATGAGTTCCCCTCGTTTGACCTCCCGTGTCACACAGGCCGTTGTTTTTCATCCAGATCCACCTATATTGAGCCCAAAGACTTTAGACAAAAGCATTTCAGCCCTCAGGAGACTAAATGGTGTGCCACATTGAGAGAATGGGAGAGACCCAGGCCCCAGCAATGGCAGGGAATTGATTAGGTGAGATATACCCAGATGCATGCATGATCCCCATGCCGCAGAGGAAGGTGAAGTCCCCAGTCCCCCCTGCCCAGGTCCCAGCCAATCTGACCTCAGGGAAAATTCCTTCCTAACCTCAAATCTGACAATGAGTGTGACCCTGAGCATGTGAGCAAGATCCACCAGCTAGGCAGCTAGAAACGGGATTCTCTGTGCCCCCTCAGGGTGTCCTGTCCGTTTCTACCTGTGGTCAATCTCTGATGTTTCAGGCTGGCCAACTGGCCCCCCTCACCACATCCAGCCAATTGAGTACTTACTGGGGAAAAAAGCTCCTTCCTGACTCCTGCAGGTGACCAGCTGAAGCCCCGAAGCATGATTTGATTATAGCCATTATCTTAATGCACAGCTGCTAGTGTACAATGAGGGCATTGCCCGTGATCTGGCCTAAGCTTTCCACCTCCCAACACAGATGAGTCCCAGCCAGAGATATTAGAGCTCCACAGCCTGCCCCAGCCAGCTGATTTATGCAGCAGCTTGTTTGCAAAACAAGTAAATGATTCAGAGAAAAGAAGGTGACCCCTCCCCCCCCCACAAAAGGACAAATGCCAAGGACAATGTGCAGGCAAAGCCCTCCATTGGGAGGGCATCCGGAAAGTCCTGATTAAGAGAACAGAAAAGGGGCAGGAAAGCCGTCCTGAAACAATGAGGCAGAAGATGTGGTGGGGAGTTATGCACCAGTGAGCAATGCTGACCGATCCCAGCTTGGAGTGGACATTAATTCCTCGCCGAAGAGAGCTGGAGGCAGTGAGAGCCTGATCAGCTAAAAGGATTCTCGGTCAGACCTACAGTTCCAGAGGGCTGTCACCGAAAAGGAAGCTAGCAGCTTTTAAAAGCATTTGAAATGGAAAGAGGCAGTTTGCAGGGACCAGACTGGGAACAGGGGGGTCTAGGTTCAATCTCCAACTCTGCCACAGCCTCTCTGAGTGACCCTGGGGCAAGTCACTTAGCCTCGTTGGGTCTCAGTTCCCCACCTGTAACATGGGGATGTTAATGCTCCTGTTCTCCCTTGCAAGCTCCTCAGGGCCAGGAAGGTCTCTTCCTGTGTCTACGTACTGTGCCCAGTGCAATGGGGCTAGTCCTCGCCTTTAGGTGCTAGCGTAATACAAACAAGCCATAGGTATGGTAATGGAGATTGGCACGAAGGAATCGCTGGGCCTGAAAATCTACTTGGAAATAGCAACTCAGGTAGCGGTCCCCTTGCAGGATGGGCTGTGTAAATTGTGGACTCATCCCTGCTTACCCTCTGCGACCCCTTCCTTTCCCAGTACCTTGAGGCACAAGAGCGGGTGTGAGTCCTAACAAGGACACAGTTTGAGGTGAACAGGAAACAACATTAAACGCAAACGACTTGGCAACAAAACAGGATGGAAAAGAACAGCCGAGGAAGGTGCTTGTCTGGATTTTGCAAGAACAGCTTCACCTTGGACCTGATTCCTTCAGGTTGGTTTCGTCTGACACAGCCACGTCAGAGCCACGCCCTGTCCTCTGGCCAATAGCAATGACTAACATATGAGGTCGGAGGAGTAGGTGAAGTTGGAAATAGATACAAAATCTGAGTCCTCTGCCCCAGGGTAGGAGATTCATTCCTAAAAGGGAAATACCCTACAGCTCACGTCAGAGAACCACGGCAATGAGCACATGACGTAAGATGAGACTTAACAGCCATAAATCCAAGAACAGGCTGTGTCTGTGGAGTTCTCGGGCCCTGTATGCTGCTGGGAGTACAAGGTTTCCCAAGAGTATTCTTCACCCAGATTGTACAACAGAATCCGAGAGTCCTGTTAGTGAATCTGAACGGGGCGCCCCACCTTTCTGGAGCAGTCTCGGGGCCTGAGTCAGTGTAAATTACTCAATCTTCCCAACTATAGGTGCCGACTCCATGGGTGCTCCGGGGCTCAAACACCCACAGAAAAAAAAATAGTGCTTAGCACCCACCAGCCACATGGGTTCTGCTCCTAACTCCTAACTCCTGCCTCTTCCACTGCTCCCGGGGGCTCTTGTAGCAGTCGGCGACTCCTGCTGTGTAACAGGGGTGCAGGAATTTCCACCTGGGCCTTCCCCACGATTCCTTAGCTGAGGTAGGGGAAATGCAGGGAGAAAGGACAAGTGACGTGCCCACGGTCAGGAGGGGAATGCAGGCGGTGTTTGCCTCCCAGTCCCATGCTCAGAGCATCCCCCTCACCTCGACATCCCGACCCCCTGGGATGGTCCCAGATGCATCCCAAAGGGAAAATGTAGCCTGTAGGAAACTGACCGTGTCACCTCGCTGGCTAAGTCTATTGCTGATATAGTGTTAGCGCTTCCAGGCCTCTCTCGATCGCTGTGGCCTGTGGTTCCCAGAGGGAGCACTGCTGGTCTGGAGAATCCTGTGAAGAGCTGGGGCTACCTGCGAATTAATGGAGCCACCTGAAAAGAGCCTTTGCAGAGAGCGATGGGGTGTATATTCGAGGACACGAATGCTAAGGGGGAGTAAAGGGAGCTGCTGGCAGGACCAGCCCCAAAGCCACAGGGAAGGGTCTCATTCTGGGTGAATTTCAGCAACTCTCAGCAGCAGACATTCCTCCAAACCATCCGCCAAAGAATACCAGCTCCATTTCCTCTGTAGGGACAACAGGCCAGGGCCCCGCTCTGCACTGAGCCCAGGAGGGGAACTTTTAAAGAACACTTTAATGGCTTGCCTGAGCTTTTTGGAATTAAATGAAAACAACAGCCATGGGATGTAAGCTGCAGGATCCTCTTTCCCCGGGGCAGACAGCAGGAGAGTGAGTCTTCCAAACTCCACCACAAACCACCTCTGTGTCCATCAGCCTCACGGCTCCATGTCCCACATCTAAGAAGCGTTTTCAAAATGAAGCTCAACAGCAGTTTGTCTCTGAAGAAGGGATTTGGGGAGGTTCGGCATTGCCCCAGGCCACATTCCAGGTGTCTTTTCAATTTGGCTTCAGACATTTTAGATAAAGACTCATTAGTCTCTTACACCTCTTCTCTCTCTCTCTAAAACGTTTGGTTTCTCTACCCATCCCCTACTAATATTTTTTGGGGTAAAACTAAAGGACGGAGCTAAATTTTTGCAAATGTTGGGAACGTTGGAGCCGTGGCAAAACTTGCCCATTTTTAAGCAAACTCGTGCACCCCGCAACCCCCGTCTCTGGAAGAGGCAGAAGCTGCCTCTTGCATGTTGACGGAGCCCCTGGCGACTGCCCGAATGGAGCAATGGGAATTGCACCTAATCATAAACAGACTCAGCGATGACTTCCTCATACACCAGTTACACCCAACATGCACATAAAGTCAGAAGGGAGGGAGCAGCAGCCGGGAGCCCCGAGACTGTCAGCACACCCCCAGCTAAATGTGGCCCTGTGTTGAGGAAACAGAGATGAGCCAGGATGACTCAGACTCCGGTGCAATTTTTGTATTACTGCAGTTACACAAGAAAGATCTGAGCTCATGCCGGTGGTGTGCTTTGCTGGAGGCACAGAGAGAGGGAGGGTCAATGAGAGAAGCCTCCGCAGTGCCAGCCCCCACATGGAAACGGCTATAATGAAGGAGCCCTGGGCTGCGTTACACAGAGCAACGTGGCCTTTGGGTCTGGCACGGTCTGGGTAGATGACCCCTCAGGCAGCACTGCTCAGGAAATCCTGCCCACATCTTCTCTTTGCACCCCCTCTGGCCTGGGTGGTTGATCCCTTAGTTGTCCTGTTTCTCTGGGAGGAGCCGCAACTGTATAGTGAAACAAGGATTAGAAGTGTGTTCCCACCTGCCACTGAGCTGTGGGGGTGTGTTCAGAACTCCTCGGTGTGGCCTGATGCCCCTTTCCCAACCCAAGACTAGTGCAGCACCCAGGGCCGGCTCCAGGGTTTTTGCCGCCCCAAGCAGCCCCCCCCCCTCCAAAAAAAGCCGCAATCGCGATCTGCAGCACTTCGGCGGCAATTCGGCGGGAGGTCCTTCACTCCGAGTGGGAGTGAGGGACCCTCCGCCGAATTGCCGCCGAATAGCTGGACGTGCCGCCCCTCTCCGGAGTGGCCGCCCCAAGCACCTGCTTGCTAAGCTGGTGCCTGGAGCGGCCCTGGCAGCACCCAGGGGACGAGCTGCTCCCAAGAAGACCCTGCCCCACTAACAAGCCGCGTGCAGAGTTATCTCCACCTCTGGATTTCCCAGGAGACCCAGAGCTCTTTGGGGCAGACACCGCCTGGATTTAAACAGGGTCACCTGGTGGGTGTTTAAATAAGACCCGTCAGGAACATCCTGCTGGGCACGACAGGGCTGAGTTTGTGCCCTCTCCGGTGCTACACAGATCATCCGCCCCCCCGCTCCAGTTCTTGGGTTTCCCCCTACCCTGAGCAGAATCGGATACTACTGGGGCTTTCCATCTCAGAGATGCTCCCTGTGATCCCTGGGGCACATAAAAGCAGAAGAAGAATGGAAACGGAAAGCACCACGCTCAGAAACCTTAACCTTCCCTCTACCCGGGCCCAAGCGGCAGGAGCTGGTCTCAGCTGGGCAGGGCCCGTTGCACTACTGCAGTTATTTCACAGAGAGGAAGTCCTTGTAAAGAGCTGCTTGAAGGGAATATCTACACTTGCCATTTAAAGCAGAAAAGGTCCCTTTTTTTGTGCAAAAACCGTGAGAGCGTCTACACTTGCCAATGACTTTTTGCGGTGAAACTCAGACGTTTCACCACTAAAAGAAAACCACTTCCACGAGAGGCGTACAGCTCTTACCGGTGATGCTTTTGCGGTGATGTGCAAGTGAAGACACATTCTTCCTGTTTACACAGCTTTAAGCCTCCGCAGGATATCTAGGGTGACCAGATGTTCCGATTTTATAGGGACAGTCCCAATTTTTGGGTCTTTTTCTTATAGAGGCTCCTACTACCCCCCCACCCCATCCCGATTTTTCACACTTCCTTCCTGGTCACCCTAAGGATATCCCACAGTGTCTAGGTGACCACTCTGGCCAGCAGCTCTGCTGCTCTGACACCAGGTAAACAGACGTCCACCCCTCCCCCTGTAAAGTCCCAGGAACTTTGAAACTCCCCTTCATGTTTTCATGGCAAGTGCTCACTTATCTGGCCAGGTGACAATGCCTGCTCCACGGAGCAAATACTGAGCTACTGGAGCTGATCAGTGTTTGGGGAGAGGAGGCTGTTCAGGGACCCAGGATGCCCCGCGATCCCCCCTGCCCCCTTCCCACAAGACCTATCGTCAAAATGGAAAGAGCTGCTCTGTGGGATAGCTGCCCTCAGTGCGCTCATCGGCGATGGAAGTGCTGCAAATGTGAACACGATCTGATGCCTGTGGAAGTAAGTGAGAACACAAACCAGCGCTTTTCTTTCACCAGTTCACTATCACTGGTGAAACTGACAGTGCAAAAACTCTGCAAGTGTAGACATAGCTTCAGTATCACATACCCCCAGCCCTCTAACGGGCTGGGCCAGGCTGAATTCGGTTTTTTTTTTCTGTTGGCACTTCTGATGCTATGGAGGCACAGGGCAAATTCCACATGTAACGGGACTCGGTCATGCAGGGCAATGTGCCGCCCCTGCAGAGTATCATGATACTCTTTGGCAGCACTGCAGGGGCTGCAAATCATGAGTCAGACCCCCGGTCCAATCATGAGATTAGCTTAAAAATCATGAGGTTTAATACAGTGAGTTCTTCTTATTGGCCACCTGGTTTCTGAGCATTTTCACATTTTCAGGCTTCTCTCAGTAACCAGGAAAGCCAGAAACCTTTAATTTTTTTTAAAATGAAAGCTGAGATTCTCCCCTAATCCCAGGACTCCAGGAGCTGGAGCTTCAAGAAAAAAAATACCACCCCAAATCCTGAGGGCTGATGATATTGCAATTGCCCTGATGTCAGGCTGCATCCATGCACCTGCCTACCTGTTCTGCAGGGCGCCGAAAACAAGGGACAAAAATAGCCCTGGCATGTTAAGAGCTGAAGCACAGGAGTCACATTCCTAATACCTGCCACTGAGAGATGACTGATTAGTAACCTCAGCCCATGCACAGGCTGGGGCAGAGGGAACAAGGTGGGACTCGTCTTGCCTGGGGCAAAGGAGCCACCGCAGGCATCAGAGCAGGAGAGCAGCGATGGCATTCCAGAGAGAAGAGATGAATCCCCTGCCCCATGTTCCCCTGGTGCAACAGAGCCCAGGTTCAGAGCAGGCCGCACAGAGCATCTCTGGGCCTTTGCCTGACGGGGTTTTCACGCTGTTTAATACCGTTGGAAGCTTCCCATCGGAACCTCCCAGGGAACAGTAGTAAATGCATGTGGGCAAGCCCAGGTTTTGGGGATTCTGGAGGGAGGGGGTGAGTGGAAAGAGACTTCAGCCTTAAGCGGTTCGGGGCAGAGGCTTTGGTGAAAGGTGGGGAGACGGGCAGTGGAGGGTAGCGATCCTGCCCCATCTCGAGCCATAAAAAAGGTCCTGGATCCCGCCGGCCCTAGCCCTGGTGGGGAGGAATCTGGCTTTCAGCCTTGGCTGTGAAATGCTCTCAGGCCCCAGGGTGTTTCACATGGTAACAACTAGGTGTGGACTGAAATCCGGTCCCAGCCTGGCACCGGCTGCCAAGTGCCATCGGAGCGGGGCTGCCTCCAGCCTGGCTGCCATGTGCAACAGGACACCCCCACTCTGCGGCATCGCCCCCAAGAAGGGGCTGGGCGCCTTGCCCTCAGGGTGTGAGGAGTGGCAGCCCTGCTTGTGCATGAGATAGGAGATCTGCGGTGTGTGGGGGACGACCCCCAGGAAGGAGGGACTCAGGGCTCATGGCTGCTTGATTTGTTTGCTCTGAGGGAAGTAACTGCTGTCTCCCTGCAGTGTTTGCTAAACACTGGGCACTGCCTTAGCGGATATTTACCCACCAGAAACATTGTGTTCCCAGAGCGGCGATCCTGCCAGTTACATGCCTCTTGAGGGGAGGTTACTTATTTATGGGAGGCTCCGCCACGCTGGAGGGCTTCTGATGGAGTTCGCAGCGATAAATAGGGAATAGATTACCCCCTGCCACCCATGCTTGGCCTAACCACTACGATCACCGGCAGAGGGGTGCATTTCCCCCACAGAGCCCATCTCCTGCCACTCATGGCCCCCATGTATCTGCTGCCTGCCATGTTCTGTGCTGGGTCTCCTTCCTCTGAGAGCCACATCCCGGCAGCCTGGCAAGGGCTCTCTAGGCCTCACTGGCGCTTCTCCTCCCTGCACTGTCTTCTCCTCCTGGTTTCTCTGGTGGATCAAATTGCCCTTACCCAGTTGGCAGTTTCCTGGGTTAATCCTGCAGGTATTTAGGCTTCCTGAGAGTGGATCGGCCAGCTTCTTCTCCCCAAGGGGCAGCTGCCTTACTTCCTCCTTTGCTGACCTGTAGCTGCATTAGCGCGGTGGTTTTTGCAGCAGCTCCTTCTGCTTCCTTATCTCTGGGTTTCTCTGTACACATTTTACAATAGTCACTATTGTTCCCAGGCTGGGGATGGGCTTTCTTCGGGCGTGTCCAGGCAGCATCTGCACTGGGGGGCTGGGGCCTGTGATACAGGGCTTGCGTGGGCTCATGGAGCTGCACACCAGCTCTGTGCCCACCTGAACTAGCCAGATCATTAGTCCTGGAGCTTGGGCTTCTCGGGTAGCATCTCAGTCTGAAGCCAACATGATTTAGCCACGGTAGGAGTTGTGTTACTAGAACTCACAGTCCCCTACCAGACCAGCTATCTCTACTCTCTTCCAACCACTGGCTGAGCTGGTTAGCCATTCTCCCTCGCCGTTCTCTGATGAGATACCTGACATACACCAATGATAGTTTTTCATCCTCTGGATGGACGACCTAAACTCCCTCATAGATTTCATCACAACTTAGGCCTTGGCTACACTCGCAGAATCACAGCGCTGCCGCGGCAGCGCTGTGAAGCGCGAGTGTAGTCGCGCCACCAGCGCTGCGAGAGTTTTTGTGCGGCGCTCAGGGGGTGGTTACCATGGGCGCTTTACAGCGCTGCACTCGCTGCGCTCGGGGGGGTGTGTGTTTTTTCACACCCCTGAGCGCAGCAAGTGCAGCGCTGTGAATTGCCAGTGTAGCCAAGGCCTTAGCAACCACCACCCATCCATCAGACTCTCTCTAGAACACTCCCACACCAGCATCAACTTCCTGGATACCAGGATCAGCTTTAACAATGGAAGCGGCAGACAACTATATACCAGAAACCCATGGAGCACCACACCGATCTCCACAGATCCCGTAACCACCCCAAACACACCAGAAAATCTGTTTTCTACCAGCCAGGCCCTCAGACACTGCAGAATACGCTGCAAGGAGAAAGTCCGGGATACACACTTAAAACCGCCTTCACCAAACAGGGACACTCCACCAGAAAAAATAGATCACCTCATGGAACGGGTCACCCAAATACCCCGAGAGAACTGCTTCAATAGAGAAATAAACCCCTTCTGACTGCACATCCCTTGTTACCTACCATCCCACACTGGAAACCATACGAGGTATATTAAACAGTTACAGCCCAGACTTGATGGGGACCACATCCTGAAATAAATCTTTCCCGAACCCCCTCTTCTGGGCTTCAAACCACCCTCCAATCTCACCATCAGAAGCAAGGTCCTCACAGACCAGGACCCACCAACTCAAAGCGGCCCCAGACGCTGCCAGAACAAACAGATGCAAAACCTGCAGACATATCCCCCCTGCTACAGTGATCAATACCTCCCACAACACACCTTTCAAGATCCATGAATCCGATACATGCTTTTCACAACATGTGGGGGTACCTCATCCAGTGCACGAAATGGGAGTGAAACCAGACAATCACTACCCTCTCGAATGAACTCGCATAGAAAAATGATACACACACAAAAACACCCTATCACTTGTGGGTGAACACGTCTCACAAAACGATCATTCCATACCTGACCTCTCAGTCCTCATCCTCAACGAAACCTGCACAACACCTTCAAAAGCTTGAGCCTGGGAGCTTAAATTCAGAGACACTGGATTTATGGCTCATTATAACAATCTGTAGCCCACTCATCCCCCTTTTTGTCCCAGGGCTGGAGAGGTGTGAATGGGCCACTTCACCTTGAATGGATCCTTAGAATGTGTGCTAACTACATGCTAAACAATCTGTTCCAATTCCACCTTGTATTAGCTGTGACACTGTGCATACCTTCCCCAGAGCTCAAGATGACTCTGTGTAGTAGCTGGAAAGCTTGTTTCTTTTACGGACAGAAGTTGGTCCAATAGAAGATATTACCTCACCCACCTTGTCTCTCTAATATCTTGGGACCACATGGTTACAAGAACAGTGCAAACAGCCATTCTCCCTGGCTGTTTAGCCAGCAAGCACCCTGTTCTCTTTCAGAAAGCTCTTCCAGTTTAACATTGAGGAAGCTAATCCAGGCCACCAGGACAATCATGTCTCTCCATTACAGCCTTCTCTCCCTTGCTGCCATGACGATCTGGATATTCCAGGAACTGCAACCACTTTTCTACTGTTCAGGCTAGGAAAGCAGTTGCCCGGATGCTGACAGAAGCTTGCTGCACCCAGGGGAACTCTCCTGCCAGGTTTCAGAGTAGCAGCCGTGCATCCAAAGAAGTGGGCTGTAGCCCACGAAAGCTTATCCTCTAATAAATTTGTTAGTCTCTAAGGTGCCACAAGTACTCCTGTTCTCCTGCCAGGGCAGGTTTGCCAGTATGCTCAGTTGCCTGCCACACACATGGGGGGTGAAGCCAGCCAGGCTGCAGAAGTGCCACCCCCAATCCCAGGGTGCACAGACACGTAGCATGGTCAGACGCTGCCTAGCCGTCAGTAACGTGAGAGGTCCCTGTTTAGGGCCCACCGCCCGGGAGGGCTGATGGTGTCAGGCAGGACCTGAGCAGCAGGGGCAGATGGACGCAGGGAGGGTGGACATGGTTTTGTAAGCACTCCAGGGCAAGGGGAGAGGAGATGAGGGCGTTGGGGGAGTGCTGACAGGCCAGGGGCAGGAGCTGGGAATATTGGATCGTTTGCCACAAGGAGTCAGAGTCTCGTTAAACTCAGTGACCCCAATTCTCAACCTTCCCGTACTGGGACAGTCTGGCCTCCTCCTCCTCCTCCCCTGATTTAGCAAAATGGGGGTGTTGCAAGCACCCAACACCTGTTTGTGACCCTAAGGTCCTGCTCTGTGCTCTTGCTTTCCCATCCCCACATATACCCCTGGGGGCTAGAATTTCCTAAAGTCACTGAGCAGAGTGGATTTGGCGTTAATCATTTCCAGTATCAGGGGGTAGCCGTGTTAGTCTGTATCTACAAAAGCAACAAGGAGTCTGGTGGCACCTTAAAGACTAACAGATTTATTTGGGCATAAGCTTTCGTGAGTAAAAACCTCACTTCTTCGGATGCATTTCCAGCAAAGCCAGCAGCAGCTTCTGCCATCACCTCCCTTTGTTTTCACAATAAAGGTGCTTTGTTATTTGTTATTTATCATACAGACACACCCAGGGGTAAATTCCTCATTGCTCACCTGCATTAGAAAGGCCACTGGCCAACCCAAAAGTGTCCCACTGCAGTGCCTGGGGATGTGCGTGGGTGGGTGGGTGGAATCTGGTTCTAATGAGGTAGTTCCGCTCCTATCTCCCCATGTAAGCACTCTCACACTTCTTATCAACCTGTCTGTACTGGGCTATCTTGATTATCACTTCACAAGGTTTTTTTCTCTTACTTAATTGGCCTCTCAGAGTTGGTAAGACAACTCCCACCTGTTCATGCTCTCTGTATGTGTGTGTATATATATCTCCTCAATATATGTTCCATTCTATGCATCCGAAGAAGTGGGATGTAGCCCACGAAAGCTTATGCTCAAATAAATTTGTTAGTCTCTAAGGTGCCACAAGTCCTCCTGTTCTTTCTCTGCTCCCTAGTGTCTCCCAAAGGAAAGCCATGAGACGGGCTCATCACCCCCTCTCTGAATCCCTCCTGCTCCACCATGTCCACTTCAAGCTTCTCATCCTTGTCTCAGCTATTATGTCACCCCTGCTTCCTCAGCTCCCCCAGTGTGCCCGCCTCGCCCACCACTTCATCAGCTTCTCATACCAACGTCTGCCTCTTCCACAGGAACCGCTCTTCCTGAACCTATGCGTAAGTCCACGACTCTCCCCCCGGCCCACCTCTGCTGGGATCCCTAGAGGAAACCAGCCAGTCAGTGATGGTTCGGGAGGCAGACGGGGAGAGCTGACTCCTGCTTGAGCTATAAAAGCAAACATCTCTGGAGATTCTGTGTGTCACTCGAGGGCCGGGACTGCGGCACTCGCTGGGCGTGTACAGCACCTGGCGCAGCGAGGCCCCGGGCACCACAGTAACAGCAATATTAGCGACTTACACAATGTGCATTATTTCCTTCCCCAAAACAGTCTGAGGCTACGTCTTCACTACCCGCCGATCCGACGGGTAGCAATCGGTCTATCGGGGATCGACTTACCGCGTCTAGTGAAGACGCGGTAAAATCGATCCCTGATCGCTCTGCCGTCGACTCCGGAAATCCACCTCGGCAAGAGGCGGCAGCGGA
>NW_020664725.1:13601576-13615493 GCF_002925995.2 Terrapene triunguis
GGGGGGGGGGGTAATAGGAGCCTATATAAGCAAAAGACCCCAAAAATAAGGACTGTCCCTATAAAATCAGGACATCTGGTCACTCTAGCAGACAGGAGCCTTCCACCCTCCTGCCTTACCCACCCAGGAGCCACTCAGTGCTCCAGCGGGGCCCAAGCCAAAGGCAAGCGATCCAAGGGCAGATGCTGATGGATCTGTGTGCCATGAAGCTGCCAAGGCTGTGCAGGGAGGGAGAGGACAGGGGGCTGCAGCCCTGCATGGGCAGTGACTGCCCCCCAGGCTGGAAAGAGCCTGGATTGTAACAACCCCGCCACTCCCAGTCCTGCTGGGGAGGCAGAACCCAGTCACACTGCAAACAGCAATTCCAGCCATACAACCCCCCTGCCAAGTGCTGCAGCTCCTTTGGGGAGGAGTTCGTGGCTCTGCTCCATGTGCTCATCCCTCTCTTCTCCATGCCAGGGGGTGCAGGGCTACCTTGATATGGTGATTGCAAATGGAAGCCTGGGGTCCTGCTCCCCATCACTAGCTGCAATGCATTCCTGCTGCCAGGCCCCCCTGCCATGGCTGACTGGCCCTGCAGGCATGTGAGAACGGCCCTGTCCCAGCAGGCTGCACAAGTGTTATCCCAGCCCTCAATCCCACGCAGCGCTCAGTAACCTTCTGGCATTAGCCCTGGGGTTCCCCCGTGACCGCGGGGGATGATCTGGGGGCTCGGTACAAGGGTTGAATTCTGTTATGAAATTGGTGTATCATGGAAAGTCTGTGTGTGTCCAGACTCAGATGGAGGAACAAAGCTCTATAGTCAGTGTGCAACCCGGGAGCCCACTGGGGAGAGGAGGGCGAACTGGGGGGCAGGTCTCTGGGGTGAGCTCAGTGAGCTGGACCCCACTAACAAACTCTCCAGGGGAGACGGACGCTGCTAGGAGGCTCCTAAGGGCTTTTCATGGAAAGCACGGCTGGGGCGGGCGAGCCAAGGGGGAGAATTGCGTGGGCAGAGGGCAGAGAGGAAATGAGGAGGGTGCCAGGGGACAGGAGCCCTGAGAATGACTCCAGCACATGGCCCCCCGCTGCACACCCTGGCCCAGGCTCTGCTGAGGGGACTAGCAGCTGTGCACGGGCCAGCCTGCAGTGCTCTCACCAGAGCTGGACTGGGAAAGGCCCTTGCATTGCTCGGCCTCCGTACACTGAGGATCAGTGGCGCTTGTGCCTGCTGCCAAACCCTGCTTGGGGACTGCACGCTGACCGGCCTTGCAGTGATTCGACTCTTAAAGTCCCAGCCCTCGCAGCAGGAAGGCCCTTAGAACATTGCTCTACCTTTCTTGGGGCTCGGCCTGTCCCCTCTTGGAGGCAGAGATATGAGATGCTTTCACAGGGTCAGCCTGGTCCCTCCCCAGCCCCACTGCAGGACCCATCCGTTGTCTCTAGGGCCCTTATTTGTTCCCCAGTCCCTCAGCCTCACAGATCTCAGTATCAGAACATTTTCTCCCTCCATTTTCCTCCCCTTTAGTCTCCCCAAACAATGAGCACTGTACTCACAGCCAGGGGGCCTGCTTAGATCCCAACAGCCAGCACTGTACCGCGCCCGCTGCTTCCTATTTATGCTTACCTGCTGCCCAAATTAATTAGCACACCTGCCCGGGCTCTAGCCTCTGAGCTCAGCAGCCATTAACCCTTGAAGCCCATCAGCCAGGCTCTACTTCTTTAACCATTCCGGGCCCGGCTAAAATTTACAGACAATAAAATCTGCCCAGGGCCTCTCACTTCCCCCGTCAGGGCAGCCCCATGTGCCTGGCCTTGAATTCAGCCCCTTGATGCCTTCTGCAGGGAGTGAAGTGGATCCTTCTAGGAGTCAGCCAGAGCCAGTCCCAGGGGTTGGACGCTGCTGATCCTTGTGTGCGGCGCTTCTGCCAGAGCCCCCCTGAGAATCCCACCTCTTTGGCCTGGTCTACACTAGGACTTTAATTCGGATTTAGCTGCGTTAATCCGAATTAACCCTTCACCCGTCCACACTACAGAGCCAGTTAATTCGAATTAAAGGGCACTTAAAATCGATTTCTGTACTCCACCTCGACGAGCGGAGTAGCGCCTAAATCGATTTTGTTAATTCGAATTAAGGTTAGTGTGGCCGCACACCACCGAATTACTGTGTTTAAGTTAATGGTGTAGTGTGGCCGCACACCACCGAATTAATGTGGTTAAAAACCGAATTAAGGTGCTTAGTGTGGCCGCGCACAATCGAATTTATACAACCTGTTTCCCAAATTCGAATTATCTAAATTCGGATTAATCCTGTAGTGTAGACATACCCTTTGTTAACTCTGTTGTGAGAGAAAGACAAATGTTTCTCCCCACCCGGCGCCTCTCTCAGCTGTTGGTAAGGATGCTCTAGCCAGCACAGCCCTCCACAGGCGACTCTGGGGGCAGTGGTGGTGGAGCGTTTGGATGAGTCAGCCCCTAGTTGCTCGGCCCTGGAATTTGCAAACACTGACATATCTTTGTAGCAGGATCCGGTCCCAGTAATCTCTGAAGGCTGGGAGTATCCGTCTTCCTCTTTTGCAGAATCTGGAGACGCCCGTTGCAAAGGGCAGCAGCTGGGCTGCAGACCAGGCCGTCCTCTGCCAAGAGGCAAAGCTGTGCCAGGGAGTGGAGAATACAGTGCAAGGGACGCCCTCCCCCCTCCCAGGCTGCATATAAATAATTTTGGCCTGGTGCTCCCAGATCAGTCCAATCCCAGGCTCCCCAAATCACATGCTCCCACTGCATAAAGCTGTTGTTGTGAAATGTAAATCAGGCTGCGGTTAATAAAGGCTCCTAGCTGGTAGGAACCAGGTGGAGAGAGAGAGATGCAGATCTAAGCTGCTGCACAGAGCTTTTATCTGGGCTCCCATCGGACCCACTTTGCTCTCTGTTCAGGACTCAGCCCCCCTCCCAGGGCTGGGAAAGGTGGAGCTGGTGCATGGAAGGGAACCCAGAACTGCCTGCGTGCCCAAGGAATCCCCACCCTGCCCTGGTGTGGGTTTAAGCCTGCTTTTGGCTGTAGCTTTTGACTGAACTCAGATCTCCCGACAAGCATCAATCAGAGGAAGGGCGTTTTTAGGGACCGTCAGGAGGGAGGGGCAGGTAGCCCCCATTCCAGTCATGTCCTGAGCAATGGGGAAACTGCTCGCCTGCCAGCTCCACATCACCAAATGAGAGATGAATTCTGCAGAGGCCCAGGGATGGATTTGCAGGGGCGAAGCCAGGAGGGCCAGGCTTTGTGTTCAAGGGTCAGCTCCCGGCACAGGGGTTAGATGGCACTAGTGGGGAAGCTGAGTTCACTGAATCTGTCTCCAAACAACTCATCTCACTGGTGCTGGTGGAGTGTCTGGGTGTGCGGGACCCTGCTCAGCCTCCACAGAGCTGCAAGGACCAGCTAAGCAGTTATGGGTCCCCTAGGGGTCCCAACAGGGCCGGATTTAGGGGCAGGCGACCCAGGTGACCTTCTGGGGCACTTGGCTTGGGGGGCGCCGGGCTCGGGGTGCTATTTTTGTTGTTAGTGGCAAAAGGGAAAATAGAATGTGCGAAGTAACGTGTTTCAGGTATTCCGTATGTGGATTCATTTTTCACTAGCCTCCTAGAATGTTCTGGACCTTTGCAGAATCTTGTGGAACCTTCCAGACTTTCTGAGAATTACATTTTCCTCAGACCTCCCAGAATGTTGCCAGCCAGGCCCTCGTGGGTATTTCGGGGCGGTTGCCAGTCAGTGAGATAGAAGAACGAAGTCAGAGCCCCGCTGCCATATTGTGAACCTTGTTTGCGTAATTATGAACGTGTACTTGTGTTTGAAGACTTTGAACAGTGTAAGTGGTGACTGATAAAGGACATATTTAATGAGACGCCAGATATCTATCAAACCCCATCTACGCAACAATATTAAAGAAATACTGTTACTTCTTTTGCCGTGCTTAACACGGAATGTTTCATGATTTTCTAAACTGCAGAACACAGACTTTTGCTCTCCCTAATACTGTCTGTTCCCCCCCTCCAATCGAAAATAAAAGATGCCTCCCCATGAAGCCTTGAGGAGCTCAGTATAGGAAGCGAAAAGCTCAATTGCAATCTAGTTTGCAGCAAGGGGCAAATTTGATGGGAAACAAATTTTTTGTATTTGCTTATATAAGGCACGAATGAATACATATTTACAGATCCTAGTGTGCAAATTTATCATCTTGTATGACAGGGATAAATCGTGCATGCAAATTGTGCATCAAAGTCATGAAATGGGCTACAAAGGCAATAAAAACCGAGATATTCCAAAGTTTAACAAATGGGTGTGTGTGTATGTGGGGGGGGGAAGATGCTCCTCCCTGGGGCGCCATTTGGTCTACGGCCGGCCCTGGGTCCCAACCCTGTGTCAGTTCAGGGGGTACATGGGCATGGTTTGGGCCATGGTATTTTCAGCCCTGGTCAATGTTTAGTGAAGCAGTACTGACCTCCAGTGGTGGCTTTGGAGAAGTGCAAGGTACAACCCTCCCTTTAATTCCTGCTCTCAGCCCGGTCACCAGGGCACACAGGATCCTGGATATGAGAGGGTCTGTCTACCCCACAGCTGGATTCCCAGCACAGGCCGGGCTACCTCTGCTCAAGCGAGTGCGCTAAAAATAGCCGTGTGAACGTTGTGGCACTGGTGACGGCTCAGGCTAGCTGCCCAAGCCTGCCTGCCCGCCCGGGGTCTGAGCCCGTGCTGCTATTTGCAGTGCGCTAGCTGAGCTATCGGGAGTCGGGCTGGGAATCCAGCTTCTCAGCTGCAGTGTAGACATACCCCGAGAGGCCCTGGGGTGCGTGGGCTGCAGCACCCTCCACACGGCTCCGCCTGCTTGGCACATGAAGTTCAGAAGCACATAACGCGTCAGAATCATTATTCAACCAGGGGCTTTGGCTGTGAGTGCAGAATGGGATCAGAAATCCTCTCACCACAGCAAAGGGGCAGCTGCTTCTCCTGGGCCTGGTCTACACTAGGACTTTAATTCGGATTTAGCTGCCTTAATCCGAATTAACCCTTCACCCGTCCACACTACAGAGCCAGTTAATTCGAATTAAAGGGCCCTTTAAATCGATTTCTGTACTCCACCTCGACGAACAGAGTAGAGCCTAAATCGATTTTGTTAATTCGAATTAGTGTTAGTGTGGACGCACACCACCGAATTACTGTGTTTAAGTTAATGGGGTAGTGTGGCCGCACACCACCGAATTAATGTGGTTTAAAACCGAATTAAGGTGCTTAGTGTGGCCGCGCACAATCGAATTTATACAACCTGTTTCCCAAATTCGAATTATCTAAATTCGGATTAATCCTGTAGTGTAGACATACCCCTGGACACACACATAACAGGGAGCAGTGTGGTCTAGTGGAGACAGCACAGGGCTGGGATTCACGAGACCTGTGTGCTACTCCCAGCTCTGCCTCTGATCTTAGGCAAGTCTCTTCCCCTCCCAGCCGGCATCTGTCTTGTCTATTTAGACTGTAACCTTTTGGGGCAGGAGCTGTGTCTCACTGTGTGTATGTACAGCACCCAGGGCAGTGGGGCCAGCATTGACCCTAAAAACTGACCTTCCTCTCCCTGTGACGGCATGTCCTGGGCCAGAGCCAAGAAACTTCTGCAAGGGCCTCAGGGCTCTTTGTACCATCACGGTACGAACCCGGGAGTTCCCTTGAGGCTGCACAGGCTGATACCCTCAAAGCATCTTCTCCGCTGGGCTGGGACAAACAGAGGAATTGCCAGACTGGATCAGACCCACGGTCCATCCAGCCCACTCTCCTCTCTCTGACAGTGGCCAGCCCCAGCTGCTTCAGAGGAAGGTGCAAGAAACCCTGCAGCAGGCAGTTTTAGGGTAATCTGCCCCCAGGAAGGTCTCATGCTAACCCCTAGCAGATAGAGATGGGCTTGAGCCCTGGAGCATGAGGTTTTATATCCCTCCCGGAACTTATTTTTTTAGCATTAACATTTCTAACTCTAGAAATTCCTGTTTTCAATACAAATGTCCAAGCCCTCTGAGTTTTGCTGTGTTCTTTGCTTTAATGAATGACATCATGTGGCAATGTGGTTTGCAGTGTAATTATGTGCTTTGTGAAGAGTGTTTCCTTTTATCAGTTTTCACTTTGCTACCTTTCACTCTCACTGAGCGTCCCCTTGTTCTTGTGTTATGGTCTCCCTTTTTCTAGATCAGTCATTAGTTTCTATACTTTTATCACAGCCTTATTTGTCTCCTTTCTAAGGTAACAATTCCATCTCCACTGGAGAGTTCTTCCTTGCCCCTAACCATTCTCATTGCCCTGCTAGTTCTGCAGTATCCCCCTTGAGATGGGGTGATCAGTATCGCTGCATTGTCATATTCTCCACCCCATTCCTTAGACATCCTAACATCCTGTTTGCATTTCTGGCTGCAGCTGCAGGCCCAGAGATTGCTCCATGCAGAAATGCAGCCCTACCTGTCTGTGGGGTGCCTGCTCTGGACAGTTGATAAAAACTCCCATCAGGGAGTAGCCACTTGAATGCTGAAGCCCATACGCAGCAGCTATGGAGAAAGATTCCCACTTGGTCAACGTGCCACCCAGGCTCCTACAAGGCCACGTGCTTTCCTACAAGGCCTTTTCCATTTACGTTAGCGGGATTAGCTTCAGACAGGCAGTTTCCAGGCTGCCTTGTGGGCCATGCTTATTTATGTTGCTGCCTCCTCGTTATAGATGTGTCCTTCTGCAATTTACCAAACAAGAAGGTGACCTATAGCACAAGTGGAAAAGGAGAGACAGTGCATCCAATCAGAAAGGGGCACATTTAATCATCATGTTCTAATGGCATTTGAAGATTTTTCTATTTAATCAGTAATGAAAGTACCTAGCAATTAATTCTGCAGGCATCTCAGGGCCCTGAGCCCTGCAGTGCCGATTCTGAATTTAGCATTGTACGTTACAGGCAGTTTCTCTTTCTAGGGCGAATAAAGTTGCTCTAATGAATTGCACAAAAAGTACCAATAGTTTCCTTGTTTCATATAAAAAACACCTCAGGACTGTTGTTGTTTTAAAATCAAGACATGTTCTGTTTAACTTTGCGGTAGACAGGTTGCAGAGGGCCAGATATTGCAGAGAGCGACTCCTGCAGAGAGCAGCTTGCGCAGAGAGTGCCCTGTGGCTAGAGTCTGCTCTAGGTCTATTTCATCCCTCGCATGATCTCCCCTCCTGTTGCCACGACAATGACTCATGCCTGCTCCCATGGGATCTGGTGGCCAGGGAATTGTGGGGTGACTGTGACATGAACCCTTCTGTCCCCCACTATGGAAACCGGCCCTCCCCAGCTAAAAAAGGCCCCTGTAAGCGAGCATGCCGGGGCCATGAGACTGCGTTAGAGGCTGGTCCAGCAGGCAGCCCATGGCAATGGATTTCAATCACACCATTTTCTTAGCTTGCAGACAACTAGGGCCGGTGCTGCTCACCTGTATATGGATCTGATCCAGAGCCCATTGAAGCCAATAGCAAAGCTCTCATTGGCTCTGGATCTGGCCGTAAATCCCCCAAAGCACAGGCTGGTCTGGGTGTGGTCTGGGAGACAGATGGTGGCCCAAGCTCCACCAGTGGCTGAACTGACCATGACACAGATTTGATCCTTTAATGGGGCCTATGAATTCACTCAGACCCCCAAGAAAGAGCCCCAGGAGGGATGGTATCAGCCACGCACAGGACGAGAGGATTTCTGCTTCGCAGCATCAGCTCCTCATCCCACACCTGAACTGGCAGGCAGGCTCAGCTCCTGCCAGTCAGTTAGATACACCCTGATGAAAAGCTAGAGGGGATTAGAGGGACTGATGGGAATTTGTGTGTGTGTGTGTGGAGGAATTGCCCATATTTGACTCTAACAGGATTCCTTTGCCAATTGGCAAAATCGAGAGCATGTGAACTCAGCAGAGTTCTTACTCCTAGAACTTCAGGCAGATAGGGACTTCCTAGGGGTTGCAGGTGGGATCCCTTTGGTTCTCACACTGCAACACAATCTGGGTCTGACGCAAAGCCCAGTGGGATTTTTGCCCATCAATTACAAAGGGTTTTGGAGCAGGCTCTCTGTACATTTATGGTTATTATTATTATTTAATTGTATGACAGTAGCACCCAGCTGAGCACAGGGCCCCATGGCGTTAGGTGCTGTACATACATACGGGCGAGGGAGAGCTGCTTCTCTGGAGAACTTGCAGTTTCAATAGTCAAAAGGTGGGAGGGCAAACTGAGGCACGGGAAGGGGAAGGGCCTTGGCTCAAGGTCACTCAGCAGGGCATCGATCCCAGGACGCTCTGTCCACTAAACCCGTTAATGCAGCGAAAGGAGTCCTTGACTCCTGTGATCTTCCAGGTCATTCCCATCCATGGGAATAAACACACATCCCCGAGGAGTTGGGTTATTTTATTTCTGTTTTAATTAAATGCTGACCATCTTGCTGCCTCTGAACCTGAGCCGCGTGTGATTGGGGCTGGCTGGTACCTGGGCTTGAACAAACTGATTGGGGTGGGGAGACTAAAAATGTGTCACTCGGGTTGGAAAATCAGCGCTGCCCTGGCTCTATGCCAGCGTCAAATGCAGCAGCAGAACCTCGCATGTGTAGCCCCCAAATACTCCCTAATTAGCGGAAAAACTGCAAAGCCTCTGAACGTGTTTGGGAATCGCTTTAGTGCCGCGACCCCCTGAGGTTCATTAAACAAACGAACTCGAAGCGTTCAAACAGCCAGGATCTTCAAAGTTCCAAGGAGTGTGCTTCCCGCAAAGGCAGAACCGCCATGAAAGGGAAGACGACTTAGTAGTTGCAAGCAAACGGTTCTTAAAATGGGTGAAATACCAGCTCCCAGATCACAGCAGAGCACCAGAGTCTCCCAGATTTGCCTTGTTAGTCAAACATCAAAATACTCTTCAAAAACCCACTTAAAAGCTTCCCGTTCTATTTTATTCTCCCCCCAGCCACTGAGCTATTTGTGCTTAGACACAAACTTCCTGCCTGCAACCCAGCTGATCCAGGGGGTGGGTGTGCATTTTGCACACGGGGCAGGCGTGCAGTGGCTTGGCTCCTAGCAGTGAGGTGGAGAAAGGTGCTGTGTGGAGAGAAAGGAAGTAGCCTGACTGCACACTGGGGCACGTGAGCCAGGTTTATGTGGGACAGTTTCCCTTCATGCAAACCATTCCTCAATGCGCTCTGCAGCGCCAGGTAGCCGGGATGGAGAGGAATGGCGAGCTTGTGGCAACGAAAGAATGTTTTCAGCGGAGACGGGAAGTGAGCGGCAGAGCTGATGAAGGGAAGAGAGGCAGGAAAGCTGTTCCAGCCGCAGAGGAGGAGGCGCTCACGTCAACATTGGTTGGTGGGGTCACAAGGAAAACGAAGGGCTTGTCGATGTTACAAATGTGTACTGGGGTAGCTAAGTCAATTTACAATGGATCTAGTTACGCTGGTGCAAACCCCTAGTGTAGATACTCTTTAACAGGGTTAACCTGCACTTAAATCAGTTTATCTTGCTTAAACCAGTTTAATAATAAGAATGGCCAGACTGGGTCAGACCAATGGTCCATCTAGCTCAGTATCCTGTCTTCCGACAGTGGTCAATGCCAGATGCTTCAAATGGAATGAACAGAACAGGGAAATTATCAAGTGATCCATCCTCTGTCATCAGTCCCAACATCTGCCCATCAGAGGCTTTAGGAACACCCTGAGCATGGAGTTGCATCCCTGACCATCTTGGCTAATAGCCATTGATGGACCCATCCTCCCTAACACCTAGCTCTTATATAATAATAATAGCTAGGTCTTCTGAAGCAGTTTCCATCTGTAGATGTCAAAGCACTTTACCAAGCATAGAACATCATTATCCCCATTTTACAGATGGGGAAACTGAGGCACAAGGAAGGGCAGTGACTTGCCCAAGGTCATCCAGCAGGCCAGTGGCAGAACTGGGAGTAGAATCCAGATCTCCTGGGTTCCAGGCCAGTACTCTATCCGCTAGGCTCTGCTGCCCCGTAGTTTAAGTGCATCTAGATTGGGGGTTACAGCAGTGCAGTGTTTAAATCAATTCAGTTACCCAGGGGCCAGTTTTCTAATACAGGCCAGGCCAAAGCTTCTTGCCAATGTTACTATTTCAAGTAATCACAGAAGACAAGTCTCTGTGAGGAAGAACAAAGAATAAACATTCGGCCCTGGGAGCAATCAGGGTGCAAGTGCCCTCCAGGAGTGAGTGCAGAGAGACGCTGGGCTAGGGTCAGGTTCACAGAGACACAGGCTGGGAACGGTCAGGAACAAGGAGACAACTCAGATCTGTACGGGCCTGGGACTGGTGAAACCTCTGATGGGTATTAATGAAGATGTCACCCAACCTCGCGTCAAAAGGGCTGATGAATTGCACAGGCCAGTGAATGGGAAATAGCTGCAAGGGAGGCAGAGGGAGACAAAGACGAACCAGCTGATCGCCAAGGGCACAGACTTGTTAACAGCGAAGGGGACACTGTATTTATACCCGTCTGACTCCTCCTCGGTATGGTTTGGAGCAGCAGACTGCTCCTCCAGACCGCCTGATGCCAGGCTGGAGTGAATCAGTACAGTGGGGAGTGGAATAGCTGAGCAGAGGACACAGCTAGCTACAGGCAGGAGCATGAGTGGGGAATTCGCATGCCTGTCATCCCCCAAGCTATGTGCAAGCAGGACAGAAAGAGGTGCCAGGCAGAACAGGTGTGGGCTGAATAAAACAGCAGGATAGATGCATGTGATGCTGGAGCCTTGAAAGGGGACGGCAGTGTGGCGAGACCAGCATGGTGTCTTGATCATGGTGTGAATATTACATGGCAGACCTTGCACCCAGTGGTTTAATAGACAAACAGCAGGGGGCGCTCTTACTGCTCCGCCTAAGGAGGAGGGGCAGCTATGTGGAGGCCCAGCCAGGGAGAGGTTGGGGGATCGCCCACCGGCACTCAGCCTTACACCCCTGTTTGCATGGTAAGTGACCATCTCATTTAGTTATAGAGTTAGATCCGAACCTGGATTTTGACATCCCAAATTTATGAAATGCCTGCATCACTCCCCACCTGAGAAAGGCTTGTCACCTGTTTTACACCCTCCCCTCCAATTCTGTGATAGCTCTGGGTGTCCTCCTAGACCTTTAAAAAAATATCCACAGACTCACTTTTTTCCTTTGGCAGGTCCTGAATGAATCACCACAGATGCAACACAACTGTTTAGAAGCCAGAACTGTTCTCTGTTTGCCCCGTCTCATCGCAAGCTCCATTCACTAAATGGCACGAGGTAGACGCGACTTCAACAGCCCGCGGCAGCGACATTCGTCAGGTGAGGTAGCGACTCAGCGTTTGTGCCGTGTAACACGAAGCATTACCCAAATATCTGCCGTGCCTGGAAGGCACCATTGCACTTTCAATCCCTAGTCCCTACACGCACTGGAATATATGTCAGTTGTGATTAAATGTCATTAGAATGGAGTTTAAGCTGAGTTGGGGAAAAATAAAGAGAACAAGGAAACTGATCTTACAATTAGTTGTTTATTCTTAATGAGTCAAGAGAGCAGCATTCATTGTAATTGCCTTGTGCCAGCACAGAACGCAGACCTCTCATCATCTGCACTAGCCTGAATATTAAAGGGTATCAACAGCAGCAACAGCCAGGCTGCTGTGGACAAGTAATAACAGTGGGTCTGGAGCCTGGGCTAAATCCAGCTGCAATCAATAAGTGGTTTGTTGCAAGCAGTGCTGAGCTATTCTTCTGTCTAATCTCTGCCTTGTATGGGCCCCGTGCTGAGATCAAAGGAGTCACAGTAATGAACACCACAGAACGGAGTGTTTCACAAGGACCTTGTGTTTGCAGTTTAAGATATCATTCCATCCTCTGCATTAATGCACCTTGCTAATGCCTAGGCGATCAGACGTCTGCTATTGCACACGGCGTAGAAAGTTCCTTACCGGATTTGTCCTGGCTAGGATTTAGAGAGTGACTAGTTAAACACGCATTAAAGTCGACACTGCCTAAGTCTACATTGTCTATGCTACACCTCTAGTACGTATAAGGTGTTGTCTAGACTAGGTGCGCTAGCACCTTCTAGCTACACACCTTTAAATCTTGGTCAAAGGCAAACCTGTGGTGACAAGCACTTTCCACCAGGGAGAGAGGGTGAAATGGGAGGTTGGCAATGCACGACCCTGGTGTTTGTGAGCTGATGGACTCGCCCCCTACGGTCACAGGCTGGACCCAGTCACCATGTGACACCCACCAAGGGTCATTTGGAAAGGGTAGCTCAGGAGCTGCTCCCTCCATGGATTCCTGGGAGTGCACATCACCCCAATGGGGCAGGGAGGAGTTGGGGCCTTGGCCTCTCCCATGGAGGAGGAGTAGGCTGCACTATCCTAAATGGATTCCCAATGTGCAGCTGGCATAATCACTCCCTGGAGCACTGTGACTCTGTGCTGCCCCCAGTGCAGGGCTGTGGCAAAATGACACCCTCTCGCCCAAGGAGGTTGGGGACTTTGAGGTGCAAACAAAACGAAAAGCAAAGGTAGGAGCGGCTCCTGGGGAGACTCAGGAGGATAAATAAAATGGTGGTGACCATAGAAATGAGACTGTCTCCGTGCCCAATAGCAGTGCAATGAAACAAGAGCGGTACCTGCGCCCTGCACAGCGCTGGCACCGAACCAGCCTCAATCTACGGAAGGCCGAGCACTGGGGGCCAGTGTCACAGCTATATTACCAGAGGCTCCAAGCTGCTCCATGAATCTTCACTGCTTCTCGCTTGGGCATCACGGAGGCTTTTGACAATATCGATTTAGTAAATTGCTGGAGCTGAACAATACCTGCTCTCTCTTTTCAGATCGGCAAACTCCTGTATTCATTGTTGATAAATTACATGTAAATTACCTGCCATCTCTTTTGTGATAGCATTTAAATAGTGCACCAAAAAGACCCACCACCACAAGGCGAATATCGAGACACTTTGTCTGCTTTAAACAATGACACTCGATGAAGGCTCATCTGAGACTACGCACTCAAAAGAGACACATTCAAAGTTATACAGATACAGCACTGGCAATACAGAGTTCTCTTTATCCCTAGGGATATTACCCTCTCATATATTTTATCTACCATATCTAATTAGTTTAAGCACTCCTGGCAAGGGATCATCTTTTTGTTTGATGTGCATACAGCGCCTAGCACCATGGGGCCCTGATCCTTGGCTGTCACCTGTCGGTGCTCCTGTAATATGTATAAATAATACCCAAGACACCTCTTGGCCACAGAGTTGGTTTGCAGATGAATGTTCAGGTGGTTCTTTATGCAACACTGAAGTGCAGCCACCTCTGGGGTTGAACACGGTAGCTGTTCTATGTCAGGTCGCAGCAGTACACAGCCTGGGAATTCAGAGAGGCAGCAAAGTAATTCCTTGAGCTGGAATTTCCAAAGGGGCCTCGGATTTTGATTGCCTCCAATTTTGGGTGTCCAACTTGGGACACCTTGGGACTGATATTCAGAGATGCTGAGTGCACCTTCCGCTTCTATCCCCTTCAACTGGAGCTACAGGCATGCAGACATCTGGAAACCCGGCCCGAGGCGCCTCTAGCTGGGCCCCCAAGATCAATGGGTTCATTGAGCCAGTCAGTGTCTAGGGGGTGATGCTGAGTTATAGCAGGGTCAAGTCCTGAGTTTGGTTTCTATAGCCTTAGATCCATCAGAGCACTAGCTGTCCTGAGTTAGGCCTCTCTCAGGACTGGAGGGGTTTTCTGTGGCAACTTTCATGCCCCAGAACATGTCCCAGGTGTTAGATGCTCTCACCTCCTTCATGGCAGAGAAGAGGCAGGACTCACTTGTAACGAATATCCAGGGGATTCTTTATGGAGGCTGCTGGACACAGCCAGGATCC
>NW_020664725.1:13615503-13668414 GCF_002925995.2 Terrapene triunguis
ATATCCAGGGGATTCTTTATGGAGGCTGCTGGACACAGCCAGGATCCTGTGTTTCTCTTGGCTCATTAGCTCCCAGTGTGCATGGACCACCAGACAGGGAGAAGATAGGGCCGAAAAAGGAGGAGCTGCAGGGATGTTCCTGTTGCCATAACAACCTTTCAGTCGGTTTCAGCGCCTTCAGAAAACAGCTATCTCTGAGCCTGACTTTCAAACAGCTCGGCGCCTGCTTTGAGGGAGAGGAAGCCTTCCTGACACATTCAGACTAAGACGATTGCAAAGTTCTATCTATTTTCCTGATGGATCGGATTATTACATTTGGGAATGGATCATAGATTTTTACTGAGAGCAGCGCTCCTGGAAATTTTCGCCTTTCTCTATAGCCATCTGTTGTAGAGCATGAAACTACACCTTGGTAATTGGGATACTTGTGAGATATTACCATAAGGTATCTTAAAAGGGCTTAAAGAGTGATTCAGGTTCAACTCCTAAATTTAGCGTTCCTGAAAATGGTTTTAGTCTGATAAGAAGGCTCTGAGGAGTCTATGAACATCTGTTTTTTAAATAGCCACGATTCTGTCAGAGACTTATTTGAAGTTGTTGTTTATGTGGGACCCACAAAAAAATCCATGTATTTTGCTCCTGCTGTGGGCTCAGCAAATTCCCAGAGTTGTGCTGAAGCTGACGTACAGTTTGGGAAATAAACCAAACACTGCCACACTGTTCTGTGCTGGGAAAACTAAGCCTCTTCATTTTGCACTTTAGTATTGCTATCTATTTGCATTATGGTAGCAATTAGGGGCCTCAGCTGAGTGCCCCATTGTGCTAGACGGTGTACAGACACATAGCGAGAGACAGTCCCTGCCCCAAAGAGCTTACCATCTGAATAGACAAAGGGTGGGAGAAAGGAAATATCCGCCTGTAGCAGGTGTCACTCGGCAGTCAGCAGGCCTAGTGGGCAGAGTGCCCCAGAATTCTCCTGGATGGATGGCGGGGCGTGGGGGGGAAAGGGAAAGTAGGGGGATCTGGGCCCTCCCTCTCAAGAGCACTCCTTCCCAGGACCCAAGCGGGACAGGCATTAAATGTCTCGTTCGTCTCTTCCTGGTGCACCAGAGCAGCCTCTGCTGGGCTGCTCCCGACCTCCCTGCTCTGGTTTGGGTTTGGGGTGTGGCCGCAGCCTGCTTTCCCCCCAGCGGGAGCTCCCAGCAGCTCAGCCAGGCTGCTGAGCATTACCCAGCTCTCTTCCTAGTGTCCAGTTATCCTCCCTCAGCAGGGAGTGGGGGAGAGAAAAGGCACAGGCAGGTCCCTACTCTCCTGGTTGGGCTGCAAACTGGCCCCCTCCCTTCGGAGAACCTCTCCTTCACTCTCCCTCCCTGCTTGACTGTCAGAGTCCCTCTTTGAGCAGATTCTCCATTTGGGGCATGCTCCGCGGCTGCTGAGTGGCGGGGGCCTCTTGGCCCAGCCCTGCTCCTTCACTCCCTTAGCCTCTGCAAACCCCCTCACACATCCCCATTTGACAGCGGGGAAATGCAGTGCTGGGAGATGAAACGACTTGCTTGAGGTTCACCCAGGCAGTCTGTGCCAAAGCTAGGAATTAAATCCAGATCTCCTGAGTCCAGTGCCCCAGTCACAAGGTCCATGTCCAGCTATGCTCTGTATGGCGTGACACGCGCCGTAGGTGCTCGGCAGGGAATAACTACAGCAACGTACAAAGAATAGACCTGGTGGAGGGAGAGTCGTGGAGGAGAGGAACACAAGTAAACAAATGCCTTGACATTTCCATGAGAGAGGAGGGTTCTGAGCTGCCCTGGCAGGCATAACGCACCTGACAAGAGCACTCCTTCTGCATTTTAAATCTGGTGTGTAATTACATGGCAGCACTTGGTTTTCGGTGAACTGCGTGTGTCCTGGAATTCCCTGGCTTACTGGATCGACCTAGCATCAAGTCTCCAGCTGTCCCCCTGTCCCCCGATGCAGATCGGTTTATTACCGTTCCATCTTGGCACCGGCAGCAGGTAAAAGCTGGTGACGGGCTGATTCCTACCTGCCTGTGCTTAGAGCTCAGTGTCTGCACAAAGAGAAGCCAGGCCCGACAAGAGCTAATGAATGCATGGCGCTATTCAACGAGCACACACGGGCACCTGTGCCCAATTAATCAAAGCTGAAAAAAGGGCTAGAATTAATTACACATCAAGCCATATTAAAACAACATGAAAGGCTCTATTTAAACCTATCAAAGCAAGGGAATTCAGAGGTAAGGTGCCATCCGCTGTTCATGCCAAGGGATGGCGGGGCCTTATGCGATGAAATCGGTGTCAGAAGGAAGCACAGACCAGTCACGGGCTTGGTTTGCACTTTTTCAATCTTTCCTTTCCTAGTTCCTCTGCTCCAGGGGACTTGTGGGTAAATCCATCCTTTCCTCGCAGCCATATTTCTTTAGACTGTAGCTTCTGCCGCTTCGTTCTGTTACGGTGACTATTATCAAGATGGAGTTGCTTGCAAACATGCAGCGGGCTGCAGCGCTTGAGGTTGCGGCTTCTCCTAGGGGACGTTCCCAAGGGTGGTATGCAGAGGGCCAAGAACGCTCATTGTGTCATTCCAGTGGCAGGATGGAGGGGGAGGGGAGGTTGGGCCAGCCATGCCTCCTTGGGCTGGTTTTTGTAGGTGAAATTCACCCGGGTAGAGGCCAGCGCAAGAGCTATGTGGCACCCACGGGTGAGTGTGTGTTACAGGTCTCCTCTGCGACTGATCTGCAGAGGATAGGCGTCTGTTACAGCCCCAGCCTTGGCTCTGTAGCTCAAGCTTCTAGCCCAGGTTGAATCCCCAGAGTGTCAGCCAAAATGGCGGCAGCCACATACACACCCCGCAAGCCCTCAGAGTACTGTTGAAGTAGTGCCTAGCCCTAGGATTCGAGCTGTCTTTTCTCCTGCCTTGGGAACACAGAGCCATCCCTCCCACTGCTTCCTCTGTCCTCCGTGACGCCTTTTCCCCCCTCAGTGCAGCTCGGCATAAGCTCCACGGCCGTTCTATGGTGGGATCACAATGACGCTCTTCCGAGCAGAGCGCAGCCTTTCCTGGGCTGTCAGGTTTGGAAATCCCGTCTCAGGGAGTGATTGGCCCATGGGCCCTGGAGCTCACACAGACTCATGCTCCTGGAGAGCCAGCCAGCAGCTCTTTGCTGGAACAGTCACTCACTGCTTCTTGCTCTTTCCCTACAGCTCTCACTGCAAACTAAACTCCCTGCTAGGGATCTAATTCTTTTAAGAAGCCAGAAAACGGCTTGCTCCCGACTCCGATGGGCATGGAGCTCATTTTTTTTTCTGAAACGACAAAACCATTTGCACCCGCGCAATTCAGATAGTTCATTTCCCTGCATTCCTGACGGGACCCGGACAGAAAGCATTGGCAGCTCTGAGAGGGCCTGGAGGAGATGCCCGGCATTCAGAAGAGCGTGGGAGAGGGTTTCTGACCTTGCTAACTGAAGGCAGCCTTTGTCAAAGGCTGACTGGAAAATGCTGAGCGCTCTCAACCCTTTGCCCCCTGTCAGTTCTAACTGAGGACTGCAGGGGAGTGGAGCTGCAACATGGGGAAAACCTTTTACATGTTACTTCAGTAATCTGGGAGCTGGTGCTAATGTGAACCAGTCCAGGAACTAAAGACTGAGAGAGAGCCACAGGGTCCGTCAGCACGCCGCAGCCTCGATAAAGAATCGCCTTTCTGCGCACAGCAACCGGCCCAACATTCAATGAGCTTTTGTACACCATCAGGATCTGGACGGTAAAGACGGGTGAAACGATGCACGATCACAGCTTTGCCCAGCAAGAATCCAAGCACCAGAACCTTTCTGCAGAGCCCAGACAACAGAGCTGCTGTGAAACGACTGAGTGCTGGCAGGGTCAGACAAATAGCAAGCTTAGCTGGATAGATGCTCCAAATTCTTTCCCATGAGCTCTGCACACTGGGTTTATGTCTTGTCTTCCTTCTCCTATACAGCAGGGAAGAATAATTCTCTCAAGTGCAGATGATATTCTATGTGTTGAGCACAAGGTCAGATTAGCTTGTTTTTTTTTGTTTTGTTTTGTTTTTTAACAGACTCCTCTCCTGTTTGCTTGGCTGACTTCCCACAGTAGGGGAAGTCCCCTCTAGTGTTACCCCTTGTTTCTTCATATCATGTCACCCCCAAAGCTCTCCAAAGGAGGAATGCCATTGCAACATAACTACACAATTACACCCTTTGTTTTTGGCCTTCAAGGCTGTTTTTGCAGACCTTGAAGAAGCACATATCTTCTTCTTAAGTGGCATCTCCATTACTGGAGGTTTACAAACACGGTAGCCCAGCCTGTACGGTCCTCTGCTAATCTCTCTATGGATGAACTGTCCTTTTGATCCACCCAGGATACCACATCGGCCAGCCAAAGATCTTTTTTTGCCTTATGTTCTTCTGCCATTATCTTTCCCATCCAGTGCCCATGAACATGCATTGCCTACTGAACGTCTTAAAAATGTGCCCTGCAGATTGAATCTTTCTTTTCATAAGATCTCTGACTGATGTTTGCTGAGTTCCAGTCATCTCCAATACTTCTTCATTGGTTGCACGGGCTATCCACAGATCATAAAAGCCTAAAAAAAAAGTTAAGCCCAATCCAATGCAAATCACGCACCGTTTACACAGAAGAAAAAGCCATGAACCCCTGTGGCACTCTCCTATGTTATAAAGCCACTTCTGCGCCCTCATCTTTAAACTTCCAGACAATGGGAAATACAAACAATCGGATGACTTGGGGTGGAAGATCTTTAATTGGTTTCATTTCCTCTTCAGTCTGATCCGATTATTCCTCCCCGGCAGCTCTGCTAAGAAGCCCTATAACCATCTCTGATCTTTGCTGGCTTTGGGTGAAATGCACCCATGTGCCTTGGAACTTTAATGGCACCTAGGCCTCATGCCGGCCCTCAACACCGGATGAATTTCACTCCTGGCTGTGCAAAGCCTCATACGAGACATTTGTCTTTCTAAATGGCAGGCCCAGAACATTGAAATTCCAGTGACGTGGGATGGAAAGGGAGGAGGGATCTTGCTTAGCCCAGACGCACACAGACTTTATCTGTGCCTGGCAGGTGCAATGTGAGGTGTTCTTCATCCTCACTTCACCTAACCTTATCCGCTTATGAATTTAATATCCCCTTCCAGCAACAGATTGAGCCCGGCAATATATGTGGTAATCCCGAGTACACAGGGTTTAATCAGTGTCAGAGCGGGCTGAAGCAGGGAGGGAGCTGAGACGCACTGACATCAAGAGGTTTGCTGGTGGCAAGGTGACACGTCCTGCCTGTCGGGGAAGGAGACTTGGCTGCACAGCTGGCATTGAGCAGCAGGGATTATTGTTGATCTTGAATGAATCCCCCTGGGCTCTCATGGGAACCCACCAAACCAAATATTTCTCTTTGTGATTTAAAGGCTTTGTTGAAGTGGCTGGAGGCGGTAACAGGAAAGGGGGAAAGAAAACCAAAAACCCAACAACCCCTTAATTGTCAACAATGGAAAGATCTCAGGGACATATTCACATACAACTCCTGGCTGCAGCCAAAGTAGGGGGTTACAGCTGGGAGGAACCTCCCCTCTCCTCTCCAGGTTATACAGGGACATTTTAGAGAATGGGGAAGAGGGGATATTTACATGTGGAGGCATAGAATATTCACCCTGTAAAGCAGGGTGATTGTGGCTGCCTGAGTGGGCTGATGACTGCATGATTTGCCCTGCCTTGGGTGCATGGGTATTTGCTGTGTCTAATTCCTCAAGTCAGTGTGAACTGGGAGAACTGCAGGCTGAGACCCTGGGGGTGTCTCTCCTGCCCTGGGTGTCTGGGACTGGGAGTGCTATGGGGGAAGCATGATCAATGCTGGAGGAGGGGGGTTTCTCTGCCTGGACAGATGGGGGAAGCATGCTCAGTCCCAGGTGGGGTGGGGGGTGGAGGGGTCTGGTCAGCAGGGCTGGGAGCAGGGAGCCATAGATGGACATTGTCCTTGGTTGCCAAAGCAAAACTCATTGACATGTGGTAGGTGGCGAGGTGAATAAGTGACTCTCAAAGGGGATCCTCTTCTGACCCAGGCACCCAGTGCACCTGCAGTGTGGCAGAAATTAGTCCTCCAGGGAGAGGGGACTGTGTTTGGGCATTTCTGTGGGGAGGGAGGGGACCCACATACCATTCAGGTCAGGGGTGCTGCACTAACAGGGGCCTTGAAGTGATCCTGTCCCGCCAGGTGTAAATAATTGCTGCTGCCAGGCCCCAGGTGAGGCCGGAGGCGGAGGAAGTGTTTTCCTGAGGCAGAAGCTGCTGGGCTGCGTGAGCTGGAAGCTGAGGTGTCACCCAGAAGAAACTGCCCTGGTGTTTTGCCCTAACTACACCCGGTCCTAAAATACTGCAGATCCCCAGCAATCCTGCACTTCTATAAGCTCTGCGGTTTGATTTTTCAATGAAGTCCTCCCAGCACATCATTCAGGTTCATTTATATAAATTATACAGTGATGTATTTAGTGACCTACTTTGAGTGCTATCAATTCCACCACGACGTCCATGCAATTTATTATTTAAATGCCATATAAATTATACGTGGGGTGGAGGGGGAAAGTGTGCAGAAGGGACTGCTGGTATGTTGCCTGACCAGGAGGAAAACAAGGAATAGAGTCTAGGGGCCCGTGCATGGAAATATGCTCCAAACTGCTGACCCCATATAAACATGTCTGGCTTTCCATGCTCCAATCAGCTGCTCAGGGAGAAACATGGGTGGAGCTCATCACATGGAAGCATCCTCCAATCAGCAATCAACGTGAGTTGGCCCTTTCCTTCTAGCTGTATGCTTTAATATCACCTGAATGTGCGTGTGCTGGGGTGGTTGCTCCATGAGATGGAAACTCTATTTTTCAGGTCACTCAGAATTTGCTGATTCTGAACTGGAACCACTTGCTATAGACGTTGGCACCAGGTTCCACTGATAAAGCTCAACAGAAAGGGCTCAGGATGCAGCATTTTACATCATTGGTGACACGTCTATTTAAATAAACGCCGGTCGTTGCTGCCCATGACTTATTATAGCTCTGAACTCCGGAGGGCATCAGCTGCCTATCCCACGGGTGAAGAGCATTCCAGCCATTCCCATAAACACCAACCCCCTTCCTATTTTATCTAATCTAATCTATCATAATACTATGCCCACCATTAGGGTACTTGAGTACTGGACGTGTCCTAGCCATTTGCAATGGGCTCCAAGATTCTCATTATCCCTTCAGAATGTTGCTTTAAAAGAATGGACGGATGTTTAGTTGCTTTGATTGTGTATAGGATCCTTTAAAACAGGTTCAGCTCTCACATACCCCAGTGTAAATCCAAAGTGACTCTAGTGGATTTACAGCTGTGCAAACTGAGAACAGGGTTTGGTCCCCTTCCCCCATGGCTGCAGACTCACTATGATGCTGGGAACTTGGAATAGCTGATGCCAAAGAAGTGAGGGGCTTTTCCCAGGGCAGCTGGTCTAGTCAGCGTGGCCCATTTGACCAGAACTTACCGATGCATTGCTCACGCATCAGCTCTTGCAACCAATATGAAACCCAAGAAAACAGAGTGGCCCCATTTTTTTTCTGTTTCGGAGAGCGTTTAACTCACAGAGTCATAGGAGCCAAAGATATATGAGCCCATCCAGTCCACACACCTCCCCTCCCTGCCGCTCCCTCTCCTGAAGGCAGGATTATTTCTCATTATCCATTTAAATGTGCTTTCACTGATCTCCAAGGTTCATTTGTACCTGTCAGGGCAGCAGCGGGGGGAACTTGCAGAGCCATTCTTGGGTTACTCTAAACTTCTCAAAGACAGCTGCACCAGAGGGGAGGCAGCAAGAAGTGGCTCTCTGATATTCTTCAGCTTTGCAGGGGCCCAGATGCCCCAGCTCAGCCCCTAGCACAAACACATTGTCACAGGGAACTCTAAAGGCTGGAATTA
The DNA here is from genome assembly GCF_002925995.2 of Terrapene triunguis. Classification (NCBI taxonomy): domain Eukaryota; kingdom Metazoa; phylum Chordata; order Testudines; family Emydidae; genus Terrapene; species Terrapene triunguis. Next base: position 13,623,492 of record NW_020664725.1, read on the forward strand.
GAGTTACGGACACTTGTGCTGTGTCATCTTTTATACTAAAGAAGCTGCTCAAGAGCTTGTTTTCAGGCCATTAGTGTATTTAGAGAGTTGGAACTTTTGGAATAATTATTTTAGGATCAAGAATGAGCCATATAAACCAGGTCCTCTTAAGTCCCTTTAATACAAATAAATAATAATTTCTTGGTAGATGAACTCCAGTCCAGTTGAGTTCAGGGTCTTTTTTGCTGGGTGTTGTATACACAGAGTATGAGAAATTCCCTATCCCAAACAACTAACAATCTAAATAGACAAGAAAGGCTACAGGTGGGGAAGGGAAATGGAGGCACAAAGAGAGGCCATGACTTGCCTAAGGTCAGCCAGTTGCACAATCAGCAGTAGAACCCACATCTCCTGAGTCCCACCCAGCGCAGCATTTCCCGAATCCAAACACTTCACTTAGGTTTGTTGAACTGAATAACAATGCTTCATTTCGAGCCAGTTAAACATTGAACTGCATCTACCTATGGTGCTAGGGTGCTTCATTTCTCCCTATCGGCCAGGTTCCATGGCCAGAGTACATCTCCCATGATGCATAGCAGTCATCATGCATCTCCCATGATGCACCACACAGCTTTGATACCCCTTTCCATCTCTTAAACAGGTTGAAAATCCTCCTGTTCCATGCTGTGTAGTAGCAGCACATGTGCACCCTAGTTCTGGTCTGTTGTGCATGCAACATCTCATGCCATTAGACTGTTAACTCATCAGAGCAGGGACTTTACTTTGTTTGTTTTGGTGATGTATGTTTTACCAGCTGGGAAGCACTCTGCACAGCCCTGCTGCTGCGCCGATAATCAATACTAAACGACATCATCAAATAATGAATACGTTGCTGGTAACAACTGTGCAGACCCGCTCAATCAGCTGTGATTTGAAGTTGCTTTGTGTGAGTGCGAGAGACTTAGGGGGAAAGAATATTGGCAAAGGACCATTTCATTCAGATTTTCTATTTGGTCCTATGCACACAAGCTTTTGCATTTCCCACTGGCAAGATTTCTTTCCTCTCGGCGTATGAAGGACGTAACAGCAAGAGGAAGAATTTTCAGCTGCTCTTACTAATTATGTGTACTGTAATTCTGTCAGACTCCAGGTAAACTCTCTCTATTCATTGACATGTTATTTTAACATGAAAGCACCTTTATCCTCTTCTCAACCAGGCAGGCTGATAAACATTTTGATCACAGGTGTTTAGAGTTACCTTTGGAATTTATTTTTGTTCTATCTTCAGCAATAATATACATTTTAAAGATGAACTGTTCATCAGGAGCGTAGAGAGGAAGGATGATTTTGTGGTTAAGGTGCTGGATGAATACTCAGGCAATCTGAGTTCCATGCCTGTATGACCTTGGGCAAGTCACTTAGGGCCAGACTTTGAAGAATTCAGCACCCACAGGTGGGGCCAGATTTTCAGAAGAGCTAAGCGCCTTGGATGCCCTTAGTCTCTCTGGGTATGTCTACACTGGAGAGTTAGCCTGGAGGCTCTTACTTGGGTGTTGGCCTAACCCTTGCCCATCCACACACAAAACCCTCATACCTGAGCTTAGTGGTACTTTGAAGCTGGGCTAGGTGACTCAGATGGGGATGCAGGTTAGAGCCCAGGGGCTACTTTCTCTCAGACTGGTAGCCCACCCACTTTGCAGTGAGGACACAGGCTAAATCACTCAACAGTTGATAGTCCTCTAACGCCTTCCCACAATGCCTTCAGTGTCCCCAGAAGGACAAACAAGTTCTCCCCTAAGTCACTGGAAAAGAATCGCAGAGCGGCTCAGCTCACTGCAGCACAAAGAACCGTGGGATGTGTCCCCAGAAGTGCTAGCGACACACACGGGGGAGTGGAGCTCCAGTGAGGACATGGTAACTTGGGCAGGGCTTTGCGGCGTGACTGCTCACACCCAGGGCTAGGCTAACCTGTGTGCCAGTCACCCAGGCTAACTGTGCAGTGAAGACGTGTTCTCACTGTCTCAAGTTCCCATCTGTCTCATGGGGATAACCACACGTCCTTTGTTTGCCCTGTCTAGACTGCCACCTCTTTGGGGAAGGGACCATCTCTCTCCATAGGTTTTCACAGTGCCTAGCAAAATGTGGCTTCATTCTCAGGCCCCTAGGCGTTTCTGGAATAGAAATAAATGGCATCAAATAGAAGAGAAGATTTCCCACCAGATGTTGTGTACGTTCTCACAGCTTGCTTCACAATTACCAGGTGTTATAAAGGGAAAAGAAATTAGAACATCTAGGATGCTATTCTAGGATGTCCAGGTTAGCATGCTCTGTTCATATCTGGAGCCAATGCCGTGGTTTGCGCTCTGTTCCATGTACTGCATTAGTAACATCCCTCCCTCCGGCTCCAACTGAGTTATCGAATGACTGATCAGACACTTCGGGGAATGTTTGCTGTTCAATGATATGGGAATCACAACTGCCACCCACTCTGGGACTCCGACATGCTGGAATATAGATGGGTCAAGGTGAGGAACCGCTCCTAATCTGGGGAATGCCATGGGATTGCAAAAAAACCCTGGAAGTGAATTGTGAGCAAGGAGCCAGTGGACATGAGAGAAAGACCACAGCAGAGCAGTTTTACCTCCCAGCGGCCTGACGAATCGCCAACAGCCCCGTCTCCTTCAAGCTCCACTTAGGAGAAGTGGATGATTGATTTTGCTTGGTTGTTAAAAGTGAAACTGAAGACAAATCCCGAAGCATTGAACAGTGACCCAGAAGGAGGCCCTGGTTCTCTCTAGCAGAGGTCTGGCCGAAAGGCAGAGCCACCGATGTCCCAACACCAGTGCGACGAGGTTGGGTCCCATCTGTTGTTCTCCTTGGGCTACGTTACAAAAAGCATTGGACTCTGACCTCCCCCAGGTGCAGAGCCAACTCCCAGGAACTGCTGTGTGAAATGGACAGAGCCGAGTAATTTCACAGTTGGACAGCCCTGGCTCTGGAGGCTCCCACGCCCCCTCCATGAGAATTCAGTCTCATGACAGCCTCCCCTCCACAGGGGAAAAGGGGAAGCCTCAATGCTCTCTTTGAAACCGTTTAAATTACCTGCCCTTTTCCCTTTCCCTTTCCCTTTCCCATAAGAGCTGCCATGTTAAACTGGGATCAAATTATTTTCCACCAGTCTCTTCTCTGATGCAGTCAGAGAATTTCAGTCTCTCTCTCTCTCTCCCTCTCTCTCTCACACACAGCCATTTCCAGACTAAGGATACACACGCACACATATGGGCCAATGATCCTGAATGTGAAGGAGAATCAAGGTTCCCTCTGGGCGCTGTTAAATGGAATGGCAGAGTCACGGGTTTGTTCAGTCCTGACAGTGCAGCATGGCTGAGATGGGGAATTTCCCCCCCAGTCCATGAGAAGAAGGACATAATGGAGCAGGATGAACTGTGCTGGTTCCTTCTTGGGTTTATCCGAACTTCACAAGAGATGGGATGCTAAACTTGGTGTCGCGGGCCCATTGCAACTTGGCTAATTCCATTCTGCCTCCCGACATTCTCCCGTCAATACAGAACTTTTCTTCCCTTCCTGCCTTACTCTCTCGAATGGTGTTGCAGAGTGCTGTTGAACGGCTGTTAAGACACTCCAGAGTGGGCAAAGTGGACTTTGTATATACAGTCTGTGAAACCCTTTGAGATCCTGTAGGCACACATGCAAGTCATTAGCGTTGTCATGCCGGAAAATACAGCCCACATTTGAGGGGAAAGTCCACAGGGAATTTTTTTTTGTAGACGTGTGTGCATGTTGCTGAGTAGCAGCTTGGTGCTGATATTTCGTATGGGCACAGCGGCCTCAGAACCAGTAAGTGACATTCTAGAGATGCCACTTCACCGGAGTCAATGGAGTCGCACACAGCTGCTTGTATTGGAAATTCCACACAGAGCAAATGAAAATCTCGCCTCTCTTGTTAATGTGTCTGGCACTCTTACAACTGCGTACCCAAGGGCCAGCGTCATTACCGTGAGTACACATATGAGAGGCCAGCCTGGCGCCCGTTTTATACTCACATGCCTTTGTGTCTGTTCAGCGACTAAACATCGCAGAGACAAAGATGGTTGCTCATGGCAGCAATTGCTGACAGTCTCTGGACTCTGCCAGCAAAACCCCACAGACCATCTGGGACTGCTGATATTTGATGAACTCAAGCAGCAGCCTGGTGTCTGTCACTGAAACTCTCTGGAAAGGCAACGTTCAGAGCACAGCCCTTCTCACCTGCTGCCTCTTCACTGCGTGCCCCTAGAAAACTCAACCTGGGGCTATCGACTGGGCCTAGTAACCTGCCAGCTCCTCGCTTTCCATTCACTGCTGATCAGCAAAAGGAGACAAAGTCAAACATCCCTTTCCCGCATTACAGCTACGGGCACCACGTGGATTTTGCTCTCCGCATCTTTTTATTCTTGGTCAGCCAGGAAGTAGCAATCAGCATGAGCCACTGCTACCGTACATATCACTTAATGATGGTGCTTCCTGACGAAACATAAGACCCAGACTCCTGGTGGTCACGGAAGATCAGCCAGCACTCCTTGCAAGATCTGGGGTGTTACCCAAGTCTCGTGGCCAAAGTCAGACTACATGTCCCACTGAACTGCCCTCTGTCATGTCAGCTGGATAAATTATACCTCATGTCTCCCTATGAAGCTATTGCAGTGTTGCTGGTCCATACTAATTTGTTTTGATAGGCAGGCACTCCATAACCCCCACACCCACAGCATCTGAGCACCTCATAAACATTCATGAGCTTATCCGTACAGCCCTCCTCGGAGGCAGGGAAGCATCAAGTCTTAATTTTTATGTGGGGTATCTGAGGCACAGGGAGATTAAGTGACTTGCCTGAGGTCACACAGGGAGTCTGTGGCAGAACTAAGAACTGAATGCAGACCTCCTGAATCCCTGTCCAGGGACTTAATCCCAAAACAATTCTACTGACAACTCGTGCCACCCCAGAGGTGGCTGCACTTCAGTGGTCTGAGACGTGATCCCATCCCATAATTTACTAGGGGCAAGTGTTTTAAAAGTGTCAGAGCATGTCACAATCCTGTACAGCTACTGCTGCATGAATCTACACACTAACTTCAGTGCCAGGCTGTTTGCAAACAGAGGGATGTATGGTCCCCTGACACCGGACTGGGGATTATACATGCCTGCCAGGAAGGATAGAAACTAATTCCATTGATTGTGCTGGAGCCCAGTTTTTCAGGATCCAGAAGGGCCAACACTGTTCTTCTGCAGTTATGCTGGCTGATTATATAGGGCATAAGTCACCATGGCATTCTGAAGCCCTTGTAACTGAAGCAGCACAGTTTGTGCTTTTCCCAGGCTGGATAGCCAGCATTTGAGCCTTTTGTTTGCTTTTCAGCCAACCTTGTTGCTCACCCAGGACAGGCTGCGCTCCCTTTCTGGATATATTTGCAAAGCTTGATGTGGGGAGGGGGGTGGGGATCTCATTAAAAGCCAGTTAGGTGGTTTTTTTTTTTTTTTTTAGCGACAGATTTAAACTCTGCGCTATTACCAGGCATTGTGTGAGACTCATCAGAGCCTATTCGGAGAGAGAGATGCTCTCATTTTCCTTCTGCGAGTAGAGATTAGCTCCCTGGATGCTGTGTCCTGATTTAGGAAAGCAGTTTTAAAATTTCTGAATTGCTCTTTGCAAGATGAAGAGCTTTCAGGAGATTAGTTCTGGAGGGAAGGGACCCAGGAATCCAGAAACACATCAGGCAGATGCCATGGTATAGAAACTTAGAATGACAGGGAGAGTGCCACAAGTGGGGGAAGTTCACCACGCTCAGTGTCACCAACTCTAGCAATTTCATCACAAGCTTAGTGATATTTGGTGTTTTTCATAAAGCCCCAGCTCCTGGAGTCAGGTGATTACCTAAGAATCTCAGGTTTTATTTAAAAAAAGGAAAGGAAGCTTCTAGTCCTCAGGGCTGTGGAGAAAAGCCGGAAAATGTGCCAAGACTCAGAAAGCAGAAGGCAAATTAACAGAGCCCCAATGGATTCCTTTTAAAAATCTCAGCAACGAGGAAACCACTGACGCTGAGATGTAGGAGCGGTTCGGAAGCAGAAGGGGACAGGGGAACCTGCATCCCACTACGGGGGAAAAGAGAAGGGGTGAAGGCCTTTCCCATCTGAGGAGCTGAGATGTATTATGAGTCAGTGCCCCTCACTAGGCCAACTCCTCCCTGAGACCCCAATGCTGTCTGCTTTCACCGCCCCCACCAGCTTTCAGCAAGGCCTCATCTCCCCCTTTCATCCTGGGCTTTATCTTTGAGTTCCTCCCCTAACAATCTTCATTCTCTCCTTGCCCTTTGCCTCTGACATACCATCACCCAGCTCCCTGTGCTGCTACTGCACCATCCCTGTTGGATCTCACCCACCCATGGGGAATTTTGCAAGTATTACGCTAATGCTCCACCTCCCATGAGACAGCCATCTGCACAGTGCTAATGCTGGGGACCAGGCATGGCTCCATGTATGCATTATCATCTCCTTCTGGCTGGAGTCCTCTTGTTCTGTTCAGATTTTATTGGGATGATTCGGTGGGGGTTATAATTAAACTTGGAGAAATTCAAATATGTGCATCTTAGTTGAGGACGGCACCCTTGCAGAGAATGCACTGGAAATGAAAATATCTGGGAAACATTTTTGGCCTGATTTTTATTTCCTTCGTTATATTAGATAAATGAGGACTCATAAATTAAATAGCAAAAAGCAATTATGTAAATGGCAGTGTCCAGCCATCTCGTGACTGAATTGCGCCCAAATATGTTCAGCTGAAGCTAAGGGTCTAATTAAATGCATTAGAAGCCAGGAAACCACACACCAACTCCCACCTCTGCTCACCCCCTTGCCCTGGGGTCTGCAGCCCTTAGAGTACTTGGGGCCGCTCTCCTTCTGCAGACGCTTGCAATAAAGGTCTCTTTTTGGATCTAATAGACCATCCCAATCCCACATTGCACCAGGGGTAGGTGGGTTGCTAGTGTGGTGTTCAGTAATCTTCCTCTTCATTTATATGACTAAAACCAGCAATGTTTAGACTTGCAAGTCTAGGCTAGTGATTCAATTGATTGCCTCTGGCGTGGCGGAGTGGATGGCAGAGAGACCACCAGGATATGATTGTCTGGGACATTGGTTCAGTGATCGCTCAGTGCTTAAGATGCTTGCAAGAGATCTGCTTTATTTTCTCCAGTTCCAACTGGCTGTACCTAATGAGAGCTTCAAGCACCCAGGCCAGAAAGCTCTGCCCTTCAAGGCACAGTCCTCAATACCACAGCTAGGGGATGCATTGCCCTGGGAACTATAGCCTCTTGTCTAAGCCAACAGGAGATCTAGGAAGACCTGTTCTATATTCAGGAATAGCTCTGGTTCAGCAATCAGTGTAGCTGTTCTGGAACTCAGACAAGGGCAAACTGAGGTTTGCACTGACTGAGTGAATCAGGATTAAATTGGTTCGTGTAAACCCTTGGTTCACCCTAGTCTATGCTCTCTCGGATCCTGCACTGAATTCCCTGCTTGCCCACTCCTGCACACACATGCAGACCCACTGAAATCAGTGGGGTCTAGCTCAGTGCAGGATTGGGGCCTGAAGGGTCATCATCAATGCAGCTTCAGGATGGTGGCTACTCCCCAAGTGTAGACAAGGCCTCTGCAGGTATGTCTACACAGCAACTAGATGCCAGTGGCTGGCCTGTGCCAGCTGACTGGGGTGTGCGGGGTTCAGGTCGTGGGGCTGTTTCATTGCAGTGTAGATGTCTGGGCTTGGGCTGGGGCCTGGGCTCTAGGACCCAGTGAGGTGGGAGGGTCCCAGAGCTCAGGTTGCAGCCTGAGCCCAGTGTGCCCAAGTCAGCTGGCATGGGCCAGCCGCGGGTTTTTCTTTGCTGCTTAGACATACCTTGCTTGTCTCAGACAGGAGCTGCCACTCTCTAGTCATGTTTGCTGGAGCTTGCCTCCTTGTGTCTGATGCTAATGGCACAGATACAAATGTTTAAATAAATAGTGAAACCCAGAGAGTCCTTTTTATTATTATTAAAAAAAAAAAAAGCCATAATGGAATTTGTGTCTGGATTCTGCTGCTTTCCTCGTCAATCTCTACACACAAGGCAGCTCAATTTAAACAAACAGAATTGCTGGTGCTTTGCGCCTGCGGCAGACAGGAGCCCTCTGGGGTCCTGCCAAACAAGAAAGTTTGGAAAGCGCTAAATGGCAATCTGCAGTCAGCTCCTGAAGCTGTCAGCCTGTAAAAGCCTTGCCCGTTGCAATGGGAAGTGGCCACAGCATTGCTACAAAGCCAGTGTGTAGCATCAACAACAGGAGTGCTGCATTCTGGACTCCATTAAGTTAAAATGGAGTGAGAGAAATCAGTTATTTTTCTTTGGGACAGAAATTCTCCAGGGGAATCAAGCTTGCGGAGTGGATCTCAGACAGGCCTAGATGGGGACTGCGTCGGAAGAATGGCTGTTCTGAACCCCATGCAATGACTGGGCTGATGGATCCTGCCAATTCCTAGTTAGAAAGTGTATGTGTCTTTGTGTGTGTGCATGTGTGTATAGAATGTGGTTGTGTGTGTGCATGGGCACATAGGTGTGCATTTGGACAGGAAACCTGTGTGTTTCCCCTAATGAAACCAACATGATTAGAAAAGCATGAGTACCCCTGACCACTTGTTCTTCTCTCCCCAAAACCACAGAATCCCCTACCAAGGATGGCCTCATTCAGATGGCTCTGTTCAATCACAGCTTACTTTTTCACGGAGGAAAGAGGAGAGTGATGTCCTAAAAAGAGTGCAAGATTGCATTGTCAGCGTCTCACTGGGTTAATTGTACAGGGCCAGATCCTCAGTGTATGTCAATCAGCATAGCTACCCATGGACCTGGTCCACAGCATCACCATTGCTGTGAGTTTCACAAACCCCTCCGGCCTTTAAACGGGAGGTTGGGAAAATATTTGAAAACCCACCATTGAAGGTAACAACTTTTGGATTGTCCTGAAGGGCTGAAGTTTTATTGCTTCCAAGATGATAGGTCCTTCAAACCACCACTCCCACCATCATCATATTACTTTTCAAACAGCACAAACATCGGTTCATAGATTCGAAGGACCATCTGGTCTGATCTCCTGCCGAGCGCAGGCCAGAGAATTTCTCCCAGTGATTCCTCCGTCTACTTGCCTGTCTCCTCACTGGCTCTCATTGAGTGGAATTTTCCATCCTTTAGTGTCATCCTTAGTTGACAATTACAGCTTTGCTTGTTCTTAATTACAGTACGTGCCATGCTACAGCCGGCTTAGCAGTGTTTAATCACAGTACACCTAACAGCTTTGCTCATTGTGCAAGGAGAGAGACAATACAAAGCGAGTACAAGAAAGGAAGTGTCCAGTTACAGCGCACAGGGCATGGAAGCCAAGGGACAAGGCTTTTCTGACTCCATGTCACTTCCGCTGTGTAATACCCAATACTTGCCATCGCTGTGCCTCTTGCAACGGAGAGGGCCAGTGTTGCCGAAGGAGCGGAGTGTGTCAGATTTCTGGTTCCGTAAAGGAGCTCAATGGTTTCTTACAGCCATCTTAAATGAAGGGCAACAGTTACACCCACCAGCTTCAGTGATGTTTCCTCCAGCTCACAACAGTCTGTACAAAGCCAAGTGCCATGCGGCCCTGATCTCAGCTGGGGCCTCTAAGCACCACTATTGTACAAATAACAACCAAGCCCTGCCCCTCGAACGCTGCAGCCTTGCTCCTTGCACGCCTGTTTCCAGCCCTTTGCTTAGTTCATGGTACTTCTTAACAGTCTCAGGAGATTGGGACTTCCATCCCCTCCTTTCATCCTAGGGCACTTGCTGAAAAGAATAAGGGTGAACCCTGGTATCCCGGCCAATATTCCTTTTGTCATTAAAACAGGGTCCAGTGCCCCGAGCTCTTTGTGAGCTAAAACTGAGCAGGAGGAGGCTGCAAGGTTTTCATACCAGTTGCTGCACAACGAGTGGCTCACTCCCTGCTCTGCAAAGTGCGTTGGGTGTGAAATGCTAGAGCAATGTATGTTCTGTCCCTCTGTGTTTGTACAGGTAATCTGCGGGGACCGGAGTTATCTGTCTGCCTTAGGAATGTCTGACCCACCAGTTCCCATCAAGGGAACCGATGGGTAACACACACTGACTATTTTCAAAGCACTCTTCCAGATAAACATTTGAAAAGCCTTATGGGCCATATGGCACAGAGAGGTTGTTTACTAGGGAAAACATCATCAGCTGTTGCCACTCGGGTTTCAGCAGCAAAGCTATACCCTGACTTCATCACCAGTTGATTATAATATAGCTTCCTCCTCTGCCTTAACATAGTTATTGATCACTGGAAACCCCTTCTCCCCCGAGAACGGGGCCCCATTGTGCTAAGTGGTGTACACACACTTCGTAAGAGACAGTCCCTGACACAGGGATCTTATGAGCTAAACAGAAAAGATGGACAAAGGGTGGGAGCGAGGAAGTATCATTAGTCCCTTTTACAGAGGGCTCACAGAGAGGTTAAGGCTGGGAATTTCAAGAGTTCACTCCCTGCTATCGGGACATGATTTCCCAGAGAGCTCCACTCCCAGTTAGGTGCCAAAATCAATGGCCAGTTTTTCGAAAAAGCATGTTTGTCCCACGTGTTGCAGCTGAGCACTTTTGAAACCTGGCTCCAGTCGTGGTGCTGAAGGCTTCATACTCCAGCCCTGAGGCTTTTGGAAAATGACTTGTGTCAGGACACGCAGGTCGTCTGAGTCAGAAGCAAGAATTGAACCTTCCTCTCCTGAGACCCAGGCCAGGGCTTGTCCTCATGGAGCAACTTCCCCCTCCACAGGCTGCATAGACAGGGCTACGGAACATCTGACACCACAGATGCAGCATCTAATTTATCTCCTTAAGGATGCTGGTTTCCTCAGTGCCTTCTGTGCTTTGTTCGTTCCACCATCAACTAGCCTCTGTTTCCTCCCTTGTGTCCTTGGCCCCTGAAGAAAACATTGCCTCCGTCTTAATGGTTAATGGTTCTGGGCACTAGAGACAGGAGCCTCGTCAATTAATGGGCTGGTCACTGCTTTTACACTCCCAGGGGAAGATTAAACAAGGTAAGATTTGCTTAGTGCTCAGAGACACTTCAGACCAGTCTAATAGCTTCTTCTTATCCCACACAGCCTCCCAGTGCTGCCTCTTAGTGACAATAACAGTCTTGTCGATGGAGTTAAAAACGATTCAGGGACCAGAGGAAGCATTTCTGAGGTGTCTGATGAAAATCAATGAAGTTGACCCACAGTGCTGATTAAATTAATTGCGGTTTTCCCACAAGCTGTCTGGCTCGTGAATTATGATCAAGGATGAATCTTAAATCTCCAGATCTGTTTGCTTTTTACTTAGGCCCATTTGTTGCTTCGCTGTTTTCCTTCCTTCCCAGCCAGGGAAGGGACGGAAGAGAGAATTTCCTCCAAAATATGTCACAGCTTCAGACATTCTTTTCCTCCCCTTCTGGAGAGCCATAGTCTACTGCCATTTTTCTGGTGCCAGTATCCTCTGGGGAGAGACTATGTCTCACATCGCTCTCAAGCAACACCCCATCTGGCCAGCTCAGAAGACATGAATTTGAAGATGGAGATGGGGTAAATCTGTCTATTAATATTTGTAAGAGGACTCAACTGAGATCAGGGCCCCATTGTGCTAGGTGCTGTACAGACACATAGTAAGAGATAGTCCTTGCTCCCCAAGAACTTACACTCCGAATAGACAAGAGAGCCAAGAAGGATTATTATCCCCATTTTACAGATGCAGGACAGAGTCATAGAAAGATTAAATAACTTGCCCAAGGTCACACAGGAAGTCTGTGGCAGAAGCAGGTACTGAACCGTAAAATGCCCGTACCACCAAACCAGCCATTTCTGACTTCAGCTCTCTTTGCTTTGGGGTTTTTAATTGAATGTTGGTGCTTGTGAAAGGTTGTTAATTAGCTCCTTTCGGAGCCTCTCTCCAACTCACGGACTTTCCTATTTCAACGCTTTGTGCTTATTATTTCAGATTGAGCAGGGGAAAGCTGATGTAATTGTCATGCAGGTTAAGTATTGTGATGTCAACAGATTTTGCAATTACAGAATGTTAACGGGACAAGTGAGTCTAAATAGCCAACGTGGGAGATGACTTAGATGTAACGAATTGCTTCAGTGGAAGCCTCGCTTCTGGAGTGAGTTTTTTTGCCATCAAGGTGTGTTCATAGAGGGCTCTTGTCGTAATGATTGCAATGCACATAGGTTCTGCCCTCCTAGGTTCCTGTGCTCTCATTGCAATGGGTGAATTTTACAGCACACACCTGGAATGTAAGGCAAGGGGTGGTGGTGAGTGTGTTACAGATCTCTCTCCGTGCCTGATCTGCAGAGGATGTGAAGTGTTAGAGCCCCAGCTGGGGAGGGCTTGGCTCTTTAGCTATAGCGGCTCATGCTTTCACTGCTAGACATGACTGGTGTATTGGCCAGGACGGCAGCCACCGCATTTACAGACATGTATTTGGTGGACACTGGGGACTAATTGCGAGCATCCTTTCCCAGGTGAAATCCTGCCCATCTATGGCCTGTTCATCACAAGGCCAGAGGCACTGGGCCAAACTGCTTTGTGCTTGGGTTACATGACAAGCTTCTCACGTGGTCACACTTTCCCGTACCTGCATGGTAAGAACATGCTCCCAGCCCCTGGGGTTAGGCCCTGGCTCACCAATGTGAATTTTCAGGTAATTCCTACATTTCAGGAGTCGACGCTTCATCTTGGAAACACAGAAACGTCCTCTAACTCTGGGGCATCTATTGACTGCAATTCTAATTAGACTTGAACAAGACAAACAGCCTGACATAGTCCTGAGTTGCACATGTCACCGCGTGGCCTGGGTCTCAGCATCTTTCTGTTTGGAGCCTGAGGATATCTCCAGGAATAGACACAATGCTGTTTCTCTCTCCTTTTTCTCAAGGTGCATCTCACGCACAAAACACATTAAGATTCAGAGTCCAGGTCTAATAACTGATCCAGCAGTTTTGGAAGCTAAACTGTCAGACTGTATCTATATTTAAAGCAGGGCCCAGTGGTCTGAAGTCTGGATTCACTGTACCCAATAGACAGGCTTAACTTTAAGCAATCATTTCAACGTTGAGATTAGACGCTGCCCAGAAAATCAGCATTCTGTGTGTAACTAGGTATTACCTTTCTCAGAGACACTGTAAGAAAGAGAAACTCACTGTATCTCCTGGCACAGCCCATGGTCTGATTTATAGGATTATAAATTGTCTTGTCAACTACAACAGGAACAAAGCACCTTATAAACTGCACGTAAGAGCTGCCTGCAAACTGATTCTCAGCTGAAGCAGTTTTAATAAGCGGAGGTTATTTCTGGTTTGCTTTTGAAATAGAATCAGACTTTTCTGGAGGTTAATTCTCGGCTGTGCCAACAGTCTTGTATGTCACCTCAGCCCTGCGCATGCTTCACTCTCACACCTGCGATTCATGTTCTGTGGGAGTTGGGCACCTGAACTCCTTTGCGACCTTTTATGAAGCTCAGCTGTATTATTATCAATGTGACAGTAGGGCCTAGAGGCCCTGACCAAGATCGGGGCCCAATGTGCTAGATGCTGTACAAAACACACAGTAAGAGACATCTATTTGTACTGTAAGATCTTCAGGACAGGGGCTAAGACTAAGAGTGGAATAGGAAATGACTTGTCCAAGGTCTCACAGGTAATCAGTGGTATAGCTGGGAACAGAATCAGATCTCCTGAGGACACTCGGGAGCCTATCCACTGAACCACACTGCCTGAAGTCTGCTTGTTTCACACAGCCTCTAAACAACTCTCAGATGGTAAGGACTTTTTGTCATCCCAGACTTTTTGTCAGCCAGATACAGAAGGGGTGCCCTAGAGATGAAAGGCTCTGTCTTCTATCCCCTACTCCCCAGAGCCAGCCAGTCCCCTGGATCAGGTCTTTTAACTGAGCTCCAGGCTGATTCCCATTAGCAGAGCATGAGGCAGGGTTGTTTCGTGCATCCACAGGAAAAAAAACAGGCAGTTTATTTCTCTGTGACTCATGTTTTTTAAACGTGCTTTGTTGTAGCTGTAGCAAAAGGTGGCAGGAGTACTGGGGAACCAACAATTAAGTAACAAACAGAAAGGAAAAGTGTACGCTGCGCATGTTTGTCCTTGCCTGCTCTATGGTTTGGAAATGGCGGGTCTTACGGAGATGGGAGAAAATACGATACAGGTAGCAGCAAATAACATACTGAGGAGAATGGCAGGCAAGTGGAGGGTAGACAGAGGGAGATGCAGTTATGCAGAGTGGGTAGAAGAAATTAGGGGGAAGATGAACTTGGGACTCTTAGTGATAGATAAGCTGGAGAACATATGTTTGAGATGGGCTGGATATGTGGTAAGAACGGGAGAATGATCAGCAAAGATACAGTTGATACACGCAAAGGGCGGGAGGGGAAACAAAGAGGGGAAGTGACTAGCCCAAGATCACACAGAGCCAAGATCTCTGGTGTCGCAGTCCAGCGATCTGTCTACTAGACCGTACTGCCTCTGCAACAGAGCAGCTGGACAAACCTGTGTCATTTCTGCATCATGGCTATTTATATTCAAAGGCAGCAAACCAGCAGGACTGGACATGCCCCTGGGGACACAGCCAATGTCCGTCTTTACTCAGGCTGTTCATGCTGAGCACTGACTGTCATAGACAAATCCTTTAGGACCTGTGCGAATGCTGCTATTTACAGTATTCTCAAGCTGGTTTAGGATCAGCAGAATTTCACCAATGGATTCGCAGCCTGCAGGACTCAGAGCATCCTTAGCCTCCCCCAGGGGTAGTGTTTATGGATCAATAGCTGGGGGAAAAGCCAATAACGCAGAGAAAGAGCTGTGTTTTCAATAAGAATTTCCATGTTTCTTACGTTTGTGGTCAGGACTCTCTGTCTCAATGGGCTCTGATCATCCTCGCACTGTGAGCACCTAGCCAGCTAATCACAAGCAGGCAAAAGAGCCAGGCTAACAATGCATCACGTGGCACAAGCGACAGCCTACAGACTTGGATAGTAGGATTCTGCAGCAGAGTCTAGGGATGGGCAAACCCGCATGGTTAACATAAGTATACAATAGTAATATGCTGTGCATTAGCCTACATTCCTGGATGAATTCAGCCTCACAACCCACCTGGTGAGATTATTCCCCACATTTTGCAGATTGGGAAACTGAGGCACAGAGAGGGGAAGTGACTTGGTGAAGGTCAGGAGTGAGTCAGTGGCGGATCCTGAAATAGAACCCCTAGTCTACTGCTCATTCTACTAGACGATGGACATGAACTGTGGCCTCTTCTGCAAATCGAACCAGGAACCTCCTTTAAGATGCTCAAAGGTTTAATATAATTTCCCCCCCCAAAGGAACAATTTTCATGTATTTCTGCACTCACTTGCTGCAGTTGGGACTTGGAGTGGAAACAGCAAAATGAAATGACCAAGGCTATTTAGAAGCCAGTTGGAAGCAGGAATCACTGAGTATCTGATCTCAGTAGAGTCCAAGCACATATCCAACCCAAAAAGTGCTGATAAGTGGCTATGCTGTTCACCCAGTCCCACTCGCTGGATAAGCTGGGAGGAAAAGGCGGCTCTGATGGGTATTTTGGAACCCACCCATTGTTAGCTACAACCTCTGCTACTTCTATTTACACCTAGTCCAAAGAGACAAAAGAACCAAATTTTAGCAATAGCGTCCAGCCACTCTGTGCAAGCCAGTGGAGGGCAATTCCCCTTTCACAGAGCTCATCCAGACGCTGGTGGATTTTCCATTTCTATTGGGTTGCTCACAGCAGCTGCATTAAGAACGGCAGGTTATAAGCCTCTGAGTGTGTGCGGAGTTCAATGGAGAAGCAGCTGACCTCAGTTAGCAGGGAGAGCGGCCCTCAAGGACAGACACAGAAAGACTTTGCTATAGTGTAGAAAAGGTTACATTAATTACCTTGAATGCTGGAGATAATTTAATACTGGCTCACAAGACTGTTGTAACAGGCAGTGCAGCCTTTAATACGCTGTCTGGGCAGAGAGCTGTAGGATGCAGGAAGCAAGTGATTACTAATGCAATGCTGCAATCTTCCTTCTCCCAGGTTACATAATCACAGCCGAAAGCAGACTTAACATTCTTCCCACAGATGCTTCCCTCTCTCATGGCTTTCAGCTCTGCTTGAACTCTGCATTTCACTTGGTTTAGGAGCACACAGTAGCAGCCGGAGAAACTAATCCAGTTCAGAACAGTACTCTGCAAGGCCCCATACAAACACATAGGAAGTGTTTGTCCCAAAGATCTAGGAAGGCTGTCATCATAGCACTGCCGTTGCCATCTAAAGATATAAGCCTGCTCCTGGGTATCCTGAGTTATTTTGACCCCAGAGAAAGCAAATATATCCAGGGCCAGATTCTGATTTAGGAACTTTAGGGGAAATTCTCTGGCCTGTGGGTTACACAGGAGGTCAGGCGAGAAGATCACAGTGGTTCCTGCTGGCCTTGGTCGCTATGAATCCCTTACATCGAATAGAACCTTCCTCCAGAAGATGGTCCACTTGCGGAACCACTTGTGGCATGAGCGATAGTAGACACCATGTCGTAAGGGTATCCGAATCCGGGTTGGAATTCTGACCTATTGGAGTCAATGCAAGTTTTGCCACTGACTTCAATGGAGCCAGGATTTCACCTCTGGCCCCTAGTCAGTAATTTTTAGGAGCTAAACCAATGACATGGGATGATCAGGGAAAGAAACAGGAAACATGGCAGTATACTCACTGCAATAACTGGCCGTGATTCACTGCTCCCTGGCTCCAGTTTTACGCTGGTGTAACTCTGATGAAAGCGATGGCGTTACAGTGGCATGAAGCTGGAGAAGCGGGCCAGCTATTTCTACCCTGAGAGGAGATAGGTCAGTTGCTCTGTTCATTAAGCTCTTCTTGGCCTTGGGCTTTTGTTTGATTCTCGGCTACATCCTAGCTCTGGCAAAGCCTTTTTCTGTGCCTGGCGGAGAGGCCTTGGAGCAGTTGCGTATGTGTTATACACTTCTGACATCCTTCATTGGAAAATCAGAACATATTAACTACAAATCTGTGCTGCACAATGTTTGTTCGCTTTAATAAATGATGCCAGTGAATAAATAGATGCTAAATTACCTCCTGGTCTGGCCAGAACTTTTATCTTGCCTGTCAGGACTACGTAATATTAATGATAGCCTGCCTCAGATCCCCTAAGGGAGAGCTGGCAAATGGCTGCTGCAGCCAACTGTGACTCTCCCGGCTCTTGTTTGATTTTTCATTTGATCAATGCCCAATAAATCTGTAATCTCCTGAACCTGTACATCTGTGTTTAATGTATCCAGGGAGTGCTCTAATTGGGTGCGGAGCTAGTCGATCCCATGGCAAGAGACGTGGTAACCTGCCTTTCCAATGCCACGCCGGTGGCAAATAGGTGTTCTTACAGCTTCTCGGTGCCATTATAAACAAAGGCACAGATTCAGGAAAGTGCTTAAATCCCAGTGACTGCAGTGGGACATAGGCACGGGCTGTCTTTAACAGGGATGCTTTCCTGCATCAGGGCCAACATTCCAAAGGTACAGCAGGTGGGGCTGCTATAAAGTTAGGCTGGTGATTTCATTGTACACTCTAATTCTCAGGGGAGTATTTATTGCTTTCACAGTTCTGGACATATACCTGGTGCTGCCCAACATGTGAACTGTAAGCTAATCCCTTCCTGGCCAAGCCCCAGTGGAGCTAAGAGTCTAATGGCAGCGTGAATACAAAATGGGAGAAGACACGGGCGGCTAGGTTTCAGTTTCCTGTTCATTATTGTTCCACAGGAAAGAAACATCCTCAAGGTGCAACCTGGTGAGGTTGCACAATAGTCCAGTGGGCCTTAGAGGTGTCCTGGAAAGGAAGACATGAAATAAAATGGGAGAAACATTGAAAGTGGTACATAGGCCTCGGGCTGTCCCCTCTGCACTAAAGGGGATTTCACTAAAAAAGTCGCCCTTTAAAAGAAAAGTGCTGCAAAGAACTTAAATAATCCTCTAAACAGAGCACGTCCTGGGCTTCAGTGTAAGGAATACCAAGGTCTTCCTATCTCACTGCTGGTTATGGATGATACCTACGAGGTTTAATGCATCCTGATGACGATTGGCCACCCCATCTCCGTTTCAAGGCTCTTTCCCTGCATCAGGTTTGGAGCTTACGAAATGGTCACCCTCCATAGATCATCAGCAGGGTTTGAAGCCTGGCCCTTCAAGGTCGCTGCTCAGATCTATACCACATGTGTAGGAGCAGTCACCTCAGTTGGTGGTAGTAGGCTTTTAACCTCTTTGTGGACCAACCACTAGGAAGGGGCTGGGGTAACACAAAGAAACCGGGCTGGTTAGCACAGTGTGAAGGAAGGAAGGAAGGAAGGAAGATCGATCGATAGATCGATCAATCTGCTTTCCCTGGTTAATGCTCCATCAATCTTGACCAAACTTATCTCAACCTTAGATGATGGATGAATCAAACCATTTTATCGGCAACTAATTTACTCTCTTCCACCTCTTAATCTGAAACAATACTTGTTCTGGATAAAATGGATTAACTGGCCATAGTTTCAGATGAACAGGAGATAAACAGTTGCTCAAAGGAGTGAGATTTACTGTTTGTGTACAGTTAATAATACAATTTACTCTCCCGGTGGATTATTTTCTGCAATGGGGCATTGCTTGCATTAAGAAAAATAGATTTTATTATTTTATGGATTTCAAAGGTGATTTGTGTGTTTGCTTTGTTACAATAAACTTGGTTTAATAAAATGATAATTGTTCTTAATGCCTTAAATTAATTACAGTCATTTTTGTTGCTCCTCTGTATTTCTGCTGCATCTCCATGGGTCTCCATAGCAACCCATCTTACCAAAGTGAACATGTACAATCAGCGTTTCCTTGGGTCTTTTGAAACATTTACATTCTTCAAGTCATCTGTTGCCCTCTTCTCCCAACGAAGGAGCTCAGAATGGCAACAGTGGCCCAGAACTCACTAGGATGAAGGTGAAACTTCATCTGAATCTGGAGACAGAGTGAATGGGAGGAAGAATGGTCTTGAGGTTAAGGCAGAGGCTGGCGAAGGCCTGAGTGCTAATCCTAACTTGCCACATGAGCTTGAGTAAGTCATGTCCCTTCTCCGTGCCTCAGTTTCCCCATCTGTAGAACAGGGGTAACAATATTGTTCTGCCTTACAGAGGTGGGGTTGGGAGGCTCAGTTCATTCATGTTTTCAAAGTGCTTTGAGATCCTCCAATGAAAGGGGGAAAAACAATTCAACTCCACTCTTTTGATAAGGGTTTGATTCTGTCTGATCCTGACTGCCCTCAATCTCCCTCGCCAAAGGCAATGGAATGCAGGGTTCTCAGCACCTGGGCAGCCCAAGTCCTAAAAGGAGGAGAGGTCACCAGTGACATCCTTCTCCAAAGTCCCTCACTCATGGGGACCTTGTGCTTCCAGGTGGGCTGGGGATGCTGTGAGAACGGCCCTGGCCTGACAGCAGCATTTCCATGCCTGCTCCTGACTGGAGCCGAGAAGTGCAGACACAGCTGCCAAAATGGGCTGTGGGAGCCTCTGGTGTCTGAACTTCTCCAAGCCTAGGTGGAAAGGCTGGGTTTAGGGGTTGGATGGGGGTCAGCTCTTATTTGAGTGGGGCTGGGCTGCCTAGCCTTAAATCCAACACAGAAGGATCCCATCAGCCCCACGAGGATGGGATGAACAGCGGCAATAGTTACATTTCTTCAGCATTCTGCACTGAGAAAACCAATGGCAACTCAGAGGTGGGCTAGGACCGAGAGACGCTGCTGGGCGCGTTTGTTCCTTGAATTTCAATCTGCTCCATTTCTGTTTGAATTACAACCTTGCTTGACCAGATCTTTGATTTTTCCTCTCAGGAGCATGCAATATTAATTGCTGCCTGCATCAATTCCCTCCAGGGAGAACTGGTAGCACAATGCAAACAATAACAGGTCAGACCACACCTGGTGGAGCTCTGCCGATTGATACCAGCTAATATACGATTCATATTATACTGCTGCAGTTGACTGTGACTCATGTCTCTCATTTGACCAATACCCAAGAAACCTGCTATCTCCTGAACCTACAGATCTGTGTTTAGTGCATTGAAGGAGAGAGATAATTAGACTGGGAGCTAGGTGGACCCCCTGCAGGTCACTTCGAATCCTGCATTTTCTTCATCATGCAGTGATGAGTTGCGTTGCAGAAGGAGGATTCCAACTCATTTAGGGGCGCACTGGGCATTTATTTGTGTATCCCTCATGCCTCACTCGAGAGGCAGCTTGCCTGAGACTAAGGCAATGGGTGAGGGCAATGGGACAGACATGGAGTGCATGGTGCAAAATGGGTGCAGTGCCATAAGGGGATGAGTACAAGGAGCAGTCACCCAGTACAGCTCCTGGTATAAGTCCTGGCAGCTGCCAGGGGAAATCCTCTGGCTCGTGAGATACCTGGCGAGGAATCACACTATAACTCAGCTCTCGGCATTTCTGTATCCCATTCTCCAGGCAGCCTGGAGTTTTATTCTAGTGGTTCTCAGACCTGCTGTTCTAGTTGTGGCTTCCAGCGAAGTCACACTTACCCTGAGAGAAGCAGCATGCAAATGAGAAAGAATTTCCTGCTGTAAGCAGAGGCGCGCACAATACTGGGAGACGGGGACAGACATAGCAGGCGCTGAGATGTAGATTACTGTGCTGTTGGGAAAGGCGTGTGCCAAGCAGGGCTCCCTGTGGCTGGGACAGGCCGACCATGCACTGCAATACCTATCATTGGTGTGAGTACGTGGGCCAAGCAGTGCCATGCATCCGGGATTATCCTATGGCTGAGACACACATCATGGCCAGCCAGGTAGCAGCTGCTGGCTTGTCACGTACTGGAATGCAGAAAACCTGCAGCTGGGATGGGTAGGAAGACAGGCATACCTTGCAACATACACCGCCTGGCTAATGACAGCTTGAAAATAAGGGTTACAGACTCTCTTAGTCTCGAGGAAGCCCTGTGGCCTGTGTTGTACAGGAGGTCAGACTAGATGATCACAATGGGCCCTTCTCGCCTTGGAATCTATGAATGTATGTCTGGATAACAGGCTCATCCCTCCCCTACCCTGCAGGGAGACCAGTTCCCTCGCCTCCCTTCCAGCTCATCTTGTAGGACGGGAGTGCAAAGCAGGCTGGCAATGCTAACTTCAGGGCCTTCCTTCAAATGCCAGCAGATGTCACTCTCTGACCAAACTGCGCTCACAGCTCCAGCAGCTAATCCCTCAGTGGGAGGCAGCTTGCCCTTGTCTCAGTGGGCGCCCAGACCTCAACCCCCTGGAACAGACAAGTGATGGGTGACCTGGTTGAGAATAGGACGTGGGATGCTGAGGATGGTCTGGGGAGCCCCAGAGATCAGAGTCCCGTGGTGACAATGGAACCAGCAAAGGTTCTCTGATGAAGCCAGGGACACAGGGCATGTTTGCAGGTGCTGGGCCAGAAAATGCAGTGTCCAGACACATGGATGACAAATCCGACCCCGCCCTCCCTCCCAGCTCCCCAGGAGAACTGTGTTCCATTCCCAGCTCTTCTGCACACTCCCTGTGTGACCCTGGGAAAATCCCTCAGGGCCAGGTTTTTCAAAAGTGTCGGGAGCTGCTGGGTGCTGGAAAAGCTGGTCCCAGTTTTGGGTGTTGAGCACTTGAAAATCTAGCTCTTACTCTCTCTGCACTTCAGTTCCCTATCTGTAAAAAGCAGACAATCGACTCCCCTTTTTTCCACTCCACCTGCCTTGTCTGTGTCAATTATAAGATCTTCAAGGCAGGGAATTGTTTCTTACCATGTGTTTCCTTGGAACCTGACACAATGGAGCACACACCTTGGCTGGAGCATCTAGATATGTTGGTAAAACAAACAAGAAGAATTTGGTGGATACTTTGGGGAGAGAGGGCACTAGAGGTCTTCAAGAGACAGAACATGATGGTTGTTGCTTGTGGCTGAGACTCGTGGGGATGGCAGGATTTGCACTCACAAGCGTGACAGCGAGCAGAGATGGCAAAGACCTCCTTGCCTCCATCTGCTCTGTGAGTCGAGTGGGCTGCAAGGTTTGTCTGTCATGCATAATTTACAGACGGGCTGCAGCAATGCCACCAACTCAGTTGGCTTTGAAAAGTTAATAAAGGAGGAAAGAAATGTTGTTGTTATTTTGGAGGCTTCTCTAATGTTTTGGGCAGGAGCCTTAAAGAGATGGACCCTAAATTAATAAGCTCGAAAGAAATGAACAGAATAAAATGTTGTTTTCTACATCTGCCTTATTGAACTTCTCTGCTCTAATTCAGCACTGGTGGGGGCAGCAGAGGAAGCTGTAGCATAAGTTGCAGTGAAGGGGAGGAAGGCTGCTCTATTGATTTGGGTGCTAGCCTGAAACTTCAGAGACATGAAGTCATTTCCCTGCTCTGCCACATACTTCCTTGGTGACCTTGGGCAAATCACTTGGTGTCTCTGTGCCTCAGTTCCCCATCTGTACAATGGGGATAACAGCATTGCTCTGGCTCCAGGAGTGTTGTGAGGCTCAATATGTTAAAGGGGGTGAGAGGCTCAGCTATTATGTTAATGGGGCCAGGTAAGGAACTAAGATAGACAGGGCTCAAGACATCAATGTGTCATCTGTCCCAACTCATCTAAGTCTCCACCTCAGTGAGATTTTGACTCCTCTTAAGATCATGGCATATGTGGTTTGCAAGATGGGTGGGTAGGAACTTGGGACCAAATCGCATTCTAGAGTGTTGACTTGCTAGCATAAACTCAAATGAGGTCTGATCACTGTTTCTATACTGTCACTTATTTACTCTGAATACACTGGGTTTCTCAGATCAGTAACTCCATTAGCTAGGGGGATATTTTTTGCTTCCCTTCCTGATTATTTGGTTCCTCTTCACGATACCCAGCACCTTGGCTATTGGGGAAACTAAATGAAAACACAGGACAGCAAATCAAGGAGAAATTGCTTTGGTGGCTTGCGATGAACTCTTTGCAGCAAAGCATATATTTCCCCAATGATTAGCAAGCGCATGCATTTTTCTGTAATGTTCCTAATTCCATTAGCCCTGGCACTGGCATCTTTGCCTTCTCCAGAAAGTCCCCCACGTCTGGTACGGTGACACCTCCTCTCACTAGCTGGGCTTCCCAAGCTCCCATTCTATATGGAGTGGTTTATATGCCAGCAAATGGGCTTTCCCTTGGATGGCTGCCCCCTGCGGGCTTTTCAGATACTCTGGTCCCAGGCCATGGAGCACCTTGAAGATAAGAACCGAGACCTTGAACTTGACTCGAAGTTCTAGGGGAAGTCAGTGTAGAGAATGGAGGACAGGTTTAATGTGTTTGCGGTAGCCCGTGCAAGGGGATTAAGGCTTTCATTGGCAGCTCATATCTTGCGCTCCTTGTGCTTAGAAAAGGCACAGGCCGGCAATGCCCATTCCCTGGAGACCCCTCCCTGCTACTGGTTATTGCGCTTCCATCCATTTGGGCTTCTTGAGCACAACAGAGTCTCTTAGAGCTCTGAGGATGGCCAATGTCTCAGCTCCTCTATCATCCAATTGGGAATGGTAGAGAAACTGGACTGCTTGGATGGGCTCTTCTGACTGTTTATAGACTGCGAGCTTTGGAGACGGATACGATATAAGCTAGAAGAAATCAAATAAGTGAACGAAATAAATAAACCAATAGCCCAGCCTGGTGACACTCCCATCTGACCTGCCAATGGACTAGAGCTCAGCTGCTTTCTGTAAAGGTTTTGAAAGGCTCTTGCTACAAGTACAGCTGCTGCAAATGAATAGCTTTGGGAGCAAGATCACACAGGCAGAAGGTGGGGCTTTTTGGGGTCATTTGAAAGCAGAGTTGCAAAGTCAGTTGATTTGTGCATGTGTCGCTGGGGCAGCAGGGCCCAGAAATCAGTGCCATTTTCAGGCCTCCCTGGGTGGGGAAGATGGAATCAGTCTAAAAGACATTTGCTTTTTTTAACCCTTTGGCAGACCTGGCAGAGGGCTGAGGATTCCTCCTCGGTGGGAGGTAGCTTGGCTCTGTTCTGACCCTAACAATGCACACTAACAAATTGGCATGCGCTCGGTTTGTCTTTTGACTCTGCTCATCTCTGAAGATATTCATAGTTGCCTTGGAAACTGACTCATCAAAGAACCCTGTTGCTCTTTCAGGGGCATACAAGAGAGAATATTATTTCTTAAAGGGAGTTTCATACTAGTGGAAGGTGCTGGAGCGACAGCGTCGGAGCCGGGATTCCTGTGCTGATCTACAAGCTTCCCCCATATGCATATCACCCCGCTGCAGTGTGCGCCCCTCCCAACCTGCAGTGACCATCTCCGAGTCTTCATGACCCATTTAAGATCTCATTGTAGACCAATGGCAAGACTCCCATTGGCTTCAGTGGGAAAAGATCAGGCCCTTAGTTCTTGGCTTTTTAGAGTGTCAATAGCACAAGCCAACCTCTAACTGAAAAAGATCAGGAGGAAACTTCCCCTGGGGGCAGGTTATCCCATCACTGCAGGGTTTCTTGCACCTTCCTTTGAAGCAGTTGGCCACTGTCAGAGACAGAAGACTTGACTAGCCGGGCCACGGGTCTGATGTAGTCTGGCAATTCCTGTATTCCTAGCTGCATAAGAGAGGATGCACTGCACTCTTTGTAATATGAATGTCTCTAGTTCTGGCTTATCAAGGCTTCTTTATTCATTTAAAAAAAAAAAAAAAAGCCACCCACTGGAAACTGAGTCCTCTTTGCAAAGTCCAGGCTGGAAAGGGTTTTGTTGCTGCAAAAGCAGGTTATTTTTAAAGCGACCGAAATACCGTAGGATTTCAGCCTCAAATGCTCTGCAACTTGTGCCTTGGTAATATTCACAAGGCATAAATCATTTACACGAACATCCTGATAGGCTGCTTGCCTCGCTACATTTAGAACAAGAAAAAACTTCCAGAGAATGTGAAGACAGCAGATTCCCTGCAAAGAAGTCAACTGTTTCTGGCACCATTATAATTTAAAAACAAATGGATAGAACATAATTGCAAATGTCTGGATTGTTTCCCCTTGACAAGAATCAT
The DNA here is from genome assembly GCF_002925995.2 of Terrapene triunguis. Lineage (NCBI taxonomy): Eukaryota > Metazoa > Chordata > Testudines > Emydidae > Terrapene > Terrapene triunguis. The sequence continues at coordinate 13,648,697 of NW_020664725.1, forward strand.
CTAGAAGGCCTGCCTGGCTGGGCTTGGCTTGGCATAATAGGATGGGATGTTTCTTTTGCCAAGTTGCTCCTGCAAATATTCCGAGTGTTATTTTGCATCGTAAGTCTTCTGTTTTTTATTGCTGGGTATAAATCTCACAGGGTGCTTTTATGATTCTGTCTCCAGACCTTTAAAATCTAGATTTTATCATTATTGGAGAGGGGTTGGAGGCATCCCAAGAGTTTGGCACTGACAGAGATACAGGCAGCATGAACTGCAGTCACCCTGTGTCCAGATTCCCTGTTTCATGGGCCTTTGGAATAGATGCTCCATTGGAGAAAAATTGGTTCTTTGCCCGTGGAATTTGAATGGACAAAGAGCAATTGCCAATGTTCATTTCCTGTTGGAAATGCTGATGCCTCCTCCTCTTCTTTCCTTCATGACACTCGGATTCAGTTTGCAAGCTGTGCTGGTGCCATTTACAGGGTCAGTATTTTTAAAATGAGTCTGTCTACAGGGGGAAATTTAACCAGTTTGAAAACTGGTGCAGCTAAACCAATTGTAAAATCAATTTTAGAAGGTTGGGAGGTTACTAGATCATGGTCTGTAAGGAAAAACCTATCTGATACTGGGGGGAGGGAGGGGTGTCTTTACTCTGTGTCAAACATGTCCACCTTATTTCCAGACAATGTTTCTAGCTTCACCTTGGATCTTGTTCTGCCTTTCATGGATCAATGCATGAACCATGGGAATGGCTTTACCTAGGGATGTGGCAAATTCTCTAGCACCTGGCGTCTTTCAATCACAATGGGATGTTTTTCTAGAAGATACCTTGCTGGCTCAGCCACAACGTACTGGGCTCAGTGCCTGGCCTGCGCGACACAGGGGGTCCTAAGTGATCATTATGGACCTTAAACTCTATGAAGACCCAAAGTGTAGGCAGCTTATGGTGATCTGACCTCTTGTTACTGAACTGGTTTCAAGACCAAGCACATCTCCCCAGTGCAGAGGGGCCCTGTAAACGGTGGAGAAGGTGATGCCCACTCTCAGTTGGGCTCTCTTCAGAGGATGGCAGAAGGGTGACTGACAGGGTGCAAAGCAGAAAACTGCTTCGCCAACCCTCTGTCACTCCAGCTCCAATTAAGGGAGGTGAATTGGAGTGGGTGGGTCACCTCGCCCTGATTGGGGAAGCTGGAACAGCTGCTGCCTCATCAGGCTGGGGCTGGATAAGAGCCCTGGGGCGGGGGGGGGCTGGAAAGAGGGAAGCTGCATTAGAGGAAAGGCAGTGAGGGGAAGCAGAGAGGGGTAACTTGCCCCCTCTCTCCTGCCGGTGGACTGCATGAATGGGACTAATTGTATGGTGGAAAGGTGATGGGAGCACAGCCTGTAAATAAAAGCACCAGGTGGGCACTGCACCTAAAGGTCTCTGTGTGACTTTCTCAGCCCAGCGGGGGCAAAAGCCAAGGGGGGCCCTGCAGGGACGTTGTTACCTGTGGGGGCTTGTGCCAGAGCAAGAGTTTGGCAGCCAGAGATGGAAGAGACCTTGCAGTGGCTGATCAAGCAGCAGGAAGAGCTGCAGAAGGCAGTACAAACCTTTCAGCAGTCGGAGATTTTATTCGGGAGCAGACCACCATTCAACAGCAGCTCCTCCAGAAGGTGGTGAGTCCCCTGGTGGGGGACGGCATGTAGGCATCGGGCTTGGGACTATGTAAAATGGGCCTGGCAGATGACCCTGATGCCTTTCTAGGCACTTTTGAGTGGGTAGCTATGGGGGCAGGATGGGACAGGACAACCTGGGCCCTGCGGGTGGCTCCCTACCTGGCTGGCGAAGCCCAAGCGGCCTATATGGCCCTGAGTGAGGAACAGGCCAGGAGCTACGACACGGTAAAAGCGGCTGTCCTAGATCGGGTAGGGCTGTCGGCCGACAAATATTGCCAGCGCTTCCGGGCGGCGAAGTGGACAGGGGGTTTGAGGCCCCGGGCCTTTGCCCAGACATTAATGGACTGGGCCACCCGATGGTTGAGAGCTGGTGCCCAGACCGTAGAGGAGATCATGGATGTGCTCGTCCTGGAACAGTTTTACAAAGCCTCCCCGAGAGGACAAGGGTATGGGTTAGACGGCACCAACCGGGCACGGTGGAAGCTGCGGTAAAGCTGACAGGAGTAGGTGGAGGCAGACTCCCCCAGGAAGGAGGGGCACCCCTATAAGGACGAGGACCCTGGGAGAAAATCCAGGGAAACCTTGACTGGGAAGGGTCCGGAGAAAAAGCGGGAGACCAACCAGGGAGCTCCCAGTGCGACCAGGCAACTCATCCGCTGGCAGTGCGGGCGAGTGGGACATAAAAAGCAGGACTGCCCGGATATGGACTGCGGCTTTGGGGAATTTTGCGGGTGGACCAACTCTGGAGAGTGGAGGAAGGGGCAGAAACTGTCCACCATTCCAGTTAAGGCGGGGAGGAGACCCCAGCGGGGTCTGGTGGACGCAGCCTCGGAGGGGGCTGGTGAAGCTGCAGTGGGGCCAAAATAAATCTGGAATGCATCCATGGGGATGAGAGGCTGTGTCCAATGGCCCAGGTACCCCTCGAGGTTCGGGGCGGTAGAGGGCCTGCTGCACCCAGTGGTGGAGGGCACCGACTGGGACCCCTGCCCAAGAGGGAAAGGAGATTGGGTGAGGAAGCCCAAGGTAAAAGATGGGAGAGACCCACTGAGGAAGGGGGAAAGAGGTCTCAGAGCTAGAAAACCCTAGACAACAGAGCCCGAGCCAGGAAGGACAGGAGACGGAAAAGGAGAAAGAAGATAGGGAGGGAGTATCCGCCGCAGGGCTCTCAGCAGAGCCAGTGGGCCCAACAGAACTCTCTGTAGCCAGACCCCTGGAAGACGAGGCCCGAAACCTGCTTGAGGGGTCTGGGGAATTGGAGGCCCTGGGTGCCCAGGAGGAAGCTGGGGCCAATCCTGAATCCCTGTCAGAGGTGAATGGGGAAAAGAAAGGGGGGCGCACCCAGGAGTATGACTGGTGTGACCACCTCTGGATGGAAGTAGAGCTATGGGGTGGCCCACCTCCCACGCAATGTGGTTTCTGCGGGTGGGGGATGGCTGAACCCTACAAGGAAGCCCCAGCAGGTCACCCAAAAGAGGAAGGACTCCCCAGTAGGAGCCCACCTGTTAGAGGGAGGAGGGGACCCGTATGGTTGAACTGGGTGGTTCCGAAAAAGGGGGGGAGGCGTGTGACAGGGTGCTAAGCAGAAAACTGCTTAGCCAACCCTCTGTCACTACAGCTCCAATTAAGGGAGGTGAATTGGAGTGGGTGGATCACCTGGCCCTGATTGGGGAAGTTTGAACAGCTGCTGCCTCATCAGGCTGGAGCTGGATAAGAGCCCCAGGGGAAGGAGGGGAGAGCTGGAGAGAGGGAAGCTGCATTAGAGGAAAGGCAGTGAGGGGAAGCAGAGAGAGAGAGGTAGTTTGCCCCCTCTCTCCTGCCAGTGGACTCATGAATTGGACTACTTATATGGTGGAAAGGTGGTGGGAGCACAGCCTGTAAATAAAAGCACCAGGTGGACACTGCACCAAAAGGTCTCTGCGTGACTTTCTCAGCCCAGTGGGGGCAGGGGCCAGGAGGGCCAGGCAGGGATGCTGTTACAGTGACAAAGGCAGCAAAGGCTTCATCCAAACTATGTGGAAGAGGAAATGTCAGATAATCAGATGTCTGGATATTGCAGACCTGAGGGGGTGGGGGGTTCTCTGCTCAGTGTCCCCACCCAGGTCCCTCCTTTGGATCCTTTGACCTGCACTCCCATTCCTATTTTTCTCTCCTTATATTTTGATCCCAAGTAATCAGTTGCTCCCTGGTCCTGTGGCCTGTCCCTCATCTCAGGGAGAGGGTCTTTAGTTCCTTGTGTGCTCTGCTCACCATTCCAGGATATCAAATAGGCTGGTGACTTTCATTCCGTGACTCCTTCCCGGAGAGGTGGGTGTTGCCAGAGATTCTCTGCTCGGTGTCCCCCTCTGGATGCCTTGTTTTGACCCTTTCACCTGCAACCCCCTCCCTGTTTTTTCATTTTTTCCAACTGTACTTAGTTGCTGTCTGGGCTCCTGCATTCCTCCTTTCAGCTGAGGAGGGCAGGCCTTTCATTCAATCCACAAGGCTGGTGCCTTTCATCAGCACACAATTCTATTTCAGGAGGAAGGGGAAAAATAAATCAATCAGAAAACCAAGATGGAAACGCCTTGAAGTAAGTGCATTTAAGATGTAAACTGAAAAGAAGCCATTTAATGATGCATGTATCTTGCTACTTGAGACACATCTCTTTATAGGGATCTTCAGAGCAACTCACCTCCTTTAAAGCAGCTTAGAGTGACACTGATGACATGCCTGACCCAATCACTATCCTTTGCAGAGATTCCATTTTCAGTCCCACAGTCCATCTCTCTCATTCTCGCTCCCTTTCCCTCACTGTCAGCATTTCAGCTGTCGGGCCCTCTCCACTAATGCACACTTAGATGCTTTCTGGTGATGTCATTCATCATTCATAACAATTTGCCCACAGTAACAGGCTTGTTAATTTGATTATGCAAATTTCCTGTGAGTTACCAGAGCTATTGAAACAGCAAAATGCATCAGAATTTAATTCAAAAATATTCTCATCATGAGATTCATTTGCTTGCAACTTTCTCCTTGATCTGAAAAACTTTGGAAGCGGTTTGTTTCCTCAACTTTACCAGACAATGTTCACTTCCACACCAGCTGGAGTGTGACCAGGAGAAGGAAACCTTTATGTTTAAGAGCCTTATTGTTTATTAATGGATGTAATTAAATGAATCTCACTGAAAAGAAAGCGGCATAAAGTCTGAGAGTATTTTCATGTGGCCCATTTACTTGTCTAAATACTGCACTCAAATTAATAAAGGTATTGATATAGACATTGGCTAATGTCTGGAAATTGCACTTGGGGTGATAAGGAAGACATAACAGTTGTTGCTAATAACTGTAAATCTTAATCCTGTTTTTGTTATAATATAGATTAAAATAACTAGCCCAGACATTTCTGAGAGGCAGCCTCTGTGCAGGTGTGCTAGGAAGGCATATACCGGGTGCCCTGTGCTAGAACTACAGTGATACACACTTTGGAAATACCTAAGATAGACAGACCGATAGGACAGGATTGTGTGTCCCAAGGAAAAGCTGAGACAGCCATAGACAGACACAGGAACCAGCTGGATTCCTGCCCTCCCAGATTAAAATAAAAGCACAGTGCACAGGAGCAAAACCATTGAGTGTAATGAGTACATGTAGCATTACGTGGCTTTATAAGATTTAGAAATTAGAAGCAGAGGGCACTTGCTTAGGTCCCATCTCCAGTCCATCCTTTTAATAGTGATGGGCTGTTGCCTACCTTATATTCTCTAGGACTCTGTCCTGCCTGGCTTTAAAAGTCCAAAGGAATAGGATTTCAGTTTCCTGTTGGGAGGTTATTTCACATTGTGATAAATCTTGCTTTCAGGAAGCTTTTCATTCTATCCACTCTAAACTTCCTCTCTCTCACTTCCTATGTCCCTGTGTATAACTAGGAATAGCGGGATGGAATTGCCAGGTTAGATTAGACCATTCGTGTCTTGGATGGTGGCCAGCACCGGCTGCTTCAGAAGAAGATATAAGAAACCCTGCAGGAGAAACCTGCCAATAGAGGACATTTTATTCTAGCCCTATCCGTTAGAGGCTGTTTAATGCTCTGTGGCCTAATGGTTTGAGCCCTGGACTGGGGCTCAGGAGATTTGGATTCTATTCCTGGCTCTGCTATTGGTCTGCTGGGTGTCCTTGGGCAAATCACTTCCCCTTTCTGTGCCTCAGTTTCCCCATCTGTAAAAATGGGATAATGGTACCACTCCCTCCTTTTTAAAGTGCTTTGAGATGTGCTGATGAAAATGCTACAGAAGAGCGAGGTATTATTATTAATATCGTGTCCTGAAGCATGAGTTTATGCCCATTATAATGTTTTCCAGTCCTGTCTAATGGAACTGTGGATGTTCTCATTATCCATAAAATTCTCTCATTCTTTTTTGACTGCTACCACACGCTCAGCCTCAGTGGCATCCGGTGGAAGTGTGTTCCACAGGCTAGCTTGGTACTGTATCAACAAGTATTTTTTATCAGTTTTAAATTGCCTTCCAATTTTATTGTACGACCCCCTAGTTCCTGTGTTAGGCGAAAGGGTAGAGGGAAGGTCCTAGTCCTTCATAATAGCTCTGTCATGTCTCCTTTACCTCTCTTCAATACCTTGTGTATAACACACTCCTTCCCAAGAGTCTCTTCTCGCCAGCTCACCTTCCGCTTTCAGGATCCTGTTGTATGGTCCAGCTGGTCTGGCCATCTCCTTGCGGTGTAGCCCAGACTGTGTTAGGTTTGCACTATTCTATTGCATTATGCTCTGTGATATAGGAGGTCAGATGATTACAATGGTCCCTTCTAGCCTTACAACCTATGCATCTATTGAATGGCAACCCCAAAGTTAAGCAAATGATGAAACCAAAGCTAAGGGATGAACACAGCGAAGGTGGGAGCAAAGGGTTAACGCTGAATGGGGAGTTAAGGCTGCAAATCACCTTACAAGTAGGAGCTGTGGAGGGCTCTGCTCTGGGGTGTTAAGAGCACTGGGCGTGGTTCCAGGAACTTGCTTAGCTCAGAAACGCTATGCAATTGACATAGCCTGTCTTTTCTGCACCATCTCCTCAGAAGGCAATTTCCTACATCAAGCCTGAAAGACAATCACAGCATCTCTCTCTCTCTCTGATTCTGAGCATCAGAGAGGGAATTAAGCTTTAGAAATGGATGAGCCTTCGGAGCTGAGGCACCCAAGGGCTCAGGAAAAGAGGAAGAATTATATTCTGCAGCAAAAGATAAGAGAAGGTGGTAATCGCACAGCAGACTGAGGTGCAGGGGGGCAGGCCTCACATCCACAGCCGTCCTGACATGCCTTAGGGGGCAATGAAAGGTCACCGAGCACTCCTAGGCATTCAGAGCTCTGCTGATGCCTGACTCTGCTGTGGCCCCCATGGGGGTTTCCACGTTGCTTTAAGATCCTGGGATAAAACGGTGCTATGAAAGGACAAAGCATGTTGCAATGGGCCCAGCCGACCTGCTGGGGCACCAAAGGGACAAAGCCCACACTGGCAAGGGAAGGAGAGTTGCACGCAAGAGAGAGACGGTTGCTTTGGTGAGGCAGGTTCTGAGCAGCATGATGCCCCCGGGTTGTGAGCCATTCGTAGGAACAGGCTGGGAGACCGCTCCAAGGACTGGAGGAAGCTGGATCTGTCCACCCCTCCCCAGGGATGGAAATTCTGCAGAGACTTGGCCTTCTGGGAGTGAGGCCTAGACATTTATCTGGCTTTCACTGAGCCAGGGCAGGCCTGAGACATGCCACATTGTCCCCATGGCAGCTGCAGCTCAGCAGCCAGTAGGGGCCTCTCTTTTTCCAAGTAACTCAAAGACGCTGCATTGGTGTAATTGCCAGGTATAGACAGGCCTGACCACTGTTTGTGTTGGTTTTCAAAGCCCTAGTGCTAATAGCAGCTTTGCCTGTCTAGACGGGGCTTTGTACTGATGCAGCTGTCAAGATGGGGGCAAATCCTGGGATGGACAAGGCCTATGTGCCTTCAGCTAGAAAAATAAAGGCATCACATGAGTGAAAACAAAGCCAAACAGATCCCAAAGGACAGGCAAACCTAGACCATCCCTGGCAGGTGTTTGCCCAACCCGCTCTTAAAAGCCTCCAGTGATGGGATTTCCTTAACCTTCCTTGGAAGCCTATTCCAGAACTTAACTACCCTTAGAGTTAGAATTTCCCCCCTAATATCTAAGCTAAATTCTCCTTCCTGTAGATTAGAATTGTCCTACTTTCAGCGGACATGGAGAACAATTGATCCCCATCCTCTTTCTAACAGCCCTTAACGTCTTTGAAGACTATCATCAGGTTTCCCCATAGTTTTCTTTTCTCAAGGCTAAGCAGGTCCATTTTTTTAACCTGTCCTCATTGGTTAGGTTGGCTAAACTTTGATAAGTTTGTTGCTCTCCTTTGGACTCTGTCCAATTTGTTCACATCTTTCTTTAAATGTGCCCCCCCCAAACTGAACACAATACTTCATCTGAGGCCACACCAATGCCAAGTAGAGCAGGACAATGACCTCCTATGTTTTACATACGACACTCCTTTTAATATGCCCCAGAATATTAGCCTTTTCTGCAGTACTACTGCCTAACCAGTTATTCCCCATTTTGTAGTTGTGCACTTGATTAAGTGAAGCACTGTGCACTTGTCCTTACTGAATTTCATCGTTGAATTCAGACCAATTCTCCAATTTGTCCAGATCATTTTGAATTCTAGTCCTATCCTCCAAAGTACTTGCAACCCCTCTCAACTTAGGTCATCTGCAAATTTTATAAGCATAGTCTCCACTCCATTATCCAAATCATTAATGAAAATGTTGAACAGTACCAGAACCAGGACATAGGCCTGTGGGGCCCCACTACATACATCCTCCCAGTTTGAGAGCAAACCTTTGATAACTACTCTTTGAATATGGGTTTTTAGTCAGTTGTGCACCCAGCTTATAGTAATTTCAAAGACCACATTTCCCTAGTTTGCTTATGAGAATGTCAGGTGGGAGTGGGACTGTGTCAAAAGCCTTATTAAAATCAAGATATATCATGTCCACTGCTATCCACTAGGCCAGTAATCCTGTCAAAGACGGAAATGAGGTTGGTTTGGCATGATTTGTTCTTGGCAAATTCATGTTGGCTATTACTTATCACTTTAGTATCCTCTGGCTGGGTGCTTAAAAATTTATTGTTTAATAATTTGTTCCACTATATTTCCAAGTATCAAAGTTAACCTGACTGGTCTATAATTCCCTGGATCCTCTTTGTTCCCCTTTTTAAAGATAGGTACTATATTTTCTCTTCTCAAGTCCTCTGGACTTCACAAGTTCTTGAAGATAATCGCCAGTGGTTCTGAGATTCCATCAGCCAGTTCCTTAAGTTACTGTAGGGTGAATTTCATCAGGGTCTGCTGACTTGAACACATACAACTTATCTAAATATTCTTAAACCTGTTCTTCCGCTATTCTGGTTTGTATTCCTCCCCCCCGCCCCGTGGTTAATATTAATTGTGTTAAGCATCTGCTCACAATTAACCTTCTCAGTGAAGAGGGACGCAAGATAGGCATTAAACACCTCAGCCTTCTTGGTGTCATTTGTTATTAGTTTTCCTTCCCTGCTGAGTGGTCAACATGTGAATGGAGCAACCTTGGAGATACAATGAAGGCCCAAGACTGTACCATTAACTTTTAATGGCAGCTGGACAAGTGGAGTTTTGGGTGTGACTGGACAATTACCTGTCTGGCCAGAACCCCTCCCCTACCTTTTTCTGTTTTGGATGGAATGTTAGAGGAATAGAAGAGAAGGTCTTTGCCCTGAGGCACTTATAGGCTACACTGTCCATCAGTTCTTATCATGGAAGACATAACCAGTGATGACAAGAAGCAAGGGGTGGGAGGGGGAAGGACAATAGTTACATCTAATAAAGCTCATGTGATTTGTTTTGCTCTGCTGTTTATTTAAGAGCATTTCAACAAGGGCAACCCTCCAAAGAGATGGAAGTTCTGGTTGATAAAAGGAAAGGTCCAGCCAAGCACTCCAGGTTACGGAGGTAATTTCTAGCAAGGGCTTATGTAGCATTAACTTGTTTTACTTTGACAACCTGATTAATCAGTTTTATTGTGACAGTGTGCTGTGCGCTGCAATGCTGCCTCATGGGGGAAGCTGTCACCAAAAATACTTTATCGTTTTCCTATTTTCCATCTACAAATCAACAGCAGGAAAAAAAAAATCCCAAGGACAGCTCAGCAACATGAGAAGTGGTGATAATTAAAACACATTCCAGCAGAATTAGACAGCATTCAGTGCTGTCACGCTATTAGGAGGTATTGCACTCAGAGAAAGAAACAATCAGGCTGTGCTCTCTGTCAGTAATTATCCATCTTCCTTCTAGAAGCCCAGCTCTGCACCTGTGTAAAGTTCATTACAGGATCTAATGGTTATTGGATCAGGCACTCTTTGGGCCGCCTGCACTTCTTCCCCGCTGGCTTGCAATGGATGGCACCTCTGCTATTAGCTGATCATTGCTGGCAGCCCTATTAGAATTTGCCTCAGTAGTCTGCAGATAGAGGAAAGTAAAAGTTCCTGTTTTAAAATGTTGGACCCAGCAGAATCTGTGTTAAAGGAGCCGATCCCATTTGTGAGGTGGTTTCCATTGGGGTTCAGAACCACGTTCCACTCCACTGAAATCAATGGGAGGGTTGCAATAGGGCACATCTGATGGTTCAGGGGCGGGGGGGGGCATTAAGGGGTTGTTTCATAGAATCATAAAAATGTAGGGCTGGAAGGGACCTCAAGAGGTCATCCAGTCCAGCTCCCCCCACCCCCTTACATGCAGCGGCAGGATTAAGCATACCTAGGCCATGGGGAAGTTTGTTTTCCTTTTCATTGGAATAATATATTTAAAACTTTAAAAATAATATTTTGGTCTCCAAAACATGGGACAATAGCCATTAAAATCCACTCACTAAAATCATAGAAACCTGCCACCATGAATCTATACAACAAAACCTTGAACCTGGCATGGACTCACTCATTGTGGGACTGTGGGGAATGGGGCGGGGAGGAGATGGCCAAAATGATAATGCTCCTGGGACTCGTTATAACGAGCTATAAAGTGATCTTGACAACAAAAGCACTAAGGTTGCTGAGGGAAGGGGAGTCAGTCGTATGGGAGAATGTGAAAAATGATTGTAACCGGTCTTTTCCTGTATCACGTTTGTATCTAATTGCATCTGTGTTGCTTTCTCTTGCCCAGATTTGGAGCTGCTCTGTAATAAATGATGAATGATACATCCTGTCTGTCTGATTGCTGTGAGGGTGCATCCACCCCAGCAGGGAAAAGGAACTTCATCTGGGGATACATTTCAGAAGAATACATTTTAAAGGTTTACTGGTCTAGAAAGAGAGAGGGAGCAAACCCCTACATTATCCTTCACCAGAGGAGACAAGGAAAACCAGCACCTTGGACTCTGGGGATCCTGACTAAAAGCTGGTCAGCATTGCTGGAAACAGAAGATTGGTGAGGAAATTACCTCGTACAAAGGCTGTAGCTTGTTAAGTTAGGCTAACAGCTAAGACCTATTTTTACTTTTGTTTGTAACTCTTTCTACCTTTATTCCTTCTCTTTGGTATCACTTCACCTATGTCCTTTTGTTAATAAACTTGTTCTGTTTTTACTATAAACCAACTCAGTGCTGTTTGAAGGGACAGGTATGTTTACTAATGTACTGATTCTCTTTAAAAGAACAGCAAACTTACTGACTAACAGACGTGTTGGAGCATGAGCTTTCGTGGGTGAATACCCACTTCGTCATCACATGCATCCGACGAAGTGGGTATTCACCCACGAAAGCTCATGCTTCAATACGTCTGTTAGTCTATAAGGTGCCACAGGACTCTTTGCTGCTTTTACAGATCCAGACTAACACGGCTACCTCTTTGATAGCAAACTTACTATCTCCTGTGAATGCAAAGTGGTAGGGGCTATACATTTCAGAGAAACCTGTTCGAGGAGCGTGGGGGCTGGAGTTCACAGATTGTTACCTGCCAGGCAAGGTCTGCGCTGTGAGAGCCTGGAGGAGTTTGCCAGTGAGTGGGACAGGCTGATGTGGCAAGGAGTGGAGACACAGGCTATTCTCCCGCAAAGCCCACTCTTGCTGAGGCAGAGAGGCAACACAGTGCCTCACAGCTCTGGGTATCCCCAGCAGAGTGTTACAGAGTCTTGATGAGAAATTCTATTTCACAATGACTTGCCAGTTGGAGCAGCTGAATTGGCTGTGAACTCCCTAGTGAGCCTCTTCTCTCTGTCTGTGGGAGGCAAATGCATTCCTGTTCACTGACGGAGATCAGAGTGGAAGAATCTAGAGCACAGGTCCTTGGGGATGTAATGAGGGCCTTGTGTGAGGACATTTGACTGGCATTGTAGGCCTCCAAACTGTGAGTTAATGTCAAATAGGAGTGGAAGAAATTCATGTTTTCTTTGCATTTTGTTGCATTCTGTCAAAACATTTCCAGCATCCTGTCTTCTGACAGGTGCTCTGCATCTTCAGACAGGAAGTGCATTGATTTATGAGCCAAGACCACTGGACGGGACAGGAACTGGAATGGGAGCCAGTCATGAGGCTACAGGGAGTCAGTTATGAGTCTACCTCAGCACGACTGTGATGGATGTGAATGGGAGAACAGGAAGGACTAAGTTGCTCTGGATCTGATTGGGGTGCCAGGATGGAGTCAGTCAATCTGGATTCAACTCCTGACTCCGTTGCAAATGTCCGATATAACCTTGGGTAAATCACTTGGTCTTGCTGTGCCTCAGTTTCCCATTTGTAAAACAGGGATAATAATCCTCGTTTTGTCCATTTAGATTTTAAACGCTTGAGGGCCAGGACTGTCCCTTGCCATGTGTATGTACAGCATCTAGCACAGTGGGGGCCTCTAGGCATTACTGTAATGCAAACGATGAGTGATTTCTTAAGAAGTGCTTCTTTCGGGCCATACAGTTCTAGCTATGGGGCTTGATGATGATAAACCTAAGGGTCTGTTTATGGGAGCTGTGAGGTTTGTGTGATCTTGAGAATGAAAGCGCAAAGACTTCTAAGGCAGAGGGAGCCAGTCGGATGGGAGAAAATGAAAAATGATTACAATAGTCATTTTCCTGTGTCACATTTATATCTAATCGCATCTGTGTTGTTTCCTCCCGCACAGCGTGAATATTTGTGCCAGAGCTGACTGTGATCTCTGACAGGCTGAAAAGCGCCATTCTTAATTTACAGACTGGGGGGAAAAAAAAGAAAGAAAAACAAACAGAACAATTGTGGGGGATTCCAGAGTGCGAATGCATGTGTCAGCGTCTGGTTTATTCGCTCATTTCCCCACAGCATTGGAGCATGTTTCATTATCTATCATCAAGTGGTGACAAGTCTCCTTCACTCCCCCGGGGACTGGATCACATGTCGAACCCAGGAGAGCTTTCCCTGGGTTCATTCTGCCTGAGCTTTGTTATTAGACGAGACAATTGCACAGAAGAAGAAAACCAGGAAGGGAAGCTGCTATTGCTTGGACACACAATTATGTTGATCAAATACACTCGGTGCTGAATAGCCTTTAGTATATTAAACATATTGATCTCTCCTGTCTCAAGGGAGAGGGAAATGCCAGCAGCAGTAGTTCTATTCTGTAATACTGAGGACAGGGGAATGCTTAAAGGCCTGTTTTTTCATTTCTCCTCTCCTCAACTCAAAAGGAGTGTTGCTTGGATTAAGATTATCAGATTGGGTTGCAGCTCTGCAAGCATGTGGCATGCATGGCAGGGGAGTGATCACTATCTGGTTTTCCATAGGCCATTTCTATTGGGTTTACTGTTTGCTCTAGAAAAAAGAGCTACATACTATGGGTGTGGGGTGAGATTCCAAGCTCTTGTAGACATACCTGTGCTAAACTGGATGAAAGTTAATGTCCTAAAAATATTAGTGTGGCGCTAGTAGCCTGGATCTCCTGGGTACATACTCAGCATGGCTGGCCTGTGCCACTGCTTGCCTTGCCCAGATGTTGATCACTACCCCCCGCTCAGGGCCGGTCAGAACAAAGCGGTGAATGGAAGAAGGGGAGTTAAAAATAGAAAATGTGGAAGGAGAAGAGAATGCAGAAGGAAGGAAAGAATAGGCTGCATGTATGGTAGACACATGCTGGGGAAACGTGGTGAGAATGGAGAATAAGGGTTTGTCTACCCCGCAATTAACCCCCCTCGGCTGGACCCTGTCCACCGAGTTGGGCTGCAGGGCTGTAAAATTGTGATGTTCAGGCTCAGGCTGGAGCGTAGGCTAGAGGGTGAGGGCATATCCCAGAGCCCAGGCTCCAGCTTGAGCATCTACACCACAATTTTACAGCCCTGCAGCCTGCCTGAGGCCTGGTCTACACTACGACTTTAATTCAGATTTAGCTGCGTTAATCCGAATTAATCCTTAACCCGTCCACACAACGGAGCCAGTTACTTCGAATTAAAGGGCGCTTAAAATCGATTTCTGTACTCCACCCCGACGAGCGGAGTAGCACCAAAATCGATTTTATAAATTCGAATTAGGGGTAGTGTGGCCGCACACCACCGAATTAATGTGGTTAAAATTAATGGGGTAGTGTGGCCGCACACCACCGAATTAATGTGGTTAAAAACCGAATTAATGTGCTTAGTGTGGCCACGCACAATCGAATTTATACAATCTGTTTCCCAAATTCGAATTATCTAAATTCGAATTAATCTCGTAGTGTAGACGTACCCTGAGTCAGCTGACACAGGCCAGCTGTAGGTGGTTAACTGTAGACATACCCCCCTTAGAGACATGTAGAGAGGGACAATTGGAAAGAGAAACTTGGCTAAATAGAGACACTGGAGATGGGCTTGAGACAGGAAATTCAGCTCCAGAGCCCACGAGTCCTCCAAAGCCTGGGCCCATCTCTGAGGTCCCGATCCAGCAAAGCACTAACCTATGTTCATCCCATTCTCCCCCATTCCATACCTGCCTTGCTTTCCCAGTGCCAGCTGCCCACATCAGACACAGACACAAACTCACAGACCAGACCCACAGCTGTTGTAAATTGGTGTTGCTCCACCCAAGTCAGTGCTGTGCTGATGTAGCCCAACTGAGGTTCTGCCCCTGGGTGGCATATTTATTTCAGAGATGAAAGAGTGTGAATATTACACAAATAAAAACAAATTAGGCAAAACATGTCAGCTTCAGAGACAGAGCTAAACTGATTCTGCAGCCACAGAGAATGTATTTACTCTTGCATAGGAGAAGCTGATTCTTCTGACAGCCCAAAGAGAATGTGTTTCTCCTTTCATATTAGCTGCCTGTGTCTTTTGTTGATTATTTCCAGGTATCTTGGCTGCATGATCATAACAGCCTCCATCCCTGAAGTCACACTCGGTTTCAGTTTCACATTAGATGTCAGTTTGGGATGATGAGAGATTTCCATACACTCCCTTCTTGGCACAAAAGCGTCACGGCTTAAAGTTTCACACGGCATCAGGGACGTGCCAGTGTGAGGCCGCAATGCAGTGAGATGATTGACATGTGGGTTTGGGAATGTCCTTAAGGGGTCTTGAGCATCCACATGGGATGGATTTCCTTTTACTCTTCATTCCCCACAACACCCCCCATAGGTGCTGGAACTATGGCTGCTGCCACACCCCCTGGCTTGAAGTGGTTTCCATTTTATCCAGGGTTTACAGTTTGGTTCAATGGTTCTCAGCACCCCCACTATACACAGTGTTCCAGCATCCATCACCTTCCCCCCCCTTGTGGCTTTCCTGAGTGATACAGAGATGCCCCACACAGAAAAAAATTCTAGGGGCATGGGTGAGGTGAAACAAGGCATGTTGTGCCATCAAGCTGGCTAAGGCACCTGGACAGAGGGAGAGGGTGTGTAGAGGTGGAAGGAGAGGATCAGGGAAAAATTAAAGAGAGGCCACATGGTTCAATGGATAAGACACTGGAGTGGGAATCAGTGGATCTGGTTCTATCCCCCCGTTTCTGCCACTAAATTACTGTATGACCTTGGACAAGTCCCTTGACCTCCATAGACCTTTGCTTCGCCTCCCACCATGTGTCTGTCTTGGCTATTTAGAGTGTAAGCTGTTTGGTGCAGGGAGCGAGAGAGAGAGAACAGCTCCTAGCACACTGTGGCTCTGATCTTGGTTGCAGCATCTAGGTGCTATTCATATAACTAAAATAAATAAATGAATAACTCCCTAACTAATAAAACATGTGTATTTGACAGTTCACCTATATGTTGTGTGTCTCATCTATTTAGACTGTGAGCTCTTTGGGGCAGGGACTTCATATGGTGCTTGGAACAAGAGGGCCCTAGCCGTGACTGGGACTTTTGGAAGCCATTGTAATACAAATAATAACTAATGCACCATTGGTTTACAATTATTTCCAGGTGGAACCCCTCAGCCATCCCACCAGCACCATTCAGCTGTTTCCGTGGGGTCAGTCAGTGATAGATACTGGAATTTGAACATAAAAAGTACCAGTGTGCATTGGGTTAAACCTTGCTGGGATGGGTTGGCCATAACGGCAGCCTTTCATTTAGGATGGATGTAAAGACATGAGTGAAATAATAGCCCAAAACATAGGCATACGTCTCCATTCAAAACAAAGGCAAATGAAAGGCTGCCCCGAAACGTGAATGGTCCGAGTGGAGGGGTTTGCTGGGCATTGTTGGATCAGAGTTGTGTGCAGGGGTGGTAAGAGGCAGGAGACAGCACAGAGAGACGCAGCCTGGACAAACACCCCGAGAGAAGCCTAGAAAGGGGCTGGATCTGGTGCTGGCTAAAGAGGCTTGGGGCTGTGAGCAAGAAACTGTCTCCTCTTGTTTGGCTCACCCTGTGTTCAGGGAAACAGGACTTAGTACATTATTTGTCAATAAGCAAGATTGCATGAAAGAAAATACTGGACTCGGTCATCAATTTCTTCTCTTAACTGGAGCAACCTGCAACACCTCAAATTTGGCTGGCTGCTCAGGGGCAACAGTGTGCATAAACTGCCATAAAGCAAGGGGGATTGCCTAGACCCTACTCCCTAGATTTTTCTGACCTTGGAGAATGTCACAAAGTGCCTGACTTATTTTTTCTTCTGAGCTCTCAGGAAATTCAAGGTGAAATTCAAGGAGAGGTTGATCAAAAAGGATTTTCAGTAAAAGAAAAAAAATGGCCTCTTTGCGCAAAAAAATAATAATAAAAAAAATCTGTCCTGATTGAGGTAAATACCCAGGCAGGATGTGGAGAATGAAAGACGACTCCCTCTTACTCTAGCTGTGTCTGATTTAACTGGAAATGAAACTTCAGCCTCCACCCCCCTCTAAAACCACTAATGCTTCTAAAGCTGTGAGGTGGGGATAGAGTACGTGTTAAATCAATTCCTCCGGAGCTGTACGCATGCCAAAAATCAGGAAGAAGATAAAAACAACTCACACATTCTGGAGTCATTTGCTAAGCAGGTTACTTAGCACTTTTGCTTTGAGGGAGAGCCAGGAAAATACCAGATTTTCCCCTAGTCTGGTGGAGGGGAGAGCATTGGCAATGGAAAGACTCCCCCAAGGACAGGCAGGATCCTCTGGTCCGTTCCCCATTTTCCAGTGCCCAGCCCCAAGGAATGGAAGAGTCAGAAAAGCATCGGGGGGACAGCTTCCAGCTGTCGCATCTGCCTCTTGCCTCAAAAGCTGAACAAAAGTTCCTGTCAAGTGGATCTCCCAGTTCTCCAGATTTCTGTGTAATGCAAGCGCCCACCAGAAAGACAAAACTGAAGAGCCAGAGAGATTGGTGCAACGAACAAGCAAAGTGATGATTGCAATCATAACGTTGGATTAGCAGGCTTAGGCCAATGGAGCCACATTTATTATTGTATTAATGTAGAAGCTCCATCTGAGAGCAGGACCCCATTGTGCAAGGTGCTGTACATACACATAGTAAGATACAGCTTTTGGCCTAAAGAGCTTGCAGTCTAAATAGACTAAGGCTGGGAAGAGAAACAGAGGCAGAGAGAGGCTAAGGTCACATGACAGTTCAGTGGCAGAGCTAGGGATAGGACCCAGCTCTCTGGATTCCCAGTCCAGTGCCCTGGTTGTGGGACCCCACAGCCTATTATCTGAATCCTGGTAATAGCGTGCGTCACTGCATAACATGACACAGCCCCTATCCCAAAGGGGCAGGGAAGGCCTGGAAGACAGGATAAGTTCAGTTTCAGGGTGTAGGAGGCAACGACATGCCAAGATGCAGGAATGGATTGAAGGAGCGGGGTGGGAGGGATTTGGGCGTTATCAGCGTAGAGATGGTGAGTAGGTGAGAATACCCAGGAAAGGCACGTGTAGAGGGATAAGCGTGATCCCCGGACGGAGCCCCGGGGAAGAACGGAGAATGGAAACAGAAGCAATGCCCCTCTGCCATATACATTGGCCAAACCGGACAGTCTCTATGCAAAAGAATAAATGGACACAAATCTGACATCAGGAATCATAACATTCAAAAACCAGCGGGAGAACACTTCAACCTCTCTAACCACTCAGTGACAGACTTGAAGGTGGCAATTTTGCAGCAACAACAACAACAACAACAACAAAAAAGTAGCCCACGAAAGCTTATGCTCAAATAAATTTGTTAGTCTCTAAGGTGCCACAAGTACTCCTGTTCTTTTTGCGGATACAGACTAACACGGCTGCTCCTCTGAAACAGAGCAGCTAAAGTCTCCAGTGCTGGTATGAGACATTTAGGAAGTATTTGCTAATGGTTCATTCTCATGTATCAGTTATTGTTAGTTTGCTTTAATGTGTTAATTAGACACGTACCCTGCACTGCACACACAATACATCATTAAGGAGCTGGAGTTGTCACAGTGCATAAATTTGCAAGACAACACTGCCAGATTCTTTTGCAGCCCCTTCTCCTGTTTGGTGCCTCCTTGGCTCTAATGCCAAAAGTCAGTACTCTGTCATTGGACCAGCCCCGGTGCCAACTGGTGGGTACATATTCAGACCCACTTAATTGATTCAGACTTGTGGGGAGAGTTATCAAAGAGGAAGCTTCCATCAGAAACCTTTGCAAAACTTTTGAAGAAAGCAGCTTTCATTCCCTTCTCTTCTAAAGGAAATTGTTCCAAAACTCAAGTATGAAAAAGTAATTACATTCTTTCTTTTCATGTCTCCCTGCTTAATCACATCTGGACAAGCTGGAGATTAGCCAGAGCTGAGACACTGGAATGATTTAAAAATGAAAGAGGCAATAACCACAACTTGAGCTAGCTGTTTTGAATACCCCTTATGAACAGCCCCCATGAAGCCCCTCTTGATCTGCAGACAGGAGACCAATGTTTTTAAAGAAATGCCTTTCACTATCTCAGAGCAGAACCACCATTAATTCAAAGGGTGGGTGTAGCGATCGACTAGTCTAGGGAGAAAAATACAACCACCCAGGAAACTGGGGGAGAAGGGCTTTGGGTTTCTTTTGTGTAACAGTTTTGCTCTGTATTTTATATTCTAGCTCCGTCTGCTTTCCTCTTAACCCCAGCCTCCCTGCTGCTCCCAGCCTGCTAGAACTGCCTCAGACCACCTCCTTCCCAACTGCTTTCAGGCCTTAGAGAAAGAGCGAGCTCACCTACATAACAAGCAAGGCTTCTACACTCACTCAGTTCTCATTTTGCAAGCTACTTCCTTGCCAGGAGCCTTCATTTATACAGGTGGAATAGGTGATGAGTTAATAAGCTCCAGGTGCTGAGTTAGGTGGAGTTGGAGTCATTATTTCCCTCTAAGCAAAGGAGGCAAATGACACACTTTCTCTGGGTTAGAGAGATGCATTCATTTGGTTTATAGCAGTGATGTGGGGATGATACTATACCCAGGGCCGGTGCCACCATTAAGGCAAACTAGGCAGTTGCCTAGGGCGCCAAGATTTGGGGGCGCCAAAAAGCGGTGTCCCCAAATTTTTTTTACAGCGTTCCTGGGCTGGGCTGCTCGCGGCGCGCTGACATGTGTGGCTCAGACTCCCTCTCCCAGTGCAGCGGCCGCTCCACTTCTCCCGCCTCCCAGGCTTGCGGCGC
>NW_020664725.1:13668814-14051171 GCF_002925995.2 Terrapene triunguis
GGGGGGGTGCAAGGTGGAAGTTTCGCCTAGGGCGCGAAACTTCCTTGCACCGGCCCTTACTTTACCAGCCCCTCAGCTGATGTAAATTGGGGTAGCTCCACTGATTTCAGTGGAACTACACTAATTTGCACCAGCTGAGAATCTGTCCTTTGTGTTCTATTTTTCTCTTTTGAAAGATAGGTTGCCTAAAGAGAGGGTTTTTTTCCAGCATTCATGCCTGTGTGTTGCTACCTTGATGATGCCTTGTCTCTGGAAAGTCTTTCAGTTTAAATATTTAATTAGAGAATAATGTGAAGGAAAGAGGAAGAGAAAACAGATGGAATACATAGCACAGAAGTAGGGCATGAAATCAAGTGATCTCTTGATGCAAGAGCACGCAAGGATTTGCAGTAGTGTCAGGAATCTCAAAGGAAACTTATCTGCCATTGCGAGATTACAGAAATGATTTGAGCTTCTCCGATTGATAATTGAGGAGCAGCCACACATGGTAATTAGGTGTCTTAGTTCTGTCAAGTTTACACACTGTGGGGACTTCTGCAGAGAACAAGTGAAAGTCCATGCACCTGGTGACTTACGTCTCATGTCAGGTTTCAAAATAGGACTTAATGGGGGCATAGGCCCCACTCTACCCTGTGTGCTAACAAAAGCCAACATGTACCCGGGCTCTAATGCCAAAAGATTGTGCAGAGTACCACATACGTTATACATCATTCTACTTAGCCAGACGGACTCTACAAATCTACCCTTCTAAACAAATCTCTGGACTAGTGGCAGTGACTCCTTTCCTTCCCCTGGGTAATGCCATAATTGGAGTGGGAGGTTAGTTAATCAGCTGTTACTATCTCCACCTTGGGGTCTGTCTGTAACACAGGAGAAGGTGGAAACTCATCAGCAAGACTCCCTTGTGTTTTATCTTTGGTTTTCTCTTTGGGGGACACATGCAGATTTTTCTCCAACTAAGCCAGACGTCTGTTTTTTTACCAGAATAGCCGGTCGAAAAGGGACCCTGGTGGCTCCGGTCAACACCGCTGACCAATCCATTAAAAGTCCAGTTGGTGCAGGGCTGGCTGGCTCCCTACCCGGCTCCACTTGGCTCCTGCCAGTGGCAACATGTCCCTCAGGTGTAGGTGTGACCAGGGGGGCTCCTTACGCTGCCCCCATCTACAGGCGCCGCCCCTGCAGCTCCCATTGGCCGGCTGGCTGCCCCTATGCCTAGGAGCTGAGGGACATGTCACTGCTTTTGGGGGGCCCCCCCCCCCCAAGGTAAGCGCTGCCCAGAGCCCACACCCCAAACCACTGCCCTAGCCCTGAGCCCCCCTCCTGCACCCAAACTCTTTCCCGGAGCCCACACCCCCACCTGCACCCAACCCCCTGCCCCAGCCTGGAGCCCTCTCCTGCACCCTGAACCCCTCATTTATGGCCCCACTCTGGAACCTGCACCCCCAGCCCAGAGCCTGTACCCCCTTCCACACCCCGCCTCACCTTGGAACTCCCTTCCACACTCTGAACTCCTCGGCTCCAGGCAGCAATGCACCAAGGCAGCTCTTTGAGGCAGGGACCACCTTTGTGTTCTGGATTTGTACAGCATTTGCACAATGGGGTGCTGGGGAATCTAGGCATTACCACAGTGCAAATAATAGCAGGCAGATGGCAGCAAGTTTTTGTTAATTACTGAGTTTAGCTGGATTTGAACCAGTGAACTGGACGGGAAAGATTCTATTGCCTATTCTTGATCCCTGGAACCAGTTCAAACTCAACTAAATGTTTGTTACAAGCATCTATAACCCAATACACAAGGCCATGAAAGCCTTCCCAATTGCCTTGTAGAAAAGCACTGCCCATTAGTGTGCAGAACTGAGAAGGGAAAACTGCTTCTATTGAGATTGAAAGTTGTGGCTCTTTCTCCCCATAACTTTGCGCCGTAATCTAGGGATGTTTTTCAAGCCTCTCCAAGTGTCAGAGTCCCTGGTGCAGTGACTGATGAGACATCTGCTCTATGATGTGCCATAACAAACAATTCATTACTGCAAAATGGACTTACAATCATTAGCCCAGGAGCTCTGAGTTTAATGTTGCATTCTGCAGGCTCACAAATCCTGCTTGGCACCGGGGATTATACATCACATTTTATATCAATGATGAAACCTGAACTTAAAAGACAACGGATATTTAACTTGTTTAGCAATTTAGCTGACATATTTACTCTTCATGAATAAGCCCGTTTAGGAGACAAACACTAAAGCACCCAGGCTCATTATTAGACATTAGTGCACAGAGCTGCATTGCCCCAGGAAATCATTCTCCTCTGCAATGGATCTGCCCTTGTGCTCACATCTGAAATTTGAACATCACTAAGTAGGTGCTGGTGGTTGCTTTCTGCAGGCCTGGAGCTGAGAGGGTCCCTCTCATAGGGCCACTAGTCTTCAGCCTTTATCAGCCTCTGGGGACCCTGGCACCCAACTCAACTCTGTGGATCGCAGTGTTGTGAGGCTCAGCATTGCAATGCTTATGTCCCTTCATGGAGCCCACCCTTCATCACTCTCCCACAGAAGCATGCCTAGGGAAGAGGGAACTAAGAACAGGAGAGATTCTTGTTTTCACCTTAGTTTTACTGCTTCCTCGCCTGGTATTCTAGAGGAAGTGGAGCAGCCCTACTCTGGTCGCTCTGTGATGCCGAGGGCATCACATGGTGGTGCATGAGGGGGAGGGATGTTTTCTGAGGTTCAAGCAAAAGATGGGGATTCTCTGCCCTCTTGCCTCTGCTGTTTGTTTTTTTTGGGGGGTGCCTGGGGTCAAAGGCTCTTGGTCCACTTACCTGTGTGAGCAACTAGGTGAGGAAAACTCTCTAGGACAGGGGCTCTCAACCTTTTCAGTCTACTGTACCCCTTTCAGGAGTCTGATTTGTCTTGCAACCCCCCCAAGTTACACCTCACTTTGAAACTACTTGCTTATAAAGTCAGACATGAAATACAGATGTGTCCCAGCACACTCTCATTTTTACCATATAATTATAAAATAAATCAATTGGAATATAAATATTGTACTTACATGTCAGTGTATAGTATATAGAGCAATATAAACAAGTCATTGTCTGTATGAAATTTTAGTTTGTACTGACTTTGCTAGTGCTTTTTCTGTAGCATGTTGTAAAACTAGGCAAGTATCTAGAGGAATTGATGTACCCCCTGGAAGACCTCTGCGCACACCCAGGGGTACATGTACCCCTAGTTGAGAACCACTGCTCTACACACAGGGTAGGAAGGAGTCACTAATCAGCTGAGCAGGGTTTGCTTTCTCTCCACTGCTTTGCATCATTCCCCTCAAGGTGATGGTCAGACTGCACTGTTGCCCCGCTCCTTCCTTTCTCCCCTCTTCCTGAGATGGGCCAGGCTTGGGAAAGACAATGTGAGAAGCAGAAATCCTTGAATCCTCTGAAGCCTGTCACTCAGATGCCCTCCGTGGGCTTCACCTTGTAAAAACCCAACAACGTTCCTCCCTGCATTATGGTAACATTCCCACGCAATAATTCAGCATGGAACGTATGTCTCTTGAATTCACAGGGAAGTGCCTCAAAGGGCTAATAAGGAAGATATAAACCATCATGTTTCAGGGCAAAAGTGAGAGGGTCAGGAGGAAATTTCCCCTGGGGCCAGGTTATCCCATAACTATAGGGATTCTAACACTTTCCTCTGAAGCAGGTGCTACTGGACAGTGTCACAGAGAGGATACTCTCTATCTGCGTTACTTCTGTGTCCCCCATTACTGTAGTTTCTGAGCACCTCACAGTCTGGAAGGGAAGGGAAGGACTATTATTCACACATTCAGAGGGGTCACTGAGGCACAGAGAGACCAAGTGACTTGTCCAAGGTCACACAGGAGTCTGAAGCAGACCCAGCAACTGAACTCTGGTCTGCTAATGCCCAGACTGGCGGCCTCACCGATACCAGACTAGATGGGCCCTGCTCTGGCAATGTGCCTAAGGAAACGTCCCCAGTGATATGGGGGTGAGACCACTATCCCCAAAGAGGCAGAGCTTCTGCTGTGGGAGTTTTGCCCTGGCTCGAAACCTTGAGCTGAAGGAGCCACTGGTGCTTTCCCTGCTCTACCCTCCCCTCCCCACAGCCGGTTCTGAGGAGCCTCCTTTGTCCTGAGCAGCCCACGGCCATGGGGACTATCAGAGGAACAGAACTGACGGCTGCTGGGCTTCCCACCAGAGCCTCTGCCTGAATTCACTATTCACACCCGCTCAGCCTCGTCTGCTGCACCTACCCGCTTGGCGTCTTCAAATGGCGGGAGCTCAGAGGGCTGCCTGTGGGAAAGGATTTCGCAGTGCCGCCAGATGCCAGCTCCCTCCTGGAACGGAGCCCGCAGCCTGTGGGTGGGGCGGGAGCACGGGGGTAAGAACCTGCTCTGGGGCTGTGGAGAGAACGGTGGGAAAACGCCTCAGAATCCGAGAGCGCCTCGAAGGTTCCGAGGGAGCAGGCTGAGGTGAGTGAGGAGACGGAGAAACCCGGAGCCCCGGAGACCAGCCCTCAGAGCAGGAAACTGCCCCACGCCCCACTGGCAGGGAGATGGTCAGATTCAGCAATGCTCACGGAGGTGGCAACAGCAGACTGGCCACCCTGCCTGGTCTCTTGCTCCTGAGCAGAGAGCGAACAGGAATGAAGTAAAGCTGGAGCTGCTCTCGCCTGTGCTCCCAAGGCAGGGCTGGCCTTTGGCCTTTGATGAACAACTGCAGTTTCCTAGCTCTGTGTTCTGTAAGTGGCTCCTTTCACCTTCCTGTTCGGCTCATCACCCGGGCAGGGTGCGAGGGGCCAATGACACACAATGGCAATCACTCACACCCACCTGCTGTCTCCCTGTCCCTGTGCCACGTGTTGCTTCCATTCACGTTAATGGAATCTCTCATCCCCTTTGTTGATTAGCTAGTCACTGCCTCTCCTACTGCAAGAGTCGGTATGTAGGGCACGTGCTCACAGCCTCCCCTTGTCCTTATCTTGAGAATCACACGGGCAGAAACAGCCACATGTGAGACTGAGCCACTGTACACAAACAAGTATTATGTACCAGGAAAAAGAGTAGGAGTGATCTGGCTCCAGGACATGCCCACACACACACACATAATCTCTCTCATGAAATCAGTCCATTACGGTTGAGAACTGTAAAACTCTGAGGTGCAGAAGCATCTTTGGGCTGCATTAGCTATATAGAGCTTTATCACCAAGGCCTGTGGGTGTATATCTGCACATTTTAAACAACAAAACAAATCACACTGCTTACAAAAGGCAGCTGTAGCCATTCAGCTGCTCAGATCTTAACCCCCCCCCCCACCTCTCAGTCTCCTGAAAACGTTTTGGGTCTTGGTGGGGCTGTGTTATTCTCGAAAAGTCCACAATAGAGCTGGTTGGGAAATATCTCCCCCATCCCCAAAGAACTATTACAGCAAAAACAAAAATGGTTTTGTTTTTGTCTAAAATTTTCTCTGACTTTTTTTGGGTCAAAAAACTAAAAACTGACTCTTTCCCCCACTTTCTGGCTGAAATGTTTCCGTTTTGGTCACTGAAAATGGAAGAATATTAGGGTTTTATTTTTTTGGAACAAACCTGAACAACGTAGCTTTTCTGTGAAAATTTCTGTTTGGTCAAAAAAAAACAATTTTCCATTTGAAAAGGCAAAACATGTTGATGGACATTTTTCAACCAGCTCTACTCATGAAACCTTTGGCCAATGAACAAGGATCACTGAGAAGAGTTGATTTTTGAGGTGGTTTGTGTTAATTAGAAGGAAATTGCTTTTTTCCCCCAGGGTACCACCTAAGAAGTCTGGTGTTTGCAAAACTACAGCAGAATTTCAAAGTGGCAGGTGGCTATATTTACTGATCACATGTCTTGTTTTATAAATAAGGTTGTAACAGCTTGCAGACTCACCACCACTGGCACCTCCTGCTGGTTGCTCTGGGAATTAGCTCCGTTCTAGCCATGGAGTGCCCTCTGCAGGTGGTGTCCTGCCCATTGCCTGCTCTGCTGTGCTGTCTGGGACCTGCGTTGCTCCCTGGCTTGTGGCGTCCTCTTCTGGACACAGCCCTCCTGCTGTGCCCCACTCAGTTCTCTCCCCTCCCGGGGGTATCCACAGTCCTCGGTCTGCACCTGCCCTCGTGGCCAATTGCAGCCCCAAAGTCTAGGCCCTTGCCTTAGGGGCAAGCCACAGTCTGTATCAGGCCACATTCCTCCACAGCCACATGCCGTGTAAGGGGGTGGGGAACCCAGGCCTGCCCACTACTCTGGTCCCAGCCCAGGGACCCTCTGGTGGCAGCCATGTTCTCCTTCTGTACTGCTCATGCTCCCTGGGCCACTTCCCTTTGGCCCTTGCACCTTCTCGGCCCTTTCTTTCAGGGACCTCAGCTGGCAGGTGTCAGGCTGGAGCTTTCCCTCCGCTCCCCTGAGCCTGCCCAGCACTGACCTAACCTAGGTGCTCTGTCTACAGGGAGCCAGTCCTTCTCCTTTGCTTGTCAGGAAGAGACTACTGTCTCTTCCGCTTTGCAGCCTTTATATAGGGCCCAGCTTGGCCCTGATTGGCTGCCTTTCTGCCCTTCTCTAATTGGCCAGGTTCTGCACAGCCGCTCCAAGGGCTGCAATTAACCCTTTGCCAGCCAGTGTGGGGCAGCTGCCCCATCACAAAGGCCCGACTTGAATTGCGGGATGATTGTCAAAAAATTGCACCTGATTTGCAGAAAATTGTGGAAAAGTAATAATGTACCTTATTATTTGAGGTAATAAAGTCGATTATTACTTTTCCGCGATTTTCCTCTGTCAACTGCCCAGGGCTGAGAGTGGGGGTCCGGGGCTCCCACTGTCAAAATTGTGGTGGAAGCCTAATATTGTGGAATCCATAATTTCCACAATTTAAGTAGGGTCTTATTTATAAATTAATTGTTGGTTTCCATGGCTGCGACCAGTATCCTGGCTAGACATGCAGGCAAGTAACCTGACATTCTGGATTTAGCCTTATCAGAATTAGATGAGTTCTGTTTAGAGCTGGGTGGAAAATGGTTTTCTCATCCCCTGAAAATTTTCAAGATTTTGAAAATTTTTTCCTCTCTCAAAGTGGGATGAAAAAAATCAAAAATTTTTGCAAACCAAAAATCTGAAAAAAAAATCAGTTTAGGCCAATCAAAATGTTTTGTTTGGATAATTTCAAAATGTTTTGTTTTGATTTTGACCTTTTTTGATTTTGACAATTTTTTACCATAATGAGTTTAAATTTGAGAATGAAAAGTCCTGTGGAATCCAAAAAATGGAATTTTTCATTCTGAAAATGTTCAAATAAAATGTTTTGACAACTTCAGAACTTTTCCCCCCGAGTCTAGAAATTTGTCGATGGGGGACCGTTTCCTATGAAATGTTTCAGTTTTGAGGAATCTTTATTTTCCAACGACTATGTGTTTTGTTGAAAAATTCACAACCAGCTCTAGTTCTGTTCCCCAGAAGTCACTATTGCTGGCAAGTGGCACCTGCCACCTGTTCCCTGGGGTAACATGCAGAACGTCCCACTTAGACCCTTAATTGCAACCTATATAATGGCTAGATCTCATGCTGGGCCACTGCTCATGGTTGAGCGTCACTCTACATGAGCAAAACTGCCACTATCCACATTAACAGGCAGCTCAGGGCTGCAGAGCAGCTGTTTCTTATGGTCTCCTGCTTGGTGCATGCACACCCTACTCTGAGTCAGTTGAAAAGCATCCGTTTGCTTGTGTCACTAGAACGGCTCTGCTTGGAGGGAGCGGCATGCTATTTTCTGAACCCAAGCGCATCGGAATGGTCTAATATAATCACAGTCTTTGTGCGTTACTCAAGCTCTGAACTAATCTGTGTCATCATGAGATATAGTCACTCTTGAGCTTTAGAGGCGGTGATTTAATGTTAAGATGGGAACTGGAGGCACTAAACAACAGGCTGTAACTCGGTGTTAATACGGCACATTTCTTGCAAGTATAGAAAATTACAGTTAAACTCCCCAAGTTAGGCAAAATAAATATATTCCCAAGAGATTTAGCTCCAAACTATGTAATGGAGGGTTGTTCCATGCCGTCTCTTAACATAGAATTAGCATGATCATAGTCTAGGGTTTCCCCTCTGCGAGATATCAAACTGATGTTCTCCAAAGCCACATTGATGGACCTCCAGATAACGAGCAAGAGGGTAATTAACCATTGGAACAATGTATTAAGATTAGTGGTGCATTCTCCATCACTGGCAATTTTAAAATCAGGTTTGGATGTCCCTTCTGACCTTAGAATCTATGAATAGAAGGATGAGACATTGCAATACTGCAGTGAAGCAATGGTGCCAGAGAAGTTCTAAGCTTTTGCATTGAATAGTAGGCTATGCTGTTAGGGAAGGAGGCTGGTTATCTGGTTAGGGCACTGGAGTGGAATTCATGAGATCAAGGGTCAAGTCCCCTGCCACAAACTTGCTGTGTGACCATGGGCGAGTCACTTAACCCCTCTGTGCCTTAGTTTCTCCATCTATAAAGTGATGATTTGATTTCCCTACCTTACAGAACGCGGGGACGTTCTGATGCTAAATTCATATATGTTTGTGAGTGGCTCCGTGATGGGGGCTGTATAAATAGACCGGCTCTGTTTTAGGCACTCTGACTGCCATTGAAAGTCAAAGATCTGGACACTTCAGAAGTGAAATATGTACTTACAATTACTCTGTAGCTTCACTAGTGGGAAGGTCTGTACATATTCTGGAGAAAACTTCTCTGAATGACCTAGTCTCTGAGGCAAAAGATCTTGCTGTTGAATTCATTAAAGTTTTAATATATAGCGCTAGTCACTGTTAATAAGAATGTCAAGTACAAGGAATTAACTTGGCATTAAACTAGTTACAGTGTGAATTAGCGATTCCACAGGAATGTTGGTAAATGTTTGACATTAATCGTTGTGCGTATTTGTAATGAGTCATGCTGCAAGTCCTTTGCTTGTTGCAGCAAAGTGTGGGGAGCTTCCAGGACTCTGGAGCCCAGGCCGGTCCTCAGCCTGGGAGAAACTCCAGCTGACATGAAAGGAAGTGCTGCTCTGAGATGGGAGAATCATGTCCCTGAGATACAGTGTGTTTATGCAGCTGTCGCACAGCTGCATGGGGCTAGCAAGGAAGAATGATCTTGTGGTTGGTTATGAGAGTGGATGGAACTTGGTGCATGTGGGTTTAATTCCCAGCCTGCGATGTATATGTTCTGAATAACCCTAGGCACGGTAGGCTCACATTTTCCAAAGTGCACAGTTCTCATTTAGGCACCAAAATGCATGGGTAGCTTTTCAAAAAGGCTCGGCCTAGCGAATGCCAAGAACGTTTGGAAAATCTGGCCAGAAGTGTCATGATGGGAGCCAAGCTCTTTTGAAAACCTGACCTCAAGTATGGGTGAAAATTAGTATATGACAATTCGTCCCTTAAACTCTCTGTCTCAGTACCTTCTCTGGTAAAGCAATGAGAATACTTCCCTTCTCTCACCCATGTCTATTTAGATTGTGAGCCCTACAGGGTAGGGACCACCTCTTACTACATATATGTACAGCGCCTAGCACTGTGGGTCTCCAATGTTCTTTGGGCCACTAGATGCTACTGCAGTAAAAACAAATAGCATCTGCTGATTTACGTTCTTTATCTGGTCATCACTATAGTGTCCAAGTATCTCACCATCCTTTGGTGCATTTATCCTAATAACACTGTTGGGAGGTAGGGACGTGCTATTTTTCCTGTTATACAGATGGGGCACTGAGGCACAGACAGACTTGCTAAAGGTCATACAGGGAATCTATAGTGTAGCATGGACCAGAATGCAGGCCTTCTAAATCTAGATTAGAACCCTAACCACTGGACCTTCCCTCATGCCCAACACAATGGTGTTTGGAGTGTAATGTGTTTGGTGCTGTGGAGCATATTAGCACTGGGCCCTGGGTTTGGTAAATTCTCTTGCTAAGAGAGGAAATAAGGAATTAAAGCTTGCCTTCCAGCAGGAGGTCTAGCTCTGCCTATCTTTTTCTTGTTGTTTAAACAATGTCAGAATTGTTAACACTGGAAACTCCTTGCTATTGTTTAAATGAACCTGGCCAATGCCACTGGGAATTGAAAAGCAGCGGTATTGCTTCCAGCGCTGTGTATTTCCTTCTGTACTCAGAGTCCCTGGCATTCTATCACTGCCCAAACCCACAGCCCGTTGCTCAGGACTCTGATAAACTTTAATACCATGGAGGAGGCAATAGCACTGCAGATGGCTTGTCTGCGGATCAAGGTTTTGTTTATGAACGTCGTCCAGCACCTCAGCTTGGGTTGATTAGTTTGGATTGTCCCTGCAATTTATCAGGCGTGTGCAGGTAGAGAGGAGATTATACAAATGAGTCTGTTACTTGCAGATATGCATCCCAGTCATCCGCCAAGATTTCTGATCCAGCCTACTCCAGGCAAGTGTGGGCCACGCTGACGTATTTCATCAGTAGCGGAAGGGAGCTGTATTTTGAGCACCCAGGCTTGTGATGCTGGGATAGGAGTGGGTCTCCTTATCAGAGCCAGGAACCCTACCCTGACTTGGATCTCTTGTTGGGTAAGTCTGTTACAGTAATTACTAAGGAGAACAAAGGGGCTGGGGCAAACCTATCCTGTGATCTCCCTCTAGTGCGCTGTCTTTTCCCAGCCTCTTTCATCTGAAGCACAAGGTTGGTTGGGCTCCCTCTCTAGAAAGGAGATTGCTACACATTTCCAGTTCTCTCTCATCACCACACACCATGGGCAGGGTGTGAAATCTGCTCTGAAGGGGCTTAACTAGGAGGCTGAGATAATTAAAGGCTAGAGGGTTCCTGCCTCTTGGATGTTACATTGCTGGCAAAAGACAGGGTCATTACAGGCACCAGTGTCAGTGCCACAGGCAACAGGCACTTGCCAGGAGAGGCTATTGGGCCGGATCCTCAGCTGGCAGGAATAGGCAGAGCTGTATTGACTTCGGGGGAGCATTGCTGATTTACAGCAGGTGAGGGTCTGGCCCACTGTTCTGCACGATGGGGAAGCCTGGTGGAGCAGGGAAGAGTGGAGCAGGTCTCAACCTTTTCAGGCACCTAGACCCGTTAGGAGGGCATTGGCTGTGCCATCCAGCGGGCACTGCCTTCCATGCAGCTATGTGCTGAGTCTGCGCCCACCATCCCCCTTCCAGGCTCTGGAATGGGCTAGACCAGGCACAAGTGAATGGCAGGTGGGCGGCTGGGTGGCACACTGCAGCCCGAGCCAGTCCCGCCCCCCGCTGTGAGGTTCCATTGCACAGGGATGGCGGCTGTGCGGGGTGTGTGGGCCTCAGGCGTGGGGCGGAGCTCAGCTCTGGGGCAGGTGGCTGGGAGAGGAGCATGGCTGATGGGGACGTGAGGGTGGTGGTGGCAGAGCCTCTGCTGCTGTTCTAATCAGGCCTCCTGCCCTGAGCCTGCTGCTTTGGAATAGCGTGCACAGGGGGATTCTGCAGCCTCTCTGAGGACTCCTCCGCCCAGCCCCACAGACGGCATCTGCCCAGCGCATGGCCCGGGTCCGGGCTGGACGCCGGGCTCTGCGTTTGAGTCTGAGGGAGGGGCAGCGTGGCGCAGAGAAGCCATCACAACATTCAGTGCACACCCCTGTTGGAACGCACTGCCAAGGCTGCAGGACCAGAATGGCGCTGGGGCTGCTGAAGAATCTTCCACAATCTTCCAAACCCAAACGCCAGACACAGTTAGTGGTTCACTCTCCCCCTTGGGCACCAACTCCTTTCCCATCCCAACGGACTAAAGCTGGGCCAATGCTTCCATGCAGCGTTCATCCAGTGCTGGTGGTGACAGTGACGTGAAGCAACACACAGGGTGATGGGTACTAACACACAGTGCACAGGGACACAGCCCTCCTGCAGCTGATGCAGATCTGCTATATCTCACCCAGCCTATTCCCGTGACAGCCCGTTAGCCTTCTGAATCACATGGGAAAGCCATGTGCAAATCCCAGGAGTCAGTGAGCTACTGCACCCCCCCCGACAGACCCAGAGGCAAGTCCACTCTGTTATAACAGAATCCAGCTGCTGACAAAATGATCTCCCAGTATCTAACA
The DNA here is from genome assembly GCF_002925995.2 of Terrapene triunguis. Lineage (NCBI taxonomy): Eukaryota > Metazoa > Chordata > Testudines > Emydidae > Terrapene > Terrapene triunguis. The sequence continues at coordinate 13,680,937 of NW_020664725.1, forward strand.
TCGGAGCATCATGAGTGGCAGCTGCAGAGATGGAAAATATATTGCACGTGTATAATTGACATCAATAGACTCCTCTTGTATTAAACTCCCTTGTCATCAGGTCTTGGACCAAATTGAGAATTCAGAAACCCTGGCGATTCTGCACTAAAAGAGAGGGGCTCTCGTTCACCAGCTAACCAAATATTAGCTGGGCATTTGTATTCATCAAATTCTTTCTCCTGCAGACTTCTAGTGCGAGGCTATGCCTTTCTCATCTGTTAGGGCATCTGTCAGGAGCTGTCATACAACAAATGGAAGTATGGTGGATACATATTAAAAATAGCAACATGGAGCTATCTACTGTGGGTCAAACATAATCCTTTCCTGCTACCGCTCGCATTGTAATAATCATATTTTACAGTTAGCCTGTTACACCACCAAGGAACCTAAAGTGTTTGGCAAATAACATTTCCAAGGCATGCGCACACACCTGTTGTGGATGCAGATGCGCCAGTGTGAATACAAAGGCAGCTGATGTGCTGTAATCCTTGCTCATTCCATTGTTCATAACTGTCTCGCTATGACCTTGCGCTCCCTCTATTTGTTGTAGCCACCTGTTGTCAATTGACTTAAACTTAGATTGGAAGCTCTTTGTAGCAGGGACCATCTTTTTGTTGTGTGTTTGTACAGCACCTAGCACAGTGGGGTCCTGGCCTCGAAGCACTACTGCAATACAAGCAAATAGAATAGAATACTAACAAACTGGTTTAGGTACATGAAAGCCCACGTGCATGTGTGATGATCACGCTCCTGGCCAGCACACTGGGGATTGAATTGGGGACCTCTGGAGCTACCATACAGCTTGAGCTAAAGCTCTTTGCTTAGGATCTATGACAACCCCCGTCCTCTGGGGATCAGCACCGAAGGGGAGCTCTACCACCCTCACTGAAGGGTTACACATGCAGGAGTCGGAGACTGTGGACATGCACTAGTGTTTGCGAGTGTGCAAGCTGAACCCAATAGCTGAGTAACAGTATATGCCAAATTTTGTGGGATTATTTATAAACATTTGGCACAGTATACATACAAGAGTTCTGAAATGCAGCTAGCTCTGGGGTGGAGAGCAGCAGCCAGGTGAGCAATCCTCATGCTGAGCTACAGTTAGGGCTGGTCCACACTAACCCCCCACTTCGAACTAAGATACGCAACTTCAGCTACGTGAATAACGTAGCTGAAGTCGTGTAGCTGAAGTCGAAGTACCTTAGTTCGAACTTACCGCGGGTCCAGATGCGGCAGGCAGGCTCCCCCGTCGACTGCACGTACTCCTCTCGCAGAGCAGGAGTACCGGCGTCGACGGCGAGCACTTCCGGGATCGATCCCAGAAGATCGATTGCTTACTGCCGGACCCGGAGGTAAGTATAGACGTACCCTGAGATGCAAGGTTTGGCCAAGGTGGGGCCTGTTTGAGGGTGAGGCCTCACGAGGTTTGTATTATTCTCATAAGCACCTAAACTTGTGGGTGTTTATCAAGACCAAACCTGGATTCCAAACTTCTGATCTCCCCTCTTTTCTACTTGGGATCCCTCTGCCCTCACACTTTGGCATGTTTCACTTTGCTCCTGTTAAGCCAGATGGTCTCAAACCCCATGCCCTGCTTCTTCTGTCAATTGAACTAGTGCCCTTAGGCCGTGACTTCTCTGGTGCAAATGCCAGGAATCTCAGCCCAGTTGGAGTGTGCCCCGGGACCTCAAGCCTCTGTGTACTAGATTCCTTTGGAGCTCCAGCAAGGAATCTGAGCCATCAAAAGAACAAATTCTCCTTTGGGGACCTCTGTCCAGGCTCTTTGGTGCAGCAGTTCTAGATATTATTTAAAAAGTAAAGAGAAGAAAAAAAAATATTCTTCTCTGAAGTCAAAAGAAAGTCTGCAACAAGGCGTTTTCTAAAGTGACTTATTTTTCATGCTTGAATATTCAGAGACCTTCCAAGGTCAGGTGGTTTTGGCTCACAGACGCACACCACCACAAGCAGTCACCACCTTCATGCACAAACACAGGCATTAGCAGCTTCTCCGCCAGACCCAGGGGGGAATTCTCCTTCCAGCTGGGGATAATGTAAAGAATGGGAAGCTCAGAACTTCAGCCCCAAAGTGGCCTTTCACATTGGCAGCATGCAAAAGAGGGAAGGAACAGAGGAAATTCTTCAAGCAAAGGAAGGCCAGGCCTTTGGAAGAAGAAAGGTTCTTCCCCTTTTTGTAGAACAGAGGGATGGATGAAAGAAGTTGGCACAATGAAAACAATAGGGAATGATGAGCTTTAAAATGTGAGGAAGGCAGAGGGAGGAGGGGTGGAGACCAGCATGGGTGAGATTTCATTTGGCGGGGGAGTGATTTCTAAGCTGTTTATTGTAGGACACACCTGTCATTCCTTAGCATACTCTGTGATGCACGTCAGAGCTTGAATTGTTGCAGTGAAGCCATAGCATAAGAGGCTTGGAACCAGCTGAGCGCCATGGGCCTGAGGCTTTGTGTACTTGGGAACTTCGCACAGGTTTAAAAAAGGGTCTGATTTTAAACCAAGATTGGGGTGATCGTTACAAGAAAGCTGCATGAAAATCCTTCTCCGTTGGAGCCTCCAGGATGTGACAGCAACGTACCATGGCAGACCCGCGTCTCTGTTATGAGGCCCCGTGTGCTTCAGATGCATGCATGTCCTCACAGCAGCGACAGGGAGTTACAGAGAGTAGCAGCAGCTGGCGTGCAGATGGCCCCTTGCCGCCTCTGTGCTTGGGTGGCCTTTTGCTCAACCTCAGTGTTAATGAAATGCAGGTTCGGGTCTGAATTATTTAAGATGGGAAAACAGCAAAGTCTGTCGATACAAGTGTCAGCAAGAAAGACGGTAACTGCTGGGCAGGGGAAGTGTGGCGCGGCAGCACAAGGAAACCAGTTGTGAGGGAATGGGGAAGGTCCATTAAAGGTAGAGCCTGCTCCCTCTCCCAGTGCAGTGGAATTGTCTATCTGGTCTCTGGGAGCTGGGGTCTACATTCTGGCCTTCTCCCACCAGCTGCTGAACACAACTTAAATCTCCCTTTTGCCTCTCGTGCATTGTCCAATAGCCGTCCCTTGCAACGTGTTATTGGTGAGACTGTCACCGCGGTGCACTTTGTAGACACTGACCCGTAGGAGAGGGGCGGGATCTGTGCTGTGTGTGTAGGGGTTGCGGGGTGGCGGGGTCAGTTGCATTGCAGGTGGAAAAGACCATCAAGTCAGTACCCATGCAATGGGAGGGTATAATGCCCCGAGAGATGGCATGCTGCCTGCAGAAGTCTGATGGTGAGGAGTGCCTTAGAAACAGCCTCGCCAGTTTTAAGATGAAGCTTAATAACTTTACGGATGGGATGATACGCCAGGGTGCCTGCAATAGCAGGAGCCTGGACTCTATGACCCAGGAGCTCCCTTCCAGTCCTATGTCCCTATGAAACGGCCACACATACAAACTAAATTGGTCCTAAACTTGACCTTAGCCAGAGTGGAAGGTCTCTATTCAAGGCTGCCTCTATTCAAGGCTCTGGTATTATTGGGTACTTACTGTTTCTATTCAGCTAATGCCTAGGAGTCCCATTCCCAGACCAGGACCCTGTAGTGCTAGGTACTGTACACACATAATAAAAAGGCCGTCTCTTCCCCAAAAAGCATATCTAGGTAAGCTTTGCCTTTGTTCACACACACACACACACACACACACACACACAATCTCCTAGTCTGGGTCTACAGACTTGGGCTCATGCTACAGCACTTAAATGAGCAGTGTAGGTGTTCCTGCTTGGGCTGGAGCTTGGACTCCGAGATTATCCCTCCTTGCAGGGTCCAGAGCCCATCTACCCTGCAATCTGATAGCCGCGCAGCTCGACCCCGGGCCAGCGGCTGGTGTTTTATTGCAGTGTAGACATACCCTGAGTCTCACTGTGACTCAGGTCCAAGCCCTGGCATTCTGCAGAGTGTGGACACAGCTCAAACCACAGTCCAGAATCAGAAGGTCTGCGTAGTGCAGTATGGACGCGTTAGCATGGCTGTGAGACTTGGGTCCAGCAGTCCAGGTTTACAATGCAGTGTGGATGTGCAAGTGTGGGCATGGTAACAGTCCACAAGCCCGGGTACCACAGACCCGGTTTACTGTGTAGGGCAGACATACCCATAGGCCCTGAGCCAAAGGCCATGGAAGTCTATGGGAATCTTTCCAGGGACTTCAAAGGGCTTTGGATCTGATCCCTAGTCCCCACCTCTTCCTTCCAGGAGGAATTGCATTCTCTATGTGGCAGGGAGTTTGAAGTGAAGCAGGGGTGCCTGACAGATAATCTGCATTTCCTTATCTGTCCCCAAAGCGAATGGCTGCAGCAGTGTGTTGGATCACTTAGGCACATAGTATCAGTGGGTTTGTTTGCATTAAAAGCAATCTGATAACATCAGTTGTGTGCAGAATAATTGTACATTGATCTTCCCTGCTAAGGATACACAGCTGGTTGAGGTGCATTCATCTGCAGAGCTGTAGATATGCCCGTGCAGTAGTGTAGGTAGGTGCCTGTCTGCACAAGCATAGGCAGGTTTGTGTGTTGGTGTGTGCGCACACTGGTAGGTGCATGAATGTGCACTGATGTTCAGGCAGCAGTGTGTGTGTCAGAGGGAGGAAGGATGGTTCAGTGGTTAGAGCGCTGGCTTTAGGAAGAAAACTGATTGCTTTACTGATCTCTCTAGCTCCTTCTCCCCCGATAAAGACAAACTGCTTCCCAGAGCATCAGCCACTAGTGGCAGTTGCCTCCTGGGCCATAAGGAGAAGGGATGGCTTATTTGCCAGAAATGATGCACAGAAAAATCCCCCAACCCTTCAATGTGAAGCAATTTATTCCTATGTCTAATGGGAAGGAGCAATTTGATAGTGTCTAATGCCTCTTTCTGCATGAGTCATTAGTGTTGCAGAGGCTGCAGCTCTGGATGACTGGAGATGGGGAGGTGCCCCGGGTGGACTCTTCGCTGCAGGACTGCGGGGCTTTCCCTGGCGTTCCCCATACACCATCAGGTGTCAATGGCTGCACAGAAAAAGCAGAGCCGTGAGCTCAGCCGGAAGTGGTTTCTAATATTTGTTTGTAGATATACATGTGTTTGTAGTTCATAAGCTGGCTCCCGGATTCAGTTACCAACCTGGGATCTCAAACAGGGTTTCAAATATGAACTTGCAAAAGCATGGTGGTCCCCATGAAATTAACCCATCGCTGGGTCTATCTCCTCCATCTCTTGTCCCTCCTTGGTGGGGGGACTGGTACCTGTGTGAGTGCAACAGACAGTCCTGCTGCCCTCTCCTGCCCTTCCACGACCCAATTGGCCATGCTACTCTCCTGCTTCCCCGAAGCACCTCGTTCTGCTGTGCTGCTTACAGAGATCTTGCCCCCAAATCAATAGGTACTGTACACACACACACACACACACACACACACACACAGATCCCCCCCCCTGTGTGTTTATTCTGGGGACAGAGATAAATCAAATCCATTTGGGTGAATAGATGGCAAAAAAAAACACCATACCTTGGAAACTTTGTGCTGCTGGAGCCCGTTGCTAAGCAATGTCATGCTGCAACCATGGCAACTCCATTAGAAGCATCTCACAACAGACCTTTTCTTCTGATACAGTCTGGAACGTACATTGGATGGAAATGCCAGTCGCTTCTCCACACAGGGGTAAGTGTGGGGCTCGGTGCATTGGCAGCCCGAGGTCCTGAGCAGCAGGGGAAGAGTGACAACTGTAGCTCGGTGCCCAGCCCTTGTCTTCCCCTCGGGGGGAAGCTCAGATTGCTGAAGTTGGTCATTTTTGGCTACCTTATTGTTTCTCATGGATGGCTCCTTGAATTCCATTGCTTTTGCTCACAATAAAATGTCCTAGGAGACATCAGAGCCCTCCAACCTGCCTGCAGAGCCTCAAGCACGGCAGCAGGTAAAGTGCTAGGAAACAGATCCTAGCAAACAGTGGCTGCTCTGATGGCCCAGAGTGCTGCCAGGAATGGGGCAAGAAGGGCTCCATCTTAATGCACACGTGTTGCAAGATGGGAGGGTTCTTATTCCTCTCACTTCTCCTCCACCCTTAAGAGTCCAGGGCAGCAGGTATCCAAATCCTTTCCGCCGTCTATCACGTTTATGGTGGGACGTGCAAATAGGCTGGTGTGCACGTCCTTGCCTGAGACAGCCCAGAGATATTAATGACTCTGCCTACAGCAGTAGAACAATTTAAAGGGCTTAAGAAATAAACACAGGTGCATGCTCTGATTGCTACCGTGGATGGCTCGGTGGGTGACACTAACGCAGGCCTGCTGGTGACACGTGGAAGTGCGTAGGTAATGCAGATACATAAAACCACCTTCAGAGCTTCTTCCCAATAGTAGGTGAAAATACCCCTGGGCTCAAGCCAGCGGGAACCACACCCAGTCTGCGTCCCCCGAGGCACCCCCATTGCATGGCTGTGAATATTGCGGCAAGCCAGATGAGGATGGAAGAGACGCGTGCTTGTATCTCTAGCACAGAGGACACAGAGTGCAGCATGACCCCTGCAGAGCAGCTTTTGCACCATTGAGGCAAATGGAGAGAGGCAGTGTTAGCAAGCTCAGGCTATGTGTGCAGAGGCTGCTGAAGTGCATGGCACTGAAATTAAAGCCACTGAAGATGGCAGATGTACATGATTAGGAAGCACAGGGCATGTGGTTAAGGGTTAGTGTGAAGGACTTCCAGCTGAGACCAGCTCTTGCTTGGCTGGGAAAGGACCCTATTGGGGTCACCTAGTAGAACTCTTGCCTAGACTTCCAAGGGTGTTAGCTCTGCTACTATTCAGACACTCAGCCAGCTGAGTCTCCACTTTCCTGCCCTGTGTAGGTGTAAAACTCCCATTGAAAATGAATGGTAGCTTGTCAGACCCACTTTCTTTCTGTTTGGGTACTTCTGCAGCTCCCATCACCATGTTGTGTGAACTTTGCCCTTACACTGCCCAAGTTCACGTGCTAAACAAGGTTCAAGGCAGTGGAGAAGTTAGGCCCGTACGTTAGCTGTCCCACGGCATGCAATGTGGGTATGATGGATTGAAATAGAAAAGTCCTTTGCTTCCACTAATGACTTTCCGCCAGTCTATGGCCAGCGCTAAGCCTTCCAAACTACAGTCCACCATGTCCCTTTGAAATACAATGCCAATTAGAATGGGAATTCCATGTTGGGAATAGTCTGATGTCTATGGCGTTGCAATTGTTCCTTTGCACCGCGCTTAAAAAGCGTGCTGCCCCAAAGAGCCCACATTCTTGCTCTGAGATGTATAATCCATACGACAACTGATCTGGAGGAGGTACCAGATGGAGACATCACCGGGGAAGAGATCAATGCAGGAAGGGTTCAGGGAAGAAGCAGATTTTAAAACAGGATGCGCAGCAGGAGGAATAGGGGGCATGCAGTGGAATGTAATAATTGGCTGGAATTAAAAAAATAAACCCAGAAGGAGATAGTAATCTGGGTCACCACTGAAAAGCATGCATGACTGTCTGTCTGTCTATCCATCCGACCCGTTCTTGTAGGCGTGGGTGAAATGAACACGTTTTTGTCCGAACAATGGATATGCTTATAAGATGCTGCCATAAAAGGCACATCATGAAATCACGACCTGTAAAGGGATCCCAGAATCCTATTGAAGTTTATTGCCTAAAAGTAGAATACTGGCAGACGAAGTTAGTTTAACTTCTCTGGCTAAGTTTACAGTGGCTCTTAGATTTTATTCTCCCTGCTGTAAAAACCCACATGGGATGTCAGAGGCTGCCTTTAGCTTGGTAGCTGAGTGCAGTGATTACCCTCTAGGGGAAAAATAAAGACATGAGTGGTGCTCCAGACGTCCAGCCGAATGGGATGCAGAGATTTATGGCCTTGCTTGGAGCCCTGTGCTCAGGCTGTACTGCAGAGGCACAGCACCCTGATTCGGCAAGGACTTTGAGGTCTGGCATCACTGCCTCAGACTACTCACTGCCTAGCTTCCCTTCCAGACTCTCTGACATTCTCAGAGCCTGGAGCTGCAAGGAAAGAGCTAATACATGAGCACCCTGAATCCAAGCCAGCCCCTTCCTCTCCCCAGCAGGTTCCAGCTCTTGTGTGCGCAGGTGGATCAGAGGCTCAAAGACATCCTAATTAAACTGGTTTGCAGGTGTTCTGGTTGCTAAGCAACCTGCATTATTATGCAGCTGCAATCCAATGGCTCTAACTTTTTTTCTTCTTTTTGCAGGTTAGCATATCCATCTTATCCATCCCCATCAATCTGCCCTGGGAAACGTGCGGGCACCGAGCTTAAAGCCAAGATGCTTGTTGCTATGGCATAAGCAGAGCTGTCTCATTAACCCCTGCCTCCTTATGAAGCCCTGAATTGGGGCTAATTGCTTCCCGGGGCTGGGAAGCTGGCTGCAGCCAATCCACCTCAAGGGGTGAACTTGTCATCTCTTAAGAGCTAAGCAGGGTGGGGTTGGATAGCCTTCGGATAGGAGACAGCTGGGGGAAGCACAAGTCGTACCGGTGGTGCTGTTGGTGCTACATTAAGCAGTGCCCTGTTCTCTGAGTCAGCCCCAATAGAGCGCTAGGGTGGTTCTGTGCTGCTGCTCTATGGCCATTTTGATGAGGAGAGACAAGGTCGGTGAGGTAATAACGTGTTGGACCAACTTCTGTTGGGGAGAGAGACCAGCTTTCAAGCTCCACAGAGCTCTTCTCCTTTTTCATCTCAGTTCTGATGATGAGATGGACAAGTGAAGTCCTGACCAATTCTGAACAGTACCCTGGGATCGTTAGTGACCACAAGAAGAGAGGGAAGCCTCATTGCCCTGGTCCCACGGCAACTTCTTTCCTTTACGTGCTGCTTCCCAATTTCCTTCTACTACTTTCCATTGGGCGCAAGATTCCACTTGGCCTCGTGTCCTGAACTTGCTGGCAATGGTGCTGTTCTCATAGATTGCAAGGCCAGAAGGGATTGCTGTGATCATCCCTTCTGACTTCCTGTATTACACAGGCCATTGAACTTCCCTGAATTACTTCCTGCATGAGCTAGACTAGAACTTTCAGAAACACCTTCAATCAGGATTTAAATCTCACCCTGCTAAATAGCTCTTGCACTTCACGCATGGCCACGGTGACAGGCATGTGCCTGTCTACCTACCACCTGTAATAAAGTTCTCTCAGTAGCAAACATTATAGTGAAGATGCAAAAGTGTTTCGTTTCTAGTCTCCCCTGCTCCATAGCTTTCTGAAAAATTCTCCTTTTCGGACCATTTTTCCTTGCTCGGTCTCAGTCCAAAGTTGAGTGAATTTAGAAGGGTTTGAGCAAAAGTCATCCAGCCATTTCTGAGTTAGATTAAAAACAAATGCTTTTTCCACTGGAAAAATGTCCCTTCAACTTCCCTCGATGGTTATCTGAACAACAAACAACAACCACCCCCTGTTGATCTTGGCTGCAGGAACCTTAATTTTTGCATTTTCTGATTTCTAAGATGTTAATAGAGTGAACTTAACATTGTGTTAAGATAGCTTTTCATTGTTATCGTTATAGGTTGCATTGCAGAATCAAGGAAAACGGCCACGTTGTGCTAGGCCATGCAAAAAACAAAGAGTAAGATGACAATCCCTGCCCCAGACAGCTCACAGTCTAGGTTTATGACAAGATGTGACAAGTGTATGAAACAGACAAAAGGGGAGGAAGTGACAGTAACATGAGCACCTTTTCCATAATAGACAGTAGTGCCAGCTTGCTACCTGCCTAGCAGTTATCATTAATGCCCATCCATCCATCCATCCATCCATCCATCCATCCATCCATCCATCCATCCATCCAAATTGGTAGTATCGGCTGTAAGGCACTTTGTGACTCACTTAGATGAAAGGTGCTAGGCATATATCAGACTGGCATTTCTGGGCTTAGCTGAGGGTGTCTCCCCCTTCCTCCTCAATGCCTGCAGAAGGCTAAAGAAAGTTCTGGAAGCATCTGGAAAGCAATTCCCTTTGTTTTTCTCAATGAACTCCACTCCAGTTCATTAAATGCCACTTGATCCATAAAATCCTTTACTAGGACATTTGTAATTCATCAGCAGAAATTACAACATAGCCCTTGCAGAGAAACTGGCTTTCTTTGGTGTCTTTGTTACCCCTCCGGTAAATGGGGAGGTGCTTGTGCGTAAGATATACGGCCTTGCAACCGTACCAGCCATCCAGTGTAGTTCCGCCCTATCCTTCACTTTAATTGTCATCTGGAAGGCTTGAGTCAGCAGCAATTTACTTCTCCTCACTAGATTTCTCCTCAGTGAGAGACACTGGAATGAAAGGCCTGAAAACCAAAGCTGTCTGTACACAGGGCAGGTACAGCCTGAGCAGCTGTCGTGTAAACTTATCCCCACTGCACAGACTGCTCCTCACCCGCTGTGCCCTGGATGGACTGCGTGGAAGGCAAGGGGAACTCCGCTTCCGAGGACCATCCAGGCCAAGGGTTATAGGGTTGGATTCAAAACCACAGCTGTCAGTTGTTGTGCTATAGAAATGGAGTTAAAGAAACAGCAGTTTAGAGAAGCAGTGTGCTTTTGGGGGCAGTGCACTGGTCTGGAATCCAGAGATCTGGGTTCAATCAAGATCTGATCTCTTCTCCTTCCCTGTGACTGTCTTGCCTGCTTAGTTCTTCTGCACTGAGCTCATCCCCCATCTCTATCCACTTCATCACACTCCCCTCCCGGAGCCAGCAAGAGAATGGAAGAATACAGACTCTCTGTTCCCCACTGACTTCCTAATGCCATTAAGGATGTTTGATTGATGTTATATTAGGGTAGGGTTGGAAGCACAGTTCTTCTGGGCACCTTTGCCGTAGGTAAGAAAATACAGCTACATTAAACAATCACCAAAGTAACAAGCCTCTTCTCACCCCAGACCAGAAAATGGGTGGGAGGAACCCAGAAAACAGACCCCCAAATGGCCTTACCTCATCCACAACCACTAGCCCTTGTGGTATCCAGGGGTAAACACAGGAACACCATTGTGCCCTAAAGGTTAAAAGTTCTAGTTGTTTCAGACCAAGCTTCCCAAGCGCAGGGCCACTTGCAAACAAAATTTCCCAGCAGCTCTGTCTCTTTTAAATGGAGGGGACTTGAATTTGAGCCTCTAAACTGACTTGTGCTGTGGCAAGGTGACGTGGCGAGAGGTGGTCCTTTAGATATGCAGGTCACAGGCCATAGGGCTGTATAGGTCAAACCAACACCTTTAGTTCCAGCCCAAAACCAGTAGGCACCTGCTAGGTGATCTTGGGTAAGTCACTTTGCCTCTCTACAGTCTCATTATCCCCATTTCACAGCTGGGCAAACTGAGCCACAAAGTGCTTTGAGCTCTCCTGTCAAAACACTATAGACGAGCTGGGAATCAGACCCATTGCTGATACAGGACAATCCCTGGTATTGTTTGACAATTGGAGTCACTACTCCATGGTGTGATAGTGACAGCCAGGTTAGTTCGGTCTTCTTCCCCAAAACAGAGTTCTCTGTGTTCCCTGCCGTTTTTTACAGCCGATGAGATTTAGTAATTAACTTTTATTACAATCATAATTTTTTATTAACTTTGAGGAAAAATTGTTTCCCGCGTTATCATTCTTCCACAGAGTTCCAGATCAGCAACCCACAGCCACCCTTGCTAAATTGAACTTCCTCCTTTCAATATTTCACTGGCAGTGAATCCAGCCATGCTCCCTCGTCTTGCTTAAAAAGCCATGAAATTCCCTTGCATTATCAGCGAAATAACCACAGCCGAGAAATGCATTCAATGGAGATTGAAACTCCAGCTCTGACACATTTGTGTTGCCTGAATCAAGACAATCAGCTATTGACACCAAAGGAATTAGGAAATTGCAACTCTCAGTGAAACAGCCATTAACTTTCCTCTTATGGAAAGTGAGTTAGACACAAATAGGCTATTTTTCTTTGTTGTTTGTCCACTATATTTAATATCTGCTCAGTCTCTTGGAAGCACTGGGGGTTTATAAGCCACAGTAAAAAAATTCTGCTTTCTTCACTAGCTCTGTAGACTTAAATGGTAAAGAGACGCCACCAGCAGAGTCCGTTCCACTTAGTGCTGCAATCCTGTCAAATGTTGAAAACTGCTGTTGCATCACGGCCAGTTTTGTTATGCTCAGGTTCTTATCCCAGGCCCCTCACCGTGGTATCAGGGCACCTTCCAGCAACGTATTATGCGACATGACTAACATTTGTTCGTTCTTCCATCCTAACCCACAGAGTTGGGGAGAGAACAGCATGTTGCTTTGTTTTATGCATTGAAGTCTGCTGTGTTCTGTGCTACATTATTAAAGGCAAGGTGGAAGGAAGTGCACTGCGCAGTGGATGAGGAGGTGCTGAGGGTTGTGGCAGCCCGTTGATCTAACTGGTTAGAGCTGGTTTCTTTCACAGAAAATTTCAACTTTTTGACTGGAAGTTTCCAGTTTTTGAGTTTTTGGTTTGTCTATGAAAAGTCAAAGTTCTCCATGGAACGCGGATACTTTTTTTAAAGTCAAAAGCCCAATTTTCCATCCAAAAATAGTTTTGATGGAAGTTTTTTGACCAGCCCTCTTATTTGTATTACAGAGGTGTCTAGAAGTCCCAACTGAGCTCAGGGCCCCATTGTGCTGGGTGCTGTCCAGGAAGACAATAAGACGCAGCCAGAGACCTTACAGTCTAGATACACATGGGGTGGGAGGGAAAACGGAGGTACAGAGATGGGCACTCGTTTGCACAGAGACACTCAGGAAATCAGGGCCCAAGCTGAAAATGGAACCCACATTTCTTGCATCCCAAGTCAGCACCTTAACCATAAGCCCATTCTTTGTTTCCCTTCAATCTCGTCACTGCACATCTGCCCTCTCTTACCGTCTTCTCCCCTGCCCTACCCCCCCTCACCCCTTTCTCTTACTCTCTCTAATCTTTCTATCGAGCTGATCTCTTCCTAACTAAACTCATCCAAAACAACAACAAAAATGGTGTCAATAACAAGCCATTTGCTACAATCATATTGTTCACTCTGCTTGTGCATGCTACCCCTTCCCCCATTCTGTGTCTGGCTGGTCTATTTAGGTTGTAAGCGCTTTGGGGCAGGGGCCCTCAGTGTTTGTTTAGTGCTTAATACAATGGGCCCCATTCTTGGCTGATGCTTAGGCACTACCCCGATAAACACGATTAATAATAAATACTACCACTACTACTCCGTTTCCAGTGGAAAATTCTGATGGGGTGCGTGGATTCTTGTTCATCACCAATTTTCAGATGAGCTGTTCAATGTGCCTCTGTGCATTACCGGAACATCTTTACTTTCTGCTGTTGTTTGTGCTGCATAAATAATCTCCGGATATTTGCATCTCTCTCTCTCTCTTTTTTAAAACACATTTATGATGACATTAAATTAAATTGCATTGTAATGTCTGATAAATGTGTTTTGGGTATTTTTTTTTTACCCACAGAGATTGTCAAGTACTTTCTTATGTTCTGTAGTTGATGGCTGTTTTTTTTCCTTCCAAAGTGCATTTTATCAACAGAATGAAATTAGATACCTGTCAAAATACATTGGTCCTCAAAATAACTATTCATACATTTCATATTTCTGCATAAATAGGTATTCATCTGCTCTCTTCTGCCTGTCATTTGGCACTCACATTCCAGCACCAACAGTGGGAGGGGAATATCGAAAGACACTTTCAAAGCAATAAGCAGGCAATGCTTATATCATTTCCTCTGGTTTCCTTAGCAGCACTCACTTTATTACCAAAGAGAAGGGAAACATCTATTTAAAATCAATCCAATAATATTGTGTTCCAAAACATTAATTCCTGGCTGCAGAACCCTGTTTGGTTTCAAGCAAGCTCTCCGTCAAATCAACGGCTGCTGTGAGTTCACATTTCCAGGCGCAGCAGAACTGCTGCTTGCAATCTGGGTGTGTGGGAGGGGGTGTGGGGGGAGTCTAAGATGCAGTCCCAGGAAGGAAGGACTGTTCAGGGGAGTGAGGCAGCATTAGATGGCCGTTTGATAAGGGTTGGATGGAAGGTCAGTTGCACTCAATTTATTCCAAGGGCTGACCACATCCTAGCAAAGGAAAAGGAAGAAGTGGATGCCTCTGCTGGAACAAAGAGCTACAACCTGGGCCTGGCATGGGACAAGTGCTGTATAAATGGGGATAAGTAAGGAATGCTTTGTGCAGCAACAAGAGGGTGGAAATGGGCTCCTGAAAATAGCCCACTGTAAGTGGCCTCCCTGGTAGGCACTGAGCTAGCTTAAGGGGCCTGTGCCAGCCTTGTTTCCAGCCCTAGGGGTAGGTAGGGTGTTGGGGGAAGAAGGAGGTGGGTCAAAGGCAAGGAGGGGGTTTGGCCAGAGCACGCTACCTGTACAGTAGAGCGTAAGTTAGAGCAGCACCCAGGCTGCTCTAATTGATATTGGGGGCTGGGCAGTTCCCAGTTTGCTCCAGGACACCCCGTTGGCTTAAAGCCACCTTTGCCTCTCTGCTCCTGCACCAAGTGCTGAACAGAGTACCTGGGACCTGGGCCCAGTGTTCACAGCAAGTCAGCACACAGCTGGGACTAGAACCCAGGAGTCCTGGCTCTCAGTGCCCGAGCCTGCATCCTGACATGCTCTGTACAGCCTTATTGCTCTTAAAACACGTGTGCAGTTTATAGGTCAAACCAAACACCCAAAACTCCACCCAGAAACCAGCCAGCGGATATTGTGTCCCAGCGCAGCTGTGTACTACCTGCCCTCAGACGAGATGAGAGGGGAGATATTGCATGCAAAGCTGCTGTTTTCTGGATGTATTTTTAGCTTGACCAAACCCAGGAAAACATGGGGATTTCGTAAGAAAAACACTTCCCAGTCAGGTTTTAGAGCCACTGGGAGTTAGACATCAGTGGACTTAGGATCCAGCCTTAACTGATCACTGGTCTGGATACAAACTGGTTAAACTTCCATTCCCAGCCTCTGTGCATCCTGAAGCTTTTCCCTTCACTACTTAGTATGAGCCAAACAGCTAGTATCAGGCGCTCCTCAGAAGGAAAGGAACAGATCACTTGCACATGTTCCTGAGCAGTATTGACTGCATTTTAATTTGTTGATTAATACACAGCACGAGTTATTGCAAATACAATGTCATCTCTTGTCAAATCTGCCTGTCTGTGATGAATGTTAATCTGAAAATTTTGCAGACAAAAGCACATTTTGACCAACAGGAAGCCCGTGCATTTCAGTCATCGTGGAACCAACGGCACTAATTAGCATGTGAATTTTTCAAAGCCCTTGTTCCAGAAATGATGCAGACTGGTCCAGCGAAGTAAATAACAAAGCCATTTCTCACTGAATGAAGGAAAGTGTCGCTCTTGTCTCAAAATCATGGTGTCAAAAATATCCTTTCTGTTCATATGAGAGAGATTGTGTGTATGTGAGAGAGTATCCCGGACCCGTACTGTCAATCTTCAGGCATTGCTTTGCTGCTGGACCTGACAAAGACTGAGGTTGAAAAGCCACTCAATGGAGCCCGAGTCCTATCCCTGGATGCCTGTGGCTATTCTCCTAGTAGGCTGTAGTGAAGGTCTCTTCTCTCTGGGGCATAGACTGAGTATCTGCTTCTCCAATGCCTTGTGTAATCAGCAGGACCCGTGTAAAGGAGGTGTAAAATTAACAAATGAGAATGGATGCATGTGCCAAATGGGGCTTGGGCTGGGGAAGGAGGGCTCCATCCTAGTGCAACACAGGATACGAAATACAGCTTCCTAATGCAGTTCTGAGATCCCCTTGTTTGGTAATGGCTCCAAGCTCCATCCAGTGCAAGAGCAAACATCCATCCATCCCCACCATGACGTCTCTCCTTAATGGTGTTTCATCCAGGACCTCTTAAGGGTAAACTAATTTGTTAACCTCTTCCTAGGAGTCTCAGTGAGCTAATGAGATTCTGAACTGCTGGATTAATGAACTAATTTAGGTAATGACTATTGTCCATTAAAATACCTTTACAATCCACTTCACATCCAAATTTAGGAACATTCCAGGCTGCCGTAGTTTTAGCCTGGCTCCTTTGCATCCACAGCATTGGGTTGATTGGCCTGCTTTAGATCAAGTTAAGTGGCTCGCCAAAGTTAAAGGGCCGGAGAGTGAGTGGTAAGGAGGGGGCGGCATTGGGGAGGGTTTCTGTCTCCTGGGCTGAGTCATGACAACACTGTTCATATGAAAACATGAACATGTCCAAAGATGATGAGGAGGTGCCTCAGCCATGTTTTCACTCAGTGGCTGCTCTCCATTCCTAGGCAGAACTGTCTGATTAAAAAGCTATCTCAAATAGCTGCAGCATGGATCATGATTGAAACCCCGTGGAACTGATCCTGAATGTAAAGGATTCAGTATCACGACGCTTGGGAGCTCTGAAGATGAAAAGCACTAGACTGATTTATTCATAGACATCCCGATGGCGCTCATTGCTCTGGTATGAGTATATAGCTAATGACTATTACTGTTATTTTATTGTTATCTATTTATTATGATCACAGGGAACAGACGGCACCAGCAGAAGCGAGCAGCAGCTTTGATTCAGATGTGCTGCTGCTGCAGGGGAAGGCAGAGCAACCAAGCAATGGCAATGGGGAAAGTGCAAACCAGCCCTGACTATTATTGGAAATGAGTTTCTGCCTAGGCAGTCAGGGCCAGCTTCTCAAAGGGGCTCAGCCCTGGAGAATAAGGGGATCCTGCTGGGTATGGAGCGCGTGGGAAATCTAGCCACTTTGTTTCGATGCTGAACTGGGAGCTGAGCTGCCTGGAAAATCTGAAGCCAGTTGTGGGTGCTGAGCGTTCCTGAAAATCTGCCTGTGGGTCATTACAGCAGGACTATTAACTAATTTAAGGCTTTTCTGCACACAAAAAACTAAACCACGCCAGCTACAGCAGTACAACCCCCCCTAGCATGGATGCGTTATACTAGTATCAAGGTGTTGATACTAGTATAGCTTCCCCTTAGGGGAAACAGAATAAGTTTTTCTGGTGTAAGGCACCTTTGTACCAGTATATCCGCCCGAGGGTCATCCGGTATAGCTATATCAATAAAAAATCACCCCCCTATCCAACATAGTTATATGGTTCCAAATCTGTGTGTAGATCAGAGCTTACACTCCCTTTCCTTCTTCCCAGAAAGGCATGATGTGAAAGAGAAGGATGTAAATGATCCCTGGTTTAGACCCTTCTAAGCATAATTTTAATCATGCAAAGCGTTCCACGCACAGAACTGCATTTGCTTCTCTGCCTGGCTGTGAAAGCGGCAGTGGCCTTCAGAGGTGCCATTGGGGAGGTGCTGGATCTAGCGCATGGCAAAGCAACACCTGGCCGAAACAGCAGCCAGCGGCTTTGCGTCACAGGCAGCTGATTCAGCATCACCAAACAGCGAGTCGGAGAGACTGTGGTTGGAGGAGACAGAGCATCTCGATGCACTGAGCGCGTCAGCTTCACACACGGGCCCCCCAGGTGCTGCTGCTCCTGTAATTATTTTCTCAATAATTCAAAGAGCAATGAAGGAGGCCATCAATCACTTTTACATTAACACATTTCAGAGGGCTGCAAGGGGAGAATAAAATGGATCGCAGGGCCCTCCCCGCCTTGCTCACATCCATGCAAATGGGTTAGGAGGAACTGCAGCAAGGCATCTAAAGGATGCAATGTGAGCTGAGCCAGCTGGGGTGGGGGGAGGAAAAGAGCCAGCAAGCTCAGGGCCCAGAGAGACCTGGTCTAAGGCAAGCAAAGAGCTTGGCGCAACTGAGACACCAAGCTGCTGGAAAATATTAGAGAGAGAAAACTAGGGCTGGGGGAATTCTCTGAGTTTGGGTTCGGTTTGGAGAAGCAGCCATTGTTATAATTATTTATATTTAACCCTCATCTAAGCTCAGGGACCCATTATGCTAAGCACTGAGCAGAAACACAGTGGAAGGCAAAGCCTGCTCCAAAGAGCATACAATCTAACCAGACAAAGGGTAGAAGAACAATGGGGAGCTGAGGTCACCGAGATTAAGTGACATGTCCAAGGTCACAAAGGAGTCTGTGGCAGAGCCAAGAGCTGAACCTGGGTCTCCTAAGTTGGTGCCCTAACCCCAGGACCAAAAATTCAGCTGTTTGTCAGAGTCACCCAAAGCCCCACATGTCTGGGGCTGTGTGCGCAGAATTTCTCAGGATAATTAATGTCAGAAGGACTGTGTTATTCCCAAACCTTAGCTTTAGGCCTATCAATGTTTAAAACAAAATAATAATAATACATTATTTATTAGAGGGTAGGGACCCGGTCTTCTTATCTGTCTGCAAAGTGCCACCTACACCCATGGTGCTATATAAATAATAAAATACAGCAAACTGGAAAGGAAACCAGGCTCTTCCACGCTCTTTTTATAGCAAAAGCTGCTGTTTTGGCCCTTGCTAGCGAACGCCTCCCACTCCTACAGCTGCAAGCGATTTTGGGTTTGAGTTAAACCTGACAGTGACGCTGGATTTAGTGGGCTGTCACAGCTCTTCTCTTGTTATCTTCTTCTCCAGCTTTGATAACTTGGCCATAAGCACATGCCCTAGATTGAAGCTGTGCCCAGCAGGAAATTGACAAGATTCTAGGTTTTCCAACAGGATCGGATCAGCAGTTTAGTTTTTAAGCTAAAAGAATGCCGAGAGGTGCAACAGTTGGAATCTACCCTTCAGAAAAATAGCTTGAAGCAACAGATCAGGAGCCCCGTGTTCTCTGCATGCTGTTGCATTCAGCATGGAAGACACACCATCAGCAACTGAAGGGACAAATCAATTATGGCTTGATCCAAAGCCCATTGAAGTCCATGAGGATCTTTTCTAATGGGCTTTGGATCAGGCCCTCCCCCCCTCGTGGGGTCCCAGAGCCCGGGTCCAGCCCGAGCCCGAACATCTACATTGCAGTTTTATAATCGCATCTCCACCTACAAGCCACCCTTGCAATGGTGCTCCTCTGGGACAATGCAGATGACAAAGCCCAGACTGAGCCAAAGGACTAACTCCACTGGCTGTGAAAGAAGCAGGCTGTGATCCAATACGTGGGCCAGTGACTAGACGGAGACATGACACAGTGTGTTACACATCAATCTCCCTAGGGTCTTACCTTGGCCCCTGCGCTCATCAGTGGAAGGTGGAACTGGATCTACTTGTGTCTGGTCCAACACCTCACTTATATGACCTTCTGGCCCTCTCTTTTTAAGGAGCTCTGTCTCGGATCTGAGCGTCAGTGGTTGAGCTGCCCTCTCCTAGGTGAAGGAGAAATCTCCCTTCTATTCATTAGCTTTGGGGGTGGGGGAGAGACAAAGGGGTGCTGTTTTTTCCTAGAGTACCATGAATTTTTTAATTCCATGTGCAGACCTTTCAGAAATTGACTGTGCACTCAGGACACCTGGCCAGAAAGATAGAGTTATACTTTTAAAACAAAAGTAAACATGGGTCTGATGGTGGATTTTTTATAGTTTGGACACAAAAAGCAAAAGAAATCCACCCAGCGAGAGCACTGTGAAGGCTCACAGATGTAAAACTGCTATGAGAGAGCTGGTCAGAGCTGCAAAGCTCCCCATTCCAGCCGTGCTATTGCTTGTGTCAGTGCAGATCAGTGCAACCGGCGTCACATCCGCATTGATACATGACAGAGCGTGGGCTGCTCTGAATTCGCTGGAGTGACTGTAGGGAGAGGGCTCGAGCTCAGAAGCTCCCAGCCACTGGAATCAGGCAGCACGGTTGAGATCACAGGAGCCCCAAAGAAATGGTTCTGATTATAGAGAACTCCCAATAATTAATTTCACATGACTGAGTTCCATGCGCAAATGCCTTATTCCTAAAACGACCCCAAGGATGTAGGCAGACAGGCACTGTCCACAGGAATCAGGGTGAAAAACCAGACTCTACATCATATCTAAATACCCAAACCCTCCAAGCCCCAGCTGCAGGGTGAATCTCTAAACAGTGGGCGAGGTTGACTACCATCTTAACCAGAAGCAGCCTGCTATGAGTACTGGCTCTTGAATTCCCAGACAAAGCTGTGGAGAGGCATTGTGGCAGCATGGCTGTTTGAACTTTATCTTTCGTTACCAGGTCTGTGAAATGAAACTCCCTCCTGCCTCCTCCCAGCCCGTGGCCCAGCTGTCAGCCCCAAAGCACGCTCCAGATTCCTCCCTGCTGCCCATGTTTGTCACAACTGCTTCCATCTGGGATGGAGCATAGAGACAGCACCTGAGAGGGGGAGATAAGGCAATATGCAGCTGCTGAAGCCCGTGGAAGCCTAGGGACAAATTTCAGCAGAGACTGGAGACTTGAGAGAGAAGAGGTTTCATCAGGAGAAAGGTGCTTTGTTCCTGAACCTCTTGGCCCTGCAGAGAACCCTCCCTCTTCTCCAGCAGCTCTGATCTCGCTCTGCAGCTCTCCATCGCAGACAAAAAATCTGGATGTTTCCAATACGGTTCAGGGAATTTGGAAGAATTCAAGTGTCTATTTCTGGCTGCATTGCCTCGGAAATCCCCCCTTGCAAATCAACCCTTAAGAAATCCACATTCAGGGCCGAGCTGGTGTCATTCAGCACCGCTCCATCGTCTCCAATGGGGTGAAGCCAGTTTACCCCAGCTGCAGACTGGTGTCTGTGTAAACAAGAGCTCTGACCTAGGATGTTAACCAAATGCAACTTCTTGGAGGAGCTGGGGGCAGATGGCTCTGACAGCAGCCCAGCCCCGTACTGTGATGGTTCTGCTGATCACATGAATCTTTATTTAACATCTCCAGGAGCAAAGCCTTCTGGGGAAACATCTGAAATTCAGCCCCGTTCCCAAGAAGCAGCATCTGTCTACACCACCTACTTTGCAGGGCACGGTCTGGATTCTGCAGCCATACATTCCTCTGATGAGTACTTGGAGGTTATCAGCTGGTCCTCTCTCCCTGACCCTGGCTTTGTTTTCTTCCTGAAGTGCCTGTTATGTCCCCAAATAAGTTCCTGGCACCTAAGAGGACAACTTGCCCAGAAATGAGTATTCAAGAAAAGACACCCATGTGTCCAATGGGTCTGGCTGCTGCAGAACAGCTCCGTTCCCACCCCCCTCTGTGTCCCCGCTCCTGGAGGGCCAGAACCACTTAGCAACCAAACTCTGTGTAGGGTCAATGAATAGGGTGCATCTAGGCCTCCTGCTCACACAGACTGAATGATGGAGCAGCAGGGGAAGCCACTGAAGCACGGCCCATGTAAAACTGATCAACTCTGAATGGTGTTGGGGGAAGAGGGCTGGGTATTTTAGGAGGTTAGTTCATTATCTTTATTATTTGTATTATGGTAGCACCTAGGAGCCCCAGTCATGGGCCAGGACCCCATTGTGCTAGGTGCTGTACACACACACACACACACACACACACACACACACACACACCCCAAAAAGGTGGTCCCTAAAATAGCTTTTAGAATGATAGAATCTGGGACCAAAGGTACAAGCCCCTCCAGCTTGAGCTGAAGGGGTAACTTCCTTAGCTGGCTGCAGTAGCAAGCTCTTGTCCTCCATGTGCCACAGCCACTGGAGGAAGACAGATGATTCACACTTGGTCAGTGTGTTGCACTCTCCTCCTCTCCAGAGAAGCTTGCCCCAAGCGTCTGAGGTCCAGAGAAATTCAAACACCCCTCACAGGCCACCATTCTGAAATGATCCTGTGATCTGGAGGAAAACGTGCCCCTGGGCCCTGATTGCTTCCTGTCCTTGCACCACAGCCCCACTCTTTTTATCCTGGGCTGTGATCTTGTTGTGTCTCATGAGCTAATCAAGGTTGGGCCTAGTTAGCGCTTGGGTGGGAGCCCACCAGCACACCCCTCGGGGGCACAGGAAGGGGTGCTGGCCACTCTGTAGGTGGTGCTCCTCTCTCTGAGTCTGTATTGGTACAAGGGGCCAGGGAATTGTGTTCCCTTTTATTTGGGGTGGGGGGCGGATGAAATGCAAAATTGACAATGTGGCCACTTGTCAATAAAATTCCCTTCACTCTCTCTCTCTGAGTTGGAGCACTGACCCTGGTGTCCTGGCCAAATTCCAGCACACTCTGCTGATTTATGCTCAGCCCACAGTGTCAGATCCCATGGACACCCAGCGTAACCCCACTAAGGATATTGGCAGGAGGGGGAAATCAGCATGGAACTTGACCTGCAATTGGGCAGACTATTGCTCTTCACTTCCTGTCCCGAAGTGCTGGGAAAAGTCAGGACATGCTGTTATCATATACAGTTTTGCTCCAGGATGGAGCCATTCCTGCCTATCTGCTCAGCAGGGCACTTGTGGGGGTGAAAGCATTCTGTAAACGTAACGCAGTGTTGCTCCTGGCTGTTGGCAGGGCCGCTGTGGTGTGAAAAGGCCTGCTTGTTTAGATCACACATTGAGCAGGAGTACCAAGGGACACAGCCAAGACACTGACTGTCCTTGGGGGGTTAAAGAAGGCGTTAATTTTGGGGAGAGTCCAGGACCCTGCTGGGTGGTGATGGGGGTTGGGCCAGATGATCCCAGAGGTCTTTCTGGCCCCTCCATCTAGGGTTGGGTGAAGCCAGTGGGATGCCTCAGAGAAGAGCTGGTGGAATGTTAATAACAGTTTGTGAGGGAACAACGAAGAGAACTGGCTGCTGAGGCCGCAGGCAAGTCCCTTTGAAGAGCAAAACAATCTCACTCGCTGCTGCAGCGGAGGATGTGTGTCTCAGACAGACGTGGTTGGAGGGAGTCAGTGCGGACACCGACTGGGGGAAAAGAGGATTGATTTGTTCAGGAAAACCGGTTTTCTGAGCTGAGGCTTCTCCTCAACTCGACCCCTGCCCCATGGAGCTGTACTCCCCCGTTTCTCCTCTCCCCCCTAAGGCCGTGCTGACTGAAACACACAGGGAGGATTTTCTCCTAGCTCACCCCATGTGCACTGCTCCAGTGATGCACAGGGGCAGGCGCTGGGGCTGTGGGGCCGAGGGGAGAGTTCTCTCAGTGCAGGCGTGGCATAGGGCTGCCCAAGCCGCCTCTCCACAAGCTCCTGCCCCAGCCTTGCCCAGGAATGCGAGGTGGCATGGGGAGCAAGGCTCCGTCGTGCCTGCTGCTACAGAGAATCTGCCCGGGTCTGGACTGGCCGGCACTGCACAGGCAGCCCTGGAGAGGCTGCTGTAAATTGCAGCAGTCCTGGGATTGCTCTGATGTATGGCAGAGACTATTTCAGCCCCTGGAAGCAGCCCAGAATCCTGAAGGAGTCCCCCCACCTGTTGGCCTCAGGACCCCTAGACTGCACCTTCTGGAAGAACAGGGTGGAATTCCATCCACAGCTTTTCCACCACTAAACCTGTTCATTTACACCAGCAATCTTCAACCTGCACTGGTGGTGCCTTGGAGCCTGGCACAGTAGATACTGGCAGGGTGGTTAGCCTTGCGCTAAGCCGTGGCTGAAACACCTGTGCATCACTGGGAGTACTTGTATGTGTAGACACATAGTGAGTTACAGGCATGCTAATGGGGCTATGCGGTGGTTAGCATGCCAAGTGTCCGTCGTATAGACAAGGCCATGGAGATAAGATAAGGAGCTAGATGCTGAGCCGGTGTCAATTGGTGTAGTTCCACAGAAGGCAAAGGAACCACGCCAGTTTACACCAGCTGAGGAGCTGACCGTCGGCATTTGCGCGGGGGAAAGTGGAGAATCAGGCAGCTAAGCCGCGGTTAAATATGCCGCGTGGAACTGAAATCTCCCTGATCAGAAATTGATAGCCCATTTTACATGAATTCACTCGGAGCTGAGCGAGGGTCCCCTGCCTGCTTAGGGGGAGATCACTCCCACGGTTGATTTACAGGGCTGGACAGGTTTTATGCTGGGATTGTAAAGAAGAGTCTGTGCCAATAAAATAATGTCTCTGCTTGTAAAACCTGAGCATGTTTTACTGGGGACACTGGAGTTGTGCCAGTCCATTAGCTTTGAAGGGGAGCTGGCCTGGCTAGGTGAGGAGGGAAAACAGCAGCTACAGTGGAGCCTTCATAAATACAGACCGGTGAGCAGGCTCTGCGTGGCTGGAGCCAAACATAACCATGCTGCTCAGCCGGTTCCCCAAAGCCCTGCACCCCCCCACAGCCATTTCCACACTCTGCTGTAGAGGGCAGGCCCTTACTCGGCCTCAGCAGCAAAGTTGCTGAGCATCTCATGTTCTTCAATGGGTTTAGCCCAACAACGCCCCTGGGAGGCAGGAAAAGGCCTTTATCCTCATTTTACAGATGGGGAATTGAGGCACAGAGAGATTAAAGGAGGTGCCCAAGGTCATACCAGGAACCGAACCCAGGTCTACGGCAAGTATCCTAACCACTGGACCCTCCTTCCTCTTTCTAGGAGCTCTGTTAGCCAATAGGGCCATCACTCAGGCTTTGTCTGGAGTAGAAAATTGCACCAGTTTAACTCACCTACATCGCTACTCTAGTTAAACTGGTGCAAACCCGTAATGTAGAAAGGCTTAAATCAGTTTAATCCCTGCTTATCTTTAGTCTCTGTTGTCATATTGCCAGCTCCAAGCATTCAAACGTAATGAGTCAGGTCCCTCCCAAAATCATGAGATTTGAAGAAAAAAAAAAGATGGGTTGTTTTTATTTCCCTTCTGGTTTTTGAGCTGTTAGTATTCAGATCTTTAAGCTTTTCTCTGTAGCCATGAAGGGTACAAAGTTAAAAATAAAATGAAGCCAAAACGGTCCCATAATCACATGACTCCAGGAGCTGGAGCTTTAGGAAATAACATAAAATACTGTAAGACTCACGATAGCAGCTTGCGAGTTGGCAACACTGCAATTGCCCTGCTCCTTGCCCAGTCAATGCAGAGTGAGTGCCAAGTAGGTGTAAATCATAACCACTCGGGTCTGATCCTATTTTATACCCACTTTGCAGTGAGCAACGGAGAAACTGTCCCAAGATGCTTTCATGTGATTTCCAGCAACAGGCTGGGTGTTGTACTACTGAACCCAATAGTGGATCACCTGGATTGGTTATAGCCAAGCAGACAATCAGCTGCAATGGAAATTAAACCCAGCACTGTCCAGGTGGTTTCCGAGCAGGAGACCTACTGCCAATGGTCAAGGAAGGCCTGGTTTAACTGGGGCTGCTCATTTAACCTCCCGGTGCCTTGGGATGAGCCCAGAGATTGAGCTCAGCAAAGGCGGCTCCCATCTGTGGAACAGAATGAAGGAAAACAAGACGAGAGAGAACTTGGAATTTCAATCCCCAATGGGGAGATTTGGTTTTGGCCTCTTGTGATAAAAGCTGCCCAGCCTGAGATGGCTGCTTGTGTAATAAGCACAGCTCTGTTGTACGTGTGATTCTGGGATAATAACAGCCCATCGCTAATGATAGTGGTTCGATTGTAATACAATTTCTTCTGCAAAAGTGTTATTGTTACGGGAATTGCTGAGGTTGGATTATTGCTGGGGAAAGCTGAATAACATCTTATAAGGGAAACAGCAGGACAGGAGCGAGAGCTGCCTGCCGCCCCAGAGGCTACTGCACAAATGCACAGAATCCTAGGCTCAGAGAAATGTCAGGTGGGATCTTGAGCAGTCAAGTCCAGCCCCTTCCACTGAGGCAGGACCAAGTAAACCTACAACAACACTGCAGACAAGGCATCCAGCCTAGACTATCCCTGACAGGTGTTTGTCCAACCTGTTCTTAAAAACCTCGAGTGACGGGGATTCCACAGCCTCCCTTGGAAATAATAAGGTAAATAATAATGCAATGGAGATACACCCGAGATGCATTTGGCCTAATATCTGCTCAGCCCTCTCTCTCTTCCCCCGAGGAAAGCCATTTCCATGGGAATAGAAATGATACCACGCTTAAAATGTCTTGGTCTAAAGCAGCTGCCATTCAAATTGCACCTGGGATTCCAGGTACATTTACAGCCCGAGGGAGGAGTTATAAGTGTGATCCTTGGTGAAAGCCTTTGACATCACCGGCATCAACCTTCTGAGCATTGCCTTCTGTCAGGGAGAGCATCACGTGTGACCTGGACCTGACACAGGCTGTATTGGATGGGAAATCCTGGGGCCTCAATCCCACCACTGCAGCCACAATGGATGGGGCAGAGGCTGAGATGAAGCAGTCATTGGTGATGGAGCACCAGGTAGCAGCAACAAAACAAACAGCACATGTTCTGCTAGGAAAAAATGGAGCTGCAGTCAGAAAGTGCCAGAGCAGGGATCTTCCCCAGGGCTCTGCACCATGCTGCTGATCACCGAGACCGGCTCAGAGAACTGTGTAATCACCCCTCGGGGCGGGTGTGAAGGACAGAGTGATCAGGTTTAGTCCATGTGAAGGAGCAGTTGCTATCACAGGAACATAGTTGACAAAGCAGATCAGACCAATGCTGTCCAGCCTCCTACAGTGGCCAGCACTGGCTTCTCCAGAGGGAGATGCAAGGAAACCTGCATTGATGGAGAAGTTTCCTCCTGACCCCATTCATCAGAGGCTGGCTTACGCTCTGAAGCAGGAAGGTTTAGATTCCATCCAGAACTCATGGCTATTTGTTCAGTATTTACTACCCTAACTCTGGGCATTGTCATTATCCCCATCAGTGGCTAATCCTTCTCTGAGCCTTGCTGTTGTTGCTAATTACCTACACTTGGGAAGAAAGTGCGACGAGTATGGATGTGTAAAGGGCACAATAGGCTTGTGAACCTTAGCGAATAGTTCAATGAACCTGGCCCGAGTTTGCCATGCAGCCCAATCCAGGGGAGCTCCATCCGCTTGTGCACAGACTTCTTCCCATGTTGCACGGCTCTCAATATTTACACGTTTTCATGCAAAGCCTTCCACTTTTGGTGAACAATAGCCCAGCCAGCCTGATGCTCCAAAATATTACATATGACAGGTTCATGACCTCATGTGGGGCTCAGGTCTGGGGGGAGGCTGCAACCTGATCGGGGTTTGCGCCTGGAGAAGATTGTGAGCCACCAATCTATAGTGCTCACTGCCCATGGTAAAGGCCTCCTGTTCCGTTTGCTCACACCAGGAGTGAAATCCTGGCCACTGTGACGTCAAAGGGAATTTGCCATTGACCTCCACGGAGACAGGATTTCACCCAAAAGGAGTAAATGGTCTTAAATGCTTAGCAGCTTCTCCTAAGTTTTCATCTCCTTGTTTCCAGCCAATTTGCACCCACTACGTAAGAGGCCTCAGAGGCTTAGCATCAAAATCATTTTCAGTAGATAAAGGAAATAGGTATGTTAACATTGTAAGAATCCAGGAGAATAGGTTATGGAGAATTTGTAATTCGACATGCTGTTATGTAAAGGGATTTTTATTCATGCCATAGCCAGATACATCACTGCAAAAAGACGGATAAATGGAGGAATTTATCATTTATATGGAGAAAAAGAAGGTGATCAAATCAGAATGAATCCTCCCCTACCTTCCAGATAGGAGAGCAATTACAGGACAATACGGTCCATGGAGAAGTGAGATGGGGCTATTGTATCTGCACAATAAAGAGCAGAAAAGAAATTGCTGCTAAAAATGAAACAGAAGGAGCTATATTATCTACGACAAGGACACAATATAAACTTGCAACATCAAAGCGACAACAGAGGCTTCGCAGAGAGGGAATTTAAGCTGCAGCACCTGCTGATAAGAAAGAACAGAGTGGGGTGTGCTACAGAGAACACAGACGCCAGCACAGCGCGCCGCCCCATCCCCACAGAGCATGAACAAGAGGGCTCCAGAAAGCAATTAACACAGGAAAAGAATCCAAACTGCTCAGCTAAGAGACTTGAAAAGGGGGCGGTGGGGTGGGGACTCCAGGCCTTGGCACAGAGGAAGGAGCTGGCGGTAGGTGGGCTCTGGATCCCAGCAACGCCAACCTTCTTGTGTATCCCGAAGGACGTTTCGGTAAAAGACTTTCTAGGATTTCCTGGGATCTGGAGATTGTTTACATAGGATGGAATTCATTCACTGGGGGTGAAATTCCTTGTTTTGAAAGCCAGCATGAGGCCTATGCACCAGTGACACCTTGATCTGCTTATGCTTAACTGGGACTTACACAGAAGGGATAAATATGTGGGGTGTCCAGGGCACAGACTTAAGGTCTGGACACAATGAATCTCCAGGGAGCCTAACCGGAGAAGGCCCATCTGCTACTTCACCCAACAGCTGGATGTGGTTTGGCTATGCAAGTGGCATGGCCTCACCCCAGGATTGGGTTCCCCTGTTAGAGGTTCAAGCCACCACCCAGCCTTTCACCTGGGACTTGCTTTGGATTGGAATAAGAGGGAAGGAGCTCTTAACCTGCCCCATGGAGGGGAGGGGAGTGGAGGGGGAGATGGTAACTGCTGACTCGGCTAGCTTTTCCCTATTATCCATGCCATACATGGATAAAAATTAACATTCAGATTGCAACAAAGTGCATGAAGCAGAAAAATCCCCCAACTTGTTTGGATCTTGAAAATGAAAAAAAATCGAGCCAGATCATCAGCTGGTGTAAATCAGTGTCATTCCATTGACTTCAATGCGGCTATTCTCATTTGCACCAGTGGAGTTTCTGGCCTGTCATTCTTTGCCTATGTGGCTTTATGTCATAAGCAAAAGCCTGTTTTCACCATCCAACATCTGACATTTGTTTGGCAGAACTAAGAAAACTCATGGCACTGAATCATTCAGGAAATGCGCATCTAATAGCAAATAAGCAGAATTGAAGGAAAGTTTTGCCCTTCAAAATGTGAGAAATTCAAAAATAATCCCATGTCTTGTCTCCTACCCACTTTTCTTTCAAACCCCTGTTGTTTGTCCTAATCTGTTGAACACAGGGAAACTGCAAGGGAAATTGATCTATTATCCTAGTAGGATTAGGAGCTGAAATGTAATGTGCTGTAACATTGCATGTTGCTTTGGAATCCATCCATCTCCCACCATCCACAGACACCATGGGACAAGCTAAGGAAGTAGGTAGGACTGGTGTAGCGAACCTCAGTTTGGAACTGCATGAACCGTCAAGCACAAAGTAAAACAAAATAACACTCTTTATCCTTGCTACCCCAGTCGGTGCATGAAATCTGAGTTATGAGCTCAAAGCTCCACACCTGTGGCCAATGGGAAAATGCTAGCACCATAATAATTTGTGCTAACAATACTCCCTGATTGCATTCAGACCTGTTGATACACCCTACTGACATTTAGAGAGAGCAATGCAGGGTTTGGTGTATCACTAAGAGATATACTGCTGGGTTGAATTAATCTTCTCTGGTAATGTGCCTTGGGAGAGTAACAAAGGAGTGAGCCCAGGATGATGTGCTGTGCTCCCCGCTGAACACCGCTTGCTTTTCATCCCCCCACGTAACAGCACTGAATAATAAGGACACTGGAGAGAGCTCCACTATTTTGCTAACACAGGGGAAAGAGGCCAAGAAGAGAAGAGAGTGGGGAAGAAAGGGGAGACATTGGCAACTAGAGGAGTGCTCTAAAAATGCCTCTTACAAGATGCCAGTACAAAATCCTGTCAGATAAATAGATAGATAGATAGATAATGACTCTGGATCGGGGTTGAGGTCAGCTGGTTGCCAGAGCCTAGGGTTAGGGTTGGAGTAGTTAGTGGCCTGGGCTATTGTTAGGGCTGGGGCTGGTTGGTCAGTTCAGGCTAGGGTTAGGGTTGAGGCCAGGTGGTCCCTCCAGGCTAGGGTTGAGGCTGGTTTCTGGCCCAGACCCAGGGTTAGGGTTGGTACTAATTGGCGGTCCTGGACTAGGCTTATGGTTAGTCCAGGGCAGTTGGTTGCTCTGGGCGATGGCTGGTTTGGGGTTGGTTGGTTGCTTCAGACTAGTGTTAGGTTTGGTGCCGGTTGGGGACTCCTGGCTGGGGTAAGGGTTGAATCCAGGTGGTGGTCCCATGCTAGGGTTAGGGTTGGGACTGATGTGTGGCCCCTGGCGCTATCTAGGACCAGCTTTCACTTTCATCCACATTCCTTCCCCCACAATTATTTTCTTCCTTTCCTACCTCCCACACCATTCTTCCCTTTCCCTTCTTTAAACTTCTTCAACTCCCTGCCTTTAGGCTGCCCCATTGTTTCCACCAGTCCCTTGCTGGGATGGTCCTGAGCCCCAACGTGTCTCAGAGGAGCTGTTGCTTCCGTCCGCACTTAGGCAGAATTAGACCTGTCAGCAGCATTGGCAGTGCCTGCCTTATTGTCTCATACATACTGCCTGCCTTTCCAATTTGGGACCCTGGATTCCATGCCCGCTAAGTCAGTGCCATTGGCTGGCATGGGACAGCCAGTTTGCTTCTAAAATGGGGGCCGTGCAAGAAATTGCGAGATGGTCCCTTGGAAATGGAAGAATCGTTTGCATGAGTTGGGAGCGAGCGGAGGCTGGAAAACACTGCAGTCTTCTAGCGACGTTTGGGGGCTGGTAATTGCAACAAGAGTGATGAGGGGAAAGGAAGATGCCGCATCTTCTCTCTGGTACTTAAACACTGCCTTTGGCAATCAGGCCTTCACTTAATTCTGCCTCTTTGGCCTCTTCTCACTGGATTGTGATGAATTAACAGTCACTGGAGCATGAAGGGACTAGACGGCTCCCTCTGCTGTTCAGTGAAATTAAAAGCTATCACTGATGAGCCAATCCTGGGTCTCTTTGCTGTGTAGCTCATTTAGCTCCAATTCCCTCTGGGCACTCAAACAGGCAGGAAGTCACCCCTGCTGCACAGGCAGGAGCACCTGCCATGCTGCCTAACGGTCCAGGTCCCTGAAGGTAACATGCCCATACTGGGTGCTGAGAGCCTGGTTTGCCCCAGGCAGTGCCTGCCTGCTGCGCTGTGCAGTATCCGAGGCATGGTGATGGGGACTGTGCCGCTAAGGTCTCAGCTTCCCAGACAGACAATCTGGATGGGGAGCTGAGAAGCTCTCGTCATTAGGCACAGCCGGTCGGAACCAGACTCAGGCTAAAGCAGAGCTCTTGCTCCAGGCTTAAGCCGCTTGCGATCCCTGAACACCACACCAGCTACCCCCTCATCTCTCAGTGGTTACTGGGCCCCCCGAGGGCCAGCGCAGCCCTCTCACATTTACCTGGGGTGAGATTTGTCACCCTCTTGTAGCTGGACCATGTCAAGAGATTTATGAATCTGCTTCTGTGTCCAAGCAAATAGGCTTGGTCCCTTATCTCAGGCAGTAGAGGCTTGTGCGTCCGTGTACTAGGGTCAGTCCTTGAGGACCACCCAGCCAGGGGGCCATCACACCAGCAGCAAAACACATGGTAGCAGCGAGCGGAGTGCCTCATCCCAGAGATGCAGACGCAGAGCTGTAGGGGCGCGGCTAGCTGCATCTCTTTCCATACAGCAGAAGCGGGGAGAACTTCTGCACCTGCTGTCTTGTTCTTTCCTCCTTAGAGTTTGTTTCCTCACCTCCTGCCTGAATATGAGGGTCTCTCTGTGCAGATGTTTAGAAGTTATTAATAACCAATTACATGTGCCAGTGATCAGTAACCAATGGTACCATCTCCCTGTTCACTAAGGCTGTAGATGCACTTTGCATTCACAATACTCACACGGGGTTGGGTCCCCCTCAGAGTGGTGCAGCTCTAATGAATTCAGAAGAGTTACACCTGATTGACACCCATGGGAGAGGGGAATCAGAGCACAGGTATCCCTCCCCTGCACTACTTTATCAGCCCAGGCTGCTCCATCTTTGGAGCCATCTCTTGCTCCATAAGGTATTTGCCCTTCAAGGGTCTGAGGTTTGATATATTTTCTGCCGCTTGCATCCGGCCAAGAGTGAGCTGAGAGGAGAGAAGGTTACTCGCTCTGTTTGGCTTTTCCAATGCAAAGTATCTTTATTTTTGTTTCAGAAGGATCTGGGGGTGAGCACCCACCCTGCCCATTTCTGTTGGTGCACCAGAGCTCCAGCTGGTGTCACTTGTCACAGCTCCATTGACTGGCTGGAGAAATATTGACAGGAGCTGAGTTTACCCCGAGTGGAACGTTCCCCCAGTTGCAGGACAGTCACCCCTTTGCAATAACACAGATGATCCCTTAGGAAAAGGCTTGAAGAGAATAATCCATTCCAGCAGCCGAGGATCTGGCCTGGCAGCTTTGAAAATCAGCCCCAGTATTTTTAAAAAAGGAAACTGTGAGGAGATGAAAATGCATCCGTTCAGGAGCATCCTCTCCCTTCCTGCCTCCGGTGCGGAGAAAGTGCCTCGAGAGAGCCTGCACCCAGGAAATATTTATCGTGGAGATGGGTTGGCGGAAGCTCATCCTCGGAAAGTAACTTGGAGGAACAGAGAGATCTACAGGAGCCAGCAGGGCCAGCATGGGGCAACTGGGCCCTGTCAGTGTCTCTTCTTCATCCTGCAAGCTCATCCAATGCCTGGAAAGTTGTTGGTGATCTACACTAGCTACTGTCTCCTTTTGCCCAGGGGATTGAGTTCAGAGCAGAGTTTAGCCCAGAGCTGAGCTAGGTTAGGGATTTGCTCTCATCTCAATGCCTCTGAAATAAAATCAACCCCCCAACACCCCATTTTGCGCTCAGTGGGAGAAGCTGAGTGGCTCTTCTGTTATTGGTTAGAGAGAGCCAGAAATGGAGCTGTACAGCAGAACCCACAGGACGGGGTGTGAAATTGTTAATGTTGCAAACTCCGGCAGAGCAAGTGCAATCCAGGTAAACAAATATTTAGCCAGCGTATGTAAGGGATCATGGATTCTGACTCTACTGGGGGTTTCTGAGAGATGCTGGAAGGTCCCAGCTCTGCCTGTCATTGTAACTTGGTAGGCTCCAATAACTTAGCTTCTGCCTGTGCTGGGTGAGGACCCACCTGAGGACTGACTTGCTACACACCAACAATCCTTCCCAAGTCTGAAATATGCAGAACTGGGGGTGGGGTGGGGTGTCTTTTTCCTTAAGGGCAAAATAGTGGAAAACTCTATAAAATAGTGTGATTCCATGCTGAGCACATGGGTCTGCAGGGTCTGGATTTAACTTCTTCTGCATAATTTCTGTATGCACAGGGTCTGATTCTCCTCTGTCTTTCCCTGGTGTAAATCAGAGTGACTCCACTGAGCTCAGTGCAGTTACACAGCAGTAGGACCAGCATGAGAGGGGAATGAGTGAAGCAGAAGTTGTTTAGAGTGTCCCGCCCCCAGCTGCTCTTTGCATCACAGCTGGAAACATGGCAATGAATTCTGTTCCTTGCTTTGCTTCTCAGTCCTTATTCCCTCCCTCCTCAGCTGCCAGGGCTGGGGCCTGGAAGCCAGCATGTCTGGTTAAAGGCACGGCGCTCCAATATACTAGGGAAATGTTGCCGGGAGATGAGATTTCCCTCCCTCCTTCCCAACCCTTTGCAACAATGGGAAAGGAAAACTTACAGCATTCTATCCATGCCCATCACTGCAGTGATTCATCCACCTTATACCCCCCCATTGGGGATATTGCAGACTGTATGTGTTATGCGCTATCCAATATCAAAATACTAACATCCCCCTATACTCTGTATGTTACCCCCGATGACTAATAACTGAAGTTTCAACACTCTGTATCATCTATTTTTAAACATTTTCTAATAAAATGTTAAATCTGAACAGCTTCTGCATAAGGTCACTAGCAATAGCAAAGTACCTAGTGGCAAGAGGAGCCCAGATCTCACAAACACCCAGGGTAATGCAGCCCGGGGAGCACTGCTTGCTAATTATTGACTTGCAATGAGCAGGGTCCCCTACCCTTGACATGAGCTTGAAGCTTCAACAACCCCATGTCTCTGCTATCCCCCCTGCGCCCCTTCCCCACTATTGGAAAACAACCTTCTCATTTTTGGCTAGTGATATGAATCATGCTACTCTGATTCCTTACCAGAAAAATTCTATTACCAGCCCGTGATGGGTCTCGGTAATGAGCATTTTTAATACATCACCAAGCTGCGTGTATGTTATAATGAACCTCCAGGAAAATGTGTTTTTCTAATTATCCCTTTATTAGAATGTTATATTGATTCATGTAACATAATCATATTATAATACACTCCTCTCATGAGAGGGAGCGGGACAGCGCTGTTACTGGGGTCCTCAGAAGAGGCTTTGCTGAATGGTGTCAAGGCCAGCACGAATGGCTCCGATTCAGCATCTTTTCTAGGAATCTCAGGACCTCGGCCTTTGTGCTGAACACTTGCTGTGGAACATTGCACTTCACTGTGCATGGTATTAAAGCCACAGAAATAACTGCAGCAGATTTATTAGTGTTCAGAGAAGGGTAGTGCTTAGTCGAGATTGGGGTCCCACTGCGCTCGGTGCTGTACAAACATAGCCAGGGACAATCCCTGCCCTGGAGAGCTTACACAACCTATACAGACACAGAAAGAAAGGATTATTATCCCCAGTGTGCAGGTGGAGGAAACAAGGCCCAGGGAGGCTGAGTGACGCACAGGGTGTCTATGACTGAGTTGGGCTTTATACCCAGATCTCCTGTGTCCTAGTCCAATCTCTTAACCACGGGACCATCCTTTCCTCCGTAACTGGCATTACAGCAGCATTTAGAGATTCCCTAACAGGGATCCAGGCCCAGTTATGCTTGGGGTTGTAGAGACATGAAACAAGACTGTCCCTGCTCCACAAGGGTTTAACATGTCCTAGTTTTGCCTACTCCCTGCAGGCAAATAAATAATGTTTATTTGCCCCCACCCTGCAGGCTACCTTCACTCAAACAGCCGTGGCATGGCTAGCTGCGGAGCTGCAGTGCTTGGGAGGAGGGGGGCGTGTCCGGTTTGCTTTGAATCGGGATGGAGAGTGAGGAAGCCATGTGCTTTGTGCCGGTGTCCTGGGTAAACAGGACATTCACAGCTCACATTAGCTCTGTAGAAAACGGACAGCATTGTTTTTGGTGTATGCGGGAAGCCAATCAATGTAGGACTGGCGCACAGAGCAGCTTTCTCTGGGAGGCCTCCAATTACAGTGTCATTATTAATAGATGTTATTATTCAGCCTCTTCCCATTATCCTGCTCAATTACAGAGACTCCCTCTCAGCTTTTATGTCCTTTGCATTTGTTTACTGCCATTTGCGGAGTATTTTCAGGTGTGAAAAATACATGAAGCCCCAGAAGGGTAGATATTTTGTCTCCTAATTGAAGCCACGTGTAACTTCATTATTTTTCAGAACAAAATTGCAGGCAGGTCTGGAGAACATTGATTATAAGAGCGGTGTTACAAGAACCAATTAAAAGGCTTGGGAGACTATTATTACTAATGCCCATGATCCTAGAAACTCTACCCAGCGCACAGGGGTCTCAGGGAGAGATTCCCATTACAGTTTTTTAAACAGTAAGAATATAAGGAGGATCTCTTCTTAAATGAGGGAGACAGAATTGGCACCTCACCCTTTCCCACCCAAAGCCACCAGGGACTGATCCAGCTCCCCCGATGTCAATACCAGAACGCCTATTGATTATTTGTATTACAGTAGCCAAAATCAGGGCCACCATTGTGCAAGGTGCTGTACAGACACAGAGTAAGGGGGAGTCCCTCCCCTGAGGAGCTTGCAATTTAAATAGACAAGACAGCCACAGGAAGGATTATTTCCCCCTTTACAAATGGGGAACTGAGGCACAGAGAGATTAAAGGATGTGCCTAAGGTCACACAGGGAGTCTGTGGCAGAGCTGAGAATTGGCATCAGGTCTCCTGAACTGCCAGACCACTCCTTCCTCTCTCACTTCAGTGAGGGCAGAGTCAGGCCTTCTGGTTTGCAGCTCTTCAGAGGAAGCATGAAAACCCAAGGGAAAGATATAGCACAGACCAACTGACTCCCACCCCCCTTCCTTCCGATATGGCAGCGTATCTGGAAACATCCCATTGGGGGAAGCTGTGTATAAACTAACCTTCTGGAAAATGTGGCATCTTCCTTAACAAAATTCTCTGTGACTGAATGGTTTCCCCACTTAATGTACAGCCCATTATGTCCTAATGGCGATCAGGGACACATGGCCAGTCAATGGGCAGCTCCAAAACACGCTATTGGTTACCAAATTCATTTTTCTAACCAGAATCAATCTCCCCATTGCTGAAACACCAGGATCCCTGTAAAGCCAATTCACAGCAACTGTATGCGAAATAACTTATGTCAATAGGATAAATATGGCATTAAATTACATTGAACGACAGAGACTAATGACACGTTACATACACATTAAGAGAGTGTTTATATTTACATCTATCATGCGAGCCAAAGGTGCCAAGGTTTAGGGCCATCACCAAACCA
Source organism: Terrapene triunguis (assembly GCF_002925995.2). NCBI lineage: Eukaryota > Metazoa > Chordata > Testudines > Emydidae > Terrapene > Terrapene triunguis. The sequence continues at coordinate 13,717,213 of NW_020664725.1, forward strand.
GACAAATGGGGCTTCAGCTTCTACTGTCAGATTTGCATGGTTACTTGGATACTTTGGCTGTCATGCATGCAGCATGAGCAAAACAACTCATCTCCGTCAGATCCAAAGTCACAAATTTCTCCTCGGGGGCTGAAGGGAGGCTGGCTAACAATTCTCAGGAGAAGGGGGGCTTGTATGTGTGTCACGTATTCAGGCCACGCTTTGGAAGACAAGATATTTGCAAAGAGAAACTCTTGAGTACATCTTGTATGTTACCCTTGAAAGCAGAAGTACATGTGCCCTCATATGTCTCCCCGGCCCTGCCAACAGGTAGGCTACATCGCCTTCAGCAGAGGGTCGTGGTGTATATGTGAACTAATACACAGACATACCCCATACACACAATGCCTCTAATAGTAGGTGTGATGTATCACCTCCAGCAGACAGCAGTGGCATATATGTGCAGTGCACCAGAGTCATCACGACATGGGTTGTTACCCAGCTCCAGCTGGGAAGAGCAGAAGTGTATCTGCAGCACAGAGAGCTTAGCCCTATAGTCTTTAGAACAGTGAGTGGGAAATTGAAGGCTTTACCCCTTACGGTTTCACAAGAACCATGAAGCCTGACCAATTCTGGGCAATGCTCAAGGATTTCCAGTTCAACCCCCTCCGCTGTGCTGAACCTTTTCAGTGCACTCGGAATGTCAGAGATGGGTCTTATGTGTTCAAGGGCCTAACCTGGCCTTCTGCTGCCCCCTCTCCCCGGAGGGAATGGAGCAGTGGAATATTTTGACAAAGCCAAAGGAATGTTAACAGACAGTTCAGGCAGGGATTTGCAAAGGAGCCTATGCAATGTAGGTGTCCAGATCCTACCGAACTCAATGGGAGACCTAGCTTTTAGACTCAAACAAAAATACCTCGATTTCCAGAAAGATTGGCTCATTTTAATGAATAAAAAGAGGGTTTTCTTACACAAGATCAGTTTTTAAGGAAGGACAGATCCATTTTCCATATGACTTGTCCTTCTTTATAAGGCAAAAAGCTTTCCCCCTGAGGTCATTCTTTGTGCAGATTAAAGCTTCCAGAGGCTGCTGAGTGGACCTGTCCATTGGTCCTGTCAATAGACATTTTCCACTTCGAATTTGGCTGGTCCCTGCTACTATCTCATTAGCCATCACCATGGCACTCTCACACGGGCAAATATTTAATTGTCCTCAGTTCCTTCGGTTGGTAGCAGGCCTGGAATTGCGCTAGCTTGCCAAAGACATATTGTTGGTATAACTGAACACTTACTCTTTAGACTTCTTAGGTATCCAGCCTTATTATAATAATTGAAAGAGCTTCTTATTTACCCAGGAAGGTCAAGTTAAAATATTGAATGGCTTTGTTAATTATAGCATTTTTGTAGCAATGCCAGATTTAACCCTTGAAAGCATAAATTAATAGGATTGAGAGGAGTTTCTTGGGAAGGCAGCGTGGTGTAGTGGTTAGCACATGGGGCTGAGTGTTTGGAGATGTGGGTTTTATTTCTGGCTCTGCCACTGATCGGGTGTATGACCTTTTTCATATTTTTCATCCCTCTGGGCCTGTGTTTTCCCTCCAATCCATCGCCTGACTTGTCTATTTAGATTGCAAATTCTTTAGGGCAGGGAATGTCTTATGTTATGTGTTCGCATAGTGCCTAGCACAATGGGACCTTATTTTAGCTTCTAGATGCTACTGTAATACAAACATTGATGATAGGCCCAGCTCTGCCGGTTGTGTGACCGTGGGCAAGTCTTTGAACCTCTCTGCTTCACTTTCTCCCGCCATTGGGAAAACAATAACTATCTTGCTACCTCACAGGGGATTAATTAGCTAATGTTTGTAAAGTGCATTGAACAAATAAGGACTAACTCTACTTGCTTGGGTTTTTATGCTAGTTCATCATATTGGCTTCTTTCATCATCATAATTAGCTCTCCTTGTATGGCTAATGTTATCTTCTCTGGATGTACTTGCAGGGCATGCCAGTCCAAGTTCTTATACCTGGGATGGGCCCTGATCTTTCACTTAATTAATTCCATACACCTATTTTGCAAATGATTTGATCTTATTTGATCTCAAGAGATCAGATTAGACTGAGTTACACCTTCCAAAATGGGTTACGGAGAAGCTGAGGGGAAAAAATCTGACAATTCTCTATCTCTTGCATGACATTAAATGAACAATGTTCTAACCTCTCCCTGGCTCCAGTGTCTGACAGCACTTGCTCTGCTGGATTTCCAGTGTCTAATCAGTTTACACTTTGCTCTTAGCCACATGATGTAATACATGGAACGTCGAGAGCAAAACAAAACAGGAGAACCGCTCCCCACCCCCCGCCATCCCCTCAGGAGAGCAATGCATTTTCTTCAGCTAGATTTACACCCATTCTAATTTCCACTTGGCAAAAACAAAACCTACTTGTCAAGTATCAGGAGGTAGCCGTGTTAGTCTGTATCTACAAAAACAACAAGGAGTCTGGTGGCACCTTAAAGACTAACAGATTTATTTGGGCATAAGCTTTCGTGAGTAAAAACCTCACTTCTTCGGATGCAAACCTACTTGGCTTCTAAATAGAACATAGAACTTTCCACTTAGGCTGCCTCACATAGATCTCCGGTCAATGCCACAAAGCAGGCAGTACCTTGGCGTTCCCCTGCACTCGCTTCTTTACAACACACTAATTTGGCACCAGAACACTTCATGCAAACAGGGTTCAGCCCAGGTGTGTAGTGAGGTTCAGACCAAGAACACAAGAGCTATTTCTGTGTTGTCAGCACTGGTTCCTCAGGGTTACATATTTATCTGCCCTCCTTGAGCCTGGAAATGTTCACACAAGCGCACAGGTGGAAGAGGGCTCCAAGACCTGCCTGAGAACAGGTGTTCGGACATTTTGTCATTTCCTGTGGTCTGTGTGGTTGGACACTGAATTGAGCTTTGAGAATGGAGTGTACTCCTCCTTCTTCCAGGAGGGCCCTTAGAAAGGAAGCTTGCCCTGCCTAAAAGAGAGGCAAAATTAGTGTGATTACACAAAAGAGAGAGATCAAAAGAAAAGGGCCATAGGGACAGATATTCAGATGGTCCTTGCCAATGTCAATGTTCCAGCCACAATCTGATGAACCTCTTTGAAGCTCCATTTGCACTTCATTACCCATCGATGAAACATTGTCATATCTGCACATGTGCTAAGGTGTTCAGACAAAGGTGATTTGATTCTAATGGGTCTTTTGCCCAGCTCCAACTTTGAAGGTTCAAATAAACCCTCTTTCAATAGCAATCTTCTGCCTTTGAGCTTGCTTTAATATGACTTAGCATTATGTTTTCCTTAGTATCTGCTGATAGGGAGAAGTTAAACCCTGAAACTACTTGACTGAATTTATATACCTTGGTTGGAGACAGCAGTAGCTTATGTATTACTAGTCATAGTGGCCACTCCAGGCATGATCCTCGTCTGGCATACAGCAGCACAGCTCCACTGAAGTCAGCAGAGCTATGCTGATTTAAAACAACTGAGGAGATGAGGGACATTGAACTCAATGGACTGATGACAATGTACCCCAGCTGAGGATCTGGCCCTCGTCCTCGGTACTGACTCTCAGAACTAGAGCTGAGTAAATATTCATTCAGATTCTTAAATGAACTCTCTTCAGTTGCACTTAGAATCACTTGTGACCGTTTTGTTTTGCTTTCAGGGGATATTCGATTGAGTGAGTTTTACCGGCATGGATGTAGCATGAATGAGTGGATGAAAAGAGCCGCTGGTCACGTTGGGAATGCGAGTGCAGTGTGCTCATCAGCCAGAGAACAAGAATCCCACGTGGCTTACGTGACCAATTGCAATTAGCCAACACAGGCAGCAAGAGAAAGAAAAAAAGGAAGAAAAAGTTAGTTTATTTATTCTTGGTAGTAAGTTGATGCTTCAGCCAATTGGAACTCCTCTTAGGGCTCTGATTTCCTGGAGAGATTCATGCCCTACCTGAACTAATGGAATGTGCAAAGACAGGAGCAATGCTTTAGAAACAGCCCTTCCACTTTGTTCAAGGATAGGTGAGATTTCTTCCCTTTTCCCAATTTTGACTTGGTGACAGCAGCATCGCCCCGTGGTATTTGAACACTCGTCAGGAGAGGACTGACTCCTGTGAGTGCCGTGAGAGCGAGAAGGGTTAGGATTCCCATCCGTTTCTCACAGGGGAGGGTTTCCATTTTGTGCAGGCCGGCAGTTGGCAGGTTCACGTGGTGAGAGGCACCACGTATCTCACCGGGAACAAGCTCTAGACTGTATTTCAAAATAAATGTTATAATTATATTTGGCATTTCTGAGCCTCCTGCTGGCGGCAGCTGGCCATCTCGCTGTCAAAGTGCTGTTATTTGCGACACTGGCTGTGTGGGAGATCAGAGGAAGAGATTCACAACCAGATGCACCCGTTTATACAACATTAAACCAACTGTTAGCAACTCCCCCTGTTCTCATTTCCTTGCCCTTCCAACACAATGAGGACTGTTTCATGATGCTAATTTTGACTGAGAATGAGTAAACTGCCAGTTGCCATGTGATTTGATGAGATGAAACAACGGGAGGATGCATCTTAGGACCTTTTGTTTTTCAAAGATCTGTAAGTCTCCAGCATTTTCTTTAAGAGGAACAGTGCCTGTGGTTAAGAAATTCCTTCACTAGCCTGTCTCTGAAGGGGCTAATCAAGAAGCTCAGGGTGTCCATAGTGAGGTGGAACTCTGAGGGAATGGGGTGGCCTCAGGAGGGCTGAGGTCCTGGTTTTGGGGGTCTAAGGTGGATGGGCTACAGAGCACCACATCCCAAGGAAGGCGGACAGGCACGAGGTCTGCAATTGGAGACCCAGATCCCGGAACAGTGACCTGGCTCTATCCAGACCTGACTGGCTTAGGAGCATGTAGGATCCAGCTGTCGGGTCCACTCACAACAGAGTGGTCTCCTTCCAGAGGGCCTGGACCAGGATGTGACACCTTCCGTGTCTTGTCTTATTGATGCAATGACAAAAATCCAAGTCTCGGCCAAGGGCAAATGGAATGGACTGACCACAAACACAAGAAACCAAACTGCTCTAATAGGCAGGGTTCTGGGGACAGGGATATCCTCCCACTGCAATGATGGGATGGAGAATTCAGGGAGTGACATCACCCCAAAGATGAGAACAAGAGGTGAACCTCACGGAATGAGCATGGCTGCCCTGATGGTTTCACCTGTATGAAGTCCCTGGCTGAATATTATTTGTAGAATTTGGTATTTGATGAATGTTACTATATTTTTCCAATAAATAATTCAACAAAACCATTTTGACTATTCACCCAGATTACAGAGCTGGTGGAATGATTCATGAAGATATTTGCTGAATAATTTATAAGAGGGATCGCAAGGCATTCGATGAATAATTTTTTCCATCACTCATTCCACTGCAATGGTGAGCACATATGTGAAATTAAATGCCTAGAATCTATGGTGAGTGGGCACAGACAACAGGAAGGACAAACTATTTGTGGAACAGCCTCTCCAAGTGAAGGGGTGGAAGTCCCTGTTGTCTGAGAGATGTAAGAAATACATCGGACAAATCCCTAAAGAGCAGACTGTAGGGAACAACCCTGCATTGGCCCCATCCAGGAGTGGGCCTATGGGCTCCCCCCTTTTTTCTGGCTTTGATTCGGTGTTAAAAGTGCCTGTCTGTATCCTCTTTCTGGAATTCTCCTGCATGGCAGCTGGGGGAGAGTTTCTAAAAGAGGAGGACAGCGTAGGCAAAGGAAAGCTTAACATGGGCAGCTTCTTCTCATTCTCCGATCCCTCTGGGTCAGTTAATTGGCCATTAGAATTTTTTGGATAATGCACTGTGCAATTTCCAGATGCTCCTGGTGCGGTCAGTCAGGGGTAGGAGGATGAAAAGGGAAAGGGACAGGGGGGGGGGGATGCCCAAGTATTGCACATGCCATACTTCCTGCTGGGGCTCCACTGGCCACCGCCCCAACTCCCTGGCGTGCAATCGAACGCGCCCACAGCAATAGGGGCAGGACAACACAGCTTCCATTTGCATTGGCAGGAGGAATGCAGCGAGGGCAGCGTGGCCTGATCCCAGAAAGCTGAACCGCAGCTGACTTCTAACCTGGCTGTGCTGCAAAGACAATAGCAGAAGCCGTGCAGCTGAGCCACAATCCCAGCTCAGGCAGCGGCTGTGCCAATGCAACTGCTCTCAGGTGGAGGCAACAGGATGGATCTGACTCGCCGGCTTGTTTACATCTAAAATTAGAAGTGAAGTGATGAGCGGTTATGCTCACAGTTTATGGACAATTACATTTAAATACAGTTCTCTGCTGCATTCCTCTGGCTGCTCGGAAAAGCTCCGTTACACATGTGAGAGCCTCCTCCTCACTCCCGTCTAAGGGAAGGCGGCATGTGGAACCAAACAGCAGCCTTAGGGATTAATGACCCCATTCTGCTCGGAAAGCAAAATTCGATGGAGAGAGGAAAAAACAGTGTTTTTTTTTTTATTAGGCTCTAAATAATTAATGGGTGAATCCTGCACCGTGGCTTAACGTTGTTCGGCAGTTGAAATGTTCAGGCCCTGAAGCAAATGAGATCCATGACATGTCACCCTCAGTTCCCTAGCAACAAGCTAAAGCATGGAAATGTGCTTGGCCTTATCACAACAGGATGTTAAGGCAATTAATATTCATAACCAATGTCTTAATGTGCAGGAAATAAAACAGCTTTAGTCTAACCCAAGTTAGAACAGGGAGAACTGGGTGAAATTTAATGGCCTGTGATATACAACAGCTCAGACAGATGATCTAATGGTCTCTTCTAGCTTCAGAAGATGGGTCAGGGTTTTCTGGGGTGCGGGCTGGTTTGAAGGGGTTGAGCTGGTGCGTGGGACAGCGAGGCATGCATATCTGTGTGTGCATGCACACACTTCTGAGAAAGTGTGTGATTGTGTGTGTGCACGTGAGACAGCGTATGCTGTGTTTGCGCATGTCAGAGTGTGAGTCTGCACATGTTAGGGGATGTGTGTGCGTGGCAATGCATTTGTGAGCGTGAGCAGATGAAGGCATGCATGTGAATGGGAAAGAATGTGTCTGAGGTGCATCAGTGTACATGAGCATGTTGGAGAGGGTGGGTGGGAGCAGCTGTGAGATGTGTGAGTGAGTATAGATGTAGTATTTTAATGTGTGCATCTGCAGAACCCAGATGACCCTTACCGGTCTCTTTTTCACACAGGAAGAGCAGTAGCAGTGGCACTGTTAACTGTTCCCACCCCACGCTGTTTGTGGAGAGTGCTCTATCAATCAAGGCTTCACTCTTGCTGGCAACAACAACATCAGGCTTTGTCCATTCCAGGTGAGGTCTAGTTGATTTTTAAGGCAGCCTGATAAGTTTTATTTCAAAGAACTGATGGGCACCAGGGGTGCTTGCTGACAAAGTCTTCCCTACAAAGACTTGCTGGCAAGCAAGAGGAGTCAGAGCATATTTTAATAATGATACCTATAGCCCCACAAGTTCCTGGGTCTGCCTCTGTGAACTAGCAGAGAGTACAAAAAGTTCTCCTCAATAGGAAAGAGAATGGCTCTTGATAATATAGATCCAAAAGAGCCAAACATCTTGGAGATGCAACAGGCTAGCCCCAGGGGAATGCTCCGACTGACCTAACCCCCAGATCGCAGGCCGTTCCTTGCTAAAGCTGGCAGAATCAATAGCATATGTCCCTGTAACTCAGCACCTCTGCTCCCCTTGCCTCTCAGCCTTTCACCTCTTTTCTGGACCAGTAACCTGAGGGAAAAAATATAATCGGGAAGTTTCCTGCCTGGATAAAAGCAAGGCCTCGGGATCCTCAGTTGAGGCAGATTGGGGTGGCTCTGCTGATATCATTAGAATTCTACTGCCTCAGGTTTTCCTCAGCTGTGTGAGACACGGGCAGCGTGTTTACCTGGAAAACACCATACCCTGAATGGAACACAAGGCTGGGGAAAGCACTGGGAACGGGAAATATCCTGTATGGAGCAATGAGCAATCCGCCTGCCTGGGCAGGCTGAACAGTGAAATGGATAAAACCGAACAGGTCTTATCTTAAACATCCACAGGCCAGATCCTCTGCTGTTGCGACTGGCATCAAAAGGTGCTACGCTGGTTTACACCAGCTGAGGATCTGGACCAATGATTCTGGGTGCAGAACGGAATGATACATTCCAACAGGCTCTGTGACTTTTCCTCTTTAAAGCAGGCCCGGGAATGAGATTTCATGAGCTTGTTTAAAATTACCATCCTCCTAAAAGCCCAGAGGTGAGTGGTGACCTGGCCCGATAATGGAGTTGCTCTATGTCAGCATGGTGGGAAATAGTGGTGGTGGAGAAGCAGGGCAACCTGGATACTGTGGGGAATGAAAGCAGCTCCAGCAGCTAATCCCCACTCTGGGAAATAAAACCACCCTTGGAAAAAAAAAATAACCTGAAAATAAATAGAATAAAACTGCATCTTGCAGCTGGAGTTCCCCCTTGAGCGATGCGCTAACGTGACAGCTCCCAAGCGACAGGAGTCGCCGCAGAGAAATCAGGCGGCCAGCGGAGTCCAGCGTGCGGCGCTGGCACATGGGCTGACAGAGGAGAGAAGGTCAGAGGAGATCAGCTCACAGCACCAGGCGGCATCTCCCAGAGCTGAGCCGGCATGCTAGCCTCAGCCTCTCCCGTCCATGGGGGTCAACAAGCTGTTACGGAGTCTCGCAGGGTTTGGGGGCAGGGCTGGAATTCAGCTGTCTGAGTGAGGGGTGAGTCCCTGCCCTGCACACATACACTTGCAGTGCAAGACAGACAGACAGACGGATGGATAAGCCGGTAAAAATGTATTTTATTTTCTACCAAAAAAATTCAAAGAAAACAATGACTGTTTTCACTGAAAAATCGAAGAGGGATTTTGGGTGGTTTTTGTCTTGTTTTGTCAAAAAACTGGAACACCCACGACCCCCAAACCTGCAGGTTTTAACAACCAAATAATAATAATACTACTAATTTAAAAAAAATCAGTTTTCAACAGCCAAACATTTTTGGTTGTCAGCTGTTGGGGGGGGGGGGGGAAATCAGGGTTTTATTTTTTCAATATGTCCCTCTTTTATTTTATAAAAATGGAAAATTTCCATTTAATCAAAAAACCCTTTTCCTTGGAAAATAGTTATGATACACATTTTTCAACCAGCTCTAACAGACAGAGATTGCCGACGAGAAGGTAACTAGTAGATGTAGATGAATCAGAAGTACTTTACTCCTTGAACCACAGCTTCCTGGAGCTCAACCATGGCTAAGTCTAGATGGGATAAGGTCAAAATTAAGCAAGAGGAAGTAAAATCCCCCCCTGGGACTATCTATAGTCTGCCCATACACAGATTGTCCTCATGAGTTTGTTCAGCTAATTTTAGCTGCAATGCGGCCAGTCCGAGAAACACTGAAAAAGAGCAAGTTCCCTGCCAAATGGCTTTAACTTCACAGCCCAGGAAATGTTTGTCTGTTTGTAGACCGATAACATGTCTCCCAGGCCCAGTCTAGTCTGCTGTAAATCCCTGGAACGCGGCAACAATGCTGCAGCCTGCCAGGCATCAGAGGGGATGCTGTAACATGCAGCGAGAGCTGGGCTGAAGGACGACATGCTGGAAGAGGGGGCTCCTGTAACTGTGCAGTAGGTGAGTTATAGGGGAACTTAGCTTCCCTTCTAGCATCAGAACTGCCTCTCTGCATCATGCCCTGATGTCTCCACTTGCCCCAGTTCCGAAAAATATCTTCCCTTGCCAATGCATCTTACATCCCCACTGCCACTAATGTAGTTCTGGGGGAATTAATACATTGGTGGTTGGTTAAGAATAAGCAAGTGTCCTGATTTGAGAAATATTGTTCAAACATTGGCCTGCTAAACCCAGGGTTGGGAGTTCAATCCTTGAGGGGGCCACTTAGGGCTCTGGGGCAAAATCAGTACTTGGTCCTGCTAGTGAAGGCAGGGGGCTGGACTCAATGACCTTTCAAGGTCCCTTCCAGTTCTAGGAGATGGGATATTGACCTGAAAAGAACCAGGCATTAAAACTAGTCAGCTAATGCTCCCTGGATTCAATCAAAAGGGGTTAGCCTATTAGATTCCATTCTCTATTGGCAATAACTCTTATCCAATTGGCAAACCTAGCTCGTTAGATTTCAGCTTTAAAATCTAACTGACTCCCTTCCGTGCTTACAGCCGGAACCTGCCCACTTTGCAGTGAGGAGGAAGGCGACATTGCTTGATGGCTGATAGCAATCTCACAATTCCCCCTGTGTGCCAAGAAGGACAGACAAGTTCTACCACAATTCACTGGGAAAGATTCACAGAGCAGCTTAGCTTACTGCATGTGACCCTGGGTGACCCTCAGTGCCAACTGGTGAATGGCACACCATACCATAACTCTCATCAAGTCTGAAACTGCCCCAACACACTGTTGTCATAATGTGTATCTAAAAAGTGCCGTGTAAGCTATTGTGCTGTAACACACTGGTCATTAATATTATTGCGTGATATAAGTACGGGCGATGTATAAAGTATTATAGATGCATGCTGGAAATATGGTCTTAAAAAGGTGTTTTGCAAGCAGACAAAGGAATATTGTTTTACCTGTTTTCCTGTGTCCCCAATGTAAATTGAACTAGGTAACACCTCAGAGGAGACTGAAAAGTACATCTACATAGAAGGTAAACGCAGCGTCAAACAGGATTTACACGCAGCTTGCTGTAGGACTGAGGTTCACGCTCCAAGCACTGGTATACTACAATTTTAAGTGATTTGTAAATGAGAAGGCTGAGGACAGTCAAAGAAAGGTTACAGTTTGACTATTTTGGATTTTGTTGGGTAAGGGAAACAGAACAAAAGAAAGTGTAAAAACATGTAGACTGACAAAAATAACAAAAGTAATAGAGGGCAAAGACACAGCCCCTAGTCAGTCAGCCAGCCGTGCAATTCCAGCCGGCTCAGATAGAGTTACAGAAGCTGGAGACAGCAGAGTGGACCAAAAGATTGGAGATGGCTAACACGGAGATGGACCAAGAGCACCAAAGATGGGAAGCAGACCAGAGGGCCAGAGAAGCTGACCTGAGAGCCGGGGCGAGGGAAGCAGAAAAGTAACAACCGGAAGAAGCACACAATGAACCAGAGGGGAAAAGTCCAATGGTCTAGTAGTGCAGAACTCAGAGTAGATGGATTTGGGGAGACTTGGGACTGGAAGGGCTGTTGATGTCACCCGGCAAGAAGTAACTAGGCTTGTGGCATCTTTATGCTTTTAGACTGGCTACCGGAGTCAGGGCTCGGAGCCATAGCAGCACTGTATTAAGACATCTAAGGTTACACAGCAGCTGTGACAGAACCCCAAAAGGTCACACTGCAGCACGAAGAACCATGGGCTATGCCCCCAGAAGTCTTAGTGCTACACAGAGGGGAGCGTAGCTCCAGTGAGGATATGGTAACTTGGGTTGAGCTTTGCAGTGTGGCAACTGACACCTGAGCTGGGCAAAACCAGGTGCTGATCACCCAAGTTAACTCAGCAGCGAAGGAAGACCCTTAGTTTGTATGTTCTTTGGGGCAGGGACTGTCCTGTACTAAGTGTATGTACAGCACCAAGCACATTGGGACCAGTAGATGTTGCTATAACAATAATAATGTGAACAAGACAGTTGTTTTAACCACCTTGTCTTGTAGATCTGCTCTGAGCCAGATTTGACAGTGGTTTAAAATGCCAGTGGGCAGTCACTGATAGCAACAGAGAGATATTTTAGGGAAAAAAATACAGTGACACACAGCCTTAGAAACCACTCAGGTAGGTGGATGGATGGACAGATTGACTCACTAATGCATTGGAAGCTATTCCTGTCCCTCTGCTTCTGCCTGTTGCCTTCCAGTTTTCGGGTCTTTTCTGAAATGGTTAAAGCGCGTGACACAATTAGCTCTTAATTGTTAGCAGCTGTAACCATTATCAGTTTAATGCCTAATTAATTGTTACAATTAATGCTGCCTTGCCTACCCTGTCTTAAGGAGTGTTTGCTAGGGAGGGTGATATTGTTTAAGTTACATGTTAATTAATTTGCCACCAAATTTTAGTATTTAATTAAATATCCTAAATCTGCTGCTTTTTCCCTCCGTAAGCAATTAACAAGCCAGGGGTCAATTAAACCTATGTTAACCTCCATCCCGTTCCGCTGGCATGCCAGGCCCAGGCACAAGCCTCTTGTTAGCTGTGCAGGAAATACTGACTGCACTTTGAAGGCCCCATTACCTCATCATGACACAGAAAGAGCACGGCTGTTATCAGCATGGACATGACTAATAACTGCTGAGCCTCCCTTCCCCACTTGATACGGAACGAACTTGGAATCCATCTCGAGTGAGTCGGAGGCCTTGTCTGCCCTTGGGAATAGTCAGAGCTGATCACAGAGTGCAGGTAAGGGCCAGCCATGTTGGCACTGATGGAGCTAACTGGAGTTGACTCCTGTGTGTGCTTGTCTATACCTCGGATTCAACTCTGGCGCAGGCGACGGGGGGCCATTTCTGAGTGTACGCAAAGCCCGAGAAGGTAACTGAACCTAATGGTTGGAGCTGCGTGAAGTATTTGCAATGAAACTCCATGCTACAGGGAGCCCATCTCGTGGCAGGTTCGCGACCAGCTCCGCTCCCAGGCGAGGTGTATGGAAGGGTTTGTGGCCCCAGGTTGGTTTGTGGCTTTGCATCTGAATCCCTCTAGAGAGTCACTGTTTGGATGTGGAGCTGGGGTTTTTCATGGAGTATCTCTTCGTAAAATAGAATTTGAGGGCACATCCCCTCCCGGAGTCCCATCCCTGAATCTTCACTGTTTATCAGAATGGAACATCCCTACAAACCCTGCTGGGATTCAGTATATCACACCGTCAGGAGCCGGATCCTGCAGGAAACAGGCTCATGACGGAACATTCTTCCAGGTAAATACAAATCTCCACATAAACGAGCTGTCCTGAATAGCCCGCAGGACAAAAGTTCCTGGCCAAGCCTCTACGTTGCTTAGGGTTACCATACGTCCGGATTTTCCCGGACATGTCTGGCTTTTTGGGCCTCAAATCCCCGTCTGGGAGGAAATCCCAAAAAGCCGGACATGTCCGGGAAAATAGGGAGGGAGGGGCCAGCGGTGCTTGGCCGGGGGCCAGGGCCGGGGCCAGGGCCGGCGCCCCAGGGCCCGAGCCGAGCCGGGCGGGAGATGCCGGGGCCAGAGCCTCTTGGCCTGGGCTGGCCAGCCGCCAGAGGGAGCCGCTCGGCCGGGGGGGCCGGACTGGGCCGCGCTGCGCCCCGCCCCGCCCCAGCCCCAGCTTACCTGCTGCTTCCGTTTCAGGCTTCCCGCGAACATTTGATTCGCAGGAAGAAGGGGAGGGGGAGGAGCAGGGGGCGGAGCGTTCAGGGGAGGGGGCAGAGTTGGGGCGGGGCTGGGGGCAGGGAAGGGGCAGAGTTGGGGCGGGGCCGGGGCCTCGTGGAGTGTCCTCCTTTTTTTAAATTAAAATATGGTAACCCTAACGTTGCTGCCCAAAGACCGTCCGAACTCCAGGCCATAACAACACCGTCACTCATCCTCCTGCTGCGTTCAAACCATGGCTCCCCTCGTGTGCATGGAGCAGGGACTAACGTAATGTCTTCCCACACTCAGAGCAAGTGAGACATCCAGTACTTAGGCCCAACCCCTGTTGCCATTCTGTTGAAATCAATGGATTTGGCCCATCACTTCGTACCCAGAGACATTAGGATTTGGAGTGATAAGAGCAAGCAGAGCTCTGAAATTAAAGAGAAAGGATGGGCCAGGGAACTAACCAAGTACCTGTGAGATCTGTGTTCAATTCCTGCTCCACCACAGCCTTCCTGGGCGACCTTGGGCATGTCACTTAGGGAGCTGAGCCGCAGACAGGCTATCTGTAAAATGGGGATGATAGCACTTCCCCGCCTCCCAGGAGTTTTGTGGGAATAAGTTCATGAAAGATCATGTGATGCTCAGATGCTGCAGTAGTGGGGGGCCACATAACATACCTAAGATAGATAAAAAACGATTAAGAGGTAAATTGCAATCGCCTTCGCATGGTGAGTAGCAAATTATCATTGAGAATAATCCCTTTGGCGTCAACAGGTGTGTATGGGAAGTGAGTTATTACTGCACACGAGTAGCAGTGTCAGAATGTGGGGCTCACTTTATTTCTGCCTTCGTTGGCCATGTGGCACATTGGAACCACTTCTGGTTCTAGAGACTCACCAATAGAGGGCGTGAACAGCTGCCTCGCTCCTTACAATACATTTAACAAATTAAAACTAACCCCAGCATCCTTCCCAATCCGCAAAGATCTCTCTCAATTCAGGATCCACCCACTGCATAGCTCTGTTCCCAGGAGGTGGACGAAGCCTAGAGTTGTGGGGGAAAGCTTTCAAAGAATTCAAAAAATAAAACTAGAAGCAAAACTTTACTTTGTAGTTTCAGTCCAAGCTTCAGCGATTTGGCAGCAGCTCTGGCTTCTTCTGTGGAGGGGTTGAGAATTGGGGAATATGTTACTTTTTCTTGATCGGAGTTTGGAAGGTTTTCAGGCTCTTGGGTTTTAGAGGAACATCTGCATTTGTATTTTAATGACAACAGATCCTACCTATAGGCGCCATTCTCCCCAAAGGCCCCCATCTTCCAGCATTTCACTCTCAGTATTAAACACTCTTGATTTGGGAAAAACAACCAATCCACAGCAGGATTTAGCTCCTGCAGGGTCCTAGGGTCTCTCCATGTTGCTGAAGAGCCAGAGAATATGAACTCCGAGCAATTGCGAAGAATCTTGTCATTGCCAATAATAATGCTGTCACAGCCCCAGACACAAGGGAACACATTGTCTAAAGAGCTGTGGCTCAGCCTTGCTTTTATAGGTGCAATTGTTGACCTTCAAAATGTGTACCTGCAATGGAGTTGTGAATGCAAATCTGGGCACATACCCCTCTAGCTACCTGGCTGGGGAGACTAGCGAGAGGTGTCATCTGCTCTGATTCACACCTGCCATTCGTTTTGAGGGTACAAAAATGTGGCTGTGAATTGCACCTGCAAAAAGGCAGCCCAGTTTCTTTCTCTGCCAAGAGGTAATTGTCTGCGACATCCCCCAGCTTCCCTGTGTTTGACGCTGGCATTTCATCTGCCGCTGATCCTCCAGGCCGTGCCTTTCGAGGAAGCTAAGGAAATCTTCCCCTGAAAAGTGTTGTGTGGTTTTGAGTCTCAGAAGGACAGATGCTTCAAGCTGAGTGCCCGAGAGGTGCGCCGGAACCTTGGGCTAGGTCTGCAAAGAATGAAAAGAGCTGTGGCAAATGCAGGGCGTAATGTGTTATTAAGGGATGGTGTAAATTACAGCGTCTCACTGAGACACAACACTAAGTAACGGATATATTACAGTGACAGCTTTACGAAGACAAACCGTCCCCGGAGCTATCAGTAAAGCTGGTGCACGGCGTGCTGGCCCCATCCCAAGGAACGGCTGTGCGGCTCATACGCAGAGCAGTGACATGATGCCCATTAGTCTGGGAACCGGGAGCACTCAGCTGAGGAATATGCTTGGTCCAGGTCAGGTTGATGGCATTGTGTGTGGTGGGGGGTGAGGATGATGAATACCAGCTGCTCCCAGGCTTTGGCATCATGTAGCACATCAGAGACTGACCCCATCGCCCTGGAGGAAGGTACAGGACAAGGTGGAGGGTAAGGATGACTGGACGAGGGGGAGGGAAAGCTACTAGAAGAGGCCATCTGCTCCCTGGCTGTAAAAACACTGTTGTTGTTTCCTGAGGGTGTGAAATATGGCCTTGCCGGGACACGGCCTTTCCCACCGCTCCTGATGAGGATGTTACAAGCTAGTAAACATGGAGCAACATGCCATTAATTTCCCCGGCTAAGCCCACGGCCACAGCCCCCGACCTGCTGAACGCTTCACAGCTGGAGAGAACAAAGCGAGGCTTTGCAGGGGACGTTAGAAGCAAGTCTTCGGCAGAGCTCCTCCCCAGAGCAGAAACACAGACCCAGCCACAAGTGTGTCTGAGTCCCACCTGCGGCACCCACAGGGCTCACTGTGAAGGCCAGTTTGAAATGCCAGCAACGCTGTCCATAGGGGAAGCCACAAGACTGGGGGCTCAAGAGACCTGGCTTCTATTCCCAGCTTTGCCACGGACCCGCTGCGTGACCTTGGGCATGTCACTTCCATTCTCTGTGCCCCTGGTTCCTCTCCCGCCCTTTGTCCGCCTTGCCCATTCAGCCAGTGAGCTCAGCAGGTGTATGTACAGCACCTAGCACTGGGCCTGACCATGAGAGGAGCCTGTAGGCATTACTGTTACACTGCTGCTACTCAGTGTGAATGCCCATTGTCTGATAAATCAGTTAGTTCCTGGAATTAGACATTTGCTATTGATGGCCCCCGGAGGGCTCAGCACATGCAGCCTGTGTTTTATGGTCCTCTGCTCCCACAGCAGCCTCGGTGGATGGAGAGTGAGCTGCCCACAAAGCTCATCCGAGTTCCCAAATCCCACCTGCTGCAGCTCTTCCCATCCCCAGTGTCTCTTCACCTTCCCGTCGTCTCTGGCAGTCTGGTTGCTGCTCAGGGCAGGGCCTAGCCTCACTGTTGGGTCGGAGCAGCTCGGAACACATGGTCAGAGTCTTAGCAATAAATAAGGATTATTATAGTTAATAAATGTTATTTCCTCTTAAAGTTCTCAGGGTTAAATCCATTGGCACGGGCCTCCATCTCACAGATAATGAGAATCTTCTCCGTATTATTGTTATTATTTGTATTATCACAGTGCCTAGGGGACCCTCCTGGGCTTGGCGCTGTACACAGAAAGAACACAAAGCAGGTGCCTCCCCTAAAGATCTATAATTCTGTCCACCAATTCTGTGCCCCATCAGGGCATCTGGGTGCAGGGAGAAGTCTGTTTTCACTAGTAGTCATAAACCTTCCCTGAACCCGACCGAGATCTCCTTTTGACCCAAGCCCTGGGAACACAGCTCCTACGTGCCAAGCTGTTCTATGTTGTGCAGCTTTCTATCATTCCTGGTGCCCATCCTCTGCTCCAGATCCAAATTCCCCCTGCGTCCAGACATGCTGCTCTCCTGCTTTTCACCGCTGCCAGCCACTTACATCTCCAATGCGGAGTCAGCAGATGGCGTTTCTAAAGAAGGATACATTACTTATGCCACTGAAACAACTCCCAAATTCATGTCAGATTCTGGCCTTCTCTCTTATGCCCTCTGATCACTGTCAAACAGTCGGTGTTGTGTCAAAAACCCAACTTACTAAAGCAAGAGTTTGTCGCTGACTTGCAGCGGGTGGTGGTTTACTCAGGAATCTTTTTCAATTCCAGTTATAACAGGTTCTTCCTTCTGGGCTTGGCCAGAATTGGGGGCAGAGTGTCATGTGATCACTGACTTAGCAGAAATCCATCTGGCTCCTAATTTATCAACTCTCCTCCCAGTGCAGGACGTTACCATTTCTATAGTTGAAAACGCCTGTCAGAGGCAAGTTTGACAACAACTGCAAATCCTGCATGGCCACGAGAAAGGGTCTCTCACATGTTGGGTTGTACCACGCACATGTCACAGGGACCCTTGCTCTTCCTTCGCTGGCACACTGCAGTTGAATTCAGGAGCTGCCTTTCTCCTCTAGAAATTCTCACTTCTCTCTCCTGGCTACACACGGAGTCTTAGTGGTCCCATGATGAGAATCACATTGGACAGAGCAGTCGGGTAATTTGGCCTCAAATTCACAGCTTTGAAAACACTTCTGCTTTCCTGGATGGATTTGACAAAGTGATTTTTTTTATGCTAGTTGTTAAACAATCACAGCAAAGCGAGTGACCTGTGGTATTTAAATTCATTTAGAAGGGGGTGGGTGATCAGCCCACTTCTAGGACACAGGAACCAATTAATGTAGCCCCCTAGTTACGGAGCCTTCTCTCAGATGCGTCCTTATTCGTTGTGTCATGCCACGGCTCAGGCATACACCTCCAGTGGTGTGTAGCGCATTAAGTGAGAAAATAGCAGCCTAATATAGATGCATTAGCCTGGAGAGCTGAATACAGCATGTCATGTTCTGATCTCATTGGGAAAGAAGTGCACAGCGCAGAGGGTGTTTAATAAAGATGACATTAGTAGAGAGTAGCCAGGCTGTTGACCTATTACAAAATAATAAACAAAACAAAACAAAACAAACAACAACTTTCTCCTGGAAGTGGCAGAGGTGATACATGCAGAGGGCACAATGTATGAAGCTCTGCCAATGCTAAGCTCTATTATAACCAGTAGCATGCTGACTATGTGTGCAACCCATGCATTGCAAGCCTCAGGGCTGGCTGTGCCCACGGGATGATTCCGTCTGGCCGTCAAACACACACTGAAGATGTCATTTTGTTGAGCAAAATGGAGTCCTCCACACAGTGTGATCTTACACGCAACAGATGTGTGAGGTCACATCATGTCACATGGAAGATGCCACTCTGTAGAACAAAACGGCATCCTGCATACAGTGTGACCTCGCATGCACTGTATATGCAAGATCATGCCTTACATGCAAGTGTAGAATTGCATGCCTCACCACTGGCGGATTAATGATTTTGCCACCCCTAGGCCCTGAAATAATTGGCGCCCCCGGCCCCATATGAACTTATTAAACATCAATATTTTCAGTATCAACACTGATATTTTCACTTTTTACTTCACTACTACTTTCAAGTATTTTTTCTGTCTCACTGTCGGGAGTAACTCATACAACAAAGGAATCTATTTTTTGCATTTTTGCTATCATTTCATTTTCCCTTTCGTTCTTTTGTATAGCATTTTTTTGAACTGAGAACCGCTTAATTTCTTTCTTCCGGTCATATTATGAACGTTTAGGGTATGTTTACTAAATGGCGTTGCGCCGTCATTGTTGGTTTCAATACGTGCTATGATTGGTAGAATCGCGGCATCACTGATGCCGCAATTACAAAAATGCTGCTATTAAAAATTTGCTGCCCCAGCAAATTTGTCGGCCTAGGCGATAATACACCACTGTGCCTCACTAAAAACATCTCCGCAAAGGAGGGGGATAACTTGGTAGCCTAACATTCCACTCCAATCTAGTGGTATCTTGTTCTCTCTCCTACATCACTGGCATCCAAATGTCTAATCTGAGAGATGAAGGGATAGACCATGTCCCTCTTAAATGTCTTAGGAAAAGGCCTCTTTCTGTATTATTACAGCACTGTTGTCAATTTCGGAAGTAGCTGAAATTTCTTCTTTTAACTTTTTTTATTTTTTTGGATGAAAAAAAAATCGCTTTTTGACCATTGTGAAAATTTGGCCAAAATTTCATTTTTTTCAGTGAGAAAAGAGAAACAATTGGGGGGGGGCATGGAGGGTTAGATTTTTTTAAAAACCTAAACATGGTTTTTGAAAACCAAACATTTTGGGTTGGTTGGGTTTTCATCGAAGTGGGGAAATTAAAAAAAAAAATAAATCCAGAGAAAACAATTAGCATATTTCCTGACATGTTTGTCCTTTGGAACTTTTTATAATTCAACTGCCTGCTGCAGTAATCTGATGGGTGCATTTTATATCTATCGAAATAACAGTAATAATAATGGCTTAATTTCTTGGATCAAGTCCCCTAGTTATCCAGCAATATCTGACCTCTGGTCCCTGCTGTAGTTCAAGTATGTAGCTCTTTGATCATTCCTCTCCTGGACTCTAGCTGATGCAGGAAATTCCTTTCTCCTCAAGTTAAAAGACGACCCCCACCAAGACACTTCTAAATCCTCCAGTTGTTTGTGCCAGGATTCCACAACACAGACATATGTCTGGACACATTCTGGGAGTTAGTACTGCTGTTTTCAGTTTGAACTGATTTGCAGTGGGGGGATTAAACACACACACGTGCCCAAATACGCACACGGATCCCGCAAGATCTCTAACGGGACCTGTGCTGTTCAATTTATTCATAAAAGATCTGGAAAAGGGGGTGAACAGTGAAGTGGCAAAATTTGCAGATGATACAAAATTACTCAAGATACTTAAGTCCAAAGTTGACTGTGAAGAGCTACAAAGGGATCTCACAAAACTAGGTGACTGGGCAACACAATGGCATAATCCCAACTATACATAGAAAATAGTGGGGTCTAAAGTACCTGTTACCTACTCAAGAAAGAGATCCTGGAGTCATTGTGGATAGTTCTCTGATAACATCTGCTCAATGTGCAGCGATATTAACAAATAAAATAAAATAAAATAAAATAAAAAAAGCAAACAATGTTAGGAAGCATTAAGAAAGGGATAGATAAAATAGAAAATATCATAATGCCACTTTATAGATCTATGGTACACTCACCCCTTGAATACTGCGGGCAGGTCTGGTCACCCAACTCACAAAAGATATATTAGAATTTGAAAAGTTACAGAGAAGGGCAACAAAAATAAGGGCAACAGCTTCCATATGAGGAGAGATTAAAAAGTCAGAGACTGTTTAGCTTGCAAAAGAGACAATTAAGGGGGGATATGATAGAGGCCTATAAAATCATGACTGGTGTGGGAAAACATGAATGCAGAACTAGTATTTACCTTTTCACACAACACAAGAATCAGGGATCACCCAATGAAATGAATAGGCAGCAGGTTTAAAACAAACAGAAGGAAGGACTTCTTCCCACAATGCACAGTCAGCCTGTGGAACTCGTTGCCAGGGGATGTTGTGCAGTCCAATAGTATAACTGGATTAAAAAAAAAAAAGAATTAGATACGTTCATGGAGAATAGGTCCATCAATGATATGAGCCAAGATGGACAGGGACACCACCCCATGCTCTGGGAGTCCCTAAACCTCTGATGGCCAGAAGCTGGGAATGGATCACGTGATAATTGCCTATTCTGTTCATTCCCTCTGAAGCATCTGACACCAGCCACTATTGGAAGACAGGATACTGGGCTAAATGGACCCTTGGTCTGACCCAGTTTGGCCATTCTTATGGTCTTAAAAGCACAACAGAGTACAGTTTCTAATTAACTTTCCTGCTGTCAGAACCTTGTGGTCGAGAGAGACTCCATTTTTCCAGGAGCTAATTCTACTCTTCATTATACTGAGAATCTTCATTAAGAAGCAATTTCCATAATAGCATTTATATTCACTGGGATCCACAGTGAATGCTATAGGATAGAATACATTTAAAAGCAAAGCAGATAGAATGTGTTCCATTATATCTCTTCAGATAGCAGGTAACATGATGTGTGTGTGTGTGTGTGTACACACCTGCAGCTTCCTTTCTGGCTACCTGTACCCATTTTGCCAACAAAGACAATGTCTGTCTCCAGGGCTGTCAGTCTTGGCCCTGTATATATAGATATAGATAGATAGATTGTTATATAGGGATTTTCTTTATAATAATTGTGAACAAAGTTGTGAAATGAGACAGATTTCCTGGCTCAGTTGCAGCAAATATTTATCTGACATTAATTACGTGTAATGTGTTTCAATAGCAACAGTTATAACACTGAAATGGATCTAAAGTAAAACAAGGAAGTTTATGTGCCTTTTGTAATAAATATTTGTGATTCCTATGACTCTGGACTTATCCAGGACTTTCAAGAGCCTTGTCTCCTTCATGTCATCAGGCCAAATTCTGTCCTCTGTTTCACGGGTGTCATTTAGAACAGAAGTGACCTTCATTTGTGTATCCAGTCACTTGGGGAAGTAACAAGATGAGACAGAGGTTCTCATTCCATGGGATGACAATATACCTGTTTACTTAAAGGGACAGATCAATGCAGCTTTGCCCACTGATACCAGCTGAGGATCTGGTCCAAAATATTTAGCAAGGAGAAAGGCATCTGAGAAAGCATGAACTAGTCAGTGGTTGATCGGGTTAGTGAGAAGACACTGAGCCTATAGGTTACTGTTTTTAATCCAGCCAAGGTCCATATAATTAGCACAAGGCTGAAACTGGGACACAGACAAGAGCTTATCGTAAATAATGCATGCAGTTGTTTAGAAGATTTCCTCAGACAGACCTTTCTTCCAATCCAAGTGACCAAAGAGGTTCACTGTTACCGGTTCATGACACTTTTGCAGAAAGGTGTGTGGAGTTGAATTCAACAATTAGAAATCTTGGTCCTCCAGTTACCAGAGAGGACCAGGGTATGGTGTAGGAGGAACATAATAAAGAGACAGACCTCGGGGTAAGAGGTTATTCTTTCGTTCTGTCTGCTAAAACACTTGGGATGTTGTCCTGACCTCATTAAAGTCAATGGGAGTTTTACCATTGACTTCAATGGAATTGGGATTTCAACCTTTGGAGCCACCATAAAGTGCTTTTAGATCAATGTTATACGGAGTGATTCTCATTTGGTGCTTGTCACCAGAACTGTAATATTTTACATAGCTCGTGTGTTCCCTGTAGGACTACAAAATAATAAGCTCTTTTGAGCAGGGACTGTCTTTGCTATATGTTTCTACAATGGAGCCCCAAGAGTGTTGGCTTCTGTATAAAAGTTAAATAATAAATATTATTAATAAAGATGATTCAATGATCCCATTTAGCCTGGTCCTACTTAGTTTAGCCAGTTAGACCTGAGAGGAAGCGTCTTATATTCCCTGGTATGGGCCTTATGTCCCATTAGAAACAGTTGAGGTTTGCTGCTTTAGCATTTACTCTTCTGTGGGAGCTGCAGTACAAAATGATTCATGGCACCCGCCAGGCCCAGAAATCGCACAACTGGCGTTTGAGACTAATCAGGTGCCTCACAAGAGCTGACAGCAGAAGTTGATGCGGATTTGGATATTTATTCATAAATCGGGTACGAGAGGTGTCACGGAACAGACGCAATCAGCAAAGGATGAGAGAGGCCTGATTGCTGCTTAATTTAGTGTTCAAGATGTAAAGCAGCATTTGCAGAAGGTCGTGGAGGGGAATATAGCACCCCAAACTGGTGCCAAGTGTAGCAGGCAAAGAGATGCAAAAGGCAGCGTGGTTATTTCAGACAGGCTGGGACTGCTCTGATTACAGAAACTGCAGAATTGTCTGAGACCAAGTAGGAAACACACCATTGTCAGGGGTGAACCATCCAGCCAAATTACAGGGCTCAGCTCCCAACAGCTCCAATTTACATCCTTCAAGAGGAGAGCGGGGGAAAAAAAAAATCACATTGGCAAAATTGCAAACTCTCAAAGTCATGACGAAGGTTGGATACAAATCCTGGCAGATTCAACCAACTTAAGAGATACTCTGTGCAAATATTGACATGATTTCAAGGAGGCCTTCCATCTCACGAAGGGTGGTTTTCTTGTAGCTCATCCTGGTACTGAATTATCCCTGGTTGGGAAGTATACGGCCAAATATATTGGTGAGATATTCTGTTTCATGTTCCCCCTTCCAAATGCTGATCCCAACGGGTTATAACCTACTACTGCTACTAAATAATGTCAACATTACTCCTTTAGGTCAAATGCTGAAGGTTCTGGATTCAAACCATGCTAAAGACTCATGGAGGAATTTAGCTGAAAATGAACAAACAACCTTTTCTGTGCTAACCCCCTCATTCACTCAGGAGAGAACAGTCAGACTTCACTGAACAGTCAAAAACTACAACCACAAGGGTCAGTCTGAGCCTTGAGGATGGCTTTTAAAAACAAGTGCCTTGTTAGTTCTGGTGACTGATCAGAGGTAACACCTCTGCATTGATGGCTAAATTGTGCCTGCATGATACCAGTTCACACTGTATCTGATCACCATCATAGTTTATTTACTTCTGTAAAACAAGACTCGAAATTTAAAGCTTGCTACAGGAGGGCAAAGAAATAAAAAGGGGTTAAACCTTAAAATCTGCGGTATAGTTCTATTCCTGCCGCACTATTGCAGAGAGCAAAGGTAAGAGGCACCCGAAGGCCCCATAGACAAACAACTAGCAACACATTATGGTCTTGGATCACCTTCCTAATGAAAGAGCTTCACTCTCTTGTTCCCCCCTCCCCACCATTTCAACAGAGACAGAACAGGGATAATGCTGCCCCCAGTGATTCCTTGAGATAGGGATTAGGTGAAACCATCCAATTCTGATTTAGATCTCATTGGGCCAAGAAGGGCCAAATTCAGATGTTTGGTTAAGCAGTCACTGTTCCCTTGAAGAGCTTATTTACTATTAATTAATGAACCAGCCACTAAACTTCTGTCTCTGCTGTGGTAGACACTTTCAAACATCTGGCTCACTGACCGCCACCCCTGATGTTTATTGACTATTATCTGACAATCACTCTTAATTTAGTTTGACAATTCCAGACCTCACAAGCCTCTGTCTCTTTTCTACAGTGAAATGTTTTGTCTGAACAGAGAACAAGCTTCCCAGCTAGTAACTCCCCGCCAAATTACGCTAACATCTGGCCAGATAAGATGTAAATGGGTTGATGATCTTCTAAACTAATCCTGAGCACAACAAAATGTGTTCCAGACATGGGTGATCTTCCAGTATTTCTGTGTGTTCTCTTTGTTAAATATCGTCTAGTTTAAACACAAGATTAAAGATGGCCCTTAATTTCCCTTGGTTTGTACTTATCACAGACAGCATCTTCTGACAAAGAGGCAAACTGATATTTCAACATAGATATAGTGTGTTATGAAGAATGGCCAAGCAGTGCATTATATTGTATATTGCACCATCCAAAAAGGGATGTAGGCGCTTTTCAAAGTGTTACCCCTTTTCCTTTGCTACGTTATAAAAGTCCCTTCTTATAAAATGAACTAGCCAACTCCACTGACTCTCTCCTGGTTAAGATAGCCCAATTTACAGCATAGAGAAGCTTGGGTCACACTGCAGAGCCTACAGAAAAATACAATGGAAAGGCAGGCAGCGAGGAAGGAAAATGTGAATGTAAATGCTGCTAGCTCTAGCAATGGGTGCTCCATCTTGAACCTATAACAGCTCCCTGCTCTTAAAACTCTGAGAGTCTAATAATTTCAGAGCCAAACCTGCAGTTCTTGGAGTCAATGGGGTTTTCATGGCTAGCTTAATGGGTGCATGACCAGGCATTTAGGGCAAAACGTTCCCTCTGTGCTACTCAAGACCCACTAAAGTCCACAGAGTGTAAGTAACATTAGATCTTGTGTCCTCTCTGCACGGGGATGAATTTGCCATTAGAGAGCTTCTTCCCTCCACTCTGAGCTCAGCATCAGCTCCCCTCTTTCTGCTTCAGCCAGCAGCTGTGTTTCCCCTCATCCTTGTGGGGTCGCTCAAACACAGCACAGCTCCTGCTTGCCTGGACTCGGGCTCGCGCGGCTGCACACGGGTTTATTTTTAAAGCCATGGATGTTTGTAATTACCTTGAGTGTGAACACATGCTTTCTCCTTTTGAAAGGAAAGCACTAGCCTTTAATGAGATATTTATCCTTCCAAGTCTGAAATAAATTAAACATGGCAGCGCAAGCTTTCTCGGCAGCTATGCGGCAAGACTGTTAATATTTCTAAAATGATCTAATTTTCTCTCTCTTTCTTTTTTACCCTTTTCTCCAGGCTCCTAATGCTTCTCTCCTAACGCGCATTCCCTCTCCACCCCTCCCAAATCCATTCTTTGTGTGGTCACTGGTTTATCCAGGTCCTCGCTCTGCTGGCAAAACTAAGGTGTTTTCCCTTCCCCTGACTCTTTAGCAAGGAAGGAAGCTACAGCACAGAACTGGGTAATAGTAGAAAACTACGTGAGTGTGAACATGCTAGTTAACTTGGAATTGCTTACACCCCCACACTCCCTTCTTAGTCCAGTGGAGCCTGAGTTTGCTCATCTTCAGGCCATTAGTGCAAGGCCCCTCTTCTTTCTGGCTTGTAAGGAGCTGGGAGAGGAAGAATCTGGTGTGGACTCTCTAGCAGCAGCTCAGGTGTTTGTTACATTTTTGTTGTGGCTGGTGCATTGCCAACAAATGGAAGGACAAGCTTGTGGTCAACTCCACTGTGGTCAAGAGAGAGCTGAGTTCATTTCCCCCCTCTACCACTCACTCCCTTAGTGTCTTTACATTTCAGCTCGGTGTGAACTGCTGATACCAGCTCTTCCCACCTTTGGACTCAAGATTGCAAACTCTTCAGGGAAGGAACTGGGCCTTGCCCCATAACCCACAGTTACATTCATTTCTCTTGTCACCTTCCCACCACGTGGGTCTGCTAGAGAACTAATACATCTGGCCTATATCTTTCCCTCTTACTCAGGCATGACCCCAGCTGTTTTAAAATCTGTGGCCACATATAATGCTCTTTCTTGTGCAAAAGAGGACTGGAAAAAGATTTAAATGTCTCTCCTCTTCCTAGCAGAGTCAAGGACCCCACTGATTGCTTCAGGCACAGCTCCTGTTTATAAAGGGTTAGGTCATCCAATCAGGGAACAGAAACCATTCCCTATGATTCTAATAACCACTCACCTTGACTGAATGCTTGCAGGTGCACTCCCAATGCACCGTTCAGGAAAAGTCAGAGGCCCAGATAAGTTTGCAAAAACTATTAATTTTGAGGAAGGATTATGAATAGGGAGCACATTTGTGAAGAATCACAGACAGTTTTTGGTCAACTAGAGAATGGGGAAAAAAAACAGCCAAATCTGATGACTACACTGCTTGCAATGAATAATTTTACCAGCTGTGGTCTAGGCTTACCCTATTAACCCTTTCTCTACCTGGAGAAGGGAACTATGACACTGAAAGCTCCATTCTAAGCAGATTTAATGAATAACAAAGAGGGAATCACAAACCCAACACTTTTTTTTTTAATAGCTAGTTTGCACCTGGGAAAGTGGTTTGTCAACTTATTAGCTACTAAATATGTATCGGTAGGGGTGTTTTTTAAACAAACATTAATTATGATCAGCATTAAAAAGGAACTGGCAAAGTAGGTTTCATGCCATTTCTTTATAGCGAGAGGCATAAACTAGTATTCTAGGCAATGTCTGGGAACCAGGAACTCCTGGGTTCTAATCCCATCTCCTACTCCCTATTGGGCCCTGGCAACTGTCTAAATTCTCTGCTGCAGTTTACCCAGCTGTGAAACAAAGATAAAGATCCTTTACTTATCTACCTTGGGAGGGTTTAGGTGGAGAATTTCAAAGTCACAAATGGTGTTAACTGCTTAATTCCCATTAACTTGCAATGGGCATTGGGCTCCTAATTGTGCTTTGGAAAAATCTTCCCCTGAATGTTTAAAAATAGGACTACTCCACAATTTTCTGTAGATACTATTTTTGATGAAAACTTGGGTTTTTAACTAAGCAGGTTTTTTTTTTTTTTTTTTTTTTTTTTTTTGCTTCCCATGGATAATTCTGACTTTTCATTGAAAAATCAAAACCTGAAAACTTTCAAAATTTTTCATTTGGTTGATGCACAGTTGAAATTTCCCATGGAAGCCCCCCATTTTCCAACTAGCTCTGTTTTAGCAGTATTTTGAACGGACGCGTCAGATCATAATTATCCATGTTCTTTGTGTTCCCCGCAATAGGAGGCCCGATTGAAAGCCCACAGTGCGAAAACTGCCGTTGACTTCAGTGGGCTTTGGATTGGGCCCTATATGCCTCATGGCAATCACTGGATAGCCAGTGAAGGCTACAGATATTTAATACTTGGCCAGAATCCCCGCCTCCTGCAGCCGCAGAAGAACTGCTCCCTTTTGAGAGCCCGTTCAATAGTTAATCAATCTGAGTGAATAATAAGCTTTGTGTCTGGCTCTTTTAACATCAAGGACCCCCCCCCCCCCTCCCCCTTCACAGCCTCTCTGCTTTAGGTCTCACAGCCTGTTCTGCCTTTTCGTTCCTAGGCGCCATCGACTTGTCGTGCCCTCTTTCAGCATCCCCTACCCTGGCTTAAACGCAACACATTTCACTTAGCTGACCTCTAGCCCACCCCGCAGAGATGCTGATTTGGCCGGCTAAGCCTTCCCAATCCTTTTGGCTCTTTATCCTTCCTCTTACATGTACTCCTCTGAGTCTGCCTGTCCCTGTCCTCCAACCCCGCCGAGGTCCCATGGAGAGATGCTACCCTCAGCAATTGTTTTACGTTTGCCTGGGTGGAGTGCCTTCTGCAACAAGCCCCTCCTCTGGGGCTGGGGAGGCACCTTGAGCAGGCTCTGACCCCAGCTCCTGAGTACAGTCTGTCGGCAGCAGCCGGGGAGCGTGCTGCGTACTGTACTGACAGCCATTCTTTATAATTTGGTTCTTGCAAACACTTGCTAATAATTTGGCTCTCAATTTCCATTTAAATGGAGGCATTAACCTCCGGAGCCCCACGCCGACCGGCTGGAGTGTGAAGTTAAATATAGTCCTTATCTCCACACTATTTTAACCTGCTGTGCAGCTCCAGGTAAATAAATCCAAACACCCTTCAGTGAGTCATTCTTCTTCTGTGATTCCCCACAGGCATTTCCGGGTGGGCTCGGTGGTACCCAGATTAAGGGCCTGTTATTTTTCTGTCCCTCATGATACCATCCTGGAAGCTAATACCCCAAGATGCAAGAAGTCATAGGGTTTTCACCTGGAACAATTTTTCTTACCAGCTGTCTTTTTGTCTCCACCCCTTTTAGCTGCACATTATTCCCCATGACAGCAAAAATGCTCTTCCTCTAACACCTGCCGTGTTGCCACTCAGCAGCCAAACAGCATCGGGGGGTGAGGGGGGGGAATCCAGAGCAATTTGGGATCATTTGCTCCCTGCCCACCAGAACAGAAGGCTCAAACCACCGTGGGAGGCAGTGTTGCCTAGTAAATAGAACACTGGGCTGAGGCTCAGGGGACCTGAATTCTATTCCCAGCAGCCCCCTGGGGGACTTTGAGTAAGTCACTTCCCTGCTCTGTGCCTCAGTTTCCCCATCTGTACAATAGAGACAATGATTCTGACTGCAAGCATTCAAGGTCTACTGATAAAACACCCTTTATAAGAGCCAGGCATTATTACTATTGGTTGCCGTGGAGAGGACTGGAACATCCCAGAAGGTTTCAGGTGGGGAAGAAGCAATAAGAAAACATGAGTATCTATGGAACAAATATTCTACCTGGGTGCTAACATGGCCCTCCTTCCCGTAGTATCTGAGCGCCTCACAGTCACTGATGGCCCTTATCTTGACAATAGGGACGCACTGGCCCCATTTTACAGATGAGGAACAAGGTAGATTAAGGGACTTGCCCAAGAACACACAGGAAGTTTGGGGCTGAGCCAGGAAGTCAATCCAGAGCACTGTGTGTGTGCCCCAACCACTACCAGTTTCCACATGAAAATTGCGTGATGCTGCCTGCGAAGACACTCTGCTAAGGATGCCCAGATGCCATGGTGACAAGCACCAAAAAAGATTTTTTAATTAATAAATACTAGGCTGGCCTACCCCCAGCTAGAAGAATGTGGCACTGCAGGTTGTCACCTGGCTCAGCTGTATCACTACTTCGGTGCTGACGTATCACCTCTTGGGGAGGCTGTATAACCAGCAATGATATAGGAGGGCTGGCCAAAGAGAAATCTTCTGCTGTTGCAATGTTTCCCCCCTCCCCAATACTGCTCTTGGCCCCTGGCAGCAAGCTCTTCCCTTCTCCCATAGGGAAGATGGGAGTCCCTCCCATCACTTGGGAGTCCGTATGGCAAAAGCCATGGAGAAAAGGCTGCAGGGAACAATCCTGCCTTGGCTCTGGGAGGATGTACTGAATGATCTGAGTGGCCTTTGCCATCTTGAATAGCTGTGCTTCTCCCTGCTGGCTGGTGGAAAATTGCACACCATCCAGTTCACCTTCTATAATGCATGCTTAACTTAGATACTCAATGAATTTAGCGATCCTAGAAGTCTGCCCTCTTCCCACTGCTTTCTCCCATGCTGCCCCACGTGGGAGGAGTTCCCCATAAACATTTGCAAAGCTACCTCATTGTCATTCTTCCAGCGAGCTCTCCTTTGCCAGGATGCCGACAAAAAACTTGATGACAGTTAGGCAGCTGGTGTGCTGAGACCACTACCTGGCATGGTGACCAATATTGTCTCTTTGTTGCCTTGAGCTCCTCCGTCTGTCTCCATCTGTCATCTCTTGCCTTATAGCAGATTATCAGCTTTCTCGGGCAGGGACCATTTACTGTGGTGTGTCTGTACAGCACCTAGCACAATGGGGGCCTGGTTCATGGTGCTATCAAAACAACAACTAGGATGGGCCAAAAAAAATTAATTTCATGAAACATTTCAGCACTTAGTTTTGGTCCATGCCGGGCCAAAGTTGAGCCCTTTCAAAACATTCAGAGAACAACCAGACAGAGAAAGAACCAGGCCCATGGCGGATTAGCTACTAGTTCAGCAATTAAGGCACTTACCTTAACGGGAATGTGAGAGATCCAGATTCAAGTTCCTGCTCTGATTCTGCCTCCTGAGAAGTGCCCTAGTCACTGGGCTGACCTGGGGTCTCTTTCTCTCATGTATCTTCTGACCAGGAACTTCATCCTGGCCCCGAGAAACCTTCTGGCCTAAAGTCAAAACCGAGACTGTTTCCTTGGTTTAGAGGAATCGACATTTTCCATCAAAGAGATGTTTCATCGAAAAATCCCGGCCAGCTCTAGTAATAACAACAACTGCCAGCTCCCAGCTGCTCTGCCCTGCCTCCAGACAGATTCATTCAACACCGGTGCATGCTGGGAGATCAGAGACAACCTTTCCCTGGTCCCAGGCACTTCTAGCCAATGAGAGCACAGCATTTCACCTGGTGGCCACTTTAGCCCAGGTGTCTCGGCTGAGATCATTAATGCTTGAGTTACCAGATTAATGCACAGTGCAAAGCTCCTGTCTACACTATCCAGTGTGCATTGTTTGCCCTGAACAATGGAAAATGCCAGGGTGGGGATTGTGAGGCAGAGACGTGAGCTGCAAGCGTAAAGCACTGTCCGCTCGGTCTCAAACAGCCCTGGGAGTGCAGGGGCTGAGGGATAGTAACACACCTGAGTGTTCCTGTTTTCCTGCTCAACTCTACTCAGCCTGCTGCTGCTGCAGCCCATGGCTTGTGGCCTCTGCAGCTGGGCTTCTACAGCCAAACCTGGAAGGAACGGCAGGGTCTGGTCGGGCTGCAGAAGCAGCAGAATCTGCAGCCGCCTAAGTGGCACTTGTCATCCTTTTCAGTCACTCCTTTGCAGATACAAACTGGAGGGGCCTGCCGCATTAGCGCCTGCTCCTCCAAACCAGCATCCCCTGCTGTCATTAGGCTCATAAACAGAGCCAGCAATTAAGCATCTCACGCTGCTCAAATAAATGGCTGGGCGTGCATGCGCTTCAGCAGACACCATTATGTGGCGAATAACATGCTGCCTGGTGGGGGTCCTTTATTGAGTTGTTAGCCCCCCAGGATATTCAGCGTTCTGGTCTGATGGTGCCAAGGGAGGCTCAGCTCTAAAGCAATGAGCAGGCGGGGGGACCTTGCTATCCCATAAAGGGCTCTGTCTAACAGACTCAGTCCTCTCTTAGGGCTCCCTTCCTCCTGCAGCAGGTTTTGGCTGGTCTCTCTCTCTCTCTTCCAGCCCAGCACCGTTCTAGCATAATGCATCGGCCCCATGTAAGTGCCTGATGTGGCCTGCCCAGGCTCTGCAGCCCCAGCCGTGCTCTGGGTCCGTCTGTGCCACCCTGGCGGCAACCCCCACATCTCTAAATCTTGCAAACCAATGGCTCCATTTGGACTGTGCCGTGCTCAGGGGAGCTTGCCATTCCCCTGTGTATC
The DNA here is from genome assembly GCF_002925995.2 of Terrapene triunguis. NCBI lineage: Eukaryota > Metazoa > Chordata > Testudines > Emydidae > Terrapene > Terrapene triunguis. Next base: position 13,748,947 of record NW_020664725.1, read on the forward strand.
CTGGGCTGGTTGCCTTCTAAATATAGGAGCTAATTGGAGCCGGCTGCTTGCCCTTCCCTGCGGTTTCTTCATTTCAATCAAAATTGTTTTACTCTGGCAAAAGTCCCCATCCCATAATCACTGGCTTCGCTGCCATGGCCGCTGTGGAAGGAATTAACAGGCCTCAGATAAGAAATTGACTCCAAACTCTGTGATTACATCAGACATTAAAGTCAGCTCGAGGGGCTTTCAAGTCTTGACTGGGAAGATGTGCGTCTGTGTTACTTTTTCTGCTGGTTACTTGACCAAGGTGGGAAAAGACCCTGGTGGCCCCTTTCCCCCCCCCCCCCCCCCCGAGCCAGGTGTTCAAGTGCTCAGCACCTACAGTGGGGGGCCTGGTTTTCTAAAGAGCTAAGCACCCAATGTGCACCCGATGTGCCGAGCGCTTTGGAAAAACCAGGCCTCTGTCCACACCCCTAATGCTGGAGCCAGCACACTGCACTCAGGACACGTTGGCCAGCTCTTCAGCAATTTATGCCACAGGTGACCTGGCCTATTTGTGTCTTTTGCAACTGCATCAAAACTCTTTCTCCGGGGTGGAGGTGCTGCTGGGTCTGCCTGGGACTTGCCTCCGGCGCCACCCCTGGGGATAACCTGCCCTTAGGTCACAGACTTTAGTTAGAGCCATTGGCAGAGCAGAGCATGGGGACGAGGGAGCAGGGCCCCTGTGAGAAATCCCTGTCTTGGTCCAATTGGAAGAAACATCCTAAGAAAGAAAGGAAGCTGAGCATTTGGACTAAGAAACTGCAGAGCTGAAGTTTGAACCTTCTTTATATCCCAACATCCTTTGTGAGCCTCTCCCTTGCTCTCTCTAGGGCTTTGAGGCTCCCGAGCTGCAGCCTTGCTCATCTCCTGAGTGCAGAGTTTTGGCTTTGTCAGACTTCCCACGCTGGTTTTAGGCCCTAGCCTGTTGCACAAGCTACATAGCTGAAACCAGTAAGACGGCTGGAGCCAAGCCCATGGGGCTGTGCGCCAGACCCCAGGGTGCCCAGCCAATTGGCCACCTGGCCCTTGTAAACAGGCCTGCAGATAACCATTTCAATCTGAGACTGAGCGAGCGTGTTATAGAAACACCCTCAGAAATCATTCTCGCCCAGCAGTTACATGGAACGAGACTATGGGGTCTCAGTTCAGTTCCCTACTGTCCAGTGTCCACGTCACAAAACCCCCCCCTTCCCCTTGGCACGAGCTAGGAATTGTGATGGACTGAAGATATTCTGATGCAACATCGGAGCATCCCTGACACTGAGCACTGGACCTGTTTGGGGCACCATGTAAATGAATAAATCAATAAACCTCAGGACTGTCTCTGATTAAAGACCAACCCTGTCACATTGCTGGGAGAATCCCTGAGATCAGTTTCCACTTGCATCCCCGCCAAGATCTCTTTGTACAGCTCAGCCCAGCATGGTTTAATCGAGGTCATTTGTGTGGACTGAAGCTCTGTTGTGAGTTGATTCCCCCCCCACGGCAACCTGATTTTGTTTTTCCTCTTTCTTTCTTGTTAATCTTAGCAACAGAGGGGTTAATGCAAAAGGGGACGGGCTGACAGCCTGGCAGGCCAAATTCCTCTCTGTGGCCCCGAATCAGAAAAATACATCTCACTAGGGTGACCAAATGTCCCAATTTTATAGGGACAGTCCCGATATTCAGGGCTTTGTCTTATATAGGCTCCTAATGCCCCCCACCCTCTGTCCTGATTTTTCACACTTGCTGTCTGGTCACCCTACATCTCACTGACCTCAAATGCCTTCCTAGACTGGGGCCTTCCTCTCCTATTCATGTGCTTAAATGCTTGGCTGCATCAAGGTCTCCAGCGCCAGAACAGCTAAAGAGGGGTGTTTCAGCCCTTCCCTGGAAGCTGAGCGAGGTTATGTGAACCTCCCTGCGACGCCCTCCCTGGCCTCTCTGCTGAGGTTGCTGAAAAGAACTCAGCCTGCTCTTACAGACATGTGGGAACACGCGGGGCCAGATTCTCAGCAGCTGTAAATCATTGTGCACTTCCATGGAGCTTTGCCGCAGCTGAGAATCTGCTCTCCCCCCCACCCCGTCTCCCACCAGAACTTTGCTGTTTGTTCCCTTTGCAACTGTGTTTCTCTTCCAACCCTTGCAAAGTAGCACAACTGGTGGACCATTGGTTTCTGTAAAGCCAGAGCATTCAGCAACTACCAGGGCCTGCTAGGGTGCACGCAAAGCCTCTCACAGCAAGGCTTCTGTGACTGGTGTCCAGCCTAGAGAATCATGTTAGCTGACTGGTGGCCAGCTATCAGAGCTCCCCCCATCTGGCTGCCAGACCTGCTGACTAATACGCATTCCAACCCAGAGACAAACAGGAGACCCCGGCAGATGCTGTGCCTGGTGATCTCATGGGGAGCCTGCCTTCCCACCCCCGCTCCCAGCTGAGCCTGTAGCAGCTGCACTGAGCTACCAGCCCGGGATGTTGCTCTTTGCAGTTGTCCGACCCTGTCACTGCAGGGAGGCACAGTTGCTTTTGTCCCTCCCATCTATATTTAGGGAACTTTTTGGGTTATTGTGTTTGCAGGCTCCAAAGGGGTCGCTGTTATGTGATGCACATTCCCATATTCTATGCAGAAGTGGTGTCTTTTTGGGGTATCTTGGGCCCCTGGGATTAATGGTGTTGAACATGTCTGGCTAGAGAGAAATACAACTTTTGGGCCTTCCCAATGCTCTTGTTGGGGACACTCAGTTTATGAGTTACAAAGCACATTTTATTTGGTGCTGTCAGGGTTCCTTTCCCACTCTGAACTCAAGGGTACAGATGTGGGGACCCGCATGAAAGCGCCCTAAGCTTATTTCTACCAGCTTAGGTTAAAACCTGGTACGCTGCCACCACCAAGTGATTTAACAAGAAACAGGGAAAGGACCACTTGGAGTTCCTCTTCCCACAAAATATCCCCCCCAAGCACTTACACCCCCTTTCCTGGGGAGAATAATACCCTAACCAATTGGTTACAAAGTGATCAAAGACCCAAACCCCTGGATCTTTGGTCAATGGAAAAATCAGTCAGGTTCTTAAAAGAAGGATTTTATTAAAAAGAAAAGGTAAAAATCATCTCTGTAAAATCAGGATGGAAAATAACTTTACAGAGTAATCAGATTCAAAGAGCCAGAGGAACCACCTCTAGCCTTAGTTTCAAAGTTACAGCAAAACAGGGATAAACCCCCCCTCTAGCAAAGGGAACATTCACACATTGAGAAAACAAAGATAAACTAATACGCCTTGCCTGGCTGTTACTTACAAGTTTGAAATATGAGAGACTTGTTCAGAAAGATTTGGAGAACATGGATTGATGTCTGGTCCCTCTTAGTCCCAAGAGCGAACACCCACCAAAACAAAGAGCACAAACAAAAGCCTTCCCCACCCCCCCCAAGATTTGAAAGTATCTTGTCCCCTTATTGGTCCTTTGGGTCAGGTGTTAGCCAGGTTACCTGAGCTTCTTAACCCTTTACAGGTAAAAGGATTTTGGTGTCTCTGGCCAGGAGGGATTTTATAGTATTGTACACAGGAGGGTTGTTACCCTTCCCTTTATAGTTATGACAGGTGCTTTCAATCCCCTGGGATCAAAGAAGCCAGACAGAGCCAAGCTGCCCTCTATCTGCTTCTAGGGTATCAGCTTCTGTTCTACGTCCCCCACCAGGGGTCCATTGGCCTGGGTTCAACAGCATTATCAGGCCACTGGTAATCAGGAAGAAAGCAGGAGGAAATGTTAAGGGGGAGCCTGGAGGAGCAGCCCTCTTTGAAATCCTCAGATCCACCGGCTGCGAGGGACAGGGTAGGGGGAGGGCAGATGGATGCACTTGGGTACCAGAAGGATACGGTGCATGGCTTATCGTCCATCTCTGCAAAACCACAGCACCTTTTCACAGAGAACAACATTCTCCCTTCAGCTAATGGAGCCAGAAACCTTCTGACCAGGATGGAGCTGAGTCAGGAAGGAGGGCGCCTCCCCAAATCAATGCAGGGATGGCACCGGCCCAGCACAGGCAGCTGTGCATCTAATCCCTGTTTCGTGCTTGGAACCCAACTGGGCATTATTTATTTTCCGTTCAAGTGACAGTGCAAGAGTTATGCTGATCAAAGGGTTCATTCCTCAGGAAGGGGACTCTGTGGCCCAGTGTTCATTATCCTTCACCTTTCAGTGCTGGCTGCAGTGTTTACTGCAGTCCATAGCTCAGACCCAATGGACCAGTGATCCATCTTGGTTGCTTTTGGTGCCATCTCCCCTCCTGGGTGCAGCATCTCTAGCCTGCCCATGTATATCGGCTGCCCGTGCCCCCACTGCAGTGGAGAGCACAGAGGCCTTTGCATGATCGCTGCTGGTGTCCCTGCAGAACAACAAGCTAAATCACTGACTTCCAAGTCAGCTGAGCAGATGGGCACGTCCAGAACTGTTTGATTTTGTAGCCAGACATCAACTGAAGGTCCAGTCTGTGCTCCACATTTCTGGCCTCCCCACTCCCCCACATCCTTTGCTATTGTTTGATGTCTGGCAGCCACTTACCATGGCGTGCCTTCCGGTCACTGTTCTCAGATCGAATGCAGTTTAGTTTTCAGGCCAGGGTAAGTGGACTCCCAAACCTTTTATGCAAGTCCTGCTACTGCTGGGTTTGCCTTGCAATGCTGGGCTCCTGGGTCAGCCCCTGGGGTCTGCCTCTGTTAGGGAACCCTCATTCCTAGCTAAGGTCAAAGTGCTGCCGAGCAACTGCCCTGGCAGCAGGTGGCAGTTGAGGTGGGCGAGGTGGAATGGGGCATAGTCTCTGGCAGGAATTTGTTCAATAAGTCCACCAGGTGGAGTGCTGCGTCTGAGACTAGAAGAACCAGGATTCTGGCTGGTTTCAGAGTAGCAGCCATGTCAGTCTGTATCCGCAAAAAGAACAGGAGTACTTGTAGCACCTTAGAGACTAACAAATTTATTAGAGCATAAGCTTTCGTGGGCTACAGCCCACTGCTTCAGATGCATATAGAATGGAACATATATTGAGGAGATATATATACACACATACAGAGAGCATGAACTGGTGGGAGTTGTCTTACCAACTCTGAGAGACCAATTAAGTAAGAGAAAAAAAACTTTTGAAGTGATAATCAAGATAGCCCAGTAAAAAGGTTTTTTTTCTCTTACTTAATTGGCCTCTCAGAGTTGGTAAGACAACTCCCACCTGTTCATGCTCTCTGTATGTGTGTATATATATATCTCCTCAATATATGTTCCATTCTATATGCATCCGAAGAAGTGGGTCATAGCCCACGAAAGCTTATGCTCTAATAAATGTGTTAGTCTCTAAGGTGCCACAAGTCCTCCTGTTCTTTTTGAGGATTCTGGCTGACAGGTTTCCAGGCCTGTGAATCAGACTTGATTTACTCTAATCCAGAGTGCCAATGCTGAGGCAGAATATTACATTATGGGCCAGCCAGGTGGCTGGTCCTTCTAGCAAAGAACAGAGTCCCGTGATATCTAATTAGCTAAGGGCATCTGTGTTTAACCAGCGACGCTGGTTACTCCACTGGGCTTAGCTCATCAGCTGGGCTACTTAGTGCTGCACTAAAGAAATGCTTATCTGAGTGCAGCAGAGCCAGCGAAAACTGAATTTCCCAGGGAGATACAGACACGACTCCCATGCACAAACATCACACACAGGTTCTATCTGCACATGTGCCATTCACAGTCAGACCTCCACCTTTGGATGGGGTATAACCCCTCCTATTTGAGGGCATGAGCCCTCTGACTAACAAAACTCAGGAAGAAACGTCCCCTGGGGCCAGGTTATCCCAAAACTGTAGGGTTTCTTGCACCTTCCTCTCAAGCAATTAGTTCTGGCCAGAGGCTGATTGAAAATTTTCTGTTCAAACTTTTTTTGATAGACAATTGGGTTTTCGACTAAATGAAATTCTGTGCAAAAAGTATCTGCTATCCTTGAAAACTTCCAATTTTTTATTGGGAAATCAAAAACTGAAAATGTTTTGGATGAAATTGTTCCAGTTTTCAGCTGAAAATATTTGGATCTCAGCCACAAAGTCAAAATTTGCTAGAGACCTATTTTCCAGCCACCGCTAATCTCTCTCTCACTAACTATCTACAGATCTCTGTAGATACACACACACATCTCTATTCGGGCTGGTTTCCTTTCTGCTTTTTCAAAGGGATAAACCTCTTCATCTCAAAAGTCAAGAAGAAAAATGGTCATGATAAGAAAATGTTCATTCTATATCTATGGGCCACCTCCTCCTCCTGGATTGGATCTCCACGTACTCTCCTACTTCCCCATTATTAGAGCCACTATTGCAATAATTAGCGCCTCGCTTTTTCCTTTTCCGGGCTCTGCCATTAAAGGGTGAATATGCAGCAGTAACAGTGAGGGCAGCCACTATTGTGGCTTTGTATAAAAATATATATAGAGAGCATTTTGTTCAAACATTTGTCTCGAAGGAACCACATTTGCGGTTGCAACAGTTAACAAAAAAGATTCCCTCGTCTTCCCAGTAGCTAGCTGCGTCTTGGCTGCGTGCCGCCTCACTGGAAGACAGGATTAGGGACTGAAGTTGCAGACACATAAGAGAAGATTTGTTCTTGTGTTAGCTGGACTGGAAGATATTGTTTGTGGGGATTATGTTGCTTGTACTTGGAACAGTCCTACTTCCAAATTCTGTTGGCGACGTAGAAGAAAAACAATGTCGTGTCCCTCTTGAGATCTGACAGCAATGCCAGAACAATGCTTTGCAATACCAGGGGGATATTGTTTTCGGATGGTTTTATATGGAGCTGCAGTGTCTGGCATTTCCTTTGCTGCAAATAGGCTAGAGCCCGAGCTATAATAGATTCAGCGGGCTCTATAGTTAGTTAGTTTACATGATTCGTTTAACTGGGAAATGAAAATGATTATTATTTATATTACAGGAGGTACTTTGAGGTCCCATTGTGCTAAGAGCTATACTAAGACATAAGAGACAGACCGTATCTCAAAGAGGCTCCAAAATAGACACGACACACACACACACTGAGAAAGCTGGAAAACGAAATACTATGGGCCGGATCCTCAGCTGTGCTCCTTTGACTAAGCTGATTTATGCCAGCCACCAACCTGAGCGTATACATCTGTCCCAGTACATACTCTTTTCCATCCTGGGGAGGCTGGAAGCCTACAGCATGTGAGGCAATGCAGAGGGCTGCCTGCGGGAAAAATAGGCATGGTAAATCTCCGGCAGCATGAAACAGGTGCGTTCCATGCAAGGTCCCTGGGGAAAGATGAACTCTGCCGGTGGGTGTCTAGTTAAGGGCGAGTTGTAAGTTGTAGTCGCTGGTCTGTCCGTCTGTCCCTACTTGTTAACGTTTGTCTTGTACTTAGATCACGAGCATTTTTGCAGCAGGGACCTTCTTTTTGTTCTGTCTTTGTACAGCACCTAGCACAATGGGGTCCTGGCCCCCATGCCCATGGGTTCCCATGTGCTCCCACTAGTAGGAAATGGTGAAAACCAGCCGCAGAATAACACAGAATTCCCCCCAATTCCATTTCAGTATCAGAATCTGTTTGTTACAGGTCCTGGCACTTCATTCTGTAGTAGGGTGACTAGATGTCTCGATTTTATAGGGACAGTCCTGATATTTGGGGCTTTTTCTTATATAGGCTCCTATTACTCCCCCACCCCCTGTCCTAATTTTTCACACTTGCTGTCTGGTCACCCTATTCTGTAGCATGATCCTTCCCACTTCCTGGACTAGGGCTGCCCAGATGGCAGGTGACCCTGTGCTCTCCCATAAGGTCACAGCTCTCCACAAATAGGCAGACTCAGCTGCAGTCGTCCCTGAAATGTGACCGCTGGTTCAAATCCATTTTGTAGCCCGGGGCTGTCTGGCGAATGCAGTTGCTGTGAAGTGAAAGGGAAAGGGTGGCATCAGTTACCTGCCTGCAGGCCTGACACACAGAACCCTTCCCGCTCGGGAATGGGGAGGTGTAGGGGCTGCTACCCATGGTCACAGCTCCTCCTCTCCCATCTTCCAGCAGAAAGAAACTAATCCTGGATGGAACCCTCCTGCTGAGTCCTATGCCTGCCCTCACTCAGCTTGTTTATACTTGCCTCTGGTAAGAACATATTCCAGCAAGTTGCTTCTCCCTCCCTCCCAGGCAGGTGTGTTCAGCACAGGCTTCTCCTATACCCTGGCACAATGACACTGGGAAAGCTGTACACATGCATCCATCCTCCCTCCCCGAGGGGTTTCCTGCATCACTGTTGTCTTCTCCATTCTGCTCCAGCCTCGGGTGGCTTTGGGGTTTCTAAGATGCTATAGAAACGAAGGGGCACTTACAACACCATCTGATTATATGGACCCAGCGTAAGATCTGCAAGGAAAGTCAGCCAGCAGAGGCCAGCTAAATAGGAACTCACCCAGGGGAGGTGACTCCTCAGCAGAGACCAGCTCAGCACAAATCCTGCAGGGAGATAGGAGCCCCCCTTTTAGCTCATCTGGGAGCTCTGCTGCGTACAGGCTATAAGAACATAGGGATCGCCAGACTGGATCAGGCCCAAGGTCTATCTAATCTAGTATCATGTCTCTGGCAGTGGCCAGCAACAGATGCTTTAGAGGAAGATGCAAGAAATCCTGCAGCAGGCAGTTTTGGGATAACCTGTCCCCAGGAAAAGTTTCTTTCATCAAGTTAGAGTTGGCTCGTGCCCTGAAACATGGGGGTCTATATCCCAATCAGAACTCTTGGGTTTTTATTTTATTCCTTACTATTGTAAATAATAAGTGACCACTCCTTTAAAAACAACTTTTTATACAGGCAAAGTTACAATAAAACGTTAACATACTACATTGTACATTACGTATTCCTTGTTCTGGATCAGGTTAATATTCAAAGAACCTGGCTAAAAGTTCTGGCTTGCTGAGTGGGAAGCCATCCTCCTCTGAGTTCACTAAAAGAGGTGACCAAATTTCTAAATAGCTATCTTCTTTTTGGTGCTTCTCTTGTGTAGTATTTGGCGTGAACACTTTTCCATTACAAGGACAGTCCATATTTTACTATACACAATTCCATAGGAGCAGGAGTCACATTTTCCCAGTAATGTGCAATACAAAGGCTAGCTGCTAACAAATACAAAATAAATTGATTTTATCATTCTGTTTAAAATGTAGACCCTTCATTGGAGCGGTATTGAAGCCTACTAAACTCTTAGCGTCAATGGTATCTTGTGGTAATGAGTTCCACATTCTAATTGTGTAAGTGAGTGAGTGAGAGAGAGAGAGAGAGAGTGTGTGTGTGTGTGTGTGTGGGAAAAGCAAGATTCTAAACCAAGTTTCAGCTACAGCAAGTTCAGTGAGTGGACAGGTTGCTTACACTAATGAACTAAGAGCGCTCTAATATCTTGGTACCAGCCAGCAAACACAGCATCCAATTTAGGAAACAGATGCATTCTGATAATGTTAGAATCGCAAGGTTTGTTAATAAGAAAATGACATTCCCCTCACCTTCCCCCAAAGTGACGTATCCGATGATGGTTTGGTCTGTCCGGATGAGAGCTGGTCAAAATTTTTTGACTGAAACTTTTTTCCGGTGAAAAATGCAGATTTGGAGACACTAAAATGTTTTGCGAATTTGTGTCAGTGTCCCAAATTTGTTTCAGTTAAAAAAACAAACAAACAAATCAAAGATGGAAAAATGGCCCCGAAACGAAAATGTTTTGATTTTTCAGTTCAAAATGACTTTTCGTTTAAAAAAATCCTTTGATTTTTAAAATAAAATTAGAAACATTTTAAAAGGGTCAAAACTGAAATAAAACACTTTTTTAATCAACAATGTTTTTTTCAACTTTTCAGTTCTCCAGAAATTTTGAAAAATTTTTGTTGGGTTCGACCAGAAATGAATTTTTTCAACTATTTTTTGGAATTTCCCGTGAGCCAAAGAAAAGGTTATTCACCCAGCTCTACACACAAAGCACTGGGGATAAAGGAACAACAGTGTTTTATTGTCACTATAAAAACCACTCGGCAGCATTATCTCAAGAGAGCCAGGCCCTCTGACATGTAGCTTGCAATGTCACATACACACAACAGCACTGCCTACAGGTGAGGGAAGTTTGCGAGAAGTTTTTGATCAAGGCAGCAATTTTTCCACTGCAGTTCAATTACAACGTAAAATCAAGCACATTAAGGCTGAGGCTCTCAGGAGCTATTAATTCTTGAGAAAAGGATAATGAATCTAATAAAATTAGATTTTCCCGCTCCCAGAGGGCCCATGTGAATTATACACAAGGTATAGACAGCCATGGCCCCATTTAAATGCATCATGTAGGCCTGAGGCTGATGGTAGTGCATAGTTTGTCATAGGGATTGGTAGTGGAAAATCTCTGATGCTTTCATACAGAACCTTGTTTGAGCGAGCAGTTAAACAGACATTCTTACTGCCTAGGAGACTAGAGATCAGAAGGGAATATAAGGCAGTATACATCAGCTGGGGGTCTCTGCTACTGTTCTAAGCAGCCAGAACCCATTATGAACCCCATGAGTGACCTCAGATAGTTATTGAACCTATCTGTCTATCTATCTACTGATATGGCCAGCCAGAGAGCACTAGAGGATCTGAGCATTTGGAAATAAAATATTTAACTACAGTCACTAATTCGGAGCGGCAAACACACTGTGTTGAATAAGGTATTTGTGACAAAGGCAGTGTGGGAGGAGCTCCAGCATCAGAGATTGTAAAGCAGCCACTGCCCACTTCCACACGGGGCTGACACTTAGAACATTTCTCCAACAAATCGTGTTCATCTATGCATCTGATAATTTTGTTCTTTACTATCGTTTCAGCCAATTTGCCTGGTACTGAAGTTCCTGCCTGTAATTGCCAGGATCACCTCTGGAACCTTTTAAAAAATTGGCGTCACATTAGCTATCTGCCACTTAGAAGCAATCGGGGTGAAATCCGGGCCCCATTGAAGTCAACAGCAAAATTCCCATTGGTTTCAATGGGGCCAGGATTTCACCCCAGCTTTCTTTAACTCCCACCCCCCCTCCAAACATCAAACCAAACCAAGCCTAGAGGTGGATGCACAAAACTTTCTTGAAATACTCCTGACATTATGAAATGAGGCAGCAGGCTCCTTCTCCCATGTTTGCTGGTTTATCCTCCACCCCAATAATCTGTATAGCTAATTTTTGATGCACAATAACCTTCTTGTTACGCTGTAGGGACCTAATACAGCGCACATGACAGTCAAGACAAGGATCCTATCAGTTTCTCTGTGGGTTGGATGAGACTCCTAGAGGCCCAGCCACAATAGGGCAGACAAGCCCCCATTGCTGGTTCCTTGGACTGGAGGAAGAGATAGTAAGTTCACCTGAGCTACTCAAAGGGGTTGGTTGCAATCATTGGTTGCAATCATTGCAAGCTGATGCTCTGGAGAAGCCAGAAACACCCGGTATCAGGCAGAGCCAGCTCCTGCTCACGGGAGTATCTCTGGTGCCAGCCATCATCGCCATATGTAGGAATGTGAATCGCGTTGCCATTACAAAACCGCTCTCTCGTTCCTCTTTTTCTCTCATGCTGAATCTTTGGACTTGGCCAGATGCTCAGTAGCTGCTGGGAAGCCAGCTCCGCTCCCTGGCCCCGGCTCCTTACATACTCCTGGGTCCGGACTGGTTTGCAGGAATGAAGATTAATGACTGCTGCTCGGTGCCTTCTGATCCACTTCATAGCACCATCTGTTGCGTGTGCTTGGGAAGGGATTAAAAACCAAGAGGAGTGGGGAGAGAAGACACCAGGTTAGAAAGGGAGAGTGGAATAAAACAAGCCTTCCCCTAACCATCAGACCTTACCCATACTATGAAAATAGAAAGCGTTCCCCAGGCAAAAAGTGTTGTCAAGACAGAGATAAGGCTGAGACTTTGCTCCTAAAATCTCCACTAGGCAAAATGGTGCAGCCTCTGCTCAGACCCCATCCCCTCACCTCCGGTGGCTGTCAGAGAAATGGAAGTTGCCTCCTTGGTAATACAATCAGAGAGCTGACGTTTATACAAGACAAGGAGGACGTCCGGACAGCCTCTGGGAGGTTCTAACTAGAGCTGGTCCAAACAATTTTTTGAGACGAAAATTGGGTTTTTGATTAAATTGACATTTTTGGCCAGGAAACATTCGTTTTGGTCAGCATTTTTCAGGCTTTTCTTGAAAAACAAAACATTGGAGGAAAAAAATCCAGTTTTAAACAACTGGAAATCAGAACTTTTGGCAGAAACCTGAAAAATTGCCTGACAGTTTTTCATTTGCTTTGAAATTTTATATGACAAATAAAACACATGTCCCAACCAGTTCTAGCTCTACCACTCGGCTCCTCTTCCCGGCACATCCCAGACTGACCCATGTAAACTTTAATAACGTTGGGTAGCCTATGGAAATTTAAGCATTATCTTAGGCAAGATGCTTGTCACAATGATAGCTACCTGCTGCTGTGGCCTCTAAATGCCCCCCTCCAATTCATACCCACCCAGCTATTCTGTGTTCTGGGGGTGGAGAAGATATGAGTGGTTAGTTATGACCTATTTTGGGAGGGTGCTTGGGGCATGGTAGAACCTGGAGCTCCTATGTGTAGGGTGGGACACAGATGAGGTTCTGTTCCAGATCGGAATCTATAAAGATGGTGATCATCAATTATATGCAGGGGGCTAAGCGTTGTGTCCAGGTCTCAACATAAGTACACTGTAGGGGGTATGCGTGAACAATCCAGACTTACTATTGGGCTGGCACATTGCTCTCAGACAAACATCTACCGTGGATGGCTTTGAGTGGGTGTCTGAAAATTCGCCCTGAGAAATATGGTGCATTGAAGAGCAGTAGCCAGTCAGAGAGAGGCGCAATGAGAATCTGTCAGTATCAGAAGGGTGTCAACACTAAAGAGAGAGAGGTGCTATACAGGGTGAGTCAGAGAGAGTGAGAGTGAGTGTGTGGGGGAAGGTGGGGGGATCTGACTAGGAGTAACAGTCAGAAGTGAAGAAGGAAACAATTTAGGCTGAATATAAAGGAAGATTCATAGATTGGCCAGAAGGGACCATTAAATCATCTAGTTTGACTTCCTGTATAGCACAGGCAATAGATTTCACCTAGTTAATGCTGTATTGAGCCCAAAGCGTAACTTCCAGAAAATCATCTCCGGTTCTGATTTGAAGACTTCAAGAAATGGAGAATCTGCCGCTTTCCTTGATCGTTTGTTCCAAGGATTGATCACCCTCACTGGTAAAACCAGACATCCCGTTTAGAAATAAGGCACATTTTTAAAAACGTCCACCCATTACATCTTGTTATGACTGTCTCTGCTAGATTGAAGAGCCCTTTAATAGCCTGTATTTTCACTCTGTGAAATCACTGGTACCCAACAAACAGGCCACCTGTAGATCTTTTTGATAAGGTAAACAGATTTAGCTCCTTTAGTGTCTCACTGGTGGGCATTTTCTCCAGCTTTTGAATAATTTTTCTGGCTCTACTTGGCACCCTCTCTAAATTGTTAACATCCTTTTAAAAATGTGGACACCTCAACTGGACATAGAATTATCTCTGAACAACATCTGTGGAATTGTTTCCCAAAAGAAATGGCTTGGTGTTCCATCTCCTGGATCATTTAAGACTAGACAGGAGATAATACTAGGATATGCATCGTAGGGTACAGCTCAGCACAGGCCTTCCTCCCCTCCAGAGTGGGGTGGACAAGATGGGATCTTTTTGTATTTTTAACTATTATGATCCTGTATTAAAACGCGGACGGTTTCCCCTTGGGTCTAATAGAAAATGTGGACAGCATTATGATGGACCCACAGAGAGTGCTTGATTAAAATGTAGACAGTGTCTAGTTGGTCCAATGTAAAATGTAGCCTGTACTTTAGTGGGTCTGGTATAAAAGTAGACACATTCTGGCCAGTCTAATATCAGCTGAAGCTATTGCTCTGGTCAGTCCAATATAAGATGCAGTAATTGTTCTAGTTGGTTGAAAGTAAAGTGCAGACAATGTTCCAATGGGCCCAATATAAATGTAGGCAGAGTTGCAGACAGTCCAGCATACAGGGAGGCAGCACTCCAGTCAGCCCAATATTCACATAGGTTGAGCTCCATTCAGTCCAATATCTATATAGGCAGCATGGTAGTGTCTGGGAATCTTAGTTAACAAGTAAGCTACTGGGGGTTTGGGCATAAGCTAACAGAATGCTGCATGCGTACTAGCAAGAACTATATAAATAGAGAATTCTTTGATCCTGAAGCACTGAATCTCTGTGATATAGGATATATCAGCACAGAGGCTAATAAAACAGTGAGGGATCAGAGGGCCAATTTCAGGAATTCCTGCCCTAGGAACACAAGAATTCTGATCTAAATCAGACATGAGGGAGGTGTGTGTGTATGGGAGGGGGCGGGGGGGCGCTCGTTCCAGCAAACAATTAAAATCTGGAGATTAGTGCCTGCCAGTTCCCAGCAGGAGTCTGGAGAGCTAGGTAACCTCCATATCAATATATCTTTATGAGAGCATTTACCTCCTGGTGCTTCAGATGCTCTCCAGACACGCTGAGAAATATATATTAAGAAGTAAATAATTTGTGCTATTCCAAACAAATGAGTTCCCCCCCCGCCAACCCCATCCTGAGATCAGAGCTGTGGGCATTTTAACTGGAGAAGCATTGGGTTTTGTGATGTTCATGGTGGAATTACCTGTAAATATCATCACAAGCCTTGGGGAGATTGGCTGAGGGGATGGCGACCCTGCCAGCGTTTGGTGGAGCTGGCTAGGGCTGTGGCAAATGTATCCGTGTGGATCTTTTTGGGTGGGAAACCTGATTTTTCCTGGCGTGATCCAATTGGTTACTGAGACACACAGCCTCCTATTTGTCCTTGTGGGTGAACAGTGCAGCAGACGAGCTGCAGGAAGCCTAGAAGAAGGCCAGAGGTGCTCAGTGAGCTACGCAAAGGTCAGGGGGTGGGGGAGAGGGAAAGGGAGGAGGACAGAGCAGAATCAGGGGACTAATTGCCTGCGACACTGAGCAAACTCTGTTTGGATGATTGAAACATGCAGTGAAAATTTCGCCCTGCCACGCTGATATCTATGCAGAGAGAGCTTTGCATTGTCCCTTTATGTTCATGTTTCCCCAATGAAATTCACGCTGTAACTTTAGTGATACTAAGCAGGCAACTATAGAAACTTGGGGGGGGGGGGGGGGGGATCTTGGCATTATCTCTTCTACAGCTGCGAACATCTGTATTAATGCCCAATTACTGGTACACTGAGCCCTGCAGGAAACTGACAATCACTTGGATTCTGACTCCTTAGAAGACAAGTGGAAGGGATCTACCCCAGGGGAATGCCAGAGGGACAATGCCTTGGGCTCAGCCCCTCTAGCCACTGGGTGGCACTGTTGCTTCAGAAGAATACTGCGGGAGCAGTATTGATCTGGGAGTTAAAAAGGTGATCAGCTTCCAGTGACAGAGGTTCTGAAATGGCACTTTTGGCAGCTTAATAAGTCACTTCTGCTGACTTCTCCTGTCACTGATAAAAGGCACATTTCATGCAATCGTGTGGAGTAAAGAATGGTAGATGAAGCTTCAGTTTAGTTTTGCCGCCTAAGAATCATATGGTACGGCATCATCGCTAAATTAGAGACTACGCCCACACAAACCAAACTCATTTGGGAGGGATTATGCTCCTGATAGTTACTCCAGCCTCTGAGCAGAAACTAAGTGCTGAAGCCAAATCTCCTTCCTTTCTCTTGGATATTTCATACCATACCAGGACTCCTTATTCAGTTCTTCTGCGATGCTCTCCAGATAAAGATGTGTGTCAGGGCATATGTCGCATGGTTTGGACAAGATAACATAAGAATGGCCAGACGGGATCAGACCTATGGTCCATCTAGCCCAGTATCCTGTCTTCCAACTGTGGTCAGTGCCAGATGCTTCAAAGGAAATGAACAGAACAGGGCAATTATCAGGTGATCCATCCTGTCATCCAGTCCCAGATTCCGGCAGTCAGAGATTTAGGAACACCCAGAGCATGGGGTTGTGTCCCTCACCATCTTGGCTAATAGCTATTGATGCACCAAGCCTTCAGGAACTTACCTAATTCTTTTTTGACCCCAGTTATACTTTTGGAGTTCACAACGTCCCCTGCCAACGAGGTCCACAGGCTGACTGTGCGTTGTGGGAAGAAGCACTTCCTGATGTTTGTTTTAAACTTGCTGCCTATTAATTTCACTGTATTTAAGGTGTGAGTGTACCATGGATACATAAAATGGCATTATGATATTTTCTCCCTCATATCTTCTGCAGTGAAGACTGATGCAAAGAATTCATTTAACTTCTCCATAACAGCCTTGTCTTCCTTGAGTGACAATCACCTTAGTGACAATCACTTTAAAGCCCTAGGCAAACTGCCATTCCACCTCCGTCGTTCAAAGGAGTCCTTCTGAAGCCCATAATAGGGACAATCTGGGGCTCTGTCAGGTTGCTGGTAGGAGAAAAGCAGATCACACCCGGGACCAGCTCATACATCAGCCCTTCATTTCTACAATCACTATAGGATCCCGTGCGCACCAGCTGGGAGTTCTTTTCAGGGCCGGCGGCGGCTCCAGCTTTTTTGCCATCCCAAGCAGCGAAGAGGGGAAAAAAGAAAAAAAAGAAAAAAAAAGGAAAACCCGATTGAGCTGCTGCTGAAGTGCCGCCGAAGAGAAGGAGATGGAGTGAAGGACCCGCTGCCGAATCGCTGAAGACGAAAGCGGAGCTATTCAGCTGCCACCGAAGTGCCGCCGAAGACCTGAACGTGCCGCCCCTTTCTATTGGCTGCCCCAGGCACCTGCTTCCTTTGCTGGTGCCTGGAGCCGGCTCTGGTTCTTTTGCAAGGTTCCTCCGCTGGCTTTACTAGCACTAGGTGCTCAAAGTGCTTGGCAATCATCAGTGAATGGAACCTTTTGTGTGACCCCTCCCACCCCCACCATTGAGGTCCTTGTCACAAGCACCATACTTTATCTAAGGACTTGAACATATTCTTGCTTCCGAGCCCATCAATGCTGCTAACTAAATGGCCAGTGGGGCCTCGTGGGGCAAAATGTGCTGCCCACTCAGCATTCCAACCCTTACTGACCTAGGACGAGTACACCGAGGCAGGTGACAGTCCCTGGGCTTGTTCTTGGTCCCACTGGAGTCAATAGGAGGTTTTGTTTCATTGGTTTCCATGGGAGCAAGATTGAGCCCACCAAGAAGCTAATTTCTATCATCAATTATCGCCACGATCTCAATGAAAGCACCTTGTTTTTTCATAGTTTTCTTTCTGAGTCGATTCCTTGTTGGGCTCAAAACCCTGCTCATCCCAAGAATAGGAGCGGGAAAAGCAGCAGGAAAGCAAGCCTCGTCCATGCTTTCCTCTCAACGTGCCTCACCCCTGGCCTGCAGAGACCTCCTTGTCGAGGTCGGAAGGGAGTTCAGTCACCCTGGCTTACTCAGGAAGACCTTGGCCTCTCTGTTGAGACTGCCAACAAGAGGGGGTCAGTTAGTGCCAGTGGAGATCTGGACACCCATTCCAGCTGGAAATGGACCGAGTCCCCAGATTATTTTGCAAGGCATACACAAAAGAGAGTGCGCAGTGGGTGCACTTTTTGGACAACCTTCCAGTGTGTACCCCAGAAGCCGTCATTTACAGACACTCCCTGCCCTTGCTGGCTGGTGGTATGGGGGTAGGGGTTTTGTTTTGGAGCTCTGTTTTTCTGTAGTCTCTGCTGTGTGTTACTGGCATGGGCTTTATGTTTGCACTGACCGAGATAATAAAGAATCCTGTGTTTTCAAAGGACAGAATCCACGTTTTGGAAGCATGTTACATCTGGCAAGCCAGCAGGAGGGGTTGTGAGCGGCTGGTCCCTGAAGTGCGAAAACAACCCCCCCCCATGAGCAGAACCTAGAGACCAATATAGCCAGCAGCTGGAACTTGGAGCATGGCAGGTTAGCTCTAATTAGGTGCCTTAATCAGAATTTAGACAGTGAGGACATTGCTAGTTTGGAAGATCAGGGGATGCCTCCTTTGCTGGACCCAAGTGACGGGATGGAGCAGATAACCACCCCATCTCTAGGGAACAAAATAGTAGAGAATCCAACCCCAGTGGGAGAAATGAAAGCAGCACAAGCTCTGCACTACGCTCCTGCTAAAGAAAGATTGCACAGCGACAGGACAGATTGGAGGTTTGAACTGGAAGGATGGATTGAGATTGTCAAGTCTGGCCCATCAAATAGGAACAGGACTATGAAGGGGCTAATGAAGGCAGCGGTCACAGCACTTTGAGCTGGAACGTCTTTGGAGTGACATGGAAGGAAATAGTACCATGATATTACTGAATTTTGAGATCCTACTGTCAAGAGAAGGGTCAACGGAACTCTATTGTAATCTTGCCAGTGCCGCCCAGAGTCCCCCAGATGCAGTCCCCAGTTTTCTAGGAGCAGGACGGGTCTGACAGTTCAGCAGATGATATACAGATTCAGTTCCTTAGTCCTCAAGACCAGAATAAAATTGTCCCGGTTAACACTGGTGAACAACATCTGGAGGGCAGCCAGCCTATAATCACCTCAATAAATCCGGATGCTGATGCCTATTGTCCAGCTACTGCAAATGACTCCCAGACTGCTGGTGATTCTGCTGGAAGTGCCGAGATATCACACAGCTATGGGTCAAAGGAATCAGTGCTAGCAAAGGGACTCAGGGAATCAGTGCCAGCAACACTGACAGTCATTGGCCCACCAGGATGAGTAAAGAATGGAGGATATTCATGTATGATCAGCTTGGGACACCACGTTACCAGTATAGGAACCCACAGACCAATTTGGGGAGTCTCTCTGAGTTTCTCTCTCCAGTGTACCAGTCACTAGACTATTTAGTGTCAGTACATTTAGTTACAACAATAAATACCCCAAGATTAATTGCTTAAGAGATCCTGTCATATTTAAATGGTTAATTTGAAGTATAGGCGTATCTCAGTCATTACACAATACGTTTATGATGCAAAATTGAACTCATGGCCCTAGAAGTCTTGGTCCTTGGGCAGTGAAGGATTTGTTCATGTTGGAACCAAGTAAAAGCTTTATAACCAAGACTTCGGTTGCATCCGAAGAATTGAGGTTTTTACTCACGAAAGCTTATGCCCAAATAAATCTGTTAGTCTTTAAGGTGCCACCAGACTCCTTGTTGTTTTTATAATCAAGAAAGACTCACCTTTAATGCTGGGAATGTGGGGACGACATTTAAAGTTGCAGGTGGCAGGGGTATGAAAGGCCTACACAAAAGGGAATGCCCAGAGACACAAAAGGGAGTGCCCAGGGTTGAACCTTTTGGTCAACCCTCCCAGTACGTTCCCCAGAGGGGGGTCATTATTAAGACACTCAGCCCCCTTATTGGCTGTGGTTGCTGTGGTTTGTGGGGAACATTTTGTTTGGAGCTCTGTTTTCGCACAGAACTCCAAGTCTGCTCCGTGTTACAGGCGTGTCCAGTTTATATGGCCTAAGATAATATAGAACCCTGTGTTTCCATGTTTTGAAGTGTGTTACAATTTCACACAGCCCAGTGAATAGCCATCAGATGGGTAGCAACTTTCAGACACGACTGACCTAGTGCAGACTCACACCGGTGAACCAGCTGTGCTCTAAAGGCTTGTGCTCCAGCAAGCATAAAGCTGCCCCACATCCCATAGGGCGCAGTTCTTGCTGTCTCCCCGACAGAGACAGGGACCAGCTGTAGGGTCTGAGACAGAGACTGTAGTGGCTGGGCTACAGCAGTCTTAGGGCTGTGCTTACGTCATAACATATTTATTTAACAAGAAATAATGTATCTGGAAACCTGCCTCAGTCATCCCTGAAATACTATATTGGAGGAGGCAGGCTCCCCATCCCAGGCTTCTCACACTCCCCTGCTCTCCCCCAGTGCTTAAAACACCTGATAATGGGTATGTCTACTCTGCAATTAGACACCAGTGGCTGGCCTGAGTCAGCTGACTTGGGCTAAAGGGCTCAGGCGAAAGGGCAGCAGTTGTTGGGGCCCAAGAGCTCTGGGACTGTCCCACCTCGCAAGGTCCTAGAGCCTGAGCATCTGTACGGGAATTCAACAGCCCCTTAGCCCGAGTCCGCTGGCAAAGGCCAGCCGCGGTTGTCTAACTGCAGTGTAGACATACCCAATAATTCAAAGCCAGCAGGGATCCTCATGGTCATCGAGGTGTCTGATCTCCGGCACAGCACAGGCTGCTGATTACTGCATCTAGCCCCATAGCTTGTGACCGATTTTAAGCCTCCAGTTGACGGTGGATGCAGCACAACCCTGGATAAGTTGTGCCAGTGGATAACTACCTTCACTTAAAAATTGGCACCTTATTTTCACTTTGAACTTTTATGACTCCAGTTCCCAGCCCCTGGATCTTGGAATGACTCTCTTGATTTATTTTTCGGTTACATCTTTCCCGGGTCCTCCCCAAATATCCTAGGCATCTAAATATGTGAACACCAGCAGTGAAAACAATCCACCGAATTCACAAGAGGGCCAAAGTCATTCCTGTCCTGCAGCTCTGCTCTGACAGTGTGTCTAGGAGGGAATTTTGACGGTGCAGATCTCCCTGGGGTGAGTGAAGGTGCTGGCAGACCCTTTGGGAGTAGCAGTGCTGCAGACTACAAAGCATCACTGTAATTACTGTAATTTGAATGCCATCATGGCGAGGTAGGGACATGTCAGCAATTTAGGAAAGGTCAGCGCTGCATGGGACTGATTACACCTGCGGAGAACAGAGCGTGGGGTAAGGGAGAGGAACAAGCGTGAAGCTTCAGTTGCTCTCAGCTACTCTTCCATTTGGTTTCAATCCTAGCAAGTTGGGTTGCTAGCGGTAACAGAGCTGATGTAAGACACCGGCTATCAGGCATTTGACTTGGCATCCCGGTTATTTCGGTTAAGAAGCTAGGACAACACAAGTTCAGCCTGACATGCACAGGTGGATGGGGCAGTCTGAAAGAAGGCATGGATTTGGGCATGGGCGAAGGGGTGAGACTTGCACGGAGCCCAGGAAGGTGGAAAGTGTGGTGGAGAGGGAAGGGAACTCAGATGGCAGACACCTGTCTGCACCAAGTGCCCCTTCCCAGCATCGGGCATGCCTCTCTGGCTGGGGGAAAGTTCCATTGCAAGATGATTTGCTGCAGAGAGGAAAGGGAGCATTTTGGATCCCATGGGTGCAGGAAGGAGTTTGGCTTCATGGATTTTCAAGTCAGGGCCCTTTATGAAGCAGGGTTATTCCTTGGACGTCACTCAGTCATTATTCCCTTTGAATAGCTCTGAGTTCTTAGTCATCTTTATTCTATTTTTCTTCCCAGGCCACTTGCCCTTGGAACAGTTGGAGCATGGCTGTGCGTCCACCAGCATTCTGGGTGCGTAAATGCCATACGCAAGTTATCATTACTCACTGCTGCTGCTACAATGACTGCAACACGCTGTCATACAACTGTCTGTATCCTCCCAGACAATGAGCCAGGCAATTACCTCTGGCTGCTAAGACTGCACTGCCAGCCCTGACATTCTCTGGTGCATTGCAGGGGCTTCGGACCCCCAGGCTCTGAGCTCCCTCTCCGACTCATTGCACGGCTGCTCTGTTCAGGAGTGGAGTGCGGCTGGGGGACAGTGAGCTATGGAAAATATCAACAAGGGTTGGGCTTTGCTTTTCACTCCTCTTTCGAGTCTGAGCTGATTAATGCAAAAGGGAAATGCCTGAGAAACACCAAGCAGAAGATGAAGTGCAAAGAGAATGGGAAATGACATCTCCTTGAATTGTGCTCTGTAGGTTTGCTGCTTGCCATCCCTTAGAGTCAATCTGAGGTTCCCTTTGCAGGTGGATGGGAGGAGGGGGAATTTTGCATGGGACCTGACTAACAGAATGATGTTGACAGAGTCCGAGCAAGAGATGGCTCCCTGGAACAGAAGGAGGGAGAGGGAGATGGATGGAACGACTTTGTGTGAGATCAGCAAATGAAAAGTCAACCACTTGACCCGCTCTGAACTTATTTCAGATCCATCAGGCATAGAGAAAATTGAGACCATAACTCAGACTGCTTCTATTGGTCGCATTACCATTTCCATTACACTGGGCTGTTTATCTTAATTGGGCCTCAGCCTGTCCTGGGACTAATTGCCAGGTCACGCTGGCTCTACATTAAGGAACCAGAGAGATTTTTTTTTCTTTTCAACCACCTGAAAGTCCAACTCCTGGCCACGTTTCTCCAAGGGCCGCCATCTCCTTACCCTGCTGCCTATCCTCCAAAGCCAGTTAAGTATTGAACGCCACGTCCACATCAACCCATCTTGTTACTAGTGTGATTATTTGTATTACAGACTGTCTAGAGGCTCTATGATGCCGAACAATGGGCTCTGCCCCGAGGAGCTCACACTCTACAGAGACAAAGGAAGGGTTTTGATCCCAGAACTGAGGCACTCAGGGGTTCAGTGTCTCACCCCAGGTACCACAGGATGGGGTAGCAGAGCTAGGAACTAGACCCAGAGACCATCCTGCCTAACAACAATGGGTAAAATTTTCCACAATGCCTAGGTGGTTTAGGGGCCTACTCTGCCAGTCTGCTTAAATTTCATGCGGATGTGCCACATCACCTTCCATGTACATATTTATCTTTTTAAATATAAGCGTCCATCTTGTAGGTGACACAGGAAAAGGTGGGTTTGCAGGAGGGATTTGCAGGAGAGGGGTGCGGTTTGGAGAACAAAGGGTTGCGGGTCATTCTAGTCAGAAGTAGCAGTGTAAGAGAAATTGTGGTTAGGCACAACTGTGACTAAACACAACAAAGTTATTTCTCTCCTCTCCTCGGACTCACTTTTAATTCCTTTCTCCCCAGCAGAGAACACAACAGCGGGTATAACTGACTAGCAAAGGGTGTGCTGCATCCCCCTCTAGTGGCTGCTCCACTCGATGCTAATAGCCTACTATAGCTGCCTGCTAACGTACTTTCTTCCTTTAGCTCCAGTGGGATCACACAGGCCCTAGATTCAATTACTAACGATGACCCAAGCAGTGGATTTGTTAAAAAACTGGTGCCAGACAGGGACTCGACTGCAGGTACTTTTGAGGCTACTGCAGTGCTTACTCTTATGGGAGGATGCTACTTAAGGATGTAGCCAGGACAGTGTGAATGAGGAATGTGGAATGCAAAGCTGCCTGATACTTGGTTCATAGCATTTTTTTGTGAGCCCACATTTCTTCCTCAAGCTCCTTTTGCCACAGGATTCTCTGAGGCTGTTCACCCATTTCTTACACTGTGTATAGAGAGGTATTGATTTAACAGTTCGCCTGGCAATTTAATACAGCTGATATTTACTAGCTGAAATCCAAATGCCGCAGGTAGGAGAGGAGGTATCCAAAGACAGAAGATCCATCTCTGCTTGTCATGCCATGGAGCCTGGCAAGGTAAAGGGAACTCTAGAACTCAGAAAAACACAATGGAATTTGTGGTCAGCTCAGCGGGTCTTATTCATGTTGCTAAACAATAAATATAGATATGGCCTCATTTATTTGTTTGCATGTTTCCAGACCTTTGCTAAATAATGGTGCATCAGCTGAATGCAGTGTCAGGTCTTTCTGCCTGCACTACACTTCAGTCTGATGCCTTCTGCGGAATAAAACAAAACACAGGACGAGGAGGAATTCTGAGCGGCCAAAGGGAATGGCTACACAGGGGATTTTTTTTTTTTTTTACCATGAGTTAATTTATTGCCAGTTAACGCCAGGTAATTAACACCCCTGTAACAGCTCATCTGGACACTCCCCAAATTTTTGTTTTAGGCCACACACGTTTGTAGCATCAGTCTAGGATTTGTCTACACATAAAAATTAATCTGGAATAGGATGGAGTGTGAATTTAAAACAGATTAACTACTGATTAGCTCCATGTGTGGTCACTCTGAATTGGCTTAATCCACCAGAAACTAAACCAAATTAAGGCCACTTTAATTCTGAATGAGAGGGTCTGTGCAGGGGTTTACTATAATTTAACCGATCTGAACAACCCCTGTAGACAAGCCTTTAGAATCAGATGCCCTGCCTATTACATGAGCCGCAGCACCTAGACCCTGCCTGAGATGAACTGAGTCACTTCCACACAATTTATAGCTCATATTATTAATCAAGTGCCTCCCCTCAGTCTCAGAACGTCAGCGGGGCCTGTCAGGCAGCTGCGCCACGCAGGATGCTGTAATGACTTGTGTCACGTCTAGACACCTAATAAAAAGCCATTCTGCTCGCTGAGCCAGCAGCACCAATCAGGCTCAGACACACGCAGAACCCTGGGTACTAAGAGGTCGCTTGGAAGGGAGTACGTATGTAAACAAGCCAAAGAGATCAGTGCAGTTAGCAATTGCAAGCATCCTGCTGCCGATGGGATGTCATTATCTCCCCGCCGTCCTGGCCGGGGCAAGATTCTTGGGCACAGATCACATGCAAATCCAGTTCCAAGAGGTATCTTTCTTCATCAGATAGTGTCCCACTCAGGGCTAATACGGAGTCTCCCATCGGCTGGTTTTCAACCGCATGTGTCCAGACGGGAGCATGGAGGGGGATTCATCACACACTTTTCTCTCCCTCCCTCTGTCTCTCACTGCCCAATCAGGAGACATTAGGACTGTGTGTGTGCAGAATACACCAGCGTAGAGGGGCCAGAAACTGCTCCATTGTTAACTCATTGTTAACAGCCAAACTCCTCCAAGCAGATGTAGCTGGAGGGGGCCACCCCTCCCAGGGCTTTCGGTATTGTGTTTGAGCTGGCCAACAGCATGCTCATCGGGCCCCAGGCAGTGGTTAAAGTGATACATGGGACTGCTGATTTTACACTCTCAAAACTGCCTGGGCATTAACCCTAGCAAGGGCAGAACACTGCCGTTTGTAACCTTGCTCCGGCCTGTGTGTGTGAAAGGGTTTATTTTGGAGCTGCAGCTGGACTGCAGGGGACTAGCATTATAGAAATTCATATGGCAATCTCCTATCAGGCCCCTCCGTCACCTCTGCTTGAACATCCTTTTCAATCAGAGGGAAACTGAATTTCTCTGAGGTCTTCGTGTCTATTTGATTTCCTCCTAACATCCATCTATCTATTTATCTCCTTTGTGGATTTAGGGAGGAATAACATCATCAAATGCACTAAGGACCGCTAACGTCTTTAGACCTCAAGGGGGTTGGAGACCATTTCATCAGGCTGTGGCAGGAAGGGCACCGGTAGAATTGAGGAAACCTGTAGCGGTGGAATAAGAGGCAAAAATGCATCCACTCTAATGGCAGCCAGGAAAGCAAGGTGGAAATGCAGCAAGACCCAGTGAAACCCCTAGCAACACTAAACGTTCCTGCAAATCTCTTATGTGGCCTCGCATGCTACGAAGCATTTAAAGGGAAAACAAACAAGCAAATGGCTCGTGGCTTTGTATGTAAACTAAATACCTGCGTTGCCCTGTGCCTTTATAAACAGCTCCAGGAATGAAATGAGAAAACCACAGCACAGGCAGAGAGGGGAGGCAGGTTAAAAATGGAAAGGGACCTTGCAATACAAGTGACACTACAGATTACACAGTCCAATAAACAAACATAAGGGCTGTTCAGTTCCACCAGTGGCAGCTGCCTGTTCCCAGCGGTCAGAGTTCTCAAGACACATTCACCAGGTCACCCGTGAGAAAACGCAGGCAGGGTTTAGAAATGGGCGTTCTGCAGCCACACAGGGGTGTGGACCCAAGTGTATGGGAAAATGAAAGCAACTTCCTTCAGCCTTTATTTTCTTTTATGGGCAGGTGCTTTTAGGTGGACTGCAACCGAAAGGGCCTGCTGTAATTCATTAGCCCTTCATTACAGAGCATTCAGATAATCCATGGCTGGCAATGCAGTCAGGATTCCGCAGGTTTGTAGACATTCAGATGCTGCATGCCAGCTTTTGTGCTTCTTGGACAATGGAGAAAGGTGGCAGGAACTTAAGTGTGTTTACATGGACTTGCATGTAAAGAACTACATTTTAAATAGCTCGTTAGAGCCAGGGATTTGGGATCACTTGTGTAGTGACCTCTCTAAAGAGCATAGGATGTGCTCAGGACATTTCAGACCTGTGTTCTAAATGGGTGTGTATTTTTTGGGGTGTGTGTGTGCGCAATTTTGCACCTGCAACTAATAGCCAACAAAGATTAAAGGTTGTGGAGGAAGCAAGGGAGCTGGAGGTTGAATGAAATATTTCTATTTAACAGTTGCATCAGCACTGTCATGGATTCAGTATCAGCTCAGCTCTGTTACTGAGAATAGCAAAGGGGGATTCTGAGAACTGAAGCAAGGCAGAGTAGGGCTTCAAGCCTTCTCCATATGCCTTTGCCTGACCCATGTCCGAAATCCTTCACCATGGTCTAGTTCCTTTCGCGCCCCCCGACAGCACCTGGAATAGCAACACAACAATCTCCTTTCTTGAAGCGTAGAGAGAAGTGCAGCGTGAGAAGCGGGCCAGGTACTTGCCTACTGTGCCACTTCCTTTGTTCCTCTGTGCTGCTGGCATGGTAAGAGACCTGGGTGACGGACTCTCCCCTGCAGAAAGGCCATGGCTGGAGAGTGTGCAGTGCGCAGCTGGGAATGTTTTCCAGCACTCTCATTTCCCGGATGCGGTACATCCCCTGTGCCTTGATGAAAACTATTTCCCTAAGTGTGGCAGAACAGCAGTTCAGTAGGTCTGACCTTATCAGAGTCATCCTTCGAACAAGGCATTAGAGAGGTTCTAACACCCACATCTCACCGGTTAGAGCTCTAGGAACCAGGTCAGTACAAACGCTGCTGTGCTAACGCCTTCCCTGATTGCTAGCTGCCACTCAGAACAATGTGAATTGAGCTCATTCTATTGCTCCGAGGCATCTTCCCACGCAGGAGCACTCTAAACAATGACTATCTGTTCTTGATGCTAAGAGACCCTTCTAGGTGTTTAAAGGACAGAGGGATACAATTTTCAAAAGTGTCTAGGTGATTTAGGAGCCCAGGTCCCTTTGATTTTCAATGGGACTCGGGAGCTTTTGAAAATTTGACCCAGAGGCTCCATTCCTGGGCTCTTAAGGGTTAGGGCCAAAATTTCAGCTATCCAGTCACTGAAATCTATACTGATCACCACGCCTGCATATGCTGGGTCAGATGGCAGCTGGTGTAAATTGGCATTGCTCCACTGAAGTCATGATATCCCGTGGTTTTGAAGCCAATGGAGCAATGCACCAGCTGAGGATCTGGCCCAAGACTTAGGCGCTCAGATACCTTGGTGATGGGCATAAGAACCTGAATAGAATAGAATTAATCAGGAACCTGCGTGTGCAACTGGACAGCAAAATGCAGAGCTAGCTATTTTCCATGCAAATGTCTAATTTGCAGGAGGAATCACAGCCACTTCAGGGAGCAAATCTGGTGAGTGATTGTACCCATTGGGAAGGTCTGCAGGTCTGGAAGCTGGCTTTGCTGGGGCTGGGACAAGGGCTGTGTCCACAACGCCATTCGAGCGCTCTGGAGACCAGCAGCTTCAGGTGCCCTGGGGCTCAAGCTTCACTGGCTGCCCCAGCCAGAGAGGCCCAGATTGGCAGAGCCTGCCCTGATTGGCTCAGGTGCACTAGTTAAGGACATTGTCTGTATAAATAGGAGGATCCGGAGCTCACTGCTACAGACCCTGCTGAATTCCTGATACCTCACTCCTGGCTTCTTAGCCCCAGGTTCCAGATCCCCCTGCCCTGCTCCTGGCCCTTCATCCTGCTGCTGCTCTCCTACCCTGACCTTAGCTGGTCCTTTCGCCTTCTGACTGGGCACGGCTCATCCACCCCAACCCTGACCTTACCCTTCGGCATGACTCCAGTACAGATTGTGGCATCCAGAGTCGACCCACAGCCGGGATCCCGATGTCCGTACAGTTCTGGCCTTTCCTCCGTGACTTCCACTGTCCACTGCCAGCTTCACAGCCACATGCCAGCCAGCGTGGCAGATATCGAGCCTGGTCCGGGCAGGCCTCTGAGCGAAAGCACTGCCTCCAGTTTTGATGGAGACCTCGCTGGTGAACGTCAGGCCTTGGCACTAAAATTAACAAATGATGCGGTCAGATCTGGGGTCTGAGCTTGATGCGGAAACGAATATTACGGTGCTATCTCCACTAATAAAATCACTCATGCTGAGCCTCGGAACGATAACAGCACCCTGATCAGTGGCTTGATGTGTTTAGCCTGATGCATCAGTATCAGCACTTGTTAGCATGATGAAAGCTAAGCTACTGCAGTTGCTCAACATCTTTGAGAGCTTAGGGGGCTTTCAAGAGTCTTGGAACAAATGACTCCAATACTTCGAGAGCTATTCTGCTCAGCGTAGGAGTTTTGTGGAGAAATCTATCATAGTCGTTAACTGCACCACAGGGCATGATCTGTGGTACAACACAAGCAGCGGCAATGCAAACTCCGACCCACTGCCATACCCTAGCACTGACCTGGGGAGACTAGTGGAAGCTCCACTAGCAGGAATCAGTTCTGGGACCAATGAGATCCCATTATGCAGGCGCTGGCGACAATGGTTTGCAGAGTTATTGCAACTCAGCTAAGTGTCGCCTGACACTTTGTTTTACCTGATACCTTTTTGCTGAGCTGCTCCCTGCTGCTATGAGACATAGCAAGCCCTTTCCTTATCTTAGGAACCTATTATTGGGTTTGGGCTCAGCCCTGCCACCCTCCACCCATCCTTGGGGAACAGAATAAACCAAGGAAGGAAAATGTGCAACTAAGGAAACCAAAAAGCAACTTGCCTGGCAGATTATTTGCAGAGGATCTGCCTCTGCTTTCCAATTCCAGCTCACATTCACTCCTGGGAATTACTGCACTATGGAACTGCAGCAGCCACCTCATTCTCTAGTCTAGCAAAGCCGTGAGTCAGATTATCATTATCCGGTTTCACAGAAATAATTCTACTCTTGGAATGGGAAGTTGAGGCTGAGGGTTCTCTTTTGCTGAGGCTCAGGGAGATGCCATGCAGGAGTAGAACATCTGCAATAGGTTAGAAACTCCCTTGCATCCTGGCTCACGCGCCGTGTCGTGATGCTGCTGCACCAGACAAGGAGAAACCCCACTCCTAATTCCACCTGCTCCATTAGGTTTCATTAGGTAGTCTCCCCCCTGGGATGTGGTTTGAAGCAAGAGCTTTTGCTGCACCCAGATAAGTTGCCCCAGCTGACTGTCGTTACAAGCTATTGAGATTGCATATGGGCAGAAAATGGCATGCTAGGACTCACTGCAAGGGAAGGTTTTTTGTTTTTTAAAAGCTGCTGCTGCTTGTGGGCCCCATCTCCCTTCTCTTCTCCAAACACCGCTGTTTTCAAATGCCCAGGACCTTCCTTTCTATCTTATGTATCTGGCCGCATCACCACAGTATCTGAGCACTTCAAAATCTTCAGTGTACATACCCTCCCAACAACCATGGGGGATGTTATTAGATTATCCCCATTTTACAGAGGAGAACTGAGGCACATTGGGGCAGATTTTTAAAGGTATTGAAGCACTTAACTCCCGTTGATTTCAATGGCATCTATACACCTTTGAGGACCTAGGCCTAAAGTGATTTGCCCAAGCCCTGTGGTGGAGCAGGGAATTGCATCCAGGTCTCCCAAGACCAAGGGAGACATCCTGACCACTTGGCTGTCCTTCCGCCCTTTAAAATAGGGAACTCTCCTTTGATTGGCTGGTGAATTTTTCAGGCCTCGTTGCTGCACATCAAGGAAACTGTCTCAGGGCTTGTCTACACAAATGTTTAGTTCAGGGGTCGGCAACCTTTCAGAAGTGGTGTGCCGAGTCTTCATTTATTCACTCTCATTTAAGGTTTCACGTGCCAGTCATACATTTTAACGTTTTTAGAAGGTCTCTTTCTATAAGTCTATAATATATAACTAAACTAGTGTTGTATGTAAAGTAAATAAAGTTTTTAAAATGTTTAAGAAGCTTCATTTAAAATTAAATTAAAATGTAGAGACCCCGGACCGGTGGCCAGGACCGGGGCAGTGTGAGTGCCACTGAAAATCAGCTTGTGTGCCGCCTTCGGCATGCGTGCCATAGGTTGTCTACCCCTGGTTTAGTTCATGGCAAGCGGGGTGCGAACCTACCCCACCGTGCACAAACTGCCCATGTGGACCCTGCGGGACTAATCAAAGAACATGAATGAACTGTTAAGGTGCATCAGAAGGATCCACAGGGGCAGTGCGCCTGCAGCAGGCTAGTGCAGGGTAGATTCACACACTAGCTTGCCATGGATTGTTCATGTAGGCAAGCCCTTTGTTCCCAGATGGAAGGGAGAATTGAGCAGGGCTTTCTCCAGCTCGTGTTCCACATGGCCAGCTCTGGCTGTGGTCATGTGATATCGCACGCAGAATGTGAACTGGAATGGGCAACCTCACGTGTTCAAAAAATCACAAGTCAGGCACCCCACAATCATGAGATTACGCATAATTTTTAAGCCAAGGAAAAGATTTTGAGTGCTTTTTCCTTTAGCCTTCTGGATTCTGAGCCTTAAGGGTGCACTCGTTTCCTGTTTCCAAACTTTTCTCCCCTATCACAAGGGCTAGAAACTCTCTCTTCCCCCCCCCTCGCCCCCTTTAAATGAAAGCGGAGAGTCTCACAATCTCTTGATTCCAGCCTCTGGGAATTTCAGACAACTTGCCACATATTGTGAGTCTCAGCATAAAATCCTGAGAATTGGCAACGCTGGCTGAAATCTCACCCTAATCCGAAACCCGTGTCTAAATTTGGAGCTCAAAGCCCCTGCCT
Source organism: Terrapene triunguis (assembly GCF_002925995.2). NCBI lineage: Eukaryota > Metazoa > Chordata > Testudines > Emydidae > Terrapene > Terrapene triunguis. Next base: position 13,779,818 of record NW_020664725.1, read on the forward strand.
GTTAGAGACCTGGGCGGGTCCTTGAAGATTCTACTGGTGGCCAGTCGTATGGTCTGGCACTCGGGCTGTAACAGTTCCATGGATCAGAGAGTATACACGTGTGAACGTAACACCAACAAACCCCGGTCATCAGCAGGCGGGATCCAATCTGGGATCTCTGGAGCTTAGTGCATGAGCCTCTACCGCATGAGCTAAAAGCCACCTGGCCCTTAGCTAAGGCTGTAGAGCAGACTCATTAATTTCTAAGTGGTCTCAGTGCCACTAGAAGGGACAGAACACCACAGTCAGGAGGTGTGTGGGTTACACGTACGCATGGGGGCGTCGAGGTATTGCTATTATTAGCATTTGTTGTGTCTGGGCAGGGAGTGGTCTTCTGCCTTCCTGGCCTTGCCGCCTTGCATTTATATTCTCTCACCGGAAGGTCTGATGTTGGGAGAAAACCGCAGCCTCCCTGGGCATGCCTGCAGGAGCTTTCATTATCTGGACACATTCATTACTGTTAAGGGCCCTGTCTCAGAAGTAGGCTCTCTATAAATTAGGTGTTCATTTAAAATTATTATTACAAGATGTCGGGCTAATGAGTCTTTCTTCCCCTTTATTTATAAGGCATTTACTTTGCATTAGCTGTGGCTGCTGGGAAGGGATCCAGGCCCCAGTAACTCAGCTGGCTGTGGAACAGGGACCGAGTAACCCTTTTCGATTGCCTTCGATCGAGGAAGGCGTGAAAGCCCGTCTGGTGGCAGGATGTGTCCAGTACACAGGGACAGAAGCACCCTTGCACTCCTGCTTTATTGCTACGTGGACTGAAGAAGCCCGCTAGGCCATGAACAAGGCTTTGTTGTCACCAGCGTCTAGCCCTAAGGGCAGCAGAGGACTCTGGTGGCTCAGTGCACCTGCCTGCAGGAGACTGGCTCTGCTTTCAGACCTTGTGTTCCTGGAACCAAGTTTAAGGAGGCAGCGTTGCATTCGGAATTCCAAAGCCATAGATTGCAATGGGGACATCCTAGTGCCCCGGTCGCCTAGACTCAATGGCAAAGCTCCCTTGGACTTCAACAGCGGCAGGATTTCACCCCATGTATTTAAGGGGAGGTGAGCGGATGTGAAAGAACCAGGTGCACAGGCAAATGCAAAGAAGAACCGGTCTGCAGCAATGTGTTGCTACTGGCTGTTCCTGGCTTCCCGAGGGTAAGCGCTACAGCCACTGCTGGGATAAGACATGGGGACCCAGCCAGTTCTAATCCAATTATTGCACAACATGACCAAATGCCAAAGCGAATGAGGTGCTAGGCGGAGATTAGCCAGTGATAGGAAGAGTAGTGTTGCAGAGGAGACAGCAGCTACAAATATGGCCCTCCTGCCAGCTGGTACCCCACATACCAATATCTGCCACTCCATGCCAATGTCTAGCTGTGCTAATCCATGCCAACAGGAGGATGTTCTTGTGGTGAAGGCACTGGACTGGGAGTTAGGAGATCGGTGTTCGATTTCCAGCTCTGCCACAAGCTCCCTCTGTGACTCTGGGCACATGACAATCTCTCTGCACCTCAGTTTCCAATCTGCAAGATGGGGGGGGGAGGTGATAATACCTAGCTCTACATAGGCCTTTTCATCAGTAGCTCTCTAAGTGCTTTCCAAAGGGAGGTAAGCATCATTACCCCATTTTACAGATGGGGAAACTGAGGCACAGAGCATGGTGATGTCTGGCCCAAGGTCACCCAGGAGGCCAGTGTAAGAGCAAGGAATAGAACCTGAGTGTCAATCTGGTTCTCTAGCCACTAGGCAGCACTGCCTCTACACCAGCACTGCCCTGCTTCACAGGGGTATTGCAAGGATAAAGTTATTAATACAGACAAGGTGCTTCAGTACTGGAATGGTGCGGGCCCGGGTGTGTACAGAGGCTAATAGAACATCCGCCATCTCCCACGCTGGAAAGGTAACAGTGGTGTAAAAATGAGTCACTAATGCAGACCCAGATACTTATGTAGCTATCTACCTATCCGCACCAAGCAAATTACCGCCTGCTGTGTGAAGTGTCGGGACATTCATTCTTACAAACAAATCCTCTTCATACGGGATATTGCTGATAGATAGATACAGACACTTTCACAATACCATTAAGCGTGAGTTAAGCTCACTGAACCAAAATTAACAGCAACAACAAATTGAAATTTGAACTAGCACACAGCCAGCCTTGGGCAAGGTATGGGCTTTATATTTTTAATTTCAATCATTTCCAGGATCTGTTGTGACAAAAAAGCTCCTGACTCTCTCTGAAGTTCTTGGAACAGTAAATAAATTAACAGTGACACAACTGTGGATTCAGCTTCCCAGGCACCTACTGCTGCATTGCCTCTTTCCGTGACTAATGCTTAGCACAAGAGTTATGGATTCAGAGGAGAAGATAAGAGGTAGTGGATGGATAGCACCAGCCTGAGACGCTAGCACACAATGTCCGACATGCATCTTTGCTTTTTTGCAGTATGGTTGTTCCAGAGAAGAGTCTAGCAAGGAAGGGAGGGGATGTGTCGTTTCTTCTTTGCTTTCCTTTAACTGGATCCCTCAATTCTATCCCCTTCCCTCCGCCCCTTTGCTCTCTTTCATTTTGTGGGGATGGCATGACCCTTGAACTCCAGGAAAGCTTTTGTTACTCCATGGATGTTCTTTGTGCAACCACTGCCCTCCAGATGCAAGGTGGTGCGCTTTGTGGGAACCGCGAGTCACAGACAGGCAGGCGCCGGGGTGACTTTGTCATGGGAGAACCTGGTCTAGTATTTTAGCCACCTGGATGTTAGCCATTTCCCTGAGTCCCCTTTAGTGCTCCCATGCTAAACTCCCTGGACTCTGAGTGGACTACCAAGGGACTGCAGAGAGAGTTGTTCTCACGCCATGTTTGGAACCACCTGTCCCATAAGGCTTTGATCCTACCCCAACAGGACTGTGGAAAAGGACTTCCAGAAGGGGCTGTCAAGATGTTGCACTGAGCAAAAGGAGCACTGCCTCAAATTTCTCCCCCCCGTCATTGCTCCCTTCGCTTTGGAACACACTCGCTCACAGCCTGGCCAGGCAGCATGCAAAATACATTGGACACATTTGGTAGGTGTCAATGTTAGTAGCAACCTCAGCCCTGAGGATTGATGGGACAATACCCAAACATTCCTCACCCCATTCTGTCTCCCACTGATGTATCATCTGTCTCACTAGCAAGTCCTTCTGCTCTGGAACATGGCTCCATCTACACCTGTCAGGGCTGCCTTCTTATTGCTTCCTTGCTGCTTCTCCAGCAGGCTGACTTCCCCTGAACCGCAGAAACCTGTGAGAATTGGATCCATGGGAAGAACCTCCCCTCCCGCTTGCCTGTTTGAGAAAACACAGGTCAGCCTAGAGAGGCCCAGATCCTCAGCAAGAACTTGTATCCTTTTCTGATTACAGCTGCTCGAGTGACGAGCTACAGCAGTACAGCTATGCGGATTAACACCGGCTGAGGAACTGGCCCGTTGTATTAAAGAACTGCTGAGCCAGCAGCAGTCAGCATCATCACAGCTCACGAGATTCCCAGTTCTCACTCCTCCTCTTTATTATTAGTCTTACACTGATGCCCGAAGACCAACAACAGGTCTCCCATTGTGCTACTGAAGGGAGGCAGGCCCGAAAAAAGACTGCACAAGCCACCTATGTACAAGAAGCCCCTTCACCCACCCCCAGACCAAGCCTTTCCATCCTCACTACAAAGCTTCTGTGTTTTTCCCATCCAGGAAATAAATGAAATGCTTAGAAACAAGAACCTTGTAAGAACATAAGAATGGCCATACTAGCCCAGTATCCTGTCTTCTGACAGTGGCCCATGCCAGATGTTTCAAAGGAAATGAACATTGTCCAGTACAGATAGAAGTAAACAAAATCCTCTGAAAGAAAAGGTCAAGAAATTATCAATAGAAAGGCTGCAAGGTGGCGGCTTCCTTAGCTTTGATTTCTATGAATATGTCTTGTCCGATTAGCCTCACATTTCCCATCTATTACAGAAGTGTATTGTGTCAGAAACCATTCTCCACGCTGAGAAAACTCCTTATTAATTCTCAGGCCCTTTGTGAGCGCAAGGGAGTGGGAGTGTATTGTGTGAGGGATGAATCAGATCCCTATTCTGTGCCTGTTGCCAAAAAGAGATTGTTAAAAAAAAGTCAGTCGAGAAGTGTGTCCAGATCAGGGAACAATCTATTTTTCTTCCCGTCCAAGGGGTCCTTTGTACCTATTCTTTCCTTGTCCTTTTCCAGCATTAAAGATAGCTCTGAAGATAACATGTTCATTTGTCATCTTCTTTTTGAAATGTATATATGAATTCTTGGTCAATGTTCCTAGCCAGTGTAGCTTGCACCTGAACTCAACTGGACACATGAATAGAGTCAGGGAGGCAGACTGAAGGATCACTGAGCAGAAAGAGGAGTTAGAAAGCAGATCAGATTCCCAGAGGACTTAAAGTTTCAGCCATTCCATCCCTTTGTTGGGAGTACGAGCAAGACATTTTGAGTAGGTGCAAAAGCTTGTGCTGCAGTTGATTTGGAGCACTGCAGTAAGACAGGGACAGAGACTGTATTATCCATATAGGCAGATGCTTCAGATGTTTTTCAACTCTGTATTTTACCAACTTCTTTCACCTTCCCTTGTTTCTGTTTGGTGTTAAATGACATCTGAAGCATTTTCAGTTCACATTTGTGGGTGGTAAATATTAGTTTGGTTAATATGCCCTGTACCAGTGGCTCTCAACCCTTCCAGACTACTGTATCCCTTTCAGGAGACTGATTTCTTTTGCATACCCCCAAGTTATAACTCACTTAAAAACTACTTGCTTACAAAATCAGACATAGAAATAGAAAAGTGTTCCAGCACACTATTACTGACAAATTGCTTGTGTTCTCATTTTTACCATATAACTATAAAATAAAACAATTGAAATATATATCTTGTACTTACAGTTCAGTGTATAGTATATAGAGCAGTATAAACAAGTCATTGTATGAAATTTTAGTTTGTATTGACTTCACTAGTGCTTTTTCTGTAACTTGTGTAAAACAAGGCAAATAGCTAGAGGAGTTGCTGTACCCCATGGAAGACCTGTGTACCCCCAGGGGTTCATGCGCTCCTGGCTGAGAACCACTGCCCTCTACTGTCTCTTTTCACTTCACACCTACAGTCAAGAAGCTCTTGGAAAGATGGGCAGGTCATGAAGCAGAGATTCAAAACAAATTAAACCAATTATTTGCACAGGTTTGGATGGATCACATTCCTATCTATATACTGTGATTCCAGGCACAGCAAGATCATTGGACTCGTTCATCCCAGACCTCCCTCCCACATGTTTCTCATGGTCACAAACTGGCTAGAACCTCTGCAGCTAAGTACTAATAAACCCACATTCCTGGTTACCTGGCTGTTGGAATATCAGCACTCTCTATTACAGCCACTCATCTCTCTTGAGTTGCCCCAACATGGTCAAACCTCACACCCGTTGAAGTCCGTGAAAATATTCCCATTAACTTTAAAGGCAGTTGGATTAGGCCCCCAGCTCTTTGCCAAGTAACCCATAATCTCATTGACTTCAGAACTCATTACAGGGATATTGAAGGCAGGGGTAACATTTTCAAAAACACCTAAGTGGCTGAGGGCAGGTCCACCCTACAAGCTTTTGCCATGATAAGAATGTCAGTTAGGAGTATTATATTTTGCAAGATTTCTAACACCAACAAAAGCCCCAGTTTATGCTGGCATAAAAATTCTTTCCCCGTTATAGCTTTTCTCAGGAACTGGTATAAGCAAAAGCAATTTTTGGCTGGTTGTAAGCTGTGTCTACATTAGGAGCTATAGCAGTAAACCCTTTTCTAGTGCAGAACGTGACTTAGAAGCCAAATCCCATTGACTTTCACTTTTGAAAATAGGACTTAGGTTCCTCAGTCATTTAGACACTTGAAAATTTTGCCCAGGGCCTTTTCTTCTTATGGACTAGTCCTGTAGAACTGCCTAGAAAATTATCTATGTACAGAATTTTGGAACCAACATATCAAATTTTATAGCCAGGATCTCATTCTCTATTGAATTCGTTGGGGTTTTTAAGAGTAATTTTTATAGACTCCTATTTAATTTTGAAAGAAACCTACCAGTTTATTCCCTCTTGAGAACTTCTTAAAGTTAAAGTGGAGGAAGACTGATAACTAGAGTTTGTCATAAGATTAAACGTTCTTGTTAATATTGTTTTAGCACCTGCAGTTCTCAGTCAGATTGGGGTTCCATTGTGATAGGCAAGATACAAACATACAGGAAATGACAGTCGTGCCCCCAAGACCGAATTGTTCTATTTACCTCTGTGGATACTTCCGGGATCTTGCTCCCCATCACTGTCCTAGCTGAGGCCCAGATATTAAGGATGTGGGCATGAACACCTCACAATCCCAGTGAGATAGGGAAGTATTGTTTGAGGAAATTTATGCCAGAGCCAGGAATCAAACTTAGGGTGGTGAAGCACTGGAATGGGTTACGTAGGGAGGTGGTGGAATCTCCTTCCTTAGAGGTTTTTAAGGTCAGGCTTGACAAAGCCCTGGCTGGGATGATTTAGTTGGGAATTGGTCCTGCTTTGAGCAGGGGGTTGGACTAAATGACCTCCTGAGGTCCCTTCCAAACCTGATATTCTATGATTCTCCCCAGTTGCTTCCTCACAAGACCTTCCTTCCTCCCCAGACAGACCAGCCTGGAGCTGATACTGTAAACCAGGGGTTCTCAAATGTCATTGCACCGTGACCGCCTTCTGACAACACAAATGACTACACGACCCCATGAGGGGGGACTGAAGCCTGAGCCCCACTGCCCTGGGCTGGAGGGCCAAAGCTGAAGCCCAGGGGCTTCAGCTCCAGGCAGGGGGCCTTTAACTTGAGCCTCGCCACCAGGGCTGAAGCCATCAGGCTTGGACTTCAGCCCCAGGTGGTAGGGCTCAGACTTCAGCTTCAGCACTAGGCCCCAGCAAGTCTAACGCCAGCCCTGTCAACCCCATTAAAACAGGGTTGTGATCCACTTTGAGGTCCAGACCCACAGTTTGAGAACCGCTGTTGTAAATATTTCCATCCAAACGTTTCCCCCCAGAAAACTGGGGTTTCGACAAAACAGAACTCTCCATGGAGAGTCGTCTGCTTTCCTTGAAAATTTTCCATTTTGTTGTCAGAAATGTTTCCGGTTTTCAGTAGCTTCTGGCCAATTTTTCTCCCCAGATTTCAGTTGTTTTCAGCTGAACATTTTTCAGGCTTTGGTTACCAAAAACCAAACTTGTTTTGGTTTTCAGTTTATTTATTTATTTTTTTAAACACAAAGGGCTCTTCAAACTAGCAGAGAAAGACAGAACATAATCCAATAGCTGGATCTTGAAGGCAGACCATTCAGCCTGGAAATAAGGCGTACATTTTTAACAATGAGAGTCATTAACCATTGGAACAGTTTACCAAGAGTCATGGTGGATTCTCCATCACTGACAATTTTTGAATCAAGAATGGACGTTTTTCTGAAAGCTCTGCTCTAGGAATTAGTTTGGGGCAGGTCTCTGGTCTGTGTTATACAGGAGGTCAGACTAGATGATCACAGTGGTCCTTTTGGCCTTGAAATCTCTGAATCTACAAAAAATGTCGATGGGAAAAGACTCCTATTTTCTGACCTGTTCTACATCAACCCCTCAGGGAATCAAACTCCATCTCTGCCTGAGCTACAAGGGACACTTTCGCAGAGGTAGTTGTTATTCTTGTAGTTAATTTGTATTATAGGTAGTTATTAATAATTATTATTTCAGTTAATTTGTATTATAGCAGCATCTGCAGGCTCCATCCATGCTCAGGACCACACATTAGTAAGTACTGCATTAATACATCACAACTGACACTCTTTGCCCCAAGGAACTTGTAATGAAAATAGACATGACAGACAAAGAAGGCGACACCTCCCCCATTTTACAGATGGGGAACTGAGGCACGTGGATGACATGACTTGGTTAAGGTCCCATGGGAAGTCTGTGACAAAGCTGAGACTTGAACTCAGCTCTCCTAAGGGCATTAACCACAAGACCATCCATTTTCTCTAAAACATGGGCAGCTAGATGGCTCTGAGCTAAGACTTTTTGCTCCCAATGACACACAGAACTATAACTATAACCTAACAGCAGATAAGCTTCTGCATTGTACCGGAGTTCTGAGTGTGACATTTTAGCAATGCCAACAAAGACAGTGTGTGCACACGTCTGTAATAAACTGTGACTGGCACATTAATCAGATGCAAATGATGTCTAAGTATTTAAAATAAAACAAAACTGAGCCCCCCCTTCCCCCGCAATTCAGAGCTCCCGGCCCTAACCGTGCCATAGCAAACACTGTTTTAAAGGGAGAAAACATTACTTTCAACATGACCTTTAAAGATTAAAAACATTTGTTCAGCACATTATTCGGATTTACAAAGCAGTTTTGACAGCTCCATTATTGAATTTTACAAACCGTTGCTCAATATTGAAATCCCATCATCATTTTTTTTTTTTGGCTGTTGTCATTTGGGTGGTGGGTGGAAGTAAGAAAGAAGGAATCAAAGAGGGAAGCTGTTGAATGAACTTGACAGGCCTATGTTTGTCTGCCCTGTTTGTGTGCATGTTCAGGAGAGATATGCTAACTACACATACTAGTCAGATCACAGGCTCAGACGTGTGTCGATAACTCGCTTCCTTCAAGCCAGGGTTTTACATTATCCCCAGGGAAGGGACGTTGCTCTTTCCAAAAAAAAATATATATATATAAAAAGAAAAAAAAATGTTTAAATAAAAAGTTAACAAACACAAAGTTATAATAAAATGTTGTTCTCTGACATTTCTACATTTAAATAAATAAAGAGGTGGTGCAGAATAGGTCATTTCCTGCTTTGTGTTTGGCAGGAGTTTTTCAATCAACACGGCCCTCTCTGAAAGACTACAAGTGAAGGAAGCTTATTTGCTGGAGGTGAGTTTGGCCCAGACGTCGATTTGATTTTGAGGAACTCTTTAATTCCCCCACACACACTCTTGGCACCTGAGCTTTTGGGCAGTTGTAATGGGCTAGGTGCTTTGCCTTGCTACAGCTTTCTCTGTATTTAGCTAGCTGCTGTTGTATTGTCTTGTGATTTGAGAAACACAGTGCTTACAATCCCCATCCCAGACTGGGAACCCCTTGTGTTAGGTGCTGGACTTGTAGGAAGAAACGGTCCCTGCCCTGAAGCCCTTGCAAACGAATAGACAGAGAAGTGGTGGGGAAAGGAAGTCTCATCTCCATTTTACAGAAGAGAAACTAAGCCACAGAGATTAACTAGTCCAGGGGATGGTGACAGAGACAGATACTGACCCCACATCTCCCGAGTTCCAGCCTAGTGCTTTAACCACAAGATCATCTTTCCTTTTGAGGCCTCACGTCTTCTGTTATCAGGTTAAGCTTATCCAAGTTTAACTGCACAGCTCCTAACATTCCTCTGCTAGCACCGATAAGTGGGAAACTCTTCAATTCTCTTTCTTTTGCAGGGTTACTTCTCCAGGCCAGAAGCTCCGATTGCTGAACAAAGCCCAAGGTGCCAGATCTCCCCGGTGCTGTGCTACCATTATCTCATAACTCAGAGATTGAATTGTTCCAGCTGTAAATTAATCTCCTTTCCTCATGATTGTCTCCTCTTAGCATCTTTTAAATTAGATCCACCTATTAGGAACATTCCCTAATCTCCTCTGCGACTCATCAGAGTTTGCAGCCTGGCACATCCAATTTAGATCTAAACTATGTTGACTGGGTTTAAAATGCTGCTTCTAACATACTCCCTCACCAATTGATGCATTAGCTGGCAACATTAAAGGGGAGGGGGAAGAGACTGAATTTGCACAACTTGTGTTAACCTTTGGCACAAAATGAAGGCTTCCCTCAGGCAAAGTCTGTAGAATTAAAAGTGCCCATAGTTCAGAGGCAATGGACGGAATTCTAGCAACTCAACATCAGTCCTGGGCAGCCATTAAGGAGCACATTTCCTGTGATCCTACCAGGGCCCCCCGGGGGGGGGCAAGTGGGGCAATTTGCCCCAGGCCCCGGGCGCCGCAGGGGCCCCGTGAGCCCTGGTCTGGCGGCAGTCCAGGTCTTCGGCGGCATTTCGGCAGCGGGGGGCCCTTCAGTGCTGCCGAAGACCCGGACCGCCGCTGGGTGAGTACAAGCGCCGCAGCTCCCTCGCTTTGCCCCAGGCCCCTTGAATCCTCTGGGCGGCCCTGGATCCTACATGCAAAACCCCACCAGCTCTTTCCTTCTCTCTCTAGGGAGCCCTATCCTCCAAGGGATTCTGGTGCCTGCTTGCATTTTAAATGGATGCAACCTAGCCTCTGTTTGCCAGAAGCTGGGAATGGGCAACAAGGGATGGATCACTTGGTGATGACCTGTTCTGTTCATTCCCTCTGGGGCACCTGGCACTGGCCACTGTCAGAAGACAGGATACTGGGCTAGATGGACCTTTGGTCTGACCCAGTACAGCCGCTCTTATGTTCTTATATTCTTATGATTAAGCAGCAGGAGTTTCTGATAAAGCTGACAGGCCTAATTGCTAACAGCTTGGAGGCTTCTGGCCACCTGAGAGAGTTTTAAATCCTGATTTGCTAAGCCCAGTGTCCAGCTCCTGACACAGCAAATCTCAGAGGTAAAAGGTTTAATTTTGCCCTCCATTTCTATGCCTATGGTTTTACACACATGGTGTCAGTGCCGTGTATACACTTCATACTCCGCTCAAAACGATTCTAGCCCTTTTTCCTCACACCCTTTTAGCGCCTGAAGATGCTTTCATTTATTTATTTTTAATGCAGCAACATCTGGAGGCCCACAGTGCTAGGGGTGGTACGAACACACACTAAGCATTCTTACAATCCTAATAGATGAGGCAGAGAAAGGAAACATCTTCACTAGCCCCATTTCAACAGGCAAAAAATCACAAAGACATTGAATAATCAACTCACAGTCACGCAGGAAGTCTGCAGCAACGTTTGGAATTGAACCTGGCCTGTCCAGGTCTCAGGCCAGTTCCTTAATTATCCTTTTATGGTTCTTGTCTGCCCCCCTTCCCCCGCCTTAGTGTAGCATCTGAGCACCTCACCATTTTTAACGTATTTATCCTCACCCCCCTATAAGGCAGGCAAGGGCTATCTTCCCCCTGTTACAGACGAAGAACTGAGGGAAAGAGACTTAGGGCTTGTCTTCAGTGCAGTGTTGCTCCAGGTATAATTTGCCCCTCACCTGACTCCCGTCTGTACACAAAAGTCTCTCGCTTCGGTGAAGCGCTGCTTTAAACCCTGCGTGAGCTGGCCCTGCGGGGTAGGGGCTGAAGCTTGAGTGCTGCTGCTGCTCCTGCTGGTAATGCAGTGGGGACTCAGCTACTCTGGGCTGCTAATACAATCACTCGGTGCGGCTGGCGTGTTGTTTTGCAGCCTGATCACTCTCACTTGCGTGAGGCTAACTCAAGAAATGTTAATTCCAGCTAACACGGCAGTGAAGACAAGCCCTATATGACTTGCCCAGGGTCATACAAGGAGTCTGTGGCAGGGCAGGCCATCTATCCCAGGTCTCCATCCTTCCTCTCACCTCATCTTTCTCAAGCATAACAAAGGACACTGCCACAGTTACTCACTGTCAAGGTCCAGGGCAACTGCACCTGTGTCCCCTCCTCGTGGCCCAACAAGGGTATCCAACTCTAGGCTCCCATCTCCTCAGCCATTGCCTCTCTTGGGTAGACCCATGTCTCTCTCCCTCCTGACCGGGGTTTTTCCAGGCTGCACAGTTCCTTTCCTGCACTGTGATAGCCCCAGGAAGCCAGACTGCCTAAGCAGGTGAGGGTCTACACTTTGCTTTCTTTCCAGAGGTTATGAACAGCTGTAATTACCCGCAGTTGCAAGTCCCCACACAACTTTTTCTTCCCAAGCACATTTATTTTTAAGGTGAAAGTGTTAGAGAGAAAACACATTATAAACAATAAAAGACCTGCATGCATACTAAAAAGCTTACCAGAGGTCACCCCAACTCCAACCTTGGGCTCTGGTAGGGGTCAGTCTTTCAAACTCCACAAATCAGTTTTCCCCATGGCTACACATTTGCAACTAGCTCAGATTCAGAACCAGAACACTCCGCAATGCAGTACATCCATTGCTTTACACAGTTTTGGCCTTTGATGTCTAGCCTCTGGGAACAGGTCATCAGCAGACAAAGACTATCTCCTCAGGGCATAGCTTCAGAAGGCTGGGTTGTTGCATAGCCAGAAGTGGGGAATTCACCTTCCCCTAGGTATTTCCCAGGAAATCCACGTCAGATGTATTTACCCAAAAGTCCATTCTTGTCTGGCACATTGTTCAATATAGTCCTTTGATTGTCCAGTCCTCACATCCCATCTCCCACCTAGAGAGGTTTCATGAAATCCCAGCCCACAACAATACAGAACATTGGAGTCCATTGTACTAAATGCAAAAGATACTTAAACATAATTCCATAAGGTTTTTCAAGAATAATGAAGGAAATTGCCATATCTGTCACCCCCAGACAGGCAAAATTCTCATTTCTGTCACCCTGCTAGATCAGTTTCTGCAGATGATTTTCCTATCTGAAGTTACTTTCTGATTTGAACACAATAAGAGTCAAAATATTTCATCTCCTTTCCCTTATTTTAGAAAGGGAGGGGAGGACAGCTTTGATTAATGAACGAGGAAGACAGCGACGTGAAATTTTCCTGTAGAGCAAGAATGGTTGATGCAACGTACCTCACCTACACAGAGATGAAGCAACAGCAGCTTTCATTTATTCAGCAGGATGACTCAAATTTAATTGAATTTTGAACTCCAGTTACTGTGCAGACTGTATCAATTTATCTGCAATTAACGCAGGACTCTCATAGAGCGAATGGTTTTTCTTTTAAAAAGCCAAACCAAAAACAAACAAAAACCCATCCCTCCACCCCCAGAAAATAACCACAGGTCATGGAATCCTGGTAATTTCAAATCCCAGCCAGCTCTGGTTAGTTTTCCCAGTATCTGGACAGAGTGGAAGATATTTTTTTTCTCTGTTGCTTGGGTACTTTTTGTTGCTTGTGTTTTTATTAACAATGCATTTAGATAAAATGATACATAACTAGAGAGAATAACTAAGGGTGTGTATGTTTAACTAATAGAGTTCTATTAGGACGGGAGCACCTCACTGTCTTTTGTCCTTTTGAAAATTTTCCAGTTAGGTCCTGATCCTGCAATGACCTCTCACCCAAGAGGAGGCCGGTACTTGCCTGGAGCCCTAGCAAAGCCACAAGGATCCACCCACACATGCTCATTGCAGGATCAGAGGCTAATTTTTGTCCCTCTACAAAAATCAGTTTCCAGTCAAGGTCACGCCACTGCACACAATTCATGCAGATGGAAATAAGATGTGCTAATAAACTGGGTCACTGAGTTTTAATTAATTGCCCCGTATAAGGACGAAGAAAAGAGAGCAAATCCCACCCCAGCCAAGTTTGCAGATTCTAGAAATAGCCAGAGCTACACAATGCAGCCTATTCTCCTGTCTGCACAGGCTCCTGCTCACCATCCACAGCTTTGGTGGTAATATTATTTGTGCGTGTTGTGGTACCACCAGGATTAAGGCCCTGTTGTATTAGGAGCAATGTGGCTCAGCACTCAACATGCACAGATCTTTTGAAAAACTGGCCCCAGTTAGAGCTGCCGACCCCTCCTGATAATTCCATGCTCAATGTTTCAAGCTTCCCTTTCCTTCCAAACTGCTCCCTCTGTGGTTCAGCATTGTGACATGCAATTCGCAACTTCTCCCTATACATGGCTGCTCTGCAACAGCCGCTGATGGCAAAGCCCCCAGAAAGCACGCCTTTGGGGCAGCAGCAGGATCCTATGAGAAAAGTGCTGCTCATGCTACGGCTCTGTGGTTAAAGTGCCCCCCGACATGAAAAGAATCCCCCACATTATGTGCTGTCACAATGCAGAGCGGTGGCTGCCGTTCTGGAATTGCCACGCAGCAGAATTTTACTTTGTGTGTGATGTGGGATCCACAGGACCCAGTGTGTCTGGTAATGACTGAGGAAGAATGGATTGGAATTACCATCTGCTGTATTTCTTCTTCTTTGTGGTCCAGTAGCACACCTAGATTGGGGTCCTATTGTTCCAAGAACTGTACAAACATAGAGAGAGACAATCCCCGACCTGGGAAGTTTATAATCTAAATAGGCAGAAGCAGCATTATTACCCTCATTTTACAAATGGGGCACAGAGAGATTAAGTAGCTTGACCAAGGTCGCACAGGAAATAGATGGAAGAGACAGAAACTGAACCCAGCTCTCTTAAGTCACAGTCCAATGCCCTACCCATGACACCATCCTTCTCTACCCTCCCTCCCCTTCTTTCTACTAAGATTCTTGCCTCAGGATGAGATAAAGAGCTGATATGGCAGATTTGGGATGGTTGAATCAGGCCACCTTTAACGTTATTTATCTTTTAAATAGGGTTTTGTATTTAATTTTCCTGTGTTGAGTCAAAAAGCTGGAGGCCATTTTATCAGGATGTGCAGATCTTGTTATGTGCGCCTCCTCTAATCCCTTAAGCCTTAATTATATTTAAAACTATAATTAACGTTTAACTCCATCATGATCTTTCTGTTGCTTCTTCTTCTGGCTGAGACATAATGGAGATTCACCACCAAGCTCTGATGCTCACGGGCAAAGTCAATCATCTTCTGCTGTGACCTTGACAAACTAACCCCCTGTGTTCTCCCTCTCGTGGGGAGAAAGTGGAGGGAAACTTAGTTATAGGAATTTGTGTTGAAAAGAGCCACTCCCAAGTGAGGTCAGCTAAATCCAGGTCTTGCCAGACTTCTCTGACAGACAGGGCTGAAGCAGACACCAGTGGTGTCAGCATGAGCTTTGGCTGGGGAGCTGTGCAAGACACATGTACACTGTCGGGTCTGGTTCCTGGAAGGGCATGCTCTGCTGGTTGGTTAGTCCCCCCCCCGCCCCCGTATGGGCTCTATCAGCTGAGAGCGATAGCAATGGTCTTACCAATGGTCTGCTTGGAATCAAATGAGCAGGAAGCCAAGGAACCCTCCAGGCTAAATAGAGCACCAAAACCACACTGCAGCAGGCAGCTGCCTCGAAGGACTCTCTCTCTCAGTGCTAGAAGGGGTGGATACACTGGCATATTTGAGTGCTGGTTATTTGAATGGGCCTGCTGGCCTCTCCACCCTGCCTTCCAACAATGAACCATCCTTTCTCTGGGTGTGGCGGAAAGCCTGGAGTGCCACCATGCCAGCAGCACCACACCAGTGGCTTTTTGTATGGTTCTCTTCAGAAGCGGCTGCATCCTAGAAACAGAGTTGCCGTGACCTTTCTCAGAGTCAGACACAAATTGATTCTTGCAAAGGGTCTGTTATCCTAAAATCAGCCCCGCTCTTCAGACAGCAAATGAGGGCAGTGCCCCTCTTAGCTCCACATTTCCCAGAACAATTTAGTTCCATCCTGCCTTGGTTTTAGCCAATTGCCATTACTTATGCCTTTGGAATGAGTTGTCCATCAAGATAATCTTCAGAGCTGAATGTCATGCTCCTCAATGACTATTATTTGGTGGGAAATTGCTAAAAACCAGCAATTTCTCCTTCAGGTTGCAGAGCAGATGCTGGGAGTAAGATCACAACCTAGGAAATAACCCCCCCCTCCAAATAACCCCCAGGGGTTAAATAAATAATATGCTAGGATGAGAAAGTGCTGCTCACCAAGACAGCTCTCTACAAAATTAACCTCCCATGCTCACACTCTTGTGAATATCTTTTTGCCTTCACTTCCTCCCTCCCAATGCTGTGCTTCCACCAGAGCTGTGCACGCACTATACACCAGTGCTATCACACCATCCCACATGAGCTAGCAGGCCCAAGTGTGTGTGTTTGTGTGTGTGTTTCTGTGCCAGTGTAACAACCCAATGTCCTCCAAAATCGAGTCTTTGGTAAAGTCTGCGTGCAGGACCTTCAGCTCTCAAAGCATGAGTCTCTACAACTCTAGGCCATTAGTTGGTAGCTACAGTAGGTTCTTATCCTCTTATGTGGACCAGCCACTAAATAGCAGGACAAAGACCCATCTGCTCCTAGTATGGGCTGCACATACATGCTAAAATTACTCCATTTAGGGCCCAATCCTGCCAGGTGACTTCAGCGAAGTCCTCTGTGCCCTCAACTTCTTTTGATCTCACTGGCTCTAAAAGCAGGTGAAGGCCATTTTCTTGAGTCAGAACATTATTCCATCAAAGTGTGAAGGAGACGGGTATCCTTCCGGTTCATGCAACATGAGGAACCAGTCAACCTTTCCCATAAGACTTGCTTTGAAAAGCCGATGAATGGCATCTATTCTTTGGGACGCAGTAGCATTTCCCAAGAATTCCACCCCACTGAGCAGCTTCAGGTCTTGCCGTTCTGACAATTTGGCAGAGTCATCCCAGCCTGGGATAAATCTAGACTTTGGAGGCATGAGAATTTATCTGCATGGCCCCTTGGCCATTTGGCTTGTGCTGGTAGGTGCCCTTCTCGGAATGGAAAAGCTCTTCTGCCCTTCCACCACTGGGCTCGGATTTTCCAAAGAGCTCATCATGTTGTTCTGGAAAACCTGGCTGTAAGTGTCCCAAGGGGGCTTCTGGGTGCTGAGCCCTGCAGAAAACACGCCTCATGCTCCTTTTTATACCAGCACAAAAGCCGACGGTGAAAAGGGGAGAAGGAGAGAGAGAGAGAGAGAGAAGTGTGCCAGCGAAGACACTTACTACAGTGATGGGAGGAGTTCTCCACTTCCCTGAGAGGCCGTAGCTAGATTGATGGAAGAATTCTTTCTTCCACCAGGCACTCTCTACCTCGGGGGTTAGGTTGGCTTAACTCTGTCTCACGGCGGTGTGGGTTTTTCATATCCCTGACAACATAGGTACTGGAACTAGGGGTGCTGGAGGGGCTACCGCACTCCCTGGCTTGAAGTGGTTTCCATCATATGCAGGATTTGCAGTTTGGCTTAATGGCTCCCAGCACCCCCGCTATACAAGTTGTTCCAGCCCCCCTGCCTGAGAGATGTAGTTAGTCCGAAGACAGAGTGCGGAGTGGAGTCCCATTTATTTCTCTTGGGCTGGTAATTCTCCCTGTAGTGAATGTCATAGAACCAGATATTTTTTCAGCACTAATGGAAGTGACTCAACCCCAAATATAATAATAATAATAATGAACAGGAAGCTTTTACCACTTGGCTTTAACACTGCAGATCTCCCCGCGACTGTAGCCTTGACAAATCCTCAGGAAAGTCTTTGATGCTTCACTCGCCTCTCTATCTCCATCCAGCATCTCTGCATTTCATCCATTCTGAGGCTACGTCTACACTATGACTTACGATGCCCCTGCTCCTGTCCACACACTCATGCCAGCTCTGATCAAGCTAGCATGAGCGTAAAGAGCAGTGTAGCTGCGGCAACACAGGTAGCAGCAGCAAAGGCACGGCTTAGCATGTACCCACCGGTGTCAGGCAGCTTTGTATTCAGCACAGCCGAATCGTGCCTCTGCTGCTGCGTGAGACTGCAGTGACACTGCTATTTATACGGGCACCAACTTGATGAGAGCTAGCACACGCGTGTGTGTACACGGGGAATCGTAGTGTACGTAGCCTAAAATGGAGGTGTCACCATTACCATGGGATTGGCCTCATCTAGACTAGAAACATGACTGAGGCTAGGTCATGTTAGCTAAGCCCCACCTAAAGTTGACCTCTTCCCTAGTCTAGGCAAAGCCTGAGAGACGCTGACCTCTGGGGTGACCATGTGAGCCAGGTGGGGTAAAATCATCATAGTTAGATGAATAATAAACAGGTGACCTGACTGTGACACTTTGCCTTTCATCAAAGGCTCCCCAATTATTTTGCTGATATCAGCTACTTTCGCCTCATGTCACCTCTAAGAGGTAGGTAAGGACGGAAGCAGCTTTCCAGATGGGTAAAATGAGGCCCAGAGAAATTAAATCTTTCTCAAGGCCACAACATGAGTTAGTGGCAGAGCCAGGAGCAGGGCAAAAAAACTTCTGTCTACTGTTCTTCCCCTTCTTTTACCATTAGGTCACAGTCCCTTTTCTAGCTGAGAGGAGCCCTCGCTGCCAGTCCAGCGCTGTAACCGCTAGGACACATTGCCTCCCACTCATGTCACCAAGTAAACGACACTTTAGCCAATGCAGAGAGACTTCCAAAACCCTTTACAGAATGAGGCCAAATCTATTTCAGGCCACGTCGTTCTCTTGCGTGGGAATATTTTGTTCACGTTGCTATCTCACTCTGCCTTGCTGCCAGCCACCTCCACTAACCAACCATCTGGAATTCCTTCCTACCGACAACCTCCCTGTTATCTGTATTCCACCACAGTGCAAGAGCCACTTTGTAAGCAAACAGATATCAACTTGAAAGCAGATGAGGTTCTTTTCGGTCCGATTACCATCTGCTTTGCTCCCCTCACTCCTCTCTGTGCTACGCTCCATCCCTGTGAACTGCAGAGAGACAGCTTTGATCAATATTTTATAAGCACTAAATGTGAAGGCAAAAAAAAAATAAAACCATGCGATTTACAAACGACAGGATTCAGAAGAGCAAAGGCAAATGAGATTCAGCACTACAAAAATTACTTTGGTTTTGCCACTCTCATATCTTGTGAAATCTATGGAGGAGATTTTATATATGCAGACAGAGAGAGAGCATCTTCAGTGAAAGGTTCTGGCTGGCTTTGACGGAGAGTGAGAATGGTGGTCTGCTATTGACATGGACTTTAATGTATATCGGTTAAGCCAGCTGTAGTCCATGGGCGTACTCTGAAATATCTGACAATTAGTATGGGCTATGTATGATGCTACCATACGGGTTGGACCACGAGCTGCTGTGTTTACCATAAAACGTAGCTTTTCAACAGTATTATTTATGCAATTAAACAGATGAGATACCAGACAGAGGCTACGTCCCCGGCAAAGTGATTGCTGCCTCAGCCAACATGTTTGGAAATGTCAAATTTGATCAGGACACTTAATTCTGATTGGCCAACCGCCACGGTTGGATCTGTCTGTCGCTCCATAGGATGCATTAGGGAGCTCTCTGCAGCTATTAAATAGACAGCTCTTTAACCAACATGCATTTGCCCTCCTGGATTAAAACATTTTGTCCTTTACAGAACAATCAGCGCAGTGCTGTCCTTGGGGTCTAGTGGCTGCAGAATAAAAGGATTGCTAGGGATGGAAGGGGCCAAGGAGAGAGGTAGCTAGTCTAGCCTGCTGTTTCATCTGGAACTCACTTCTGTCCTGGATTCTCTGCTCAAAGAGCATGGGGAGAAGACAGAGTTGCAAGGAAAGTGGTTGTGGCTTGCTAAACCCCAGGCTGGCTCTATGCAGGACTTGGCAAAGATTAGAGCAGTTTGGGGGCTGCTCTAATCCATGACAGCTAGTAACTGGTGCCCAAGGGGATATTCACCAGCTGAGGCTAGCTGGAGCACTCCAACTATTCTCTTCCCCCACATGACATGCCACCAACATTGGGGCCACAGGGGCAGTGCAGGACCTGGATAAATCCCCCAGTGCCAGGGGGATTCTTAGCTGACTGGCTGAGCCAATTTCTGTCTGCTATCATAGTGGCTACATGGGGAAATTGACTGAAATAGCTATTCTGGAATGAAAGTCACTTTATTCTGGAATAATCAGTGCACTTCCAAAACAGAATAATTATTCCAGAACAAAATCACTTTTGTTCCAGAACTGAGTGCCCATACAGGGTGTTATTCTGTAATAGCTATTCCAGTCAACTGGGCCATATAGACAAGTCTTTAGGGCCTGATTTTCAAGGGCTCTGAGCAGCTTTGCTCCCCACTGAAGTCAATGGGAGCTGCTGTGCTGAGACCTGAAGAGCATTCAAAACCTTTAACACATTTGCCACATTCTTATTTACACACGAAGTGACAAAATCCAGACAGTACATTAAAAGGAGTGATCCTCCTATGCTGTAATAACGAGCATTAGGTAATTAGGGTGTAAATAAGGGGCCTTGTGCTGATGGTCACTGATCTTACTTAAAATACCATTTGTTTTGCATGCAAAAGCTGTTAACGATGCAGGGAGGAGGCGTTGCTACTGTATCCAAATGTGCTTTAATTGTGGATCACATCACAGTGGCTTAAAGTCAAAGAATTCCATTTGAATATTACAGGTTACAATGGCTTTGCAGACAGCCTAATGGCAAATTATAAACAAAATGCAAATGTAACCAAGAAAGAAATGCTCTGTACAGGTGGTGTCTGCCATGCTGTCTTCAAAGAAAAGGTAAAATTGAAACATAGCTGGTGTGTTTGAAACACAGTCTCTCTGCCCACCAAGGCAGCTGTGCTACCTGGTCCCATCTATTCACTACCTATGGTTAGGTGATGACCACATGTAAACATAAAACACTTCATGGGCAACATACAAAGGCTGAGACAGATACGTAGATTTGCTATCGAGGGCCAGATCCTCAGCTAGCGTAGCTCAGCAAAGCTCCACTGACTTGGCTTATGCCAATGTACATCAACTGAGGACCAGGCCAAAAGACTAATATTCCCACAGCATCTTGGGGATACTTCCCCCACTTAAGAATCATAGAATATCAGGGTTGGAAGGGACCTCAGGAGGTCATCTAGTCCAACCCCCTGCTCAAAGCAGGACAAATTCCCAACTAAATCATCTCAGCCAGGGCTTTGTCAAGCCTGACCTTAAAAACCTCTAAGGAAGGAGATTCCACCACCTCCCTAGGTAACCCATTCCAGTGCTTCACCACCCTCCTAGTGAAAAAGTTTTTCCTAATATCCAACCTAAACCTCCCCAACTGCAACTTGAGACCATTACTCCTTGTTCTGTCATCAGGTACCACTGAGAACAGCCTAGATCCATCCTCTTTGGAACCCCCTTTCAGGTAGTTGAAAGCAGCTATCAAATCCCCCCTCATTCTTCTCCTCTGCAGACTAAACAATCCCAGGTCCCTCAGCCTCTCCTCATAAGGGGGCTCCAGCCCCCTAATCATTTTTGTTGCCCTCCGCTGGACTCTTTCCAGTTTTTCCACATCCTTCTTGTAGTGTGGGGCCCAAAACTGGACACAGTACTCCAGATGAGGCCTCACCAATGTCGAATAGAGGGGAATGATCACGTCTTTCGATCTGCAAGCAATGCCCCTACTTATACAGCCCCAAATGCCTTTAGCCTTCTTGGCAACAAGGGCACACTGACTCATATCCAGCTTCTCGTCCACTGTAACCCCTAGGTCCTTTTCTGCAGAACTGCTGCCTAGCCATTCGGTCCCTAGTCTGTAGCTGTGCATGGGATTTTTCCGTCCTAAGTGCAGGACTCTGCACTTGTCCTTGTTGAACCTCATCAGGTTTCTTTTGGCCCAATCCTCTAATTTGTCTAGGTCCCTCTGTATCCTGTCCGTACCCTCCAGCGTATTTACCACTCCTCCCAGTTTAGTGTCATCTGCAAACTTGCTGAGAGTGCAGTCCATGCCATCCTCCAGATCATTAATGAAGATATTGAACAAAACCGGCCCCAGGACCGACCCTTGGGGCACTCCGCTTGAAACCGGCTGCCAACTAGACATGGAGCTGTTGATCACTACCTGTTGAGCCCGAAGATCTAGCCAGCTTTCTATCCACCTTATAGTCCATTCATCCAGCCCATACTACTTTAACTTCCTGGCAAGAATACTGTGGGATCTATATTGAGGACTTAAGTGGTGCACAGGCCCCGTGCAGAGAACTTTCCCTCTAGGAATGTGTTAAAAGCAATCAAGTTAAACAGAGGTGAGCTAAGCAGAAGGGCACTGCACTGCTGTGGACTGAGGACCCCGACGCAGACTGAAAGCAAACCACCCAAAGCAGGATCCCACATTGAGGGCAGCCCTTGGCTGGCTTGAGACTACGGCGTTAGCCCTGGTAGCCAAGGCTAACCCTCACCTCCATCCCTAACAGGGGTCATAGATTCCAAGGCCTATTCCTTGAGTTAATTCCTGCTTCAAGTCCAATAGCTGTGGCTGAACTAGGCTGAAGAGACCTCTATTATCAGGTTTCTGCTCCTCGTGTGGGAATTTGTAGGCTGTGATCAAGCCACTCCTCAACCTTCTCTTTATTAAGTGCAATAGATTGAGCTCCTGGAGTCTCTTGCTGTATGGAATGTTTTCCAATCCTTTCGCTAGTCTCGTGGCTCTTCTCTGAAAACTCGCCGAGGAGACTCAGAACATCATCCTGGAAATGCGGGTAGGGGCACAAAGGGATGCTCTGAACTTGGACTGCAGACTCCCAGGCAAAGGCAGACGCTAAGATTTCTATGTCCTTGGGACAGGAACGTCAAGAACTGACTACAAAGGAGACATTTCAGAATTATCAAAACTGATTTGGAATAACACTCTCTCTCTCTCTCTCGTTTTAATGGAGAGATTTACAAAGGGCTCCTCTGCAAAGTCTGTTGACTTCCTCCAAAATCTCATAGGTGCTGAGAATTCCCCACACTTACCAATTTCAGCTGGAGTTCTGAGTGCTCAGTACAGCTGAAAATCAGCCCCAAGTTTTGCTTGCAGGGCACTATCCAAACTTCTGCTCTCTAGATAATTTGCTAGGGTCTGATCCTGATCAGTGGGAAAGACTTCCACTGATTTCATTGGGCTTTGAACTGGCCCTTAATGGGCAAAGCTTTTCAGCCTTCCTTATGATAAAGAGTGGAGAGAGAGACAGGTCATGTGCTCAAGAATGAAAAAAAACACGGGGCCTCTCTCTCTCCCCTCACTGCTGTATTGCCTGGAGAATACTGAGCTAAACAAACGGATTTAGGAAGCCGGGGAAATTTTCAAGCTCATGAAAAGAACAATATTTGGGGGAAAGTCAGACCGTTTATACAAAGAACGAAGCTGCGTGCCCTTCTATCTCCAAAGTAAAACAGAAGAACAATGCAGGCTAGTGTCTCCAAACAGCTTGTGCATTTACCCAGAGACATGACCAATCTTTCGTGGCTTTGGGCTTTTTGGATGGAATGTGTCTGTTTTCCAAGCAAGATGATTTCAAAGCATTCTTGGGAGATAAAGGCCAGTGGGCTTTGAAGTTGATATTGCAATTAGGACCATATTTATAGTAAAGTAAACATTAAGGATGAAAACTCAGAGGGTTCCTCTATCCACGCTTTGCATATCTGTCTGCTATGGCGCAATAAGAATTTTACTTTCCAGTCCAGAATTCATTGATCAAAAGGCTTGTCTTTAGGGACAAACCCCCATGGTTAATGTAGGTCACTCCAGTTTTCAAGAAACAGCTGCTAACGTAGTTGTTTATGTGGCTCTAGTCATCACCCCTACCAAACGCCATGACCCTCTTTGAAGGACACTTTGCAAATTCAACCTCGCGGAGTTTTCCTTTATCATTATGAACTGTATTGCAGTTGCACCTAGGGGCTCCATTATGCAAAGCACCCTAAAGATGCAGCGTACGAGGCAGCCCCTGCTCCAAACAAGCAATGGAGGAGGAAGAGAAGCAGCAGCACAAAGAGGTGACATGACCAAGATCACACAGGAGGTCAGGGGCAGAGAGCCGGGAGTAGTACTCAGGTTTCGTGAATCTCAGTCTAATGTTCTAGCGACTGGATGACACTGCCCCTCTAGCCTCCCGGAGAAAGGTGGTCTGGCCCACACTTCTTAAATGAGACAGTCTTCCCCTGCCCAAGAGTCCTGGGAATCCCTAGTAACTGATGGAGTCCTGGCTGAACGCATCATAGCACCGTTTTTCTGCTCCTCGTAGAGCACTTGAAATGTATTGCCTTTTGCTCCAATCAAAAAGTGGTGTACCATGCTAATAAGCTTTTTCTGCAAGCACCATTTGTTTGCCTTCAGTTTTAAGTGGTTATGTATTTTCCAGGTCACAGCTCAGCTTTATCTGTCTTGTTGGGAAGTGAGAGAGAAGCAGTTAGAGAAGTGGTTTGATTCTACTTGGGGAGGGAGGGGGGGAGGGAATAGACAATTTACCTGTAAGTGGCACTAGAATATACAGGCCACAGTACCAAGGGAAGCACAATGCATATCATTTAAACTAGCTATAGGAGAAAGGGGTTTGGAAGGATGGGAGAAGTTCATGTCTCTCTAAGTCCAACCCTGCATTCTTCTGGAGGTGCTACATTCACACGTACAGGAACGAATGAATCACCACTTCCATGTGGAAGCCAATTGATACCCAGATCTGAGCTGGTAGGATCTACTCTTCTACGCCAGCATCGACAATAGAACCATGGGAACATTCCATTGCCCTTTGCTCTTTTCTTCAGCCTCCCTAGCAGATGGCAGCTTCCCCCACTTTGCAAAAATGCAAAGGCTGATTTAGGCAAAGTGGCCTTTATTCCATCAGGCTATCCAAAGAGACAATATTCAGTACCCTGCAGCTGCTATGAGCATGAATCTGAGGACTGTTTGGTGATTAAACCCATACATATTGTTCTAAAGATGCACCTCTGAAACTTGTGGCTGGGGTTTTCAAAAAGAGCCTAAGGGATTTAGGCACCCACATCCCACTGGAATTCAATGGAAGTTAGGCAACTAACTCCCGTAGGCCTCCCTGGAAACCCCAGCCTCTGAATCTCCACCCTATGCATGGCTCCATCACTGTGACACCATGACAATGATCTTACAGTGAATTTCACCTGTCTGCACAAGGTCACAAGCCCCATGGTTAGGGCTGAGTTGGACACAAGTGAGCCAGGAGGCCCCGTGGAGTGAAGTCTGTCCTCACTCAATGGGTGACTGTAGATAGGGATGAAGGTAGCTAGGTGTTCTGAGTGAGCTGAGCCTGATGAGTCATCTGAGGTAATTCCCTCAGCATCCTAAGGGTCCAGCCAATCCACAAGCAAGGGTCCAACCAGGTGATCCCTAACACAGGTACATAGGCTCCTCATGAAAGCAGCTACTCCAGTCTGCTCAGTGTCGCTACCTTGTTGGGAATACTCCGAGCTGGCTAGTAGTTCTGACAAGCTGCTCCAGACGGTGCTGGTTCCTGCTCCGTGGCCAGTCGCCCAGCTGTGCTGACCCTGGGAACTCAAAGGTCTGTGTTCCAGGAGAGTACCGAGCCCAGGCGGTCCCCGGCAGCGCCCTGACAATGCCATCTCGACTTATTCTGGTTTTGCAGTTGTGTCACTCCACCGACTTCCACAAGAGGGAGGGAGAACGAGAACAGGAAACTCAGTAGTTACCCTGGAAAGTCCAGTACTAGGATGGAAGTGCTCAGGTATAGGCCAGCCGCAGCAGAACTAACACCTCCAGGGAAATGCAGCTGGCTATACAATTGTGACATCTTTTTCACACAACATCTACTGCTCAATAGGGTCAAACTGTGTAGTGCTCCCCCCACCCAAAGCATTTAGCAGGATGTTTTCAATGTCAACAGCAGGCAGCATCACCGTGTCAGTTACTGACTTTATAGCCTTTTTTATCCAGGGCCAGGAGAATTCAATTACAGCTGGAAAAGACCCATGGAAATAGACATGAATGTCTTAATTTGAATACTCAGTTAATAAAACATTTTAATGGGCCAATAAATAATCCCATGCACTGCAAGCAGAGCACAGCTCTGTCCAGAGAGCTGCCAAGCAGGCGGGGCTTGGACAATGATGGAGGGACTGGAGGGATTGACTTGCAAGGAGAGATTAATGGAACTGAATGGCCCAGATCCTAGACTCAGTCCCAGGCTTGGCACAGCTCAGGAGGGCAGGGCAAAGGTGGGGACCTCTGGAAAGAAGAGGCACTCCAACCATATCCCCTTCCCCCCCATCCACCCCTCTGATGCTGGAGGCCGGGAAACAGGTGGGATAGGAGCAACTGAAGGGGCTTTATGCAACCAGAGGATTTCCTTATTCAGGGGGAATCCTCCACCGACTGTATCCGATGACATTACAGCCACTTTCCTCTGGTGGGTTGAGGCAAAGCAGCCCCAGTATGGCTGAGAATCTGAGCCAACAGGCATAGCTTGGCTGAACAATGATGAGACTTGGACATGATAACCCTCCACAAAGCTGCAAAGCGTGTCAGCATTAAGGAGGGAGAAGAACTGTCAGGGGGTCTGAAGGATTGTGGGATAAAAGTTGAGCATAGGAATATATAGCAGGAACCAAGTCAGGACACTGGAGAGCAGGATAGTCTCCCAAGAGAAGGGGTGGAAAGCTCACAGCTTGCAGCTTCGGGCTCCAGTCCAGCAAATGGATCAAGAAGTGCGGATCCTTGTACCCTTGCGGAGCTGCCCTGAAGTCAGGCCTTTTCCATTTCTGATTTCTATGATTCCATGGGTCAGGACCAGCCCATTTCTACAGCCCAAGCTTGGCAACAAAGCTGCCGCCTTCCTATCCCCTGTGCTGAATCGCTGAAGAATGAAATTCTTGGGTTTCTGTGGTTGTGACCTTCAAAAGGAAGAGGGAGTAACGTGAATGCCTGAGCACAGGCAGGAATCAAACTTCACTTTTGCGTCTCATTTCATGAAAGAAACAAGAAAAGGGAAACCAAACAACGTAAAGTTCCCTAAGGGAGCAGAATTTAATTATAGAAAACAACTGCCAAAAAAATTTTAAAATAATTAATACCAGTACTTTGAGTTTTTAAAAAAAAAGTTCTGTGCAAGATAGAAAGGAACAGAATTTATAATCCAGAGGATCAGAGTAGAATTGAGGAGGCTGTGTGGGTTTTTCTCAAGGTATTGAACGGGCTGATTCCAACTGCACATATTTTACTCTTTCAATTAGCACGGATTACCTCCCGCACAACCCCACTTTCTAGGCAACCAGGCAGTAATTATTCCTGTGATGAGGAAGCTTTGCAGGTTTCCTAATTTGCACTGTACACACTGACTGAAATATAATAATAAACTATAATGAAGTGAAGGCAGATTATTTAAGAGCCCAGCCTCTCAGTACGGATGGGTGGCTCAAAAATATATTGTTAGAAATTAATGGCATGCAAGTATCATAAATGTATCATAAGGTAAATTAATAAAACATTTACAATCAAATAGCAGGAGGCGATGGTTTTTAAAATAACTTACTAGGGGAGAAGTAATTGTGGGATCAGTGCAGTGGTGTATTTGTGTGTGACATACTGTCCTGGCTAGGATGGGCTTGAAAGAGGGATTTGCACATGACAGGAAAATTTGGGGATGAGAGCTTTCATTTGAGAAGAAGGGTGGGCTTGCCGTTAAGACACTGAGCTGGGACTCAGGAGATCTGGATTTGGTTCCTGCTCTGCCACAGACTGACTGTGTGTCCTTGGGCAAGTCATTTAGGCTGCGATTTTCAGAGGGGCTCAGCACCCATTATTGGGACCAGATTTTCCAAGGAGCTCAGTTCCTATTTAGGCATCTCAATAAGTAGCTAGATTTTAAAAGTGCTCATCTCCCACTGAGAAAAACAGAATCTTCTGCTGCCCTTCACGCTTGGAAGGAATTCCCCATAAACATCCACAAAACTAACTCATTATCTGCCTTCAAAACTCTCTGTTGCTGAGATGCCTACAAAAAACTTGACAATGGTTAGGCCGCTGGTGTGCTGTGACAACTGCCAATATTATCTCATTGGTTCCTTGTGCTCCCCCATCTGTCTAATCTTATACCTAGGTTGTAATGTCTTTGGGGGCAGGGAACGCTTTGTGTTGTGTTTGTATAGAGCCGAGCACAATATAGCCCTGATCCATGACTAAGGCTCTAAAGAACTACTGCAATACAAATAATAAAAAATTCCCCTCCCTGTGTGACAACAATGGGAGCCTTTGGATACGAGGTCCTTTCAAAATGTGACCCAACACCTCTGTGCGCCTCAGCTCCTCATCTCTAAAACAGAGACAACATTGCCTTTCTCCGTGTCTGGTTAGATGGTGTCAGCTAGTCCACGCTCACCGGCACCATGGAGCTCTGCAGACTATCAGTAAGGTGTGACTTGGCCCTCTGGCTAAGCCCCAAATGTCACCAAGCATTGCCTGGTGGGCCTGAACCTCAAAGATAGGGTGGGGAGAAAGGACACAGGGGTACTTAATAAAAGGGGCATGTCAGTATTTAGTTTAGCATCATCTACATCCAAAGTCTTTTGTCCCATTTCCCCATAAGTTCTCCTATCCCTCAGGCAAGTCCGAAGTTTCCTGGGGAGGCAGGCCCCAGCTGTGCCCAACTCGCCCTAAGCTCAGTACCTTTTCTTTAAGGTGACTGCTTCTCCTCCTGCCCCTTTCTCCTCTTGCCACTCAGTCTTCCTGGTGTTTCTTCTCCCTCACCAGTATGAGGTTGGGTCTGGCTTATATAGGCCCCAGGCTCCTCCCACTCCCAGCAGCCTCTGAGAGGAGTGATTCATTGGAGTCAGCTGCTTGGGATTCTCCCCTCCCGGCCCTATGACAGTTCACACTATCACTCATTATGAGCCCTTTGAGGCAGGCTCTCTCTCTAATTAATATTGTTGTTTATTTGTATTGCGATAATCCTTAGGAGCCCCACTCCTGGACCAGGACTCCATTGGGCTAGGCGCTGTGCAAACGCAGTGAAAAGAAAGGCAGTGCCTGTCCCAAAGAGCTTACAATCTAAGTGTTTGTACAGCACCTAGCACAATCCCAGTCGTGGCTTTTACGTGCTACGGTAATGCAAATAATAAATAAAATAAATAAATAAATAGATATAATCAACTCACATGGCCAATAATTTTCCATGCAGCCCGGTCTCTCATCGGATCTATTTCTGTTCTGATAAGATCAGAGAAAGAGCGGAACCAAAACCATGGATCTACACGCCCACAAACTGTGGAGGAGTTGACTTTTATCTTGGGACATGCAGGGCCGGATTTCCAATGAGGCATGTGCCTCGGGGCGCCAGTGTTCTAGGAGAGCCTTACCTCTCTATCACTGTGTGCAGCATGAAGGTCAGATGGGGAGGGGTGGGGGGCGGGCGCTGAAGATGCTGTGCCTAGGGATGCATAAGGTGTAAATCCGGCCCTGGGGACATAGAAGGCTCCTTGTGATGCTAGGACATGACATTAAGATGCACCTCTTGTTACAAATGACAGAGAGGCTGCTGGGATATGACCAGCTGAGTTCTCTCTGGCAGAAGCTTTTAAGGATTAATCTAATTTAGAATCAATTTCCCTCAGTCTTTTAGGCCAGGCAGAAGGTTTTTCAATGTGACCTGGAGACGAGAGTGACTCTTTCTCCTCTTGAACCTAGTGTCAGCTAAACTGAGAGAAAAGGCTCCATTTGTCCGCCAGACATGCTGCCTCGGGGCACTTAAAGAAAGAGAGAAACAATTATCAATTGGCATTTATAATAATTATTACCACCATAGCCAAGTGTGGGCCTCAATTGAGATTAGTATCCCATTGTTCTAGGTGCTGTACAAACACATAGTGAAAGACAGTCCCTGCCTCAAAGAGTTAACTAACGAAACAGACAAGACAGGGATGATTATTCTCCCAATTTCATGGATGTGGGAACTGAGACAGAGATTAAATGACTTGTCCAAGGTCATGCAGGGAGTCTGTGGCAAAGCCAGGAATGAAGCCCAGATCTCCAACGTGCCAGCCCAACATCTTCACCTCAAAACTATCCTTCCGAGCAACAAACTGAAAAACGCATGAGAGCTGTTTTCAATCTACGGCTAATAACAAATAATGCAACAATCTTGTTCATTTTGCCCCTGCTTTTGGAATGGTGCAGATGAAGTATCCTGCTATTTGTGTCGTCTCTCTTGAAAGCGCTTGTCTTTGCTGTGAGGAGTCGGTGAGACAATTTTCTGCGGTTGATAGGGACTGAAGGTCAGCTGAGACCTCTTGGCATCTGTCAGTCAAGTTAGAACTTTTCTCCTGTCAAGTAGATTCTAGAGGGCCAGACTCTGCTCTAGTTACAGCAGTGTGAACTCAGTAACTCCATCCTGGTGTAACTGTCAGCACAATTTGGATCTATCTTCATCAATATATTTCCTCCCCTAGTGAGGGACAAGGGCAAAAGGAGGCATATGTGACCCTTTCTGCGTTGAAAAACCAGCTGAGCAATGAAAGCTCGTTGC
This sequence comes from Terrapene triunguis, assembly GCF_002925995.2. Lineage (NCBI taxonomy): Eukaryota > Metazoa > Chordata > Testudines > Emydidae > Terrapene > Terrapene triunguis. The sequence continues at coordinate 13,809,951 of NW_020664725.1, forward strand.
ATTCATGAGAGAGAAAAGGCTCCCCCTTCTAAACAGAGTTGTGAGTCCACCCTGAAACACACAGGCTATGCAATAGGAAAGCGATTTCCCAAGGAGACAGGCCACAGAATCCGCAGCCACATCTACTGCAACTTCTGGCAGACATGAGAGAACAAAAGCAAGTACCGATGGGCACGCCAGCCTTTATTTATGACAAAGATGATCAGTTTGGTATCTGACCTCTAGATTCCTGCTGCCAAGTGGGATAACAAGAGACAAATCGATCAAGGGGCTCGCCTTCCCTGTTGATATTTTCATAATTGTGCCTTGGCTGACAAGCAGGGCTAAAAGCTATAAATTCTGGTCCACCAGTCAAATTGACATTTAATATGATGACACAGCAGAAACCTTCTTCCTCCTTGCAGCGGCTTGTTGGTTTTTTTTAAATCTACCCTGTTTTGCATTCCAGCTGAAGGACTCCAGAGATGAAGGGCAGAACTAAGACAAGTCCACAGCCTGCTGGGGGCATGCAGGATGGTATTAATCTACAGAGAAGTGATGTAGGCTCAATGGCTCAGAAATGCCATTGTGGGGGAGTCGTGGGTTTGACCATCCCACTCTACTGGATTGTTCCTTGGGGGTGATTTTGGGGGTTCTTCCAGGATCTCCCCATCTTCTCTGAAGAGTCCCCATATCACCATGAATTAGGAGAGCTGGCTACAGATCCCCCCGGAGTCTGCCAATGATATTTGTTCTCTGGCTGGCTAAAGGTGGCAGCAGAGAGAGTGAGTCCATACCCTCTTTATCCCAAAAGGAGCTGAGCTTTGCTTGCTCTGCTGCATTCCCAGGTGCAAGAGGAGGGACCCTCTGTCCCCACTGCCCCAGCCTTGGATTCTCTGGGTGGCAGCTCAGAGCTGCACCCTTATTCAACCAGACCAGCTCCTTCATATGAACCTAATGCAGTGTGGTTACCAATGCATGCAATGCAGACCAGGAAGTAAATGCCAATTGACATGCACTGGGCAGGCTAAGCACCATAGCTCCAGATCTTGCAAAGCCCAAGAGGACTGTCAGGTCCTGACACCCCACAGAGTAGGCAGCCATTAGCTTGATGTGGCACCACGGCCCGATGGAGCTTTCTGGTGCATTGTGTGTCACAGCTACGTAGTGCGCTGGAAAATGATGAACAGAGGCCTCCATGGAGCACGCCAGTACCTACTAGACTCCTGCCTCCCACTCCAACAGAGCCTTGATCTAGCTTGTTTTCGTATTAACAGGCAAGCCCGGAAACATCAGCGGGATTGGGAATGAAAGGGCCGGGGCCTGGTCTGTGACATTTCCCTAAGAGCCGGGCAATTAGGATAAAATCTGCTGAGCATTTTCAAAAGGTCCACCAGGCATCCCAGCTTCCTTTGAGAGGGGAAGAAACCAATAGATTAAAGGGGAAGCAGATAGAAGGGAACACACTCCTATTTTTGGTTGTGTGTGTGTGTGTGTACGTGGGCGTGTGTGCATAGTCCTGGGTAAGGCTTTTATCTTTTAAATAAACCTGATCGTTCTTTCCACTCGTACAATTGGGACTTCTTGAATTCAGCGGGCTCAGGCTATGACATGGTAACCAAACTGACAATGCCATGTGTTCCGGGGCGGAATCTGTGGGGTTAATTAATAATGATACTTAGGCTTTGTCTACACCAAGGGTTCCAGGCACCAGTAGCCAGCAATTGGGGTAGAGAGGGTTTAACCCCCCGCTGTAGAGAGGCACCGTCTTTTTGCACTGGAGGAGTTAACATCCGCTTAAAACCCGGCAAGAAGGGGATGAGGGAGGGCTGAGGGTTTATACATTCATCTCCACCAAGCATGTTGAGCTCCTTAAATGGAAGGAACTAGGGAAACACAAAACATTACTTTTTCATCAATGAGGGTGATTTACCAATGGAACAAGCCACTAATAGAAGTGGTGGATTTGCCACCTCCTGAAGCTTTTGTATCATGCCTGGGTGCCTTTCTGAAAGACATTCTTTAGCCAAAGACCAGTTGTTGAGCTTAGTACAGGGGTAATTGGATGAGATTCTCAGCTCTGTGTTGTACAAGGCGTCAGACTAGATGGATCTAATTGTCCCTTCTGGCCTTAAAAAATCTCTGAATTATGAACATAAAATGCAGGGCAGCAGCAGCAGCCACAGCTGAGGTTGGAGAGCAATATTTGCCGCTGCGTACAGCAAAATGGACCAAATTCTGCTCCCGTTTCAAGAGGGTGACTTCATTATTTGAGTGGGGTTCTGCTGAACTTGCACCAGAGCGGAATCAGACTCTGCACACAGGTCATGTCCCCAGGGGGGCTGGAACGATGTGTATAGTGCGGGTGCTGAGAGCCACTGACTCAAACTGTAAACCCTGGATATAATGGAAACCACTTCAAGGCAGGGGGTGCAGCAGCACCCCCAACACCCCTAGTTCCAGCACAAGTAAAAGGGACTCTCTTGCTGTTTGTTTCAGGGTCATTCACAACACAGCATTTCTGCGATGAAAGGAGATGTGTCTTTCACTACCAGGGAGATCTATAACTCACCGATTTGCTCTTCCATGAGAAAAACAACGTGGCTGGAAATGAGGAGTATATAGCTCTAACGATAACTGCGCCCCTTCTTCCAGCCTTCCTAATGGACTGCAGGAAATAACTCTCAGCAGAGGGAAAATATAGAGAGATAAAAATACAGCCCGGCAACCAAACCAAGAAAGCACAGAAATTGGGGACTGAAGGGCTGTCCATCACTTCAGCCACAGGAGATAGCCAAATAAATAAAGGCAAGTGACATCTTTATAACCCTGATGGCGAACGATTTCGTCCGGAGAGCGTATGCATTTATCCAGCTTTCTTAGCCCTACGTCATGTTTTTACAAACCCAGATAATGTATTTTCACTTAGAACTGTGGGAAAGGCTGAAAGGTTGAGGCCTCATGGTCATATTTATCATCCTATTGGGTTGGAAATCTCCTAATCTTTCATTGGGAAGTGTTCTGATCGGGGCTATAATAATTGTTGGATCACACAAACCTGTTCCTTCCCACAGTTATAAGATTATTAATCTGAGATTATTAATATTATTTGTGATAGCACCTGCTATGTCCTAGATGTTTTCCTAGCACTCAAGGACAATCTGTGCTTATAATCTAAGGTCCCGATTCAGCATGGTACTTGAGCATGCGCCTAACTTTAAGCACATGAGCCGACCCAAAATCTTAAACTGAATCATGGTCTAAGGATGGGGAGACAAGTTGGCAGACTTTAGGGGAAGAGGAACAACAGGCAGGCTATCTACAAGTCAACTCAATTCAAGTAGCATGATAGGAATAAGTCTTTAAAGAGGATGTAAACAAAATTATTGTAGTTGGGTTCTTAGCTACATCAAATAACCCTCATAGCATCTCTTACACAACTTTCCTTGTGCCTGAAACGATTTACCTATGTCTTCTTGTCATTCAAATAACTTCTAAAGTATTATTGGTCCCAAAAAAGGTAAGTAAGCTCTTTGCGCCAGGGATTGGTTGGGATGTAAATGTCAAACAATAATAATCTTTTAATTAAAAACAACAAAATAAATTAACATTTTTTCTTTTTATTTGACGTTGTTGTTGTATCTTTTTGTTTTTCAGTGAAATATTTAATTTTGTTTCCATGGGCAAAACCCCATTCTCTCTCACTTTTTTACTTTTTTCCATTGAAAAAATGAAGAGACATCAAGAAGTAAGACAAAGTGGATTTTCCTCCCTCACCCCAACACCCAAATATCAACATTTCAAGATGAAATGAACATTTTTGTTTTGTGTTTCAAATGGTATTTTTCTCTTTGGTTTGGTTTTCGAAAACCATAACATTTCAGCTTTTGAGAAACTAAGCGAAAACTTAATTTCATTTGAATAGAAAATGTTTGCTGAGATTCAAATTAAAAAAAAAAGGGTCATTTTTCTTTCATTTCAAAAATTTTCCACAGGAAAAAGAAACTAAACTTTTCATTTGAAAATTTTCACAGGAAAACCGACCAACCAACCAGTCGTGTTGCAGCCAGCTCTAGCCGGGACTGTCTCTAAAGTATCTGACACCCATTTTCCCTTCAGAAATGGATCCATATAACCTCTCCAGTGTCTTCCCTCTTCTCTGACTTGTTGCCCAACTACAGCTGGAGTTCAAAAATGTCTTCCTTTTAAAAAAAACGAAACCTCAATGGACCCTCTCTGCCCCATCTCTCTGACTTCCTATCCATCTCCTTTTACATTCACCTGCTTTTGTCTTGCCTCCACTCTTGGCCCGTCCCGTCCCCCCGTCCCCATCGCACATTCCTCCTCTACCATTAGATGCGAGATGGAGAAATTGCTCTTCAAATCGCTTCTCACCTTTAAGCCTTATGGAAAATGCTCTCTTTTCCTTCTAGCTTATATATGGCTAATACACAGTCCTCACATACTGCCCAAAGGCCACTCTTTAAAATAAGCGTGCTTTGTATTTGTATCACTGCACTCAGTCATATTTGTATTGAATGGTGTGAGGTTTGCAGGAATGAAACTCAGGCTGGCTTGAACATGGGAAATGACAGACTTGTTTTCTCACGTTTCCAGAAGCTTTTGCTAAGACATGCCTAGAATCAGAACAGTAGCTCAGTTCTGAGAGCTTGTCAGACACATTAACAAGAGGCACTTATACATCCCTAGCCAAGATTGTCTCTAAAATCTTTCTGTAGCACCTAGCAGAACAGTGTTCCCGATCTCAGTCGGGGCCTCTAGACACGACTGGAATACAAATAATTAGAGCTGGCTGGAAAATTGAATTTCCATTCCCTGGGCAAGTCTGACATTTTGAAGCTTCCCATCCTCCCGCTTTGGGGTGCAATGGTGAAAATTGGAAATTTACTACAAACAAAAATTCCAACATCTTTAGTTCCAGAAAGATCTAAACAACCCTATCAAAACATTTCATTTAGATAACGTTGAAACATTAAATATTATACATATATACACACACACCTGAAATATTAAATGATAATATAATATTAAAAGTAAAAAAAAAGTCAGAACAAAATGGAACAAGAAAACGGAAATGAGATGAGAATTCGTAATGAAATACTCCATTTTGTTTTAAAACATTACAAAAATGTTGTCGAACTCGTCGAAATCAACATGATCCCGCGCAACATTTTGATTTCCATCAAACAGAATTTTCTGATGGAAAACTGCACCATCGAAAATTTTTCAATCAGCCGCTCAAATAATAATTATAGGAGAAAACAGGCCCTTCCAGTCCTCACAGGGTTACTGTGCTCCCGCAGAACGGAGTGTTTATTTTGCGATAACAGCAATCTGTATAAGCGCAGTTAAGGTTCCCAGCTTCTGCACACCTATTCATCAGATCTGCCTGCTGTAAAAATGGATCTTTGTGTTTAGTTACTGCCCATTGTTTCCCGTCAAACAGATCCATTGCCAGACATCATGAGAACATGCACGCATACGCCGGACAAACACTCCGGACACCTGGGAGAAATTTATTGGCCCTTCGGTGAGGGAGAGAAGGCAGCTGGAACAATTCTATCTCTTCTGGTGGTATCTCATGGTTGCCTGGTGTTTTGACGGGCTGCCATTCTTCTCCAAATAAATGTGATTGCTCTGATGGGAGCGCTAATAACAAAGAGCTCCGAATAACAAAGGACTCTGATTCTACACAGCAATTGTGCGAGACCGTTATCAGCCTCTTTGCAGTGATTATTCTCCCAGCTCGAGATGTCACGGCTTTATAGTCAAGAAAATCCTGTGTGGAGCTCCTCTTTCTTGGCAGTCTCCCTGTCAGTCATATGACTACACAGGTGTGGTACAAAGAACAAGTAAAGAGCCTCAGCTGGTGTAAATCAGGGTACCACCACTTACTTCAATGGAGCTATGTTGAGTTACACCAGCGATGGGGATTGTCTCTTTGCTGCCAAAAACCCCTGGGAAATTCAGAGCTAAAGCAATAAATATTTGACTCTTTCATGGTGAAAACATCACTGTGATGGCCAGGCCAATGATATGAATCTTTGCCTGCTCCCTTGACTGTCACTTCAGCAAGCCCTCAGGGGAAAGGAGCTGGGCAGACACGAAGTCTGCGATTTTGTGCTCCCATCCATCTGTCACCACAATGTTTCTTGTTTTATACTCGGATTGTGAACTCTTTGGGGGCACGGATCATCTTTGTGTTCTGTGTTTGTACAGCACCTGACACAGCCCTGCTCCATGACTGAGGCTCCTAGCCACTGCCACAGTACAAATAATGAACAATTGAATGACATAAGGGCACCTTGTCAAAACCGTCCTGGGGAGCTGGGCTAATGAAGGTGTCTGTGCAATGCTAGTAGCGGAGAGCAGAGAATCTACCCTGATCTAATTACTCTTCTGTACATTTGGCTACAGTAGCTTCAGCGGAGCAGGGAAAAGGCCCTTCCCAAGTTTGTCCAGGGACACAGACTGTCAGTAGAAATAGATTTCTGCATCCTGCCTCTCTAGGGCCAAGGAAGCTGATGGCCGATTGTTTTGACCGTGGTTTACCCAGGGAGCAATGGCTTAGGATAATACTGTATCTCAAAAGATAGAGCTTAATCTTCTTTTTCCTGGTCCCTTATGGCGTGAGACCTGGTTAATCTGGGGTTGGGGGAGGGTTAGCTGGAAGGTTTAAGCAGTAATCAGACAGAGCACACTGTGTGCTATTTCCTGACTCGCCCAGGATGTGGAGAATACAGGAGACGGTTGGGATGCATCGGCTCGGGCCGCTGCTTTGCTTTCCTCGGCTTGGGGGTAACCGTTCTAATTTTATCCGTTTGAAATGCTGCTGCCCTGTAATTAAGGCTCCGACTTGCTATTTCTTCGCTTTTCTTTTTGCTCTGAGCTGACATTTGCCAGGAAGGGAAGAAGAAGAAACGCTTGCTCTAAAAAGGTGCTGATTTAGAAGATGTAGTTTTTAAATGTTTGCAGCCTGTGAACCGCTCCCGACCCCCTTCGAGCCTCTGGCTCTTGGCATCATTGTGCAGGTGTGGGGCAAGTTAGTGATGAGGAGGGAATTGGGATATCGGCAGGACCCAAGAGATTTGGGTTCAATTCCTGTCTTGGGTAACCTTGGGCAAATATCTGTGCCTCAGTTTCCCTACTGATAAAATGGGGATAATAATCCTTCCTTTCTCTCTTATCCTTCTTCTGTCTCATATATTTAGATTATAAGATTGTCAGAGATTCCTACGCCAGAAGGGACCATTGTGATCATCTAGCCTGACCTCCTGTGTAACAAAGGCCAGAGACCTGCCCCACAATAATCCCTAGAGCAGAGCTTTTACAACAGCAGCAACTCTTGATTTCAAAACAGCCAGTGATGGTGAATCTCTCACAACCCTTGGTAAATTGTTCCCAGTGGATAATTACTCTGACCAATAAAAATGTGCACCTTATTTCCAGTCTGAATTTGTCTCACTCCAACTTCCAGCCACTGGATTGTGTTAGACCTTTCTCTGCTAGACTGAAGAGCCTGTTATTAAATATCTGTTCCCCGTGTAGATACTTATAGACTGTGATCAAATCACCCCATAACCTTCTCTTTGTTAACTTAAATAGATTGAGCTCTTTGAGGCAATCACGACAAGGCAATCTTTCTAATTGTTCTCCGGGCTCTTCTCTGAACTGTCTCCAATTTATCAGCATCTTCAGGGCAGGCACTCTCCCTTATTGTGTTTGTACAGCACTGAACCCAATAGGGCTCTGATTTCAGCTGAGGCCTTTAATTATTACTGTAACACAAATAAATAATATTATAATCTCCAAGTCATATGGGTCTAGAGGAGCACATAGATGGATGATGAGGATGGGACCTGCCTTTCAAAACCTATCTTACCCCCTGAACTAAACTCCTGGAAGCCCCTCCCAGGATATCAATGGGTCTCAGGTCATTCACCAGATGTTACCTACTTGTTTCCTACCAATACTGAATCCATTAATAAATTATTTCATTCAGTGACCTGCCTGTCACGTCACCTCACTTTACCTGGGGGATAATAATTCTTAGTTTCCTTTATCAAGTCCTTTGAGAATTTGGGATGAAAAGAGCTAGAGTACATAACAGCTGAGCTAAGTATTAAGATTGCGGGACACTGGTTTAATCTACAAGAGCACATTGGGATGCACTGCCTTTGTGTCATCATGACTGATGATTTTACTACCGTGAATTACCAAAATAGATGATTAATTGCCTTGCATTAGCGCCGCATTCTCCAGTGAAATTAGCACTTCAGCCATGGAGTAAAAACATATTTCATCTCTTCCTCAAAAAGGGAAAACAGTGGCACCTTATCTATTAATCAAGCCTAACATTAATCAGGATAACACACCATAATTGTGATTACAGTTAGAAATCAATTAATGCTCACCTTAAAATAAAGTGTGGAGAGGGAAGCAATTAAGGTAATAGAGCCGGAGTATCAGGAAGACATGAAGTGTATTGACAATTACGAAGAGCATATTGCACTTTTGTGTTTCCCTAAAATCTTGCAGAGGCTGGTGAGGGAGAGGAAAGAGTCAGATCCCATCTGTCCTGACAAGGCCAGATACGTCCACCTACTATATTGTGGGCTAAATAGTGGCTTTACCACAAATGCTGAATGAAACCCAGCCATGGGCTGCCCTAGGAGCAGGCTAGGAACCAAGCTGTGATTCAGAGTCACTATCTGGTTCCTTGTGTCCCCCTTGCTTAGGAGGCCACTAATCTGGACCAGCACGATACCGGCAGCAGATGGCTTCCCCTTGGCACATTGGTGGGAAAGGAGCCAAGGCTCTTCTCGGCCCTGCCCACCCTCTCCACATGCATAGGAAGGGGAGTGGAGGTTCTGCGGTGGCTGCTATCTGCACTACGATGCAGGCAGTGAGCACAAGGATGGGCTACAACCTGGCCTCTCTGTTTGGGCTGCGGTCTTATCCATAGCCTGCTTTAGCCTGTATGGATTTTGGCTCTTCCAGACCTTGGATGATTCTGTCAATTAAAAGAGTAACTTGAAAGTGTCCCAGCCAATCAGAATGGAGCAGTCGCAGCTGCCTTATTCAACTGGACCAAAGCACGCCAGCTGGCCGTGGCTGCATGGTCTGGGTTATAGCCATGGGAAATCAAGTCCTGACATAAGGACCAGCGATGGTCCTGGATTTAATCAGGAATTTGGAGATTAGTGTACGATCCCTCCCAAACTTCCCACTCCTCTCCTAGGAGCTGAAAGGCTAATTCCACAGATGGGATGTACAGAAAGCCTCAGTGTCTTACACATGACTGGGTATCTATCCCCTTTGCAAGAGCCAGTTTTCAGTGCCCCGTAGGTCGGGGTATGAAGACCTCCGGATTGCCTAGATGGCAACGTTCAACTGACCATAACTGGATGGGAGAGGCAGCCATCATCTGACAACAAGAGCATCCCATTGCTGCTGAGTCATCAAACCAAGCGTATGGAAGTGAAAAGGGTCTCTGCCCTACCCCACTCACTAAGGAGTGGGGGTAAATGCTAGGGGCTGTTTCAAACGCTCCACTCACAGTCCCGGGATTTATGAACCAAATGGGTGTGTTGTGACGAGGAATGATGGTCGCGTGGTTAAGACACTGGATTGGTGCTCAGCAAATCTGGCTTGAGTTCCCAGATCTGCCACAGCCTCCCTGTGTGACTTGGGAGAGTACCAAGGCTCTCCTCACTGCAGAGTTTGCTCCAGCTAGCCCAGCTTGAGTGAGTGCAGCCCAACCACAAAACACTCAGGTGGCTGTGCTCACATGGGCACTGCTCTCACTTGGGTGTGGCGCTGCGATGGGAGGGATAGCTCAGTGGTTTGAGCATTGGCCTGCTAAACCCAGGGCTGTGAGTTCAATCCTTGAGGGGGCCATTTAGGGAACTGGGGTAAAAAAATCTGTCTGGGGATTGGTCCTGCTTTGAGCAGGGGGTTGGACTAGAAGATGATCTCCTGAGGTCCCTTCCAACCCTGATATTCTATGATTCTAGTCTATGATTCTATGACTTCTAGGGGCACACCTCCTGGGTCTTCACATGGCAGTGAGCTGAGCTGCTCTATGAATGCTTTCCCAGTGGATTGTGGGAGAGAACTTGTCCCTCCTTTAAGGCCACATGGGGGGAACTGTGGGGAGGCATTGAAGGATGGGCAGCACTCAAGCGGCGTTAGCCTGTGTCCACAGCACAATCTGGTTGTGTTAGCAGCTGATGAGCTGTGCTAACTCGAGACTCAGCCTATACCCCCCTCTCTAGGCCAACCACCACACTCGTGTTAAGGGTTTTTGTATGTGAACAGGGCTTGAGTTAGGAGCAACACTCCCATTAACTCTGCAGTAAAGGCGAGTCCTTAGTTTCCCTGGGTCACAGATCCCCTTCTGTCAAATAAGGAAAATAAACCTTTTTGACGCTCTAGCTCGACTATTTAGATTATACATTTTTTGGTGCAGGGAGTGTCTCTTACTATACATATGTACAGCACACACCAACTGGTCTTAATTGGGATCTGAGCACTCTACTGTAAAACAAATAATCATGAGCTAGTCAGTGTCTTTGTCCCTAAGGCAGAAGCAGGCATCTCTCACCCTCTGGCTTCCCCTGCCTTTCCCTAAATCCGTTCCGTGTTGCCTTTTTTTTTTTTTTTTTTTTCATTTCCCTTTTCAAAACACTTTGGCCCCATTTCCAGCACAAACATTGCCATAATGCAGATATATAAACACTCTTCAGCTGCGGTGAGATTAGCTTCTACAGCCATTAGAATGAAAAGTTAAATGTGGGTTTTGTCTCTCCCTGGTCTCTGGAACTAATTCCTTATTTGGCATTTTGGTTAGTGCTTTCACTCTTCCTGGTTTCTGTAGCCTGATTAATATTCTCATTGTCTGGGCTCAGAATTCAGTGGAATCCTTGGATTTAATGTAAACATTTACAGTCGGACAAAGGAGAGGGGTCGGCCTTGAGTCTGGTGTCTCAGGCCAGGCTGAGGGGACGTTTATACATGTCACAAAACCACGACATAATCTGGCACTGTTGGCTCACTCTGTTCAGAAAAGGCCCCAGCTACACAGCAGCAAAGGGGTTTGCAAATCAGGATTGAGGTGCACTGTGGCAGAGATGCTTTGTATGGTCTGGTACTGGAATATTGGGGCTGCTGCAGGTCAGAATCAAGCTACATTGACAAGAGGCATTTGCAGTTAGGACTGGAATAGCAGGAGGTTTTTCAGTTCAGCACTGACTGACTTACTGGGCTAGATCCTCTACTGGTATAAATCAGCATAGCTCCCTTGAGCTAACCGACTTCCCCCAGCTGATGACCTGGCCCTTTAGTTATTTTAGGTGAATGTCTTCTGAGAACCATCCTTTCCTCCCCCCTCCAACACGCTGAAAGGTATGCGAGAAATCCCAGAATGCATACAGCCTAGTGCCGGAACACTGCACCACAGGATATCTGCCAAGAATGCTGAGAGGTTATTTGGAAAAAGTGCAGAGCTGTGTGGATTGCATGATCATCGCAATGTAGGGCTGGGAGGGATTTTGAGAGGTCATCAAGTCCAGCCCTGCGCTGAGACAGGACCAAGTAAACCTAAACCATCCCTGACAGGTGTTTGTCCAACCTGTTCTTAACAAGCTCCAGTGATGGGGATTCCACAACCTCCCAGGGAAACCTGTTCCAGAACGGAACTACCCTGAGGGTTAGAAAGATTTTCTGAACATTTAACCTAAAGCTCCCTTGCTGCATGTAACAGAGGGGTGCTCTCTTACTGCTCTGGCATCTCCTAGTGACCCATCTGGGGATTAGCTCGCCACATGGTCTGACACCTCTTCTTGTGGTTGCTCAGCCCGTCACTCCCCTCACTCGCTCCATGGCCTCTCTCATGCTCCAAACTGCAGCGCTTTCCTTTCCAGAGCTTAGCCCTCCAGCCCAGTCACAGAGAAGTTCCCCCCTTCTGGGGTTCTATCATCGAATTTCAGGACTGGAGGGGAGCTCGAGAGGTCGTCTAGTCCAGTCCCCTGCACTCATGGTAGGACTAAGTATTATCTACACCATCCCTGACAGGTGTTTGTCCAACCTGCTCTTAAAAATCTCCAATGATGGAGATTCCACAACCTCCCTAGCCAATTTATTCCAGTGCTTAACCTCCTTGACAGGAATTTTTTCCTAATGTCCAACCTAAACCTCCCTTGCTGCAATTTAAGCCCATTGCTTTGTGTCCTATCCTCAGAGGTTAAGGAGAACAGTTTTTCTCCCTCCTCCTTGTCGCAACCTTTTATGTACTTGAAAACTGTTATGTCCCACCTTCCGTCTTCTCTTCTCCAGTTTAAACAAACCCATTTTTTTCAATCTTCCCTCATAGGCCAGGTTTTCTAGACATTTAATCATCTTTGTTGCTCTTCTCTGGACTTTCTTCATTTTGTCCACATCTTTCCTGATAAGTGCCACCCAGAACTGGACACAGTACTCCAGCTGAGGCCTAATCAGTGCGGAGTAGAGCAGAAGAATTACTTCTTGTGTCTTGCTTACAATACTCCTGCTAATACAGCCCAGAATGATGTTTGCTTTCCCCCCGCCCCCCAAGTGTACACTGTTGACTCATATTTAATTTGTGATCCACTATGACCCCCAATCCCTTTCCGCAGTTCTCCTTCCTAGGCAGTCATTTCCCATTTTGTATGTGTGCAACTGATTGTTCCTTCCTAAGTGGAGTACTTTGCATTTGTCCTTATTGAATTTCATCCTATTTACTTCAGACCATTTCTCCAGTTTGTCCAGATCATTTGAATTTTGATCCTATCCTCCAAAGTACTTGCAAACCCTCCCAGCTTGGTATCAGCTGCAAACTTTAGAAGTGTACTCTCTGTGCCATTATCTAAATCAGATATTGAACAGAATCAGACCCAGAACCGATCCCTGCGAGACCCCACTCATCATGCCCTTCCAGCTTGACTGTCAACCACTAATAACTACTCTTTGGGAACGGTTTTCCGATCAGTTATGCACCCACCTTATAGTAGCTCCATCTAGGTTGTATTTTCCTAGTTTGTTTATGAGAAGGTCATGCGAGACAGTATCAAAAGCCTTACTAAAGTCAGGCTATACCACATCGACCGCTTCCCCCCGCATCCACAAGGCTTGTTACCCTGTCAAAGAAAGGTACTAGGTTGGTTTAACACGATTTGTTCTTATCAAAGTCTCCTTTTGAACGGTCCCTGGCAGTCCCCAGATAGGCTGCCCCTAGCCTGCCACTCCCGCAGTGGCTTGTAGGGGAACACAGGCCTGCCCTCTACACTGGATTCCAAGCCAAAAACCCTCAACCCAGCCACTCAGGGCTTTATTCTCCCAGCCCTCACTGCTCCTTCCCTGGACTGCTTCCTACAGTGCCTATCACAGGCCCCTACTCCCTCCCCACAGTACCAGGGAATGTGACTGCAGACACCCCCCTTTGTTGCCAGTTCCTTGGCTTTATAAAAGCTCCATCTGTTCTGCCCAGGTGAGCATCATCCCCAATTAAGCCTCATTGCTCCCCTCCAACTGCAGCCTATGGCTAATTGGCCTCTCTTGCCTATATTAACCGCTACAGGGCTAGTGTGGGGTGAACACCCACCAAACTGCAGATTAAGCCTGTTTCTTCTTGTCTCATCACCAGTGGGCACAGAAAATAATATCACCAAGGAAATACCTTAAACCAAGCTGCGCAGACACACTGACTATAGTTTCACTATAATTATACTGGTATAGTTATAGTGGTTAACCAGACATTAGAAAAACTTACATGTGTAGACAAGGTCTGAGTCAAGACGACCATCCCATTGGTCCATTTGTGCCAATATGAGCACGGAGTTAGGGGATGATGCTTATTCTGAGGAGCCTGACTACCCCAGAGCATGAGAAAGGAACACATTCCCCCTCCCATTATAAAGCTGCGTTGTTCTCAGCTAGTGACAGAGGATCGAGGTTCTATAATTTATTGTAAGAGAAATTAAAGGGCCCCATCCAAATGATGAGTGTGTTCAGCAGAGATGGAGACTGGATGCAGACAACTAGAGGGTGGGAGAGCGCTTCTAGAGAAAGAAGCAATGGTACCGTTCAAATACCTTTGTTAAAGTGGCTGCTGTCTGGGTAATTTCACACACATGTTCCCAAAGGAAAGAGAACGTGGTAGCCTCTAGGGAGAGGTGATGAAGGGTAAAAACCCTGCTACCTAGGACCGCCACACCCACCTCAATCTCAGTCAAGAGGCATGGACAGCAGTGTCCTATCCCAATGAGTTGTGTTATCAGGCTACAACAGGCAGAAGAACAAGGGGGAGACCGGAGGTGGAACGAGAGTTGGGCACAAACTGGTTGTGCTTAAATAAAAAGATTAATTTGGCTAACATGGATCTTTTGGTGTATGCAAGAAAATCAATTTTATTTTAAAGCATAAGGGCCCTGGTGATCTTCTCTACACCTTGCATCATCATTTCTCTCTCTGCAAAGGGAGTGCAAAGTGCTACTGCATCTAAATTGGGCCTAATCTCTCTAAAACAAGCATTTCCTTGCACAGGGTTTTGTTCAGAGTAAAATGGAAGGGCATGAAGTTCCTAGGTACCACCGAGACAAAATGTGTGACTGATTGTCAGAGACAAAAGTTATGTCACATTGCAAAGAGTTTTGCTGACTTACTCTAAAAATCAGCACTAGATTATTACAGCAGCCTAGAATAAAAAAATCCATGTCTTTTGACAAGGTCTGAAACTACCGACGTTGCTTTACTAATAGCCCTGGGATAAGACTGATACTGTGCAGCATGTTGCCTGTCATACAGCTTGGCCAGAAAGAATGCTTTGCAACGGTTTTCAACAGTGCTTCAAAAGATCCAGCCCTCAAGACATTGTGGACCAGATCCTCAGCTGGTGCAAAGCAGCGTAGTTGCATTAAAGTCAGTGACATAGGAGGCAGTGCTGCAGGTCAAGAGTGAGGTGCACTGGCAGAATTGTGCATGTGGTTGTGGGGGTGAAGGGAGGAGGACTGGAATAGCAGGGGTTGTCGAGTGTGGTGGGTGAAAATTGAGTGCATTGACAGAACTGCGTGTGAGGGCCCAGTACTGGAATAGCAGATGGGGCAGTTGGTCAGGAATGAGGTGCATCATCAGAGCTGTGTGGGGTGTTCTCTTTGCTATCTGGCAGGCTCCCTGCATTGGTGCTCTGGGATTTATTTGCAGCAGCTACTTCCCTGATTCCTTCTGTGTCATTGCCAGTCAAATCCACCCCCTTTCTCTGTCCACCAGCGAGAACAGAGTCATTGCATAGTGAGCTGTGCATGAAAGATAAAGTCGTTTTAAAAAAAATTAAAACCCACCCAAAAGCAAAACCAGATTTTGTTTGTATATAAAAAGCATGTAAAGTTGTGGGGGTGGTGAGAGCAACACTTTAAAGGAGAGAGAAAGCAATTAACATTTGGCAAGAGAGAAAGACTATGCAGTTATCATGGCAACGACTGGCGTTTGCAGAGGTTGTCTGAGAACATCAGCTTCTCCGGAGACCTGTTCTACTTGTATGCGAGTAGCAAATAGGGGAAGCCCAGTTTGAATGGCTGATTTAAAATCAGATGCTTGAACAACGAGATGTGTGAAGCTCACCAGGCTGGCTCAGACGATGAGGTTTGGCCTGTGCTTTGGGACAGACTCACGGTCACGTTTGGCTTTGTGCCATCTCCAGAGAGAGCCCATTTCTCTACAACACTGGGATATCAGTAGGAAAGCTCTCATATCCTGCGATGATAACGACAAATAAGTCATCTAAAAAATGCAAGAATGAAGACCCCAGGGACAAGGAAAACAAGAAGGGTGGGAGCTGATGTGCACAGGAGGCAATAGAGGACTTGGTGGAAGGAAGAGAACAGGAATTTGGCAGACGGGTTAGAAGAATTAAGTATGAGGCTGAAGTCTGGGCCCCGTTGACATCGATGGCAAAACTCCCATGGGAGATGCCTATAAAAAGGGGGGAAACATGGGTTGACATTTTGCTGATTTCCCCTTCTCCCCTTTTTATTTTCCTTGAAATATGATATGTTTTTGTGGCCAGGGGGGGAGGGGAAGGGGTTTGCTAAAATCCCAAATTAATTTTTTTTTAAACCAGTCCTGCAGCTGGTATAACCTAACATTTGTGAACATCAAGTCTTACAGAGGAAAAAAAATGAACATTCTATTTTTGTTGAATCATTTTCCCCCTTCCCCCCCTCCAATCAAGAACATTTTCAACCAGTTCCACCTGAATGAAAATCAGGAGTCGTACAGTAAAGGAATGGAAGGGCCTGATGGCATGTGGCGTTCACAACACGGCTAGAGCACCTCTTTCTCCACCAGTTATGCTAGACAGAGCGTCAGGATTCTGAACTCTAGAGGTTCCAGAAGGTTCTAAATGCATTCTGGATTTTCCCAGGCTCCATCTCCCACTTGTTAAAGTTTTCAAACAAGCCCATTCATCCTTTCTCTCTGGAGCCCCTCATGCTTGGGAGAGGATCCCCATAAAGATCGGTAAAGCTATCTCACTATATACCTTCAGATCCCTCCTCAAAACTCTCCTGTGCTGTGCTGCCTACAAAACATAACAATTCAGCCGCTGGCGTGCTGTGACCATGGCCTGTCACCAGACTGTCTCATTTCCTTGTACCCCTCCCTCGGTCTGTGTCGAGCTGTAGTCTCTTGTTTTATACTTGAACTGTAAGCTCCTTGGGATGGGGATCATCTTTTTGTTCTGGGTTTGTACAGTGCCTAGCACAATGAGTCCTGGTTCACAACTGGGGCTCTAGTAATACAAATAAATAATAATACAACTAGAAGATTAGGGCCGATTCAAATAGTAGTAGCTCAGCGTTGCTATCTGGAAATATTTAGGCTGCTAAAGCCACATTGTGGAATCCAGGGTGGAATATGAGACGAGGACCAAAAATAAGGGTCGCTTCTTCAGCTGTGTAAATCAGCAAATCTGCACTGTATTTGAGAATCTGGATCAGAGACCAAACTTGGCAAAGGAAGACTTTGGGGAGGATTCATTTCTTCATCATAAATACTATGTGACATGATCTCAGCTCCACCTTTCAGCTATTCTGAGGTCACCACATTGCAGCGTTAGGAAGGAGGGCAAGTCTGGGGGTAAATTTAGAGCCACCCTTGTCATAATAGGGAGTAGCTGAGATCATGCAGCAGCGGGTGCAATTAATCCCCCTTGTGTCATGAATGCCATCAGAGCTTCTGAGCTCATCATTCAGCTAATTGTCTTGCTCACCTATCATTCTCCTCCAGTGACTGATTTTACTGCTCTGACAAGGGTTAATGGAGCTGTGTGGGGTGACAGAATGCTGAATCAAGGGAACCTGCTAAAACAGAAGCTGGAGTATTGTAGTGAGAGGATAGTAGGGAGTAGGGGCATGTTCAGAAACCACCTTCAGGAAGCACCAGACTTTTCTTGCTCATCGGTTTATCAAACGGAACTTGGCAGCCCCCCCCGCCCATTGTTGGGAGAAACACGTTCCTCTTGACATGAATACAGTAAATGAAGTGAAAACGGGTTGAAATAGCTTTATAAGGAGAGGCAGAGCCTTGTCATGGAAGTGACTCAACGCAGCACCTCTGCTGGAACAGCGAGAGAGGAGACACAATAGCACAGAAGACTATTGAACTAACCTCTCATCTCTGGTATTTAAGTTTAGCTCACCCTCTGACCAAAGTGACTGCAAATCAATTAGATCTGATGGGTCCTACTTTAAGTGCATCAGCAGGGCAAATGGTAATGTCTCGCTATTAAAAAAAAAATAATCTCCAGCATGTTTGACCTTGGATGAAGTAAAAAGCCCGCATCAGCTACTCAGCCTTCAAGGCTTGCTCTCTGTGAGGGCAGAAGAATAGTGCAAGACCCACCAATTATGTAGCACAGACAAAGAAAATATTTTGCTATTAATGGATAGTCTCCTCCAACTCCCCCATCTCCCCAAAGCCCTTTGAAATAGCAACCGGCTCACTTCGGCTCGGACATGGCCACTTACTCTATCAGCCATTTGGAGAGAGAAACTCCATTCACAGCGTCTCTCGTTCCCATCCGTTCTCCAGACGGGCCTGGAGAACGTGCTTGAGTCACGCGCACACAGAGCCCGCTCCGCCTCAGGGAGAGGATCCGTGTTCAAAATGCCAAAATCACAAGAAATTAGGAGATCTGGAAAGTAAGAATAAGCCCTGGCATGGGCCTATCTGGAAAGCAAGAGCAGCAGGGCTAGAAAGGGGAATTCAATTCTAGTTTCCCTGCTTTGAAGCTTCTATGACACTGGAGCTAATAGAGGAGAGTTCATATAGTTCATTCTCCAGGAGCCCTGAGCAGCATTGTTGCTGACCGTGCAGTCCCGTTGTCCAGTCTAGCTGTCAATAACCCAGGCAAAGAGCTTCCCAACCCCTCCCCTGAGAAGATTGTTTCACAGTCTGATAGATTTTACTGTCCAAAATATTTTCCTGCTGTTCAAATTAGGGCCAGAGGGTGTAACCCTGATTGAACTCAGTGAAAATTGACTAGCATTCTCATTGTATCAATGAAACTTCTTATGAGAGCAAGTGTGCCACCCTAGTCATAAGGGTGAGCAATCTTCCCCATGCACATGAGTGCTCACCAATATATAAACTGCAGATTAATCTAGTCCAAATATTTTCCTTGGCTTCATTTCATCCCATTACCCCTATTTCCATCCCCTTCAACCAAGCTAAGCTCTCTGGGTGCTAGGAGCAATTGATGATATCCTCCCAATTTTTTCTGCTTTCTGGTACTGAGGTGCCCAGAACAGGCCCTGGATTTGATCCCCTTGTGCTACAAATCTTTGCGAGGTCAATACCCATGCCTCATGGCACCTGGTGGATACAATACAGGCAGGGGGAACTGAAGAGAAATGCTTTTTCCTTCAGGGCAGCTCTGACTTTCCTCCCTGAACCAAACAGGCCATTCAAGTTTCCAATTCCCTTTATGTTTACATGCTGTTTCAAAGAGTTTGCTCATTTATGGACTAGACAATTGATTTTGACTCTCCAGCTATGACGAATTGCTGCCTCTTGGTATCACTCTAATGAAATAAGTAAAGCCTCAAACAGTGAAAAGCTTGTATTACTTTTTAATAAGATTTCTTTAATAGAAAGACTTAAACGCTTCTTTCTATTGCTCGTGGCTCAGCACTTCTGGGGTCATAAATTCTTCTCCCACCAGTCTGCTATTACTGACATATCAATCCTTTCTACTTCTGTGAACACTAAAATTGGGGGAAGGCGGGGAACCACAAGGTTGTGGCTTTATGCATTTTTAATTTAATGAAATTCGGCTTGAGGTTGTGGAAAAACAATACTTGGTCCGGAAGAGCAGAGCCCTTGGAAATCCCTCAATAAATCGGAGCAGTGAGAATGGCACAGTCCGTATGGCTCCTTCTCCAGAAACATGCAGGGGTTTCCTTGCTGGCTTTGTCATTGCATGGCTTCCTCTCTAATTCCAAACAGTCCTTTGGAGCAACCCAAATTAACACGTAAATCTCCTGCTATCCCAGTATGAGGAGGCAGGAAGCTGGGGAATCCCAGTTTCATTCAGGAGCTAGGTTGGAATCAGAGATATGGGGCCCATTCTATCTAGGTACTTCTATGGGTCCGTCCCTGCCGTAGCCACCACCAGGGTGTATTTAGGCTCACAAAACACCGGAGAGACAGGAGGATTAATTAGAGCAGAGTGAATAACTGATTTCTCAGTTTGGTGGCTGAAGTAATCTTTAAAAACCCTTGTTTCATTTAACTCAAAAGGATTTTATTATTTCATTTGTGGGGAGTTCCCTCTAGCCCAGGTCGGGAAAGTGAGTCTGTCCTA
This sequence comes from Terrapene triunguis, assembly GCF_002925995.2. Classification (NCBI taxonomy): domain Eukaryota; kingdom Metazoa; phylum Chordata; order Testudines; family Emydidae; genus Terrapene; species Terrapene triunguis. Next base: position 13,829,830 of record NW_020664725.1, read on the forward strand.
TTGGACCCTTTTATTACCGCACATCTGCTAAGATCAGCCACTGTTTGCTGACTCTTTTTCACAGGAAGCTCTGATACTGCAATCTTCTACTTGTCCTGCTTATAATTAAATGTATTCCTACAAGATGAAGTGCTCATATCAAGAGGAACTGAAGGCAGGTACATGAAAAGAGAGGGAGAGGGGCAAAGAATGATTGGAAAAACAGACGAGATAAAGGAAAAAAGAACAGCAAGATGAGCTTTCTAAAGGAGCTATGTTCTGCTTGTGATAGAACGCAATGGAGAGATAAAGATTACACTTGCTATAGCAAGCGGTAGGCCAGTCCCAGAGAGAAACAAAGTGAGGAGGAAAGAGGTGATACGAATGCCATTGTGTACATGTTCTAAAAGCTCATACAGCCACATAAACCAGGTGGAGTGCAGTGGAAATGATCTCACATGGAAAGAAGCCCTGTCAAAATACCATGGAAAAATTCATTACGTCTGATCTAGTCCATTTCCCTGATGTCCAATGGGAGGTTTCCCCCCTGCAGAACTTCCATTCTGAAAAACGTTGTCCAAGCGAGCTTTGCAAATTTGAGCAATACGGCTTCCATCACTTCCATTGGAAGACAAAGTAGAGAAACCAAGATCTGAGGGAGCTCTAAGACTAAGCGAGATTCAAATATATATAAAAATTCCTCTCACAGGCATGTCAGCGCTTTATTGCTCCCACTGCTAATGCATAGTACTGCTGGTACAACTGCATAGCTACATTCACATTGTTTTCTGGAGTTTTCAGAACATCTATATAGTATCAACATATGAATGGAAAGCTGGATAAAAGTTTGTACCATAGCAAGGGGAAAGTGTCATGATCAGATCCTTTCCAGGTTTCTGACCCAAACTTTGGAAGATCCAAAGGAGAGAAACCATCTCCAAAACCTCCAGTGACTGCTGCAGCTGGGATTTGGGAATTTAACAAGTGCAGTGTGGATGCCCACAGAGGGTAGAACATCAGTGTTCAAAAAAGCTGACTTAATTACCCTAATGTCAGTTCATTTGCCATATTAATTCAAGCAGCACTCAGTTACCAGAGGCTAAGCTAGTGAGCTGCAGGGGCCCCTGGAGAGAGATGCAAATCAGGAGTTTTTAAAGAGAAAATTACAGGAGTAAGAGATAAAGAGGGGCTAAGGGCGGCACCTGTTAGGTTGGGTAAACCTGCCAACCTGTTGGCCAGTTAGGCATTTGGAAGTCCCTTCACAACCATCACCAGCCAAAGATTTTGCTTAGATGGTGAAAATGGGCCAGATGCAGCCCTCGCTTCAGTGACGATGTAATGAAATACATTATAGTCAGTCAGAAAAACATGGGCTGAAGAACCATCTGCACTTGGAAAATTATAGATGTGAAGTCACCTCATGAACTTCAGCTACGATGGAACCCGCAGTTGGCAGGTCAGCCAAGCTGCCCGGCCACCCAAATAACAAGTCTTCAATTAGTTGGTCATTACGGAGTTTAACTGACTAAATTGCCCTGTGCTCTCACCCCAAAGCCAAGTCAGGGGGAGAGATAAAACTGCCACACTAATCACAGGGACCGACTGGCTAAGCGGCAGTTCTGCAGAAAAGGACCTGGGGATTACAGTGGGTGAGAAGCTGGATATGAGTCAGCAGTGTGCCCTTGTTGCCAAGAAGGCTAACGGCATATTGGGCTGTACTAGTAGGAGCATTGCCAGCAGATCGAGGGAAGTGACTATTCCCCTCTATTCGGCACTGGTGAGGCCACACCTGGAGTACTGCATCCAGTTTTGGGCCCCCCACTACAGAAAGGATGTGGACAAATTGGAGAGAGTCCAACAGAGGGCAACGAAAATGATTAGGGGGCTGGGGCACATGACTTACGAGGAGAGGCTGAGGGAACTGGGCTTATTTAGTCTGCAGAAGAGAAGAGTGTGGGTGGGGGGATTTGATAGCAGCCTTCAACTACCTGAAGGGGGGGGGGTTTCCAAAGAGGATGGAGCTCAGCTGTTCTCAGGGATGGCAGATGACAGAACAAGGAGCAATGGTCTCAAGTTGCAGTGGGGAAGGTCTAGGTTGGATATTAGGAAACACTATTTCACTAGGAGGGTGGTGAAGCACTGGAATGGGTTCCCTAGGGAGGTGGTGGAATCTCCATCCTTAGAGGTTTTTAAGGCCCGGCTTGACAAAGTCCTGGCTGGGATGATTTAGTTGGGAATTGGTCCTGCTTTGAGCAGGTGGTTGGACTAGATGACCTCCTGAGATCCCTTCCAACCCTGATATTTTATGATTCACTTCTTTCCAGTATGAGTGGGGTGGAGTGGGAGTGGGAGTGGGAGTGGGAGTGGGGGGGGGGAAGGGAGGGGCAAGCTGGAAGCTAGGTGCTTATTTGCACTGGAATGGAAATGCATGTCTTACTGCAAAATAGTCTAACAATTTCTGTGGCTAGCCCTAGGAATAAAGTAATTGCAGTTGTAAACGCCATTGCCACAGCGCTGAGCAATCATCTGCAAATCATGGAAGGAAGAAATATGACCCAGCTGGTTGCATTAGGTTTCACATTGGAAGGGGCTATGGATCACTGGCTGCCAGTTGAGAACTAGAACTTGCTCCAAAAAAAAAAGTCTTTCTGCCAATACTCTACTTTTAGCATGAATGTCTTTGTAACACTCAGGAGGAATACATGCATTGCTGCTATGAAGCACTGTTCCCGTACGGAATAACAGACTTCATACATTGTGGGTGGGTCCAGTGGCTGCCAGTTGGTTGTTCATCTTGAAATACAAAAGAAGAAAATCAGCACACCAGTGCATTCATTTCCACCTCTCCTTTAAGATAATCATTTTGTTTACTCCTAGCTAAGTTACACACACCAACCCTTCTTCAAAGTTGTATTTCAGAAGAGAATATCAGATCCTCAGCTCATGTTGCTCCTTTGACTTCAGAGCCACACAGATTTACACCAGATGGAGGATCTGCCCTGATGATTGAATTTCTCAGTGTAATACATCTATTTTAACAGCAAGTTATGGACCAGAACACTGGGTTTTCATGCAGTGACGACTAAGAGAAAATGGTTACTTGTCCAGTTAGTAAATGAAAATAAAATAAAATTTCATTTTGAAACAGTGACCTGTTTGCAAAAATCCACCTGGCTCCAGCAGGCTGTGTACATGCAGATGCACACCTGTATCTTGGATGCATGAGAGCAGAGTTTTTATAAGATCATTTGCTGCAGTGCAGAAAGTGAAAGCTGTTGATATTGCAATCTGAAAGTCAGACATGGCAGGATACGCATGGTTCACGCTGGAAGGAACGGGGCTCCGAAGCGTCTGCTAGAATGTCTTACCTGGCAGGTGCGAGAGACCAAGGGGCTCAGCATCTGCTGGGATCTGAATGAACGGCACCTGCTGAGAGGGATGAGGCTGCAAACCATCTCTGGGGAATGGGCTGAATGTTACAGGAGGGTCTGATTTCAATGGCACTTAAGGGACAGCGAAGCACCTGCTTTGACAGAGCTGCACAGTGTAGGCCAGAACCAGGAATCCCACCAGGAATTAGCTCATTACTGATTTATATGGTAAACAAAAAGGATGTAATTATTGTTTATTAGGCACTCACCGGGCACTTAGCACTGGGGAAAGACCTAAATATACTCCCTGCTCCAGAAAGCTTGTGATTTAAATAGTCACAGAAGACAAAGCATACCGGGGCGGGTTAATTTAGAGCATTCAGTATACATCTCACTTCCACCAAAATAATAGGGTGTAGGGGGAGCCAGCAAACTTGCATTAGGGCTCTTGGGGCTTGCTGGAGAAGCGCTATTTAGGAGAAGTTGGAGACTCAGACACAGAGAGGGCTCCATGCAAGGGGCACCCTTAAAGGCGGCTCCAAAAGCCAGAGGCGTCAGAAGGAACTGAGCAGGGGTCAGCAAGGCTGGCATTGCTGGTAGAGCAAAGCGGACAAGGTGAAAACGAAAGTGGAGATGCATGGTGCCGGTCTCTCTGCAGCAGGATGAGGACTGGGCAGGGAGGAGAACGGGGGCTTTGTAACAGCAACATGCTTTTGTGGAGCATAATGCACGAAACAGCGGCAGCAAAAAGAAACAATCCGGAATTCCTGTGGTCCTGTTAGCGTAGGGATTAGCAGCATCAGTAGGCAACAGAGCCATTTCCATCCAGGGCAAGAGTGGCCCGGGCAGGGCTCTGTTTCTGAATGGCTATTTGCCTCCTGCAGAGCACAGGAAGGAATCCCAGAGCGAGCAGAACCAGAAGGGAAGAAAGTGCCTTCAGTCACACTTTAGAGAGGAGTGTAATTACATTGCAATTACACTGTGATCACGCCAGGCTTATGCTTTTCATTATGCAATTACCACTAATTCCTATAACCCGAAAGTGAACGATACGAGTGATTTCCTTATTACCCCTGTTAACACATTTGAAAATCTTAGCCTACGAGTATCTGTATTAATAGAGCCATCAAATTAATCATTCATAGAGTTTATGGCCAGAAGCCACCCCCAGATCTAGTCGGACATGCTGTGTACCTCAGGCCACCACCACGACCCAGCCACCCGCACACTAAACCCAACAACCAAAATGAGATCAAAGTATTACAGCCCACAATGGCAGGGAAGCGACGAAGTGAGAGAGAGCCAGATAATCCTGGCAAGTGACCTGCTCCCATATGTTGCAGACGAAGGTGAAAACCGCCCAAAGGCACTGCCATTCTGACCTGGTTGGAAATTCCTTCCTGACCTCATCTATAGTGATCAATTAGACCTTGAGCACACGCAAGGACCAGCCAGTCAAGCCCCCGAGAGAGAGAATGCTTGGTGCCACCTCAGAGCCCTGGCCCTCTGTGTCCAATGTCTCATCTCCTGCCATGACCATCCCTGATAAATAGAGATAAAAATACCCTCCCTGAATATGTGGTGGTGGGGAAGATGGAATATCCCTTCCTGACCCCTGCCGGTGACCAGCTGAAATGCTGCAGCATTAGCTGTTGGAACATAAGACATAAACCCAAAGTGAGCTAACAAGGCTGTTGAGCCCTGTCCCCTACCATCACAAACAACCCATAATACAACGGCATTCATAAATTTGTCCAACTCAGTCTCAATTTCGGAATTGGTTGTCCAAATCTGTTAAGGGGCTATGAAAATTTCAACCCTAGTGTCTGGGTGTATCAAGGACCTTGTATTTACACTGCAGTTATTTCCCATCAGGTAGTTAACTTTCTGATATATGAATTAGTGGTCATTATAGATAACCAGAACCACCAGATAATTGCACTACAATTACAATTTAACTACACTGTAATTATGTTACCTTACCCTTATTACAAAGTGTGATATCTACATCTATGCAATAAGTAGTACAGCATTAACAACAATTTCTCAGGGAATATATGGTTACAAATATATGTGTTATCATTACATTTACTATCCCCCAGTGACTATAGGGTTAAACACTAAAATACATTGGCAACCACCTTACCAGCTAGGAGGTGATTACCTGAATGTCCCACTGGTTTGGGGCAAGTTATTTCGAAATAACCATCCATTTTCAATGGCATTTCCCCTCAGAGATCTTTCCATTTAGCCCTTGGCTGGGGATGGGGCCCTTGCTGAGCATTTAGAATCTGACTGTTTCACTCAGAATTGCAAAGGTCAATGTTTGCATAGTGATTGGACCAAGAGGGAGTACGGAAGGGGATTCAGACTGGGCTGCTGCAGATTGAAGGAGCCTCCTTTAGATGCGTGTCTGATTGCTTTGAGGTAGGCAAGACAGCCTCCTGGGGGGCCCCCAATTTGGAAACATTTTAATTAAAACAAGTTCTTTTTAGTTGCCATAAAAAAAAAATCAAAGGACCAGATACAATAATTCTAGCTGTTTACATAATTCCTTGATAGTTTGTTCAGTTGGTCTTCACAGCTGTGGCTTGTTACAATTGTTCCACCAAAGGCCAGGAGATAAATGTATATTTTAATAAGAATGTTTCCAAAGAGAATTTGGGCCCTTGTGCTATATCTAAATAAACAGTTGCATTATATTGCTGCCAAGGCAGAAAGATCCTATCACATAGCACAGTCTTTCAGCCTCTTCCCCGGCAACGAATTAACAGAAATGATACAAAGCGTTAGGAGCAAACAGTTTGCCTTCGTGAAGAGGCACTAAGCAAAGTCATGTGGTTTCAAAGCCAACATGCAAGTTTCTGCATGGTGTGTTGTCCAGGTGTCAGTGGACCATTCCTATCTCTGAGCCAAAAGGAGATTCGGTTCAAGGTTCGTCTCACGCAGGAGAAAGTGCAAAAATGGAAAATTGAAGCGAGGGCAGAAAAGGTTTCACTTTTCCCCAAACCTTTAAAAACATTTGTGAAGGTGTTGAGGTCTGAGTGTGTGTTTAGAAGTGCCTGTGCAACTGTGTGTTTCGGGGTGAATTTGTACGTGTGTCTCTGAGGGAGTACAGGCGAGTTTGTGTGTACGTTTGCAAGAGCATGGAGGTGTTGGTGTGGTTTTCAATATATATACTACATGTGTGCATAGTGAGCTTGTCCAAGCAGTAAGAATGCTAATTACAGTAGCACTTAGGAGCCTCTATAAGGAACAGGGCCCCATAGTGCTAGGTGCTGCAAATACAGATCATAAGAAAGTCCCCAGAGAGCTCGGTCTAGGTTTTTAATGATACACAACTGGTGGATGAAACAAATGGGGGCCGGGAGAGGAGGACGACAAAAACAACAGCAAAGAGCATGTTTCAGACAATTCTTGCAGCTGCTGCTCAGGCTGCCAGAGACCACTGAGAGCGCACGCACGCCTCGTACTAGCATCTTTTCTGGTTTTCATTGCTCCCCTGCGCTCCCCCTCCCCAGTTGATTTTGTAAAACAGCCCCTTTGGCCCATGGGTGAGCATCTGACATGGAGGTTTCCTTGTGGGAACACACTCCCCAATGGTTCATTTAGGGAAACGGAGTTGCATCTATCCTCACCCATGTGGCGGGGGAGTTCAGGATTAGTTATAACTCACATCAATCAGCACACAGAGGCTTCCAGCTACTAATGGCAGCTCACGGTGTGACCGTTCCAGCACTGGCAGGCAACCCTCTCCTGGCAGACTTGCGTTCCCTCAGGAGTCCCACGGCCAGTTGTGTGAGAGCTTGAGAGAGAGCCACTGGCTTAATGCAGAAAAATACCCAGCAAGCAATAGCGTGTTTTATAAATGAAAGGGACCTAACCTCGTCCCTCAAGGAGGATCCTGGAAAGAGTGAAGGTTTCTCGGGAAGCCTCTGCACTGTGGGGACCGTGCAGCTAAGCCGAGTGACAGCCTTGGCGTTATGATGTCAGTCTCTCAGCAGAAAGCATTTGGGAGCATTGATTGCCTGGGTGCCTTTTGCACAACCATGGCCAAGCCACTCAGCCGCAATGTGAGATAAAGGGACCTTTCTAGTTCCGTTGCAGGACAACCTTCACCTCAGAGGCACCGGATGCTAAAATAAATGGTGCCGTGTATATTCCACTGGCTGGGGTATGGCTGTGACGCAAGCCTGGATTAGCAGCTCTGCTGGAGTTTGAAATGAAACGGGCTGTCCCTCCAGCTGCCTTGAAATACAGTAACCCTGCGCTACTGCTCAGCAATTCACCTAGGTCTGCCCCCGTGCCATTTTGCTAAATGCAGCCCAAGCATTGGCTGGAGAAGAGGGGTTTTTTTCCCCTCCCACAAAAGGATTTTTTTTAAAATGGCTTAGAAAATGAAGCGTGTGTGTGTCTGTGTGTGTGTGTGGGGGGGGGGGGGAATTAGTTATTTTTGACAGTCAGGAGCTGAGCTGAGGAAAGCTCCCTGAACATCTGCCATACGAGCTGCTGTCAGCCAAGGCAATGGACTCCATGCTGCCGTGCAGAAGGGGATATTATTATGCTTGCAAGGAGGAATGGCTGCGGCCTGTCCGGTTTGGCAGGATTAGGGTCACATAGAAGGTTAGCGAGGGCCTCAAAGTAACATGGAAAACTGCTACCATGTCACTCCCCAAACTCCCATCTCATGTCAGAGGGAGGAGCTTAGAAGTTTGTTCCCTGGAGGCTGGAATTTTCCGAACAGCTCAAACACCCACAACTGGGGACAGATTTTCAACAGCGCTCAGCTCCCATTTCCGGTCCTTACCCCCCATAATTAGGCCAGATTTTCACAAATGAGGTGCCGAGAGCTTTTGCAAATTTGACCATACATAAATGTCACAATTGGAGCTGCTGGGTGCTAAGCGCTTTTGAAAAATCTGTCCCAATTATGGGGTGTGAAGACTGGGAAAATTTCAGCTATTTTGAACGTCTGGTTCTACATGTTTTCCAACCACAGATCACATATGCACTCAATGTGTCCAGTCAGAAAATGCCGTCTGCTTCCAAAGCTCTGCAGAGCCGTTAAAGAAATTTATACCAATACACACATGTTAACAAGTACAGTACAGGAAAAATCCTGCATCCAAATAAAATCAGCATGGAAGCAGCTTACGCCAGGCGTGTTGGTGACAGCAGCTCTCTTTCTAAATGATGCGGGAGCCCCAAGATCAGCATTCATGTGGAGTTTCCACGAAGGACGCCCAAAGGTTAATTAGCACATGCAATAGCATCATTACCAGTTTAGCCACAGCATCACATGCATCATGGTCCTTGCTGGCTGCCCATTAGGGGCAATAATTGAGCGAATTGAACCATCATGAGGATATTGTACTATCAGGTCATGGAGGATGCAAATGGAATCTTAGCAATGGCCGTCTGGAGACAGGGAACCAGGACAGAGAATTTATACAGCACGCGGGAGGGAAGGAGAGAGGCCAGAGATGGCTATTCACACATTCATGTTGACACTTGCACTCTTGTGCAGCCCTGAACATGCAAACTTTCGACCAATCACTAACAATTACATCTATTCATTTGCACCTTGGTCTAGCTGTCTGAGCCAGGAGCCAGGATTGTCTGTGTTGGGCTCACACTGGCTGCAGGCTCCTCTCTGGACCTCTCTGTCAAATAGGAACAATACTAACCTGCAGGAGCGACGCCAGGGTTTTTGCCACCCTAGGCGGCAGCGCTCCTCCTCAGAGCATTTGGCGGCAAGGGTCCTTCCGCTCTGCGTCTTCGGGGCGCTTCGGCGGCGGGTCCCGGAGCGAGTGAAGGACCCACCACTGAAGCACCCCGAAGATGCAGAGCAGAAGGACCCCCCCGCCGCCGAGGACGGCAAAATGCCGCCCCCCAAATCCTGCTGCCCTAGGCAACCGCCTAGGGTCGCCTAGTGGAAGCGCCGGCCCTGCTAACCTGCTGCCCCATGGGGTGGTGAAGAGTTTGCAGAGGGCTCCATAAATGCTACCAAGTTTTAGAAGGAAACTAAATCCTCCAGCTTCAGGGCATAAGCCAACTTCCAGGTGAGAGGGATCAGGATGGAACTTTCCCTGGGGACAGGTTATCCCATCACTGCAGAGTTTCTTATGCCTGTCGGCTAAGCAGCTGGTGCTGGCCCTTGCTGGTAAAAGGATACTGGGCTTGATGGACCCCTAGTCCGATCCAGTCTGGCAATGCCAGAGTAGGATTATTTGTTATGGATACTGGCAAAGCCCGGGGTGAGATTCTCAGTCTCACTCCAGCCTCTGTCCTGGAGCAGTGTAAAGGGGCCTCTAAAGGTGCCACATTCGACAGGGAAAACTTCCCTTGGCACAGAAACAGAAGACAGGCTGTCTCTGGCATAGGGGGTTTGCAGGGGGCAGGAGGGGTGTATTGGGGTGGGGGCACAGCACATAACACTGCAGAGATTTGGAGCAGTGCTACTGTCTGTAACGAGCCGTGGAAGACTGCTGTAACTTAGGCAGCACCCCCAGCACTGTCTGGGTTGTGCTAGGGAGTCTTTGGCCTCTTGAGGCAGCCCAGAAGCTTGGAGACAAAGGTGGCTTGAAGGCACTCAAAGCGCTTTCTCCTCAGCTGCACCTCTAGAGACTCAGCACAGACTTCCACCCCAGGGACCTTAATCAGACCCTCTGAAGTTCCTGCTCCAGATGCAAGCGATCTCTCGATTAGCCCAATGTCCCAGCTGAACTTAAATGTTCCTTAAATTCTCATTTCCTCCAGTACTAAAATGTCACATTCAGCACAGGCCACATCCCCTCCAGGCTCCAGAACTGCTGCTGCTCTAAAAGAAAGGAAACTTAAGACATTCGTGCTTGAGCATCTGTGAGAGAGTCTCCACCCTTTTAAAATGACATCTCCTTTAAACAGGGAGCCAACAGCTCAGCATCCCCCCACTCTGGCGTGATGCAAATCTACCCGCTCGAACAATCAAATTATGGAAGCTCAGTGTAAAAATTACTGCCACTTTGAAGCCAGCATGACCCAGGATGCATCAGACTTGGGCAGAGCGCCAAACTACCACTTAACACAACAGTGTTGAAAAAGGTGGCTAAATGACAATTCTATATATATATAGAATATATATATATACACACACACACACACACAGTCCCCTCCCTCGCCGCAAGTCAAACTCCGCACTGCTGAAAAGTATTCCAGTCCTCTTGCTACAGTCAATGTCTAGTCGTGTTTTGGAATGGGGGCAAAAAATGAATCATGGCCAACTGAATCCAGACAACTATATTAGGTCTCAGTATTATCTGAGACTTTATAGAGGGGATGGAGAGTTATTTCAATAATCCTCATGACATCAAGTTCCTTCTCACCACCACAGAGTGGGTGTGGAAAGAGGGGTGGGAGAACACACACACTTACATCAGCAAGTCAAATGTGTTCACTTGATTAGAGCGTGAGGGACTAATACCATTCATATCCAGATATAGTGTGAATAGTACGGCGTGTGCATGACTCCCTCTGATTTTTGCCAGTGCACCTCACTCCTTACCTACAGAACCCCATTCTATTCCACCTTCCCACTCTCCCAGTCGAATTCACTCCTAGCTCACAGCACCCCCCGTTGTTCAAGTGCCGAGCTCCCCAAAATTCTGCTAATGTAAGCTATTCCCCACCTGCAGCACCACCTGCTAGTCCAATCCTGGGCTGCAGTAGAACAGAAACTGCCAAATGGCTGAACTCTGCGTGCTGTTTTTATGATATGCACAACAGAAAACCGGCATGAAAACCCAAAGTCAAAAGAAAAACTCCCCCCCTCCGCCCCGAAAAGAATGCTGATACCTTTAAACTCAGCAAATTCCTTCCCCCTGCAGATAGGATTAAGGAGCATCCAAACAGCAAAACCATATTAAAAGATCAGAACATCTGCATCTTGAAGACAATGAGACAGCATTTCACTCATCGTAATTGCTTCCAGTTTAAATCACTAGCTAGATGTGTTCATAACCAAACACCACTTTCCTGAAACAACAGCAGGGATTGAGAATGTTTGAGAACAATTATAGAGGCAGCCCTGGAGTTTCCAAGCCATGTTTCCAATGGTTTCCTGTAGTCCCAGACTGAACACTGTTTAATTTTTGAGCTCTATTTACTGTTTATTGCAATGTAGAGTTTTTATTCCACATCACCAGTTCCGTGAGTTATTAGTGTCACTTTCATATTTATTTAGACATGGATGCAGGGCTAAACATTGGGTCAAAACAGGAATATACTTAAAAAATCAGAGGGTGAATAGGCTTGCAAAATTAGCATAATTAACTGCTCTGATGTAGGTGAATTGTTTCATATATAGAACAAGTTATACTCTAGACCAAGGGCATGAGTGGGCATCATACAGAACAGAGAAAGGTGTTAACATTATACAAAGGACTGATCCTGATTGACCACAGCTGAGGATCTGGTCCAAAAAGTCAACCACATCATTTCTGGCTTCAGAAATGATGGGGCTGGGTCTCCCAATGCTGGTCTAGTGAATCAAGATACAAGATCAGCTTATTGATTCAGCATGTCCAATGACTTATGCTGAACAGTGGTCAGGGAAGCAAAACCATCCATGCTAGCTAGCTAGGCTGTGCTGTGCAGGGGTCGGGTGAGAGTCTAATTCCACCTTATGGATAAACAGATGACAGTTGTGTACGTACAGTGAATCCTTTGCCTTGCATCAGTGTTGCATTGGGTGTATTAAAATAGTCTGTGGTTATTCCTTCTGGCTGCTGGAAATTCTTCAGTGAGTTATTAGAGTACAGTGCTGACCATGCACCCTTCTAGTCCATTATCCTGCAGCATTTCTCTGAGTCTCATTTGAGCTGGAGTGAATTCCCAGTATTGCTATAATTCTGTCTCAAGGAACAGAGTCCAAACATACATCTGAACAGTCTGACGTCTCTCTGCTGCTCCCATCTACTGTTAGAACTAGTGTCTCTGCGTTTCCTGCATTCCCTGAGCATCAATATTTAATGGCCACAATGATGCTGTGGTAAGAATTAATTTAATTAATCCAAATGCCACCAGACAGTGTGCAGGTGGATTTGAAGGCTAAATGGTGCTTTGTATGTGCATAGCTGTGACCACTGGGAGCTGGAATCATATCAAATCTCACATGGCTAAGCCCAGGCTGGCTTTGTGGGTATTCAGATACGGGAAATTTCCAGGATCCTATAAGGAAGCAGTGTAGGTAGTTCAGTAGGTGATGCTCTTCCCACTATCATGTAAATAGTGCTTCATGCTAGGGGGTGCTGTGCTGCCTGAGGCTCTGGGTTTCCCTGTTGTATAAAACCCTTAAAAATCTCTTGGGCCCAAAGGCAGACTCCATCCAGAGGTAGCTGCATTTCAGTGATGGGTACAGTGATGCACTGAGCCTTAAGAGACAGAATTTCCAGAAATTGGGGCCAGATATTTTCATAGGAGGTCAGCCCCCAGCAGCTTCCCAGAGAACATAGATTAATGTATTTACTTGACTGATCTATAGAGCCCCTAACGGAGTGATTTGATGGTGCATCTCCCAGGGTGTGTCGTCATCTTTGGTTTGGGTGGAATCCATGCCCTCCCCCTCGAGCCCTGCGTTCGTAGTCTATATGGTGGTGATGTCCCACTTATGAGTTTTCATTGGTCATCTCCACTGACCATCATCTGCTTCTTCTCAAGTTTGCATTTCATGCACCTTGCCCAGTCTCCCCGTTGGGTCTTCATGATTAGCTGGCATAAGGAAAAGCAGCCTCTTCCCTGTGCTGAAAACCCCAGCTGTCAGCTCTGTCCCCAGGATCTTCTGCGTGGTGGCTGGCACAGCTCCATAACGGCAGCTTGAGGTTGCTTGTGAATGTGAAATGACTAGGTGATTTGAAATGCTTCATTAAAGGTCTTTGGGATGGGTCTGCTGCACAAAGGCATAGCCCAGTACAACCAGATTCCAATGCTCGATAGGGTGACGTGAGAACAGCCTGCACTAGTAGTCTCTTTTCAACCCTTTGCTAGCATTAATGCTGTCTTTGGGAAGCCTCTCTACTGCAGCATTGAGTTGGGGAGAATGGCGCAGAATCCCACCCTCCAGCGATCTGGCTCTTCATGGATCAGTTCCATTTTCCTTTCCAATGATGCCTCTGACCCTAGTCCCAGAGGAATTCCTCACATGTGCACACAGAGGTAAGGTTACGCCAGTAGCTTGCTCTGCTTCTGTGATCCAATCTGTTAGCAGTTACCAAGATATCAGCGCTCAGGCCAACTGCAATAGGGTTCCAAGCCAGGCCACTCATCTAACCACAGAAGAACAGCCCTTAATGCTTCCCATGAAGACAGAAAGAAGCAATCTGAGAGAGGGTATTTTCCACTGAACCTACCAATAATTTCTCGGCAGGCTCGAGTGCAAGCAAGATCACCCTTCACGCAGTGTCACAGAGGTGCCATCTCACAAGGCGCTCATGTCAGCATGGGCAGTTAAACATCAAGTAGTCTCCCAAAGGAGCCGGGGGGAGGCACCATCACTTGACTTGTTCGGAGGTAGGCTAGACAAAGCACTTTGGAACGTCTTACAGAGAGCCCTCCTACAGCCTCTGAGAATGCACTAATACAGCTACACGACCAATACATCTTTGAAACTTCACTATCATTGGTTTGTGTCACTCAGGCCTCCCTCAGCAATGCCTCCGAAACTTGGTTGGTTACAGTTCAGAAGACATTCACTTGAATCACTCTGAGTAGCCTGCCGTAGTTCCTATGGCAACCAGATGGCATTCTCCATTACCATAGCAACTTGCTGCCGTTTCTAACTACACCTTAACACCACAACAAAAATCAGGTTTGTTGTCATGGAGATAAGTTTATTTCCCTTTATTGCAGAGATGCTTAGAAAGTAGGGCAAAAGCTACCGAATGGCACAACAGCCAACAAACTGCACAGGTACCAAGTAACATGACTTTCCTAGAGGCAAGAGACCGATTCTTCAGGCCAAGAATGTTCAACTACAGCACCAGGAGGGATCTGTGGGATCCCGTTGGGGTCCCATGCACGCAGGTATGTATGGGGCTGACCAGCTCAGACCTTGGCAGACCCAGAAACAGGTCAGTAAAGCAAAGGTTCAGATTCGTATGGGGAAGCCTTGTTCTGCTACTGGGACAGACTCGGGTTTCTTTTTTTATGAATTGCATTATAAATAAGCAGTGCACAATGCATCCATATTCAAACAACATCCCTAACAAAGCCAAGGAGCAACATGAAGCAAAGATCTGTGCCTTGGTGGGACATTTACGTCTCCTAAGCACTGGATCTTCCCTATATACTCGTGTGAATTGGTCGCAGCTGAATGGACTTATTGTGCAACATGGCTTGATTTCAGAATCAATGAAATATTGCACTGCGTCGGCTTCCTGGAAATTGGTGACTATTTGTCTTATCATAGCATATAGGAGTCACGGGCCAGGACCCATTGTGCTAAGCCCTGTACAAACAGAACAAATAGCCCGTTCCTGCCCCCAAAAGCTTACAGTCTAAGTAGAACGCATTGCACAGTAGTGTTTCAGACCAGGAGATAGCAGGCATCCATCCCTAGGACACAGAGCCCTGGCACCCCCGGGAACAAATGTCATGTCAATGTTCTGCTGGCTAGCCCACCAAGGGAGAGCTGTTCAAAGGCACAAATGGGAGTGAGGGATTCAGACCCCCTTTGGCTGTCAGTGGGAGCTGCGTACCTCTGGAAGTCTCCCTTACTGCTACACTGTTACCATTAGAGCAGGTTGGGAAATTAGTTTCCCTCCCCCCACAAGAAGTTTAGATACTGACTTTCTCTCCCCCCACCTAAAAAATGTTCAGCTTTTGAATCCCCCCCCCAAAAGTTTGACAAAATCACATTTTTTTTTTCAGTGAAAATTTCCATTTTTATCAAATAGTCATTATCCGTTGGGAAAATGTTTTGATGGATTTTTTTTTTTTGGACCAGCTTTTAGTACCCACAGCTCTGTACTTCCATAAGGGTTAGCACAGGAGGGGAACATAAGGCACTAAGGAAACAGATAAGAAATTATGCTAATGCATCAGGCAGTGAATCCGAGCCGTGAGCATGAGAAGAGCAGTGCGCAGCGTATGATAACATGGAGCTGGCTGGAAGGGAGAATCGGGGTGGTCTACACTGGAAAGTTAGGTAGACCCAGCTACGGGTCAGAAATGCACACCCGAGAGATGTCGTTAAACACACTTAAGACCCCAGTGTAGACCGGCTAGGTCGATGGAAGAATTCTTCTGACCAAGCTACTGCCTCACAGAGAGGTGGATTTACTACAGGGACAGTAGAGCCCCTCCCATCGCTGTTGGAAGTGTCTACACTACAGTGCCACTGTAGCGTTTCTAGCATAGACAAAGCCTTCAGCTGAGATACTTGTGGTGACGCAACCCAGCAGAGAAAAGCACCAAACAGGCACAGCTCCCTTGAAGCACCCCTGCTGGTAAGCTGGCAGGCATCGGACATGAGGACAGGGGGCAGACCCAGACCCAGGGCAAGCCCAGCTCCTGCTGACTTCAGTGCGCATCAGGACGCAGCAAGGCAATAAACCTCCTGACACGGTCTAAGAAGCGTGTGCAACAGTGGACACAGGGGTACGGATTGTTTCTGCTGCTCCTCCTACTCATAACAACAAAGACAAATTCCTAAGCCGTTTAAACAACTGGGGTTTATGCAAAGGGCGAGCCACTGAACTGGCTAGCAGAAGGGCTATAGCAGACCTGTGCGTGAAGGAAGGACGCACTAAACTGACAGTCTAAGATTGTTTCACTCGCGGGAGCTCTCTGCTTTCCTTCATAGCACCGTGAAGGAAGGATACTCTAGGTAAATATTGCACCCATCACTTTTATGTTAGATTTGGAAGATAGGATAGGAGCCCGAATTGTATTGGCTTTATACATACGGTTAAGTTACAGACAGTAGAGTCCTGCGAAGAGAGAAATTGCCCCCACCATAGTCAGATGCTGCCATGCCACTAGGTCTGCAATGGCCAGGTCACTTGATAATGGGGTTCAGGGAGGTTGGCAGGGTGGATGGGGGTCAGAGAAAACAGAATTGGGCCCGGTGCACTTGGTCAGGCACGTGGATGGGAATGTTTGCGTGACATCCATCCTCTTGGCCGACACACTGAGAACTGAACCAGGGAACTCTTGAGTAAAAAGCCTGAGCTGCGATGGCTTCAGCTAAAGTTCTGTAGCTAGGGGCTGTGGCTCTCATCGCCTGCAGAGCAGCACAGAGGGGACCTGTAGCACCCACTCACCAGCGAGTTACACTTGTTACAACAGGTATCTGGATCAATAGGAGAGGAGAAGAGCCCTCTCATCATTGAAATAGAGCTCAATGTGAGTCATTCATAAGGGTTCAGCCTGTGATGTGGCAACACCCTAATGCTTTCATTGCAGGCAGGGCATGGCATACCCCATGTGGGTCACATGAATGCAGCTCCATGTATCAAGGGATTCAGGGCCTGGTGTAAAAATAATAGGCAGTGCTGCCCAAGGGATGGGCCTCTTTGGTCAAACTTCTTCACTGCTCTCTTCCTCAGTACCCCCCATCTGTAAAATGGGGATAATGACTGTCACCCACCTCTGGAAAGTACCATATAGCAGCTGTTATCGTGGGGGTGAGACAGCAGCAGAGTGAGTTGAGAAAGCCACCAGGAGAAATGGGAAGTGGCTGCCAGGCAGTTTAAGATGTAAACACCCAAATGATATCAGAGCACTGTGGTCCAGCCACTAAGATTCATACAGCCTGTAGACAAAGTTACCTCAATCTGCAGAGCTCTCAAAAGAAATGATTTGCTAAGGATACAAAGGATAATGTAGTGGCTGGAATGTGACTCCAGCCCAAGGAGTGCGAATGTGATTTGAAAGTAGAAAGCAGCAGCCTGGTTTACATCAGATAAGTGGAGTGATTGGCTTTCTGCTTTGTTTAAATGACACAAAGAACGAGAGATGAGGCTGATTTCAAATTGTATGGATTTTGTTTCATTTACAGCAGCTGGCCCTGGTCTTCTAGAACAGAAGCTCTGAAAATCTGCATTTGAAACTCCAGCCTCCAGAAGGGTTATTGCCCTCCTTGCATTTCACCTTGTTCTTGGGAAAACATTTGCTTTATAGCAAAACAACTAACCATAAAAGCCCCATTACTTGCTTAGGAGATGTTGGGATTGATCCCCAGCTAATGGAAATAGAGAAAGCTCCATTGACTTTAATGGATCTACACCCATTTACACCAGCCGAAGATCTGTCCCTTTAGGTACCATTATATATGTTTTAATCTCTCCCAAATGTGCTGTGAAAGCGAGCAACTGTTTAGAGCTGGTTTGTTCAAAGGAAGCTTCAACGCTCCCCAAACTCCATAATACCGGAGACCGACTGGATTTTTATCTCCTGCTATATTTATATTCCAGCATGTTTAGAGCATTAATACTCTTGGTATTTAACTGGTTATGGTTCCTTTCAAAAGCATTAAACAAACCCAACTGTGTAAATGTGCTCAGCTCCCTTGTTACTCTGAATAAATAAGCTGGAGACACAGCAAAAATGCAGACAGATTTTCCTGGGCTATTTAACAACTTTGCCTCCTGAGCTCCATCATCCGGATTTTGAACTGTGACACTTGGCTGCTAGCAGGGGCCTTATGTCAGCCCAGACGAGGAGGATAAGGCTAGCCATGTCTAACAGGCCGGGGCCAGGATTCCCAAAGGAATTCTGCTGGCTCATACTTCATCACATTAGAACACCATTTTGAGCACCAGACCCATCTCCCTGAATTGTAATGCCAGGAATGCTTGTGTTATATTGGCCACCAGGCATCACTCATGCCGTTCAGCTCATGCTATTCCTAAAGTGCTTTTCACGGATGCCATTGCTAGACATTATGAGAGGCTGCAGTGAGCTCTTCTGAGCTGCATTAAGACTCTTGATCACTGGCACTTCATATTAAACATGTGACTTTGAAAACCCCAGGAGAAATTGCACTCAGAAACATAGGCCAGCTATGCACAAGTGTCCCTTTGCTATATATTTGCCAGACAAATGTCTGCCTCCTGTGATCCACCAGCCTGTGCAGATGGGTTCCCTACCCCCACCAGAACCCAGCCAGTAGTATTTTGGCAAAATGGAGTTATCACTGTAGTTATATGGTAGTGCCTCGGCGTACGAGCAAAGATCAGGGCCCCGTTGTGCTAGGAGCTATATAGATACGCAATAAGAGACAGTGCCCGAGCCAGCGAATCTATAGTTTAAGAATGCAAGACAGACAAAGGGTGGGAGAAAGGAAGGCTTATTATCCTCCTTTTACTTGCCCAAGGTCACACAAAGCCTGTGGCAGAGCCAAAGAAACTGTACCCAGTCTCTCAGCTCCCCGCTCAGTGCCTTAACTCCAAAGCCAGTCTCTCTCTCAATGTTGAGCACAGCCACACCACCAGCTCCATCGCTTGCAACTTTTCTATCTGGAAACTGAGTTTCTACAGACGTTGTGACAGGTTGACACTATCCTGCCGTTTCCTGAAGAAACCTTCTGGAATTTAGATAAGCTTTACTGAATGAAGGCGGACCCTTTTGGGGGTACATTGCGTTAGAAATGCAATTGTGCATGTGTTGTGGCATTGTATGCACCGTCTCTAGTAGAAAGGGGGGATGCTAATGAACTTCCTCCATTACCAACCTTTGAAGCTACCCCCAGGAGATATGCATATATCAGTAGTCCCCACTGGATTCTCCAGAGACCCATAGGCAAAGAGACTTTTGGATTAAAAGCCTGAGTTTAGGCTGAATCAGGGCCTTCATCCTGATCCAGCAAACAGCCAGGACTCCTGGTTTACCAAAGGGACCCACTCCTTAGGGTAGGGTTGGAAGGACTTGGCCTACTGAGGCCTCATCCAATTGTGTGCTTGTTCTGAGCTGAAGCGGCGATCAACTTGTAACCACAGGGAAAACCCTGGGGCAGGTGTGGTCTCTGGTAAGCTTAGCATGCGTGTAGGCTCTTCTATTGTTTTTAATATGTTCTCTCTGTAGTGCTTTGTACCTTCAGAAGCAAGTAGGCTTGCTTAGAAAACTCTGGAGTAATTTATATCTGCAGCAATCGCTTTGATGAGTTGCTGAAGAGAAAGCAAACAGGTCTGTTTAGGCAGATTGTCTTTGCTGGGAAATGCACAGCATAGGCAGGGAACCGCACAGCCCAGAAATACCCTGGTTAGAAGGGACAGAGATCTGTCTCTCTGCCCAAGAGAGGCAACAGCTGGGGAGAACTAGAAGCATGAGAGCAGGTGCCCTGGCTGAACTGTCAAGGGGAACATCAGGTGCAGTTTCCCTGAACTGTGACAGATGTGTCAGAGGGACAGGTCTTTCTGTGGAAAGAGGGAGTTCCAGCCCCACCTACACATTTGCTCTTGAGCCCTCACTTCCATTTTCCTCCTCACCCCTTGCATTAGAAACGTAAGTTGATGGAATTCCATTGAGACCTGGAGTTCTCAGAATAATGAGACCTTCACGGGCTCTGAACTGAACCGGTGCCTTAACATGGGAGCACATTACTTCTCTGAGCCAGAAATGCTAGTGGAGCCAAGGATGCATTCAACCTTGGTTATTAGGATGCTGGCAGCTCGTATGGAGTTGGAAGGGTAGTTGTGGGTTGGGAGGGGATTCTTCAGCTTTCCCAGGTTTTGCAAAAGGAGAGCAGCAGTATTCCACACTTAATGACACCTTTCACTGGGGGTTATTTGTGTTCAGTAGTACCTGCAATGTGCTAGTCTCTTTCCAAAGGGCTGTCTGCAATGATGTTCCAGCCATGAGACAGGACATTCAAGGGAAAGGCATCAGAACCCTGATTCTGGGCCCACTAAGAGTTTGTCTACACTTAGACGTTTACCAAAACAGCTATTCTGGAATAGCTTGCCATGTGGAATAAGAATGCCCACCTGGGAGCTTATACCATAATACATATTCCAGAAGCGTGACATCAAGTGTAGACAAGCACTTACGTTCCTGTAAATCTGGAGTAACTCCTCTGAAATCAAGGCAGTTACACGAATATAAAACCTGGGTAAGCGACAGCTAAATCAGGCTCTCAAAAAAAAGATGCAGCTCCTGCTATGGGCTTTTGAGATCGCTGCATCCCTCCTGAGCCCTGCTTAGCTCAAGTATAGAGACTCTCTCTCTCTCTGAAGCCCAGGCTTTGAACTCAACCTGAAAGAGTGCCTACCACGAACGCCGCTCTAAGGATAGACTGGTGCGGCTGTGCCTGGAATTGCGTCATGAGCTCAAGCAGGCGGAGATGGAGGCAACTCACTCTCCTCTCCATCTTTTAGCTCAGCCCGAATACAGACATTTGGTCACCCGTCAGTAGACAAAGGCTCTTGCCTTGCAAGAGGCAGGGGAGTAGTTTCCCCAGCGAAAGGCAGTCTAGAAGCTTGCCGTCTCACTGGTTAGAAGAAGTGTGACACGACATTTATGTAGCGCCTTCCATTACGAAGGATCCCAAAGCTCTTTGCAAACTAGGGGCCTGAATCACAGCGCGCTGAAGACAGCGGCCAGATTCCCATTGACTTCAGCAGGCTTTAGATCGGGCGCCTTAGACAAATACAGCATGAGGAAATGTGACCAGCTTGGGCTGAAGGGTAGCAGCCAGCTGGTGCACCATGCATGACGGCGGGATGGAGGGGAGACTTTGCCCACGTCTCCTCCAGGTGAAAGCACAATTCATGGCACTGGTACCTGAGAAGCCCCCTGCCGTCAGCTGATCTACGAACCCAACACATGAACTGAAAGCTCAGCACTTATTTGATAAGCAATTAAAAAAAGAAAGCGTGTAAGGCTAGGAAATCACATGCCATAGACTATGGAAACCCAGCTTGAGTATTACTTCCCACCTTGGAGTGTACTGCCTACTGCTGCCTTCTCTAGGAGCAAACTGCTAGCTATTATACCCTTAATGATGCACGGAGGAACCCTTAATCGCCTTTAAATGGATCTATCTTAATTGATCTAATTGTGTTGGCTGGGTTCACGTCTGAGTGTCACAGTGAGACATCTGGCTGCCTATTGGCAGCGGAGAGAGGACACAAGGACAGTTGCTGGGAGCCATGCATTGGGGCTGATTTTCCACAGGGAACTGTAGAGTCGGGCAGGAATTTTCCTGCAAAACTTTTATTATTGTCAGAAAATGCCAATTAATTGAAAACAAAACCGTTCGTGGAAGAGGATCCGTGTCAACAAATCTCCCAATTCCAAAAAAACCCCCAACCAAAAACGTGAAAGAAATGGTTTTGAAACTATTGAAACCTCCCATTTTGACATTTTTCTAAATGAAAAGCTTCATTTTCCAGTTTGAAGACAAAGGCTTTTTGTTTTGTAATGTTAATTTACATGAAAAAAAGTTTAAAAGATTAAAAATGGCCAAACTCAAATCAAAGCAAAATGTTTTGAAATTATCCAGACAAATCATTTCAATTTGAAATTCTTCTTTGCTTATTGGTTTTAAGAAGTTTGAGATTTCGACCTTGAACCCCATTTGGAGTGGGAAAAAGTGTCAATCTCAAAAATTCATGGGATTGGCAATCCATTTCTTGCCCAGCTGTAGCTGACTGAAGGCAAAGGCAGAAGCTAGAGAGACAAACAGCAGGAGATTTAGCTGTGAGGTTTGGGGAACAGCAGGTAGCTCAGGGGGGTTGGGGGCCCTTTAGGATGGGTAGGATTCCCTTGCATTCAACACACCCTCAGCAGTCCCAGCATGTCTTCAGTTGCTCCTCTGCCATTTGATTTTTCTCTGCACCCGGGCAGTAGCCTGGATAGCAGTCATCTCCTGTTCGTCTTGGATTGTGAATCTAATTCACCTGCTTTTACCAGGGCTGCATTTGGTCTGGGACTAAGGGGTCAGCTCATCATCCCTTTAGCTTTACCTGTTCTGTTTATTCCCTCTGAAGCACCTGGCACTGGCCACTGTCGGAAGACAGGATACTGGGCTAGATGGACCTTTGGTCTGACCCAGTATGGCCGTTCTTATTGCCAGATTCCATTGTACCTTTCCGTGGGCTTGTTCTCTTCCCCCTCTGTTCTTCTAACATTCCCTTTGATATTATGAACAAGTCAGGCCAGACCCACTGTACGGAGGCGGGGGGGGGGGGGAGTCCTCTATTGGATTGGCTCCTGCCACCTCTGTTAAATGACTCTGGAGGATATCCCTGTCATGCTGGGGAGTCCCCCTATCACTCATTCATCCCTGGAGAGAGAGATGCCATCACCAACAACAAATCTGGCCCACAATATCAGCTTAAGAAGCTCAAACTATTTAGGTTGTCAAACAGAAGGTTAAGAGGCAATGTGATCACAGTGCGTAAACACCCACAGCGGGAGCCAATTTCTGGTAGTGGGAGGGATCTGTAACCTAGCCTACAAAGGCACATCAGGATTGAGTGTCTGGGAGTTGAAGCTAGGCCAATTCAAACCAGAAATAAGGCACATCTCACCTTCCTAAGGGCTCTTTAACTGGAGTCTGGATTTGTTTCTAGAGAGACGTGCGTTAGTTCAAACAGAAGTTATGGGCTTGAGGCAGGAGTCACTGGGTGAAATTAAATGGCTTGAGTTATATAGGGTCAGACTAGATGATCATAAAGGTCCTTTTTGGCCTTAAAAAAATATATCCATGAATCAATGTCAATACTGAAATCACCAGCCTTGACTCTTCTGACTCACGGAGGCAGCTCTCTGATCAGTTTCCTTTCTGCTTTGATTCCTCTAATCATCCACATTTCCCCTTTTGGAACCGCACCTGAAATAGCCACATTCTCTTGTGCCATTCAAAGGCTGGGCCATTCGCTCTTTCCCAGGAGTTTCTATGACATTATCTCAAGGCAGGCAGGGAGATACTTTTTCAATGGCTTCACCCCTCTTCTCTCAACCAGTCGATCTAATCTGTCCTGAGTATTTTTAATCTTTTGTTAGAAAAAAATTACTAATTCTCTCTCCATTTTCTGTCCCCTTTAACAGAGGGAAATGGTTATTATCACAGAATTGTAATAATCAGTCTGTTCTTGTTCCCTTTGTACTAGGTATTATTATTAATACTTATCAGTTTACTGTGCTTGGGAAATTAAAAGGACTAAACTAGCCCAATGGGACAGAATATGTTATTGGAGTGAGAAATTCAGCATAGGGAAATTTTTCTTGGTTGTTAGGCATGAGAAATTGGAAGTGATTACGCTCAAGTTTGAGAACTAAATTACAAATGGATTTCCCCCCCCCTCAGAAATAAATACTTAGGTCCCCTATAGAGAAAAACAAAAAAGATTGCTAATCATGCCTAAAATGCCATTTTCACATGCATAACAATGGAGCTAGATTTGTGGAAACTGATTCATTTGCAATATTCAGACTTGAAATCAACTTAAAAGGGAGGCAAATGTTTACTTTGAGATCTACCTCTGGGTTCCATGTAAAAATCAGGAGATGGGTTTTGGTCAGTGACTCTCACACTTTTCTAGACCATGATCCCATGTTATCACGATCCACTGGTGAGTGTATGTTAGTGTCCCCTCTGAGTCCTGCTGCTACCAACTCAGCTAAGGAGCTGCAGCAGCTCATGGTTTTAACTCCAAAGGCCCCCAGTGTATCAACCCATATAGCAGCTGTCCCAGGACCCCTCTTCCCTCTAGACATGAAGAAAAGAAGGGTGGTCATGACTCCATGATACCAGTTCATTACCTCCAAGTTGATGTAATTGCCATGCAAGTGACCAAAATGAGTTATATTTGTCCTGCGAAGTGTGGTCAGAAAAAGGGGCAATGGAAAACTAACCTGTTACTGGCTCAACTTATAACGATTTTGGGGGCCCAACTTGAGACACCTTAAAGGGGTCTAATTTTCAGACTTCAGGTGCTCAGGACTCACTAAAAATCAGGCCCCTTTAAAATGTCACCGAAGTTGGCCCTCCCAAAATGAATCCATACAAAGATCACTAGTCATATATGGAAGTCCTCGCATTTGCCTCTTGCTTGTATCCAAAACTACAGTATCCTAAAGCACCAGCTTTCTCAGATCTCCTTCTTATTTACTCCAGTTATCCGATCACTTGGGTGTCACTCCCAGGCCTAGGAACTGATTCTGTCTCCATGTCTCTGCAGTTTCCAGCTGGGAGAGATTTGTTCAGCAGAAGCGTTTCTGAAATCTTCCTTTTACTCATACTTGGGAAATCCAGTGTTGGCCCAGTGCTTGCTTAAGGGGGTTGTTTGCTTCCTAGGGGCAGTTTTTTCTTACATTCCTATATTGTTTGCTATAAGTTCCCTTTGTTTGACTAAACCCAGAGACAGAATTCCTTTGAAACACTGAATGGATAGTGGGGAATGCAACAGTGTGATAGATGGTCCCATCATCCTCACAAGAACAAGATGAGAAAAGAAATGCAACTTACTTTTGTCTCCTAGAAACGGAATAAAGCCTAAGGGTGGGGGAGACGACATACTGTAGGCAGTTATTCGTGTGATAAGATGATTTACCATCAAGGTAATGCAACTATAGGCTGGTGGTTAATTTCAACATGACCTTCTAAGGGGAACTGAGTATAGTGAAGCTGTCACATGGGAGCAATGGTGTTTGTGGCAGGGAGTTTAGTTACTGATGTTGAAAGAGGAGTGTAGCTGCAGGGGTGAGTGTGCGTGCGCACAGGGGTGTGTGCATCTTGAGGGAAAAGAAAACAATGGCAAAGAAGCCATTGACTTCTGACACCAGCTGAGAAACTGCTTCGGGGTGAGAATCTGCACTGCTTTTCTGAGAAGGACAGCACAGAATTCTAGAAGTCACAGCACAGGGGCGGGGTTATGATGGGGTCAAGCCATGTTTGCAACCTCCTAATCCTGGGTTGCAAAGGCCCCTACAGTAATTTAGCTCTAAACCAAAATATTTGTGGGTGTCAGTTGCAGAAAACTGCATTTTTTCCCCTTCAGTTTTAGGATTTTCAGTTTCAGGACAAAACCTTTCCCACTCCTAAAGTTACTCAAGGTACTGCACAAACCGTTAATATGGATTCAAAATAGACGAGCAATTCAACGTAATAAAATGCTTAGATATAAAAACATTAACAAATGTGTATCCAACTGAAGATTCCAAAAGGAAGTTATTTAAAGCCAGTGGGTTTTTGTTTTGTTGGGTTTTGTTTAAAGTGATACTCATCATTGACTAATTTTCTTTCACAAAAACACCCAGAGCACATGCTTTTCTAAAATTCCTTAATTGCTATTTCTCACTCCGAGTTCATTTATAGCGAACTTTCAGTCTCTCCTTCTGTTGAGATTTAATCTCGTCTTTCTGCTACGATGGTGCATCTCTGTGTAATACGGATGGAATTAGCACTTCTGGCATTTAGAATGAATGGTTTCTTAAGTATTATGAAAGTGTGATGGGGGGGGGGGAGAGAAGTCTCATTTCAGTTGATTCAGCTTCAGGGATATTGCAGCACATTTGATTGTTCTGTTTCCTGTTCACAGACAAAAGGACAAACACATCTCAGTTCAGCCCTATGCAAATACAGCAAGCACACTAAAAATTATCTTCCAAATGCAAAAAAACCCCCTCTCTCTCAATGCAGTCCCAAGACTGAACAGGTCCCTGATGACCCTGACTGCCTGACCCAGGTCATGGTTTCTAATAAAATTAAATATATTGACTCAACAATATGCTACGTTTTGACTGAAAGGTTAATATTAGCCAAACTGCCCAATTAATACCAGCCTTTAAGGTGAAAGCTATTGGCACTCAAATAGAAGCCAACATGATAGATTCCATGATTCTTAGGAAAGACGTGAGAACAGCATAAGAAGGACAATGGACAAAAAAACCGACAATAATTTGACAAACTCAGAACTGGTAGGTAAGGTTCCATGGAAAGAAAATCTAGGGGGAAGTTCAAGAAAGCTTTCAGTTTCTCAACAAGACAATATTAAAAGGTAATTTGTGTGCCACATAAACCCAGGACAGAGAAAGCCTCAGCCCTTAACCATAGGGGATGGTTAAAGAGGCTTTAATTTTTCAGTGATGAAATGAGATGTCTCCTAGCCATGCTGTCTGACTGTCAGAGCTGGCACAGTCCAACAACGCTTTTGTGTTTTCCAGGAGAGCAGGAAATAAAGTATTTTAAGTGTAAAAATATTAAGCTAAAAGATACTGTACATTTAAAGAAAAATCTGATAATCCAAAACAGATTTGGGAGCATCGTTTCCCCCCCAATCTTGCAAAATATTCAGGGCTCTGTGCATCTCTCTTGTTATTAAAACATTTTTAAACCCTTTAATGTGGTTCAGACTTTGTTGGTATTTGGAGGAGAGATGTTTGCTAACAGCTGTGGAATGGTCTTTGGCACCTAGTGGTGTGAAGCAGCCACATGGTGCACAGCAACTGCAGTCTATGGGCTAGATTTTCACTTCCCTTGTGATGTTCTGAAGAGTGCACTACAAAATCAGCCTGCTCGTACCTTCCATGGGCATTCAGATTTCCCACTGGGAGATGTGAATGTGCAAAGAACGCTGGCTCAGACCGATTATAATAACTGCAGTTAATTCCTCTGGCCCTCCTCTGAGGATCACAAAATGCTTTACAAGCATTAAGCCACTTCACAGGACACCAGTGACAAACAAGTATTGGACTCTGTGTAAGGGACTTGAACAGAGATTTCATGGGTCTCTCCCCTGCTCTAGCCATCTGGGGCAACATTTTGCTCATTTATACAGGTGTAATTACTCCAGATTTGTGCCAGAGGAACCCAGGGGAGAATTTAGTCCTGGATCCCACTAACACCCACAGTGGTATTTTGACAGCATAGCGTTCCTCCGGATACCTATTAGTTATTACAAATACCCAACGACAATTGGAGCTGCTCTAGGACCAGCACCTCGTGACATTCCTATTGCTAATAAGTTCGGCAGAGGGGAGGGATCCATTTAAAATATGCTGTGTTTTTGAAAGGGCTACAGATGGGACCCCCGACCCATAGTGGGCCTTAATCCAAAGCCCACTGAAGTCAATGTGAGTCTTTCCATTGACTACACTGGGCTTTGGGATCAGACCAATGGTGAAAAGTGGGTGGAGGGATAGCTCAGTGGTTTGAGCATTAGCCTGCTAAACCCAGGGTTGTGAGTTCAATCCTTGAGGAGGGGTTGGACTAGATGACCCCCTGAGGTCCCTTCTAACCTTGATATTCTATAATTCTATGGAAACTCTTTTCTCCAAAGGTAGCTGATGGAGATCTGGGTCATTGCAAAGTTAAGAGGTTTCATGGCATTCATCAAAATGGCCTGTTGCTTCAGGAGGAAATAAGCAGAGTCTGGTTATTTTATATTTAGCTTTCATTGTTTTATAAATTACTTCCTCAACAGAAACGGCCCTTACAGTGAAGGGAGATCTGGTGTTGCACTCAAAAGGCTCAACTCAAGGCTGCATAAGAACCTCCTCCTGGTTTCAGTGCCAGTCCAGAGACCCGTTTCCAGTGCCATTAGGATAGTGTGAAATTATGACAGCAATACCAACTTATTGCAGGTCTGCAGAGATCCCAGGGGGATGAAGAAAACAGGTCTGGGCTAGTAAGTTAATGAGATCCCATTAAAGAGAACAAAAGGGACGAGATTTAACTGAGCAAACAGTTAAAACCACATCCTTAGTCAAGCAGAGACCAGTAGAAATAAGAGACAAAGTACCTAGGTAGCGGAATACTAGAACCAGCTAGGAAATTAACATGCGGGGATAAGACCACTTGAGCCAACCACATAAAACCTGCTCAATGCTCCCTGATGGGGAAACCTGCCCAAATAAGGAACCTGGGTTCCATGAGTCACATGCATGGTGCGGAGACACTTGTTCTACTCTTAACTCATTTATTTTGCCCACCAGTTATGGTCTGTCATATTCATACTCCAGGTTAGATCAGGGAAGTATACTCCAGCATAACTAGCCATATACCCTGGTGCAAACCGTAAATGCTGTCACACTGCAATGGTACAAAATGGATCTTGTATCACCACAAAGAACTCTGTTAAATTTCCCTGACATATGCTCAACCCCTAAATTGTTGCCTCTGTGGGCTCTGATCTCTTCAGGACTTTTAGGAGCCACAATATATAAATATGTTAATATTCAATCATAATAATAATCCCTTCATATTTTTGTCCTTCTGAACAGCAGCTGGAAGGATACTGTGAAATATATAAAAGATTTAAAGTATATGTATGCCACCTGCAAAAACCCAGCACCCCGTACTTTAATATTAACTTTTGATAGACACGCCAGGTTTGTTAAATGTGTAATCAGTTCGCTCAGTTCAATAAAACAATTAGAAATGATACGTCATAGTAGTGTAGACACACTAGTGCTGGCATATAACACCCTGTTAAATAGATAGATAGCTCTGATGATTATATTACTGTATGTTTCCCTAAACAAAAGCTGGCTGTTGATTGTTTCGTCTGATATTTCCCTGGCAAGGATTTGTAAACCTGTTAGAACGTCTTAAATAAATAAATACATAAAGTGTTTTTAAAAGTACATGTATTTATTTAATTAAGCTCTTAAGATTCTACATGTCAGTTTTACAGTGCTTTACATTGGTTTCATGCCAGCGTAACTCATCTGATCCTATGGAAAATCAGCCCCTCTCACCTGTTAGTAAATTGCAGGGGTCAAAGAATCTTTCCATAGGACTTGCAGTTAGGTTAATTTCACCAAAATTCCTTTCATTTCTTTCCCCTTCCAAAACAGTAAATACTGACCAGAGAGAAGAGTCTCTGTCATGTGGTCTATAAACACACAGTCTTCAAATCACCAGTTCCAGTACTGACCCGAATTATTCAAAGAAACACTTCACCTGGCAATCTTCTGAATTAAACCGACAGGACCAACGGTTTTGTTTTTAGCATCTGCCAAATTTCGCTAGGACTCAGGTAACAACCTAATTGCAAATATGTGCATTTATTAACATACATTAGTCTCCAAGATGAGTTTGTTTCCTGCATAGCATGGAACTTAAATCAGACCTTGATACATTGGTACAAAGCAGCGGCACTATTAGGGACCCCTATTAGGCTGATGCCATATATCAGAGCTGCTTGGCTTTGATAAATTGAGCTCTGAGAAACCTCTCCAGGAATAATATGGCCCAGAGATGCTCAGCTGACATGTCATTGAGATGGAACCCCTCCGTGGGCAGGCAGGAGAGAGGAATGTAGGGAGTAATCTGGCCCAGAGACCAGGAGGATGAGGAACATGAAGGAGCAAGCAGCAGCAGGAGCATTTTGCCCTTCTCTAGGGAATGTGCAGTGTAGGGATTTGAGCTTATTCCCGTGGCAGTCACTGGGCATTTTGCTATTTAGAGCCCTAACTGTGTAAGTGAAGCCGGGCCTGGGGCTAGCTCTTGAGAGAGCTCCTTAGGGGTGATCTGGGTATCCCCCTCTCCTCAGGGAAGCACACGGACTGTGCTCGGCTCCCATTCTGCAAGAGGGAGAAGGCGGCTCCGAGGACGAGGGTGATACGTACACCGCAGCTGGCCTGCCAAGCAGCGTACAGAGGAGGAGTGTGAAAGGTTAGCGAATAAGCTTCTAAATCAGCCTGTGATGAATGCCCAGCGGAGAGCGAGTGCCGCACTTGGGTACTGGTGGTGCAGCAACACCCAGGATAGGAAAGGAATTCTCCAGGGAGACCCAGGAGAATTCCTGCTCCAGGGAGTTGAGTTTCTACACTGATCCCACGGCCTGCCTGTTACACCTGTATCTCCAAGCCATACAGTAGCTCCTGCATGCCCTGCTACATCCCTGATTCTAGAGACCCTCCATGCAACAAGGAGGCTGTTCATGAAGCTTCCAGCTATCCAGCTGCCCACAGCTGTGCTTCCCTCCATCTCCCACCCTCCTTTGTTCCGCCGCCCAATTCTCTCTATGCCAGTGCTCATGTTTTGTAATGTTGATGCCAGACAATAAACAACCCAGTGGTAAATCCTTGTGACTCCTGCTGTTAAACATTTCTGTATTAATATAAAACTATCCTGATAAACAGATTAGAGGCACATTAAACACCATAGCTTGGAAGACAAGGAGAAGGGTAATCCAAGTCCCCGGGACATATGAATTTGATCAGAGTGTGTGTCTAAAAAGAAAACAAATCTTAAAAATAGAGACCCTGACTCTCTTCCTCAGATTTATCTGGAGTAACTGCAGCTGCTCTGTATTGTAAGCATCATAACTCACTATCACTGCAACTTGTAAATTGTTACCTATTATTCATGATTAGGGTCCAGAGCAGGAGATTTTTGCACATTTAAGGAGATTGCTGTTCTAAGTGTGCTGATGTACTCTGGAAATAGAATAAGTCGATGTCCATTACGATAACAACCAAATTTGGAGAAGATTACACTGCAGCTCTAGGAGAAGATTAGGGGCTAATAAAAATACGAGATTGGCAATCTAATAGAAAGGAGCACCCTGGACTGAAAGGGGGCATCAGTTAGGAGAAGGGGGAGGAGGAGGAGGAGAAATGGTGAAGTCGGAAGTAGCATGCCTTCTGCATCAGGGGTCTTGCAGCCTCGGAGTTTGCAATGTGTGCATGTTTGCATGTGCGAGCACAGGCATGTGTATTGCTGCTCTATACTGCCTGGAATGTGTTAGAGCCATTCATTTACCTATCCATCCCCTGGCCAGGCACCTTCAGGATGAAATTTGCCCCGTGCATAAAAAATGCTATCCACCATGTAAGTCCTCTGATGCACTATTTTGAGGTCCTACGCGAGCGGCAAGTGGTGCACAGCCCTAATGGTGACTCTCTTCCCAAGGGTGTATTTTACCCTTCAAGAGCTGTGCTTTTGGTGCAGAGGTTGTGAGCGTGCCCCCCTGCGAGAATATACACTGCTAGTGGGTGACTGTAGTGGTCACCAACTGATATCAGAATCCAGCTGGAAGACACTGAGTGCACAAGGCCACATTCTGATTGGCCAGCAATCACGTCACACCCATGCACCAACAATGGTGCAAAGACAAACCCCTTCTGTGGATTATCAGCTAACAGGAGGAAAACATGGAAGGATGGATATATTTCTTAGCTTCAATGTACCGTCTTGAGCTGCCAAACCTGAAAGCCTCCACCCACACCTCACCTGCATTTCTAGAGCACATCCAAGGAGCTCAAAGCACGTTGCAATCATACATTCACTCAGCTTCACAACACCCATGCAGGACAGGTATTGTTATCCCCATTTACAAGTGGGGAAACTGAGGCACAGAGTAGGGCTATAACTTGACCAGGAAGACAGACAGTGGCAGAGCTGAGATGAACTCTCAGTTCTCCTGCCTGTCAGTCCTGTGCTCTAACCACGGTCCATCAGAGAGGGGTAGAGGGCTAGCTGATTTGCAGGAGATGTAGCAATACATGAACAGGATTATGTCCCCAACGATCTTTAGGAAAGGGGATTATATTACAATTGATAGCCGCTCAGTAAAAGCCTGGTAATGTTTGCCGTGCATGTTACAGTGATCTATTCCATTTCACCAACAGCAAAGAGGGAGCTTTCCCCCGCTCCCTCATCTGAAGATTTGCAGGTGCTACTGCTATCTCTGTGCTGGAGCAAAGAGAAACAACTTATCCTCTATTCCTTTCAGAGGATTTCCCCAGCTAGCTATGCCCATGTGCCAAGACTACTGCAGCCACCATGTACAGAGCCAACCCCGCCCCTCAATACGATGCACAACAGGGAGCAAAGCTGCCCAAGCAGAAGCTGGAGACATTCAGAATGCAAGAGAAAGAGGCTCATTGGAGTACCTGGTATAAAAATGCAGGAGAGTCCAGAGACACTCACATTCAATTTACAACTATCTCCACACAAATAACTTTTCTTCTTGTTGTTCCCTGTCTGTAAGCAGATGAAAATGGATGTGGATTCTAGGTGCTCCTTAAAGAAAAAGCTGTTATTTCCTAGGTCTCATCTGTGCACTAAATGGAACTGAAAGCACTTGGCTATAATTTAATGTCCCATTTTAAATGTTTCCACAGATGCTGGATGCATATATATCTATGTTTCATAAAGCCTGCTCCATAAAGAAACAATCCACTAAAAACCACCAGAGACCCAACGGACTCTGATTTAGAGAGAGGAAAGGCATTGGGGGAGAGAGTGGAGAAGCACTGAGGGGTGACAGTAAGAGCCTGGCATTGGACTGGAATTCGGGAGACGCGAGTTCCGTTCTTAGCTCTGCTGTGTGCCCTGGTACAAGTCACCTAATCCCTCCGGCACCTGTCTACACAATGGGGTAGTGATTCCTCCCTCCCTTCTGGGGATAAATTCATTAATGCTTGTGTTTTAGGGCCTGATTTAAAGCCTGTTCAGTCCATAGGAGTTTGGGCACTGACTCTAATGGGCTTTGGATCAGGACTGTAGTGTCTCAATGCTTCAGTTCCCCCATCCGTGCAATGGGGGTAAGAGAAACACCTGTCATGAGGATAAACACATTAATGAGTGCAGTCATTATGTGCTGGGCCTGTCCTCTACCCTAGCTTCCCCTGTGCACACAGGTCCCTTGTGAACTCTCTCTGATTGTAAAAACGATATGTGGGTTATTTGCAGGGTTCCCCCGCCACCTTGACCATGTTATGCAACGCCTTGTTTATAACAGCAGAGACCACCCACCCTCAGCTTCCTAAGTCAAGGACAGAAGAGGTAGGAGACCTCTTCCTCTGAGATCTCTTTTGGGACTCAGAGTCTAGCACCCTCCCCTTGGTACTTCCTTGCGCCTTTACTACTTCCTGGAATGGGTTCATGAGCCTGGTAGCTCTCTCCAGCCCATCCCCACTCCAGCAATTAGGTTTGGTTGCCATCATCAGGTTTATTCCCAAGCAACTAATCGGAGTTGCAGTGACCAGAGCGGTGGCTCAGCTGCTCTGGCCCTGCATTCTTCACAGGCCCTACAAGCATGTAGACAGATAGGTAAATAGAGTGGGGAGTTTATTATTACCTAATGGTGCTCCTCTACTACCCCAAGTTTCCACCCAGGTTTATGATCCAGGGAAGGTTACCCTGGATAGGTAAAGCCTTCAAAAATAATCACTGGGCAGTCTGGAAATAGATTGCACGCGGTAAACTCATCTCTGGGGCATGAACTCAATTCCAACGCCTGGAAACCGGAGCATGAGTCTTTGCAGGCTCTTGGGGCTCCCAGCCCCATGTACAATAGGGCATTTTCCAAACACTTTCCATCCTTGCGATGGCTGAATTAAGATCCACTGGTGCTAGCTATGTTGGCTTCCCTAGTGGAGGCGGGAGAGAGGTTTGGCTGTCTCTGCCCACTTTAATGCAATGCCCGTAATTCCGTTCAGAAATATTTCATCAGCATGGCTCAAAAACCCCAGGGGAGCCACTGAGTTCCCAACTTTCCAAAAAGGGGGGCATCTGACCCAGCTGTTAGCAGCCTTAGGACTCCTAATGTAGACAGGGCCAAGGAGAGCCCCAGCAGGGCTACACACAGTTCACTACTAGGGATTGTCATGGTGTGCGCTCACCGCTAGGGACACCGCCTCCTGGCTGCTCTGGGGAGTAGCTTCTTCCAGGCCACTTTCTTCTGTTTACTGCACACCTACTGCTGGTCTTGCTCTGTGGTGACTCTGGGAGCTTCTTCATGCCTTGGCCCTCCAGCCACCTCACTAGACGAGTTTCCCCCCCTGCAGGGAATCAAAGCCTTTTCTAACAAACAGACTCAGGCAGTCTTCCCATTCACAGACCAACCAGCAGCTGGTATGGGAACCCAGGCCCACACGCTACTCTGGGTTCCACCTCAGGGACCCTCTAGTCAGCAGTCAAGGTCTTCCCCCTCTGAACCTTGCTGCCTTTTCCTTGTGCCTTTCCTAACCTTCTGGCCCTCCCCCCTTCTCTGGGTTTGCCAGCCCCACAACTCCCTCCCCCACAGGGAGTAACTGTAAACTGCTTGCCTCAGTAACCCCAAACACACCTCCCTTCTCCTAGGCAGTGACTGCAGCCTATTTCCCAGCTGCCCCCTCTGCTATCAGCTTCCTGCCTTTATAAACTCAGCCCAGCTCCTTCCTCCTCACCTGGGCTCCCTCATTGTTCAGTCAGAGGATTAGGTAATCCACCTGATTCCCCTCAGAGGTGGCCTGTCCAGTTAACTGACCACCTTTTAAGCCTAGATTAACCCTTTCAGGGCAAGTATGGGGCAAATACCGCACCAAGGGATATACATGAATTACTCAAACCCTCCTTAATATACCAAGCATCACACCCATTTGTTTCTATTCCCCATAAGGAAATGCATGGAATGATGGGCACTGCTTACTTGTCTCCAGTGGACCCAGGACCTGAGGGATCCATCTTTAATCCAAGCTCTTTTGCTCCAAGCTAAGAACGTCTTCAGGTTTGGCGAACTTTACCCCTAGGACAAGGATCCAACTGTTCTGCTCGTGCTATCCTGGCATTGCTCTCTTCCAGTTGGCTGGATGCGCTGGTACCATCATTCTAACATGACCGCTCTCCGCTGAGCTTTGGGATCAAAAGGAACAAGATGGTTTATTTGTAGACACTCATTCGGTTGGAACATTTCAATAGAACATGAATAAATGCAGATAATAACCGCCCCAGTGAAGAGTCAGTCTGATGCATTTGTCTGAGTGAAGAACTCTCCTAGTTAGTATGGAAATCTATAGAAGAGATCTGAAGGGGAAATTAAGGTTATTGTAATTAGAGATGAGTCAACAGCCTTGCTCAGATTTGGGCAACCATGCAAGTAGATTGCCTGCCTGGTGGAAGGCTCATAAATAGCTCCCTCTGTGTGTGTTATGCACTGTCTGTCTGGTACTCTGGTATTGCCAGCAACCATCTATCAGGTTGTGTCTAGCAGGGAAACAGGCAACAGCAAATCTGGCAGACAAAGAACGGCCTCTACTTTAGAAACAAAAAACATCCCACATGCTGAGAGTTTAGAAACTTCTCAAAGTCTACAGCCCAGGGACCAAGGATTGGTAAAAAAGAGTCACACAGTTATTGGTCCCTTAACGTTCCATATCATGAGTGACTTATCAAAAAAAAAATAGACATCCCCTTCCTGAAGGAATTTGAAAGCCCCAGGACTATGTGTAGGGAGACTGGATATTGTTTAATGGCTACAGAGCCTTTCTAATATGCCCCAGTTTGGTCACCGTGGTTGGAATGTTACCAGGTGGTATCACATGGCTGCTGGGTAGGCTGTGTTAAAGGGCAAGGTGATGGCACTCTAGTTCCTAGCAGGCACGTGTTCCCCATCACTGCTGACACTAACTGGCCTGCTTGTTGGCAGTGGCAGTAGACAGCCATGGATTGAACAGAAAGGCCACGCTTTGCCTCTCGCTTTCTTGGAGACGTTCACACTGTCTTGGGCTCTGTCTCCTGTTCCCTCTCTCAGTGGTGAGAAGCTGCTTTATTATAATCCCGAGTCTCCTTCAGTTTGTCAGACTATAGGTTTGCAAAGGCCACTTGCGTTTGCTGAGCGTGCTCGTATGCTCCTTTTGCTGAGCGGCTTCACTCTAATCTATTGGCAGGGACATGGATACCTGACGCCTTGCTGCTCCACTGCCCCTCTGGGGAGATGTTCCCCAGCCACTGTCCCCAGGCTCTGAAGAACTAACCATAACTGTCTGTCGGCCTCAAGAATGTCCCGACTTGGACCCTTGTCCTAAAGGTTTAAACAATTGCTTAGCTGCCCCAAAGGTGTCTGAACTAATCCCTACCCCTATGGGATGGAGTGGCTTTAAGTTGAACGAGACCATAAAGAACAGAGAGGTGCCCCAGCAGGAGTCTGAGTTTCTGTTTGACTCTGCGGGAGCCTCTGGTTATAGTTATACATCTATACAAAGAGAGGGGCCGGATGGCGAATACCAGACCTGTGCATGGAGAGGAATCTCTCTGACTACATGGCAGGGATGCTAGACACCTTCACAGCACCACGCCTGGTCAGGAACCACGTGGGGGCCTTGGGTTGTGAGGGCTGGGGGTGGGGAGTGATGGGATGGGTTCATAACATGCAGATCACCCCCCTCTGGCCCTGTGGAAATTCCCTCAAATGGATAATGCATCCTGCAGCTCTTTACCTGTTCCACTAAGTTCTCTCAGACCCTATGGGGTGCAGGTGATGTAAGTATCTACATAGATGCTTAAATGAGAGGGGTGCAGGGGGTCCCTGGGCAGCCTCATCCAGGACGATGGAGCCACGCTGCCGGGGAGCCGAAGGAGGGAAGCCTGGGACTGCGAACAGCTGGCTCTAGCCTCCGGCGGATCCCTCTGAACATTCCACCATATTTAATCAAATAAACAACCTCCCAGAAAGGGGGGTGGCATTTCTTAGGAAGAACAGGCCAGTTGGGTCCTCCCCCTGGCTTACACCAATGCGCGCCTGTCCATTTCCTTGGAGTGACTCCCAGCTGGTAAAGCAAGGGGAGAACCAGGCCTTGGTTTCCAACCGTTTGACTCTGTTGAGGGCCAGTTTGGTCACTGTTCTGCCGAAGCAGGCAAGCAGCTCCAGATGCAGAGCCCCTCCACCCAGTAAGCTAGCTGGAGATCCTAGTGCTGTCTTGGATGGTGCCAAAGTCATGTTTGGAGAATTCTGCTGCCTAACCTGGGTGTACTGGACTGATGCCTCTTGCAGCCCCTCCCTTCCCTTTAATGACAGGATAATGACAGCTGACAGCCAATAAAAACACGTGGCATATGGTGACCAGCTGCCTTCACAGGGATTACAGTAGCAATTGTTCTCTCCTGTGTCCTGGCTCTTGATGGTAAAAGAGCGTACGCAGTCCAAATCCCAGGGGCAACCTGCACGTCTTAGAGCAGCAGCCAGAGGTGGAAATGCATTTTTGAAAGGGTCGTACTCTGAAGCCACTAAGTATTTCCTCAGCAGAGAAATTGTCTCCGTTAACAGAATGAGTAGCTCCACTGCAAATGGGATTCTCGTAACTGCTCCACGGCTAGTCCCAATACCCTTGGGAATGCTAGATGCTTCCAGTTGGGCTGGTGCTCCTCAGTGCTTTATTTTTAGGGGGAGGAGGCCAGGGAAATCCACCCCTCAAGCTATCTAAAGCAGGGCTGTATTCCCCTTCTTCCCCGTGTCTTTCTAGGTTTGCATCATTATTTGATAGATATCCTGGTCCTGATTCTGCCCAGTGATCCTTTCCCATCAAAAATACACACACACACACCCCTGCACTGGTATCGTGCATGCAAAGGTCCAACCCTGGGAGATCAGGGCATTCAGAGAGATTACTTTGGCCTTTGGAAAGGTGGCAATGAAAACAGTCAGGAATGGTAATTCCTCGCCTCCATCCACAATGATTTCTAATAGCCCCATACTCTTATCTGTCCAGCGGCATGAGAATAACAGTGCCTCATTCCGCCACAGTAATATAAACCAAATCGTACTCAGTGGAATGAATATTGGATTTTTTTTTTGTATTTCATTGCCTGTTATTTGTGAGCTCTCATCGGATGGATTAGACTGCATCATTCTGTGATATAACTTGTCATGCTTGGAGATTTTGTCAAGGAGCTAATCAACGTGCCAGAAATGGAATCACTTCTCCTGGTCAGATGCAGCATATCCAATGAGATTCTTGGGGCATTTACAAAGCAGAAGGGGAAGTTTGCCGAGACAGAGGCCTTTCTGTTTAACCCAGGGGATAGCTTCCAAATAAAAATAACTTGATGGTCACATAGTTTTCATTCTTTTTGTGGGAGCAGCGTCTGCATTCTAGGCACATTTTAAACAACATACTGCAGCGCACGTTACTAAAGCATGCCTGAAAATAATGCCAGGTTCATTTAAACTATATCACTTCAGATACTTTTGGAATTCTGAAGCATCTTGAAGGCTGTTCAATTGTGATCTGGAATTTGAAGATGCTAGAGGTATCTGGATCAAATGCAACTGCCCTTTAGATAGCTTCCTCGTTTAAAAAAAAATCCCCCAAAGAGGTTCTAATGTGGAAAATGAGGACATTTAAATACTTAGACTCAACATGGAGGCTACCTAAACAACCACAATGGAGTCCCAGAAGGTATTTATGCTCCCTAAGCAAGAAAACAAGAAAAAAATCTGCAGGGTTGAATGATAAAGTTCAAAAAGTTGTTCAGGCCAAACAGGTGTCCTTTGCAACTGGAAATCCAGTCCGAGTGAAGCCAATAGGAAGAAGTAGGCAAGATGCAAGGTGGAAATTAGGAGAGTAAGAGGGAGCAGGAAGAACAAATAAAAACAAATCTCAAGACGTTTTTACGTGTAAAGGAAGCAGGAAGTTTGCCAGAGAACTGGTGAGTCCACTGGACCAACAGAGGCTCATGGGAGCAATTAAGTAGGATAAGGACATTATGGAGAAAATAAGTGTTTTCTTTGTATCAGTTTTCACAATGGAGGTGCTCAAATTAGGTGAATGTTTGTATCTTCTCTTCCTACACACCACAGGACAGAGAGCGGAGAGAGACAGAGAGAAGTTCTGTGATTGTTAGTACCCTTTGGCGAGGATGACTTCAAGAGCCAAAGCAAACAAAGGATGCTGAGATCAGAACAGGGATCAGTGACAATGATGGAGTAGCAGTCTCTTCTGGTCAGAGGTTAGGGCCTGCAAGACCTCCCAGGTGAGCTGTAGAACATTTCCAGAGCAAACCTCAGAGACTGAGACCTGGTTTTCACAAGAGAGTTAAGGGAATATACTGGTGCAAATTCAACTCAGATGGAAGTGGCCACAGATTCCCTTGTACTCCGAGACTCAAGGACACTTGCACCTATGGGGTTGTATGTGCTGTGGTCTCATTTATCTCACTTCATTAAAAGTGGACAAGTGATGGAACCAGTCTACTTATTAAATTGTTGCTTTTTAAAAAATGAATGGAAAGAATGACTCACACATCTGAAAAGGTTACAATGAATTTTCCTGCATCATCTGTAAGCTGTAAGTCATCGGTTTTGTCTTTGTGTACATGTAAAATCTGACACCATTTGAGCTGTGATTGTCCCCTTGTGGATCCAAGCCATGTTTTAATACACTGCAGAGCACTGAAACTATGCTTGTCTACACATTGGTTGCTGGTTTCACCAAAATCATTTTATCCACTTTGCCACTTCAGAGAACAGCTGACATTCAGTTTGTCTGAGTGAACTGAGATATTTCTGAACTGACTTCAGTGATCTTTCTGTGAGCTGACAGTTGGCTTGCAGCAGATGAAGCTGACGAATCAGTCGATCCTGGTTGAAATAGGAACCATACACCAGAAGCATATTTTGAACTTGAATTTCTGTTATGTTTGGCATTATGAGTGTTTCAAGTTTTTGAATAATTTTGTAGCCTTTCTGTTCATATCTTGATTGAATACTGGAATACTTGAATTGTAAAATCAATTACTTCAAAGTCAATGTACTTATAAAATTCCTTTGCTGAATTTGAGTAGTTGGGTTCATCTGTCCCTATTTGCATTTCTTGGGAACTTTTCTCTTTCTTGGAAGATTAGGCATTGCAACTGTCTCCAACTTTAAACTTTTCTGTGGATTTGCTCCCAGAATAAGTTGTAGTGTTCATCTGATTGGATGGACTGACATGAATTCAGTGTCATTGCCATTCGAGACTGGCTCTCTGATTTTTGCAGAGTTTTGGACAGATTTTCTAACACACTGAGGACTTTTTTACCTTGTTCAATACCAAAGAAGAAGTTAAACTTTTCCATATGAGCTACTATGCCACCAGTTCAGGGTCGTTCATTACATTCTTCTCAACCTCCCAAGTTGCACACTGCACAAGGTAGTTCTCAGAAACTGAAACCAATGCTTCTGCACTAAGAGTCCATGTTGGGTAGAGGACACAGGTGGCTGGTGATGTACTTAACACTTCAGATTTTATGTTTTGAAATAGAACATCTTGTTTGGGTATTTTTAATTATGTTTTGATTTAGTAAGCAGTTTCAAGAGCATCTCTGAGGATAGTCGGATTTTTAATAGTCTCGTTGGCATGCCAAATTCAAAGTATGACTATAGCAATGAGTATATGTTGCTTGTAATTCCTTCAGTTGAGTCTGATTGCTACACCTGAAATTAAGCCTACCATATTGGCAGCACCATTATAGCATTGTCTGTGACAGCTGTTGATCCTCAGATGTAGACACAATAATATATCTTTAATTACTGATGCCATTACCTCCACCAATGTACAAGTTACATTGCATAATCTAGTGAACGCCTCATAAACATTCATGTCATCACCCACATGACGCAGGTATAAAACCACTTGCCCTTTGCTGGAGAAGTCTGTTGTTTCATCTACCATAATTGTATACCACTGTCCAGAAATTTTCTCAGCAATATCCCTCTGAATTTTAAGAGATATGATTTCCATTATCTCCTCTTGAATAGCTGGACTTGGGAAGTAGTCTCTTTTGCAGCCACTTTGAAAGGTCTGAATCATATTCTGCCTGCAAACAAAGCAATTGAATAAAGTTACAGTCAGCATCTCCACTTAATGACATACGTTCAGCTTGTTCAGTATAATGGCCGTTCAAGTCCTTGTCTGGTAGAATAACATGTGCTACTTAGTATTTTCATTCATATCTTCCTGTTTCCTTCTTTCTCCTGAGAGTACTGGAAACTTAGTTTGTCACCAATATTCTCTGTGGCCTTTGGCAGGATATCAAGTGCTTCGTGATGACATGAAGAAGCTTGGTGACGCTCATATTTGGATCGGGCCTTTTTCCACTTAGGGAATCCAAACTGTGTGAAAGCTTAATCGGTGTCAAAAGTAGTTTACACCTAAAAGCTGTACAATAATAGAAACAAAATGTGCTGTCACTAGCGTCAGAATAATGGAGCCATTGGAAATAATCAGATCAGGATGAGGAGAAAGAATGGCCTTTATTTCCAAAGTTACGCATGGGGAAAGACATAAGTTGTAGTTGATGAGGTGTCTGGCGACTGGCCGTTGGTTCCAATTGCAGGTGATGGAAGAGACAGCTCATCACTACAAGCAGCAGGAGTTAATCCACTTGTTGTTGGAAGGGTAGTTTCCTCCCTTTCCAGTTGCCATGTTTTAAAGCTATTTCATTTTAGGACCGTGAAAATATACACTTGGTTTTTGTACTTCACTTGGTCACCACTCAGTAAGAATATTGCAGGATTGCAGAAAACACACACACACACACACACACACACACACAAAATACTCTCTGGCAAACAAACATTTAGCTGGCCTCTTGGTTTTATACAAAAAGAACAGGAGTACTTGTGGCACCTTAGAGACTAACAAATTTATTAGAGGATAAGCTTTCGTGGGCTACAGCCCACTTCTTTGGATGCATATAGAGTGAAACATATATTGAGGAGATATATACACACACATACAGAGAGCATGAACAGGTGGGAGTTGTCTTACCAACTCTTAGAGGCCAATTAAGTAAGAGAAAAAAACTTTTGAAGTGATAATCAAGATAGCTCAGTACAGACAGTTTGATAAGAAGTGTGAGAATACTTACAAGGGGAGATAGATTCAATGTTTGTAATGGCTCAGCCATTCCCAGTCCTTATTCAATCCTGAGTTGATCGTATCTAGTTTGCATATCAATTCCAGCTCAGCAGTCTCTCGTTGGAGTCTGTTTTTGAAGTTTTTCTGTTGTAAGATAGCCACCTGCAGGTCTGTCATTGAATGGCCAGACAGGTTAAAGTGTTCTCCCACTGGTTTTTGAGTATTATGATTCCTGATGTCAGATTTGTGTCCATTAATTCTTTTGCGTAGAGACTGTCCGATTTGTTTTATTTAGGTAACTCCATGGGGTTCCTCTCTCACCCAGAGATCACGACAAGGGAAATACTACAAAGAAGACGATAGCTGAAGGCATGATGGGACCCCCAGGCATGATGGGACTGGAGTCAGAGGCAAAAGAACAGCCAAAAAAACCCCCACAGGCTCCATCATATCTCACCTCCCAGCTCCCTTTGCGGAAAAAGAACATGGAGTCTGTGCAGCGGACGTGCTGGGAGGTGGGGGAGAAGAAGAGCCAATCAGGAAGCTCTGGGATTCAGCCCCAGAGAAGTGGCCTCAGGCTGGACCTATCCCAGGATCAGAAGTCCTCATGCACAAAAAAGAGAAAGAGGGAAACAGCCAGCCTGGCTGCAGATAGAGTGGGAGAAGCACAAACACTCTGATGTCCCTTCATAAAAAGAGCAGACCTTGCTTGCTGAACCATTTTCCAGGCAGGGAAGAATGGAGTCAGAACCTGCTGCAGGGGATACCTCCAGCCTGGCCCTGCTACAAAGAGCCAGCTGGTTCCCTGGGGGCAAGAGAGGGATTTCAAACAGCTGAGACCATCAGAGGACGGTGCCCTTCCTGGGCTGTAAAGAACAAACTGAATGATCAGATCGTGCAAAACCAATAGTTAACAGCTAGGTTTATTTTTTAACTCTAGTCCCCCTTTTTCCCCCCAAATAAAAAAAGTTGTCTATGCCCCTGGGGAGGGGCGAAGATCCACCCTTACTCCTCTACAATGAATACCTACACACCTTGAATCCAAGAGGAAGGAGTAAGTGTGGCTATGTGTTGCTGCCCCCACCAGAGCAAGTGGGGATGGAGTAGGAGCAGCCTTGGCTCCACTCGCTGACCAATGCAGCTGAATCAGTGTGGATGGAAGGAGGGGTAGCAGTTGACTGCCGGAATAGGAAAGCGGTCAACTTACGCACTACCCCCTGGAAACATGGGGGAAAGAGAGAGGCTCCCTGAGCCCTAGTTCCTTACCTGGTGTGTTCCTAGGTCTAGCAGCTACGGGCTGTCTCCTAAGGAGATCATCTAGCCCAATGCAAATGGGAAGAATGTAATATACATGCCCAAGCAGTTACACCTCAGTATC
The DNA here is from genome assembly GCF_002925995.2 of Terrapene triunguis. Lineage (NCBI taxonomy): Eukaryota > Metazoa > Chordata > Testudines > Emydidae > Terrapene > Terrapene triunguis. The sequence continues at coordinate 13,873,090 of NW_020664725.1, forward strand.
TCTTGACATGCTCCATTTCCCTACTGAGGGGTTGTCCCCTCACTTGTGGTCTGCTCCCCTGATCGCATAGACACTCTGTCTACACTGCAGGGGAAAGTCTTGTATCATGGCACGTGTGACACAAGCCTGTCCTTTCCTGCTCAAACTCTCGGCTTGGGCCCCGCCATGCTACAGGCGGGCTGGGATCTGATCCTCTGTTGCCAGGGAAACACAAATCCGAACTCGGATCTTGACTACAAGCGGGGGGAGGAACCTATTTTGCCAGTGTTTTGTTGTCAGCTGTAAATGTCCAGAGATGCGGCTAATGACTCAGGATCCTAAACAACAATTTTTATTTAAAAAAAAATTATCAAAGCTTTGCTGCTCTGCTTGAAAGTGCCAACAAGAGCCGCCGTTACGAGCTTTATCTCGCGGCACTAAAGGCTGTTTTTAAAGCGGTGCATTGTTCGTACCGGCATTGAGGTGGGAATTAACAAACACCCCATTGACAAGGCGCTATTGTATATTGCATCTTCATAATGAGATTTAATGAAACGGCCAACAACTAAGAATTAATGCAAATGACTGCAACTTCACACATTCCGAGAGGATTAAAATATCATTAATGTGGGCATTAAATATTTAAACAATATCTATATTTAAGAATTATGAGGCTTCAAAGCTAGTCTCCGTTTTATGGCCATATTAAAGCAGTCACAGTGACATTTTATATGCTGAGACTAAGCAATAAATAAATAAAGTCTATTATTCAAACCACCATTGTACTGGATGGACAGGTTTTGCATCCCCATACGCCTTTCAGGTTACCCAAGGGCCAAAGCCATGTGGCAGGGCAGATTATGGGTAGTGGGGTTGGATATTTGAACATGCCCATTCAAAAGGCAAACATAATAAAAGCAAAGAGATTTGCTGAGGATTCTCAATCCATTTGTATATGGGGAGGGGGACTTTCAGATTCCTTGACATCTAGGCACACACTCCAGGCAGTTGGTATTCAGGGTTCATTCTGCTGAGGCGCGAGCCCAATGGGACTACAACTACCCTTCCCGGGAAGGATGGCTGCAGGGTGTTTCGGTCTCAACCATGTATGGTTTGAAGACTTCTAGTACCTGATCCAGCTCCTGTTGACTTCAATGGTCATTGGATCAGGCCCATGGAGTGTAAATGCAACCCACTGGTTAGTGTAGGTTACAAGTCCCCATCTGTGCCAAATTCACAAAGAATGTGAGTCTGTTACAGCAGTGGTTAAGAAGGCTTGGTTCTTTAACTCAAGCTGTAGCAGCTCTTGCTTTTACCTGTGGACGTCCCCGGTTCAGTCCCCAGTGTGTATGTCAAAAGGGTGGCTATCATATTAAGCATGGCATATATATATATACACACACATACACTGGGTTAAATCTGACCTGGCTGTGTCTGGGGCTGCAAGTTAATGAATTATACAGTACCCATTCTGAGATTTCCAAAGTGAGAGGAGGGATCTAGAGGCTTGATTTCCGTTACCTGTAATGGGAAATGGGTGTCCACATCCCTTAGACATCTTTGAAAAGCTCAGGCCAGAAATGTGCTAGGCACTTCCATCTCCCTGAGTCAGCATGGCTCTCTGCTAGCAGTGGGGCATTCACCCCTACAGAAGGGTCGGTCTACCACTGCTCTTCCTTGGATGGGATATGCCAGGGCAGTGCAGGTTTAGTTTGGTGTAGATCCTGCAGAGGCTGTGCATCCCTCAGCCAACTTTTCAGGAGGTGGTACACCTCTGAGGTCTCACTCTTGGCACAGAGGTTGCAGCCATTGGGCACTGCCATGACCTTCGCTCTGGCAGCCTTTCTGTTCCTGCGACTCTTCTGCCATTTAGTTCCATCAGAAGATGGTACAGCCATGCTGGACACTATCCATTAAGTTCCAGCCTTGTCTCAGACTAGGGGTACAGGAGTAACTGGGTGAAATTCTCTGACAGGTGCTATGCAGCAGGTCAGGCTGGATGATCACAGGGTTCCTTCGTGCCTTAAAAATCTATGAATCTGTGAAAGTATCTGCTCCAACACTGCCTCCTGTAATGCCCCAGTTCTTGGCAGCCAGTGCAAACCTATCACATGCCACCTTCTTCTTCTTTGTCTATATTATATCAGCATCTGTCTATATCCAGGCATGCAGAAGGGCTTATTATCAAAAGAGCTTTAATGGAAGCACCCAATTAGCCTGGAAAGTAGATAGAAAAAGGCACCGGGGACGACGGAACTTGTTTACATGCACTGGATTACACAACATTAGCAATTTGTTCTAATAAATGATGCTGCTTCTAATTCACTTTAAAATGTGAAGCTTGGAACTGCTTGGGATCAGGGCAATGATTTATTTGAAATAGACCTTTGGGTGCTTCTAACAACATTGATGATTTTTAATGTTAGCTAGTGGGGCCAGATTGTGAACCACTCACTCAGAGTGGTGGGATCATTTTCTCACACGAGAAGCCCCCATCTGCTTCAATGGAACTACCTGGGTGAGTAACTGCTCATTACTCTGAGCAAGAGATTGACACTCTAGCCCAAGTTGATTAAAATAAAGAGCCAGATCCTGAAAACATGTATGGATGAAAGTCATAGACCCAGCACATGGCCTAGCAAGATGAGCTCATGAACAGGATCAGCAAATGGGGGAGGGGGCCTGAGGGGATTTCCAGGGAGTGCAAGAGGCAAATACACTCAACAAACATACTCGAAGCTTAAACCAATAGTCCCTCCAGAAAATAAACAAACAAAAACCCTACTGAAGTAAAAATAATGCAGGCAGAAGTCCAGCAGCAGAGTGGGGCTCTCCAGTTTATTGCACTGACTGCAGCATGTAGAATTACCTGCCTTGTGGGCAGGGGGCGTATGTGTACATTCATACATTCAAACAAAAATCACATTAGAAAGATTCTGGAAAGGTTACAGCTGATGAAAAAAGACGGCAGAGAAGAGCTACTCAAGTTCAATACTCAAAACAGCTGGAGATGTGAGCCAGTGATTTAAATAGCATTTGCAAAATTAACATACCCTTTGAAGATATTTTTAGCCTGAGAAATTCATTTTAAATACACCCCCCTCCTTGCCAGAGCTTGTAACCGAGGAAACTAAAACACCTGGTTGTATATACTTTACTCAATTAAAACTCATTCATTTTTTTTAAAGTCCTCACAGCAGTATAACTATTTTGGCTTGTTTAAACCAGGGTCATGAGGGCCCCAAAATGCTGACAGCTGTGTGGGGACTGAGCCATTCTGGGCTGAACTCTGTAAGACAGCCTCACAGTACAGAGGACCAAGGACGGGGCTGAATCCAGCTACACAGAATGGGATAGAATGTCACAACAGCAGCACAGCCTACCTGGAGCATGTCAAAGCTGTGGTCTGTTCTCTGAGCTGGCTTTCTGTAGAGTACCAGGTCCAACTCAAGGCCTTGGTCTTTCTCCTCAATGAGCTCAATGATTTGGACCCAGGATATCTAAAATATCTGTGGCCAACAGCTTCAGTACTCAGGCGCAGTAGAGTTAACAAGCAGGAGACAGGCCTTTCACAGGGGCTAGTCCCAGGCTCTGGAACTGTCACTCAAATGCATATAGAATAAATGGGTATAAACTGACTCTGAATAAATTTAGGATAGAAATTAGAAGAAGGTTTCTAACCATCAGAGAAGTGAGATTCTGGAACATCCTCCCCACAGGAGTAGTTCAGAGAAAACAATTCACCTAGTTTTAAGATGGAGCTTGATACGTGTAGGAACAGGATTTTATGATGGGGTTGTCAGTGATAGCAGGCAGTTGGACTCGGTGACTCAGGAGATCCATTCCAGTCCTATGTTCCTAACCACTACAAACCTCACCACTAGAGCTGGTTAATGGGAATGTTTTCCATCAATTTATTAATTATTATTATTATTATTTTGCAAAAAGTGTGTCCCTTTTTCTTGTGGGAAAATTGTCAAATTTGAAATGTTCTGATCAGCCACGTTCTCCACCTTACACTCCGTGTGCATAGTGCACGTCTTCCACCTTGCCTTTGCTAACGGAAACAGCACAGTGCTCATATCACTACAGTAAACAAATATAAAATAAAGTAGAAATGAAAATGTCACCCCCCAGTTTCCCCTGGGGAGAGGGGGAGAGCCACGTGTGACAGCTACTGCTCATGACAATGAATTTCTGAAGGTACTCAGATACTACAGTGAGTGTAAGAACCGATATCAAATGGAACAGAATTGCAATATGATCCTGATTCTCATCCCACTGAGTCAATAGAAAGATTCCCCTTAACTTCAGTGGGCTTTGGATGAGGACCTTGATCCATTACTGGGTGTCTTCTTATTTTGCTAGGTGCCGATGATTCCTTACTAGGGTGCTGCAGATAAAACTCTTGGGATGGGATTATTTCAAAAGCAACTGAATCAATGCTAGCTCCTGTCCCCCATGATCTCGGTTGCTATCAGAGCTTGCCAAATAAACTGTAGCCAAGTTTTGTTAAGTGAATCTCCATTGAATAATGCAGATAAATAAGAGTTCCCTCGAGATCCCTGTTTTTCAGTAAGATGATGCAAGCTAGCTAAGGGTTTAGCAGATGTTACATTATCACATGATTACTGCTTTTCAGGAAGGATCCCTTACCGTACTGAGCAACTGTAGACAAAGGGAGGCTGTATGACTGCAAGCCACTGACGCTGAACAACTTTCAGGGCCAGATCCTCAGCAGTTGTAAGTTAATGTCATTCCACGGAAGCCAATGGATCTGTGCTGCTTTATACCAGCTAAGATTTTAGCACTCCTGCATGTAGCATCCTGCATGGAACTTGGAGGGAGAAGCTCAGGTTGCAGGAAGGATGAATTTGGAGGAGACACAAGGAAGTCAGTCTGTGCACACATGGCTGGAATGTTAGCTGCAGTTGCAGCATCTCTGTAAATAGTTCTCTTAATAAAAAGCCAGTTTAGTTTTACAAGCATAGAGTCCTTTCGTGTCATAACCCAGCACCTCATACATAAAACACGACATCACACATAAAATAAAAGACAGTGAGCTATGTTCAGACAACATAGAGCACAAAACCAAGCCGCACCAGAAACATAAGGCCTGAATCTCTGCTGCTTTGATCTTAGAGTAGTCATTTAAACCTGTGCAATGCAGGTGCAAAAGACTTCCACTGGGAGAGTTCTAGTTTGTAGTATTGTATATCCAGTTTCCATTGACATCGGTGCAAACTAACTCAAACCTGTGGGGAAACAGCAAGTCTAACATTTAAGCTCCTGGACGTTTCCATTTCTTTACAGAGGGACACACGCAATAGTAAAATGCTACAAAAATCAATTAATCACTAATCTAATCATTTTCTAAATCTATTTCCCTTCTCCGGCAGTGTGTTTTCTGTAACTTCAGCAGCCATTAATTGACTAGGGCATGATGTAATTACATACAACGTATGAACGACCCCTACATTCATTCACGATCTTTTAATGAGTGACAGAGCCGATCACAGCTCTCTTAGAATTCGTTGTTTCAGGGTTGAGAATTATTGCCTTATCTTTAGTGGCTAATTGATTAATGAAGAATTAGTGCTTGACATTCATGTTACTTCCTAATAAAAATTGCTGGCAGGCTAGCGAGGACATCTGAGCGGCTCTGCTAAGGTGTGTGAAGTGATAGCTCTGCCAACTCCTGGAGTAATAGTTGCTAAGGAGCTAAGGTCCCTTAGTGCTCACATTCCCAGCTGGGGGACTGATGAGCTCATCAGCAACTCCTGCTCTGGAGCCAGTGAGACAGCAGTAGTGGGTTTCTAAAAGCTAAAGGCTGTTGTTTACTGTAGTTCCAGCCCTGAGGCTTTGTGTGGGCTATTCTAACCCACATGTTGGATACAAGTAGTTTAAAGATTAGAGCCAGAATTTACAGTAACTGAGACACATCACAAATATTTATTTATGTACATCTGCTCTGCGTGTGTGGCTCATGGATTCCTCCAGCTGAGACCATTCCCCTTCCTCATTCCCTGGTGATCACATACTGACAACTCCAAAGCCCCTGAAAAACTTCAGTCTGCACTGATTAGGTGCAGGAGGTTCTCAAAGGTTGCCGGCGTGATGAACACATAATAAGAGAGAGACAGTCCCAGGGAGACCTCCCCTCCCATTCGCTCCAGTACAAAACCCACCCCTGCAACCACAGCAACTGCTGATGTGGAACTGTGAGATTAGGGAAGTATTTAGGGTGAAATGCTGGCCTCACTGAAATGAATGGGAGTTTTGCCATGGGCTGCAATGGGGCCAGGATTTTATCCTTCCTGTATTTTCAGCGGCATTCTGCGTGGTAAGTGATCTGTGGGCCAGTTGGTGCAGTCTGCTTGTGCTCTCCATTTCATCTCCCCCTCACAGCTATTCCGTTTCTCTTAGGTGGAAATAAGGAAGCTAGCCCACACCAAATGACCTGCCAACTTGCTGTTGACCACTAGCAAGTGCTCCACACACCACATGTTGATTCACCAGCAGCCTGAGATCCATCTGGGAGGGATGGCTGCGAAACCCGCTTGACAAGTGTTTGATTGGTTTAAGCGGGACAATGCTGAACCTCGTGAGACTGTGGGATCTAGTGGCAAAGGCACTACACTGGGACACGGATTCTAGTCCTGGCTATGCTGCTGACCTGCTGGGTGGCCCAGCCACTTCATCTCTCTGTGCCTGCCTTTCCTTTGCTGGCCTTCTCTAACCTGGCTCACTGGGGCCTCAGACCTTGGTTTGGGGTGGGGGGGGGGGGGGCAAGAGCTACCATAATAATAATGGGGATGATATGTTTAGACTGTTCTGAGACATGTAACACACTCAGGCAGCGTCCTTTCCCCAGGTGCCCCTTTAGGAAAGCTGATGATTGTCCTGGTTAAACTCCTTAGTTCTCTAGGTGGTTCATCCCACTGCAACTGGAATGAAAAACTTACTGCAAAACACACCAGATTTCTTGCTTCCTGAAGCTTTGATCCCCAAATCGTGAGTTTCTTTAGCTGCACCCTGCAGGAGCTAATCTACCTGCTTGGCAGCGACCGCTAATCCCTGTTTGGGGGGGAGGGGGGAATACAATAGCAATCAGCAAAATGCTGCCCAGGCACTTTTTCTTTACTTGTAGAAATGGAAGCTGCTCAGAGGTCTCCTCTGAATGAACATCTCACAAGTCCCAGTGGGACAATGCTGTTCACTTCATTTCCAGGTTTCCTTGCCTGATGGAAGAATGAGCTCAGATAATTAGATTGATTTCCACTCTTCAGAAGAGTGGCTGCATTCCCATCCAACATATTTTCTGGCACATCTGCAGAGAATTTATTTAATCTTATATTAAGGGACTGAATTTCTCAAGGAAGTGAACTCCTGTCCCAGTAACGCTCATTGCACAGTCTGATGTTCTTGTCAGCCTCGGGGGGGAAGCCTGAATAGGGATCGCTGTATGCAATGGAAGCTGGCCTCTTATTTGATCCTTTGGGGGGAGGAATCTTAGTCCTTAAGGGAAAGCATTCCTTGTGCATTTGTTTAATGAAGCGCTCTCTGCTTTACCATGGGATTAGGAGATTCAGAGTGACAGATGCTCTGCACTGAGTCTTCTCAGTTTTAATGTTCTAAGGTGCTCTCTGTTACGCAGAGGGGAGATGCGAGGGCTCCAGCTGAGAGTGCAGCTTTACTGCCAAGCTGGAGGAGCAATGGAATTGTCCCCCAAATACAAACACCCTGGTTTTGCTCAGGGTCTTCTCAGCTGCATCCTCTTGACTCTTATCTCCAGAATCTTGCTCAGCAAATGCTTCCTCCTTTTTCTACTGCATTTGATGGAACCCTGTTTAGTGTGGTGTATTGAGCACTGCACTAGAATTGCAAGCTATCGCTATAAGAGAGGGTTAGGTGGTTCCAGGCCTTGCTTGCAGGCTAGCGGGCTCTGTAGCAAAGTGTGCGAGCACCAGGTGGTGTCAATCAGAAAGAGCCAGTTTAAAGCAAGGTAGGGTGAATTGTGCCTTGCTGCCTCAGGGAGTAGCCTGTTTCCTCTCTCTCTGTTTTTGGTTCTTGTGTTATTGTTCTGAATTCTAAAGAAAAAGTCCTGTTACGCTGCGAACTTCCAGCAAGATTATTTATGTTTGTATCTAACTTCTCGCTATGTGCTGTGAACATAGCATTTAGTAGACAATGGGCCATATTCTCCTCTCAGTTACATACATTACTGCTCATTAGCTCATTTGGTGGGACAAAATAGATATTACTGTAGAATCTTAGTTTCTGTATTTTTTCTCCCACCTTCGTCCCAGTGACTCTCCTTTATTATTACTGTATTTCTCTTGTTTCTCTTACCATTTCCTGAGAGATGTTCACTGCCATGTCTCACTGGTGACAGTCCCATCTTCTGAGATTCTCAGATTTATATCCGATAATTATGGACCATTTGAAAGTTTTCTTAGCTTTCTTTGCAATGCTCAGCAGGGAAACCCATCATGATTCTTCCTATAATTTAGTTTCTTCTTTAGCTGTTTTGTCTTGTCATAGATCAGTTAATTAAAATGTTCATTCCAAAACCACAATGCCTTGGGAGATGTATTCAGTGAAGTAAGTTCTTCCAAACTTTAAAAATCCTTCAGTTTGCTGGGCACAGTTGTGCTAATATATTGTGGGTCATACACGGCTAGTGTAGGACAGACACTTTCCAAGTAGCAAGCAAAATGTTGCGCACTTCCCATGCAGTATGAGGGAAGCTCTTCTACTATGTTGGAATCCTAGTGATTGTACAGCTGATTGGTTCAGCTTTTGACCCCAAGGAGAGAAAAATATATTCACCCTAAGAGGCAAGGCAGAAATGACAGAGGTTTACATCGTAAAACTTACTTTCCATTTTGGGAACCTTGTGAAATGAGGCTCCACGAACAAGTGAGTCAGACATGGCATGTGACACAGTGAATGTGGGGCCTAGTCCCACCACAGCGTCTCACCTGCTGTGTGATGTCTCACTGGGCCATTTATTCTTTGATTTGTCTATTTAGATTGCAAGCTCTTTGAGGCAGGCACTGCCTCTTACTCCGTGTACGTACAGTGGCTAGCGCAGTCTCAGGTAAGTCTTCTACCTGATACCATAATATAAATAACGCTAATAACAACAACTGAGGTGAAATGTATATGCCAGGCAATATGGTCACACAGGTCACTTAAAATAGCGATAAGAGGCGCAGAGGCAAATGCAGATTTTGGAGCTTTGAAAAGTAAGACATAAAAGGCTGTTTTTCCTCTAGGGCTGGCATGGCAATTTCATACTAAATTTACTGTAGCATATATAATTCTTTTCATGCACACTGTTTCTTCCGGAAGGGTTGTCTCTCCCATTTGCCTTTTCAAAAATACAGGCGGTACCATAAAAGTTCATGAATTTGGAGGCAGGGGGAGGGAAGTGGAAGAGATTAGATAAGTGTGATTCCCACCGGGGTATAAGCTCCTATGACTATACTTTGCCTATAAAGAGGCCTCCCAGAAATCACCTCAATGTTACAGTAATGCTATCAGTTTGGGAGGCTAAATGTTCTTTAATAAGCCTTTGGTGAAGGCATTTGCATAAGCGGCATACCATTACCCACCATGCATCAGTGCGGCTGACAGCTTTAAAAGCATCTGATGAGAAGCCAGGGATTGGGTGGGTTTAGCAACGTCAAGTAATGTCCTCTTCAGTTCTCCTCAGGCTCTCCACGTGGGACCATGCTTTGACAGTGCAGAGACGTATGAAGGTTGCATTCTTGCCTGGCCCCAGCCTGCAGAACTCTCCCCTACTACAAACTGCCACAAACCTCACTGTATTCTGGTCTAAATGCACGCTGCACCACCTTGCCTTCCCCCAGAATGACACATAGCATACTGATATGCACTAACATTTCTGCACATGTACCCTGCACATAATAAATGTGGAGAGAAGAATGGGGAAGAACCGTGTTTGATAGACATTAGTCGCCTTGTTTAATGGGAGTCCTGCATGAGAACAGAATAGAATAAAATCTTAAAACCGGTGAATTCTGATACCTGTAGGAGGATAGAATTGAAACCTGAGGATCATATTCCCAGAATTGTGCAACACCTAATCACACCACTGGTAAATCGATGTAATTGCCACCCCTCATGCCTGCCCCTTCTGGTGAGGAACAAAACAAGTGAAGCTGCATCTTAGCTGAGCGTGGAAAAGCCTGTGATATCTGAAGAGCTATCTCTCATGCTGCAGGTGCTGCCTAGCCTCCATTGGCAGAAGACATGAGGAGCACTCACATTTCCGAGGCACCTTTTGGCTCTGCTAACCCTTTTCTAATGCACAAGAGACGGCTGGGGGCAGGGATGGTGCCATTCAGATCCCTGTGTTTAATACTTTTCTCTTTTATTTCTCATTTAGTTTTACTGCCCTTGATGCACATTTGTTTTGCTTTGCATCAGAATAAAACGAGGACACTCCACGTTTCCTTTTCTCCGCTTTGATCGGAACACAGTTTCTCCAAACAGCGCTGCTCTGATTAAATCAAGCCGAAGACAAATTGAAAGGGCTTGTGTCTGATTTGTAAAGCTCATGTAGGCATTAAAAAAAGACAGACAGAAACATCAGAAACATCGAGTTCCATTTTCAGACTAACGAATGCATCAGATGCAAAAAACAAATGTCATTAGCACGTTCTTTGAATAGAATGAGGGTTTCTCTCATTTACTCACACAAGTTTTGATTAACGCCGCATCAAGAGAGCTCAGTGAACCTGGGAACCAAGCGGCTGTGGTTTAGTGTCTAATTATCAGACAATATTGTCTGCAGCTAAAGCGGATAGGCCGTTATCTCTGGGGACAGGCACTGTTTCTCCACCATTTCTGCAGAGCTGGCTGGAAAATGCTGAGAGTCATGCAATACTTGCCAAGCGAGGCTCTGTAGGAAACAGGGTGCAGTTGCTTGTGTTACTTCCTGGGATACACCCTGGAAAAATGGCATCTCCAAGAGGCATCGACAATGCAGTGCTCTCCCTCTGTGGGTGTTCGTGTGTCTTACTTTCTTTGGCAGAGATTGAGTCTTGTGGATTTGTTCTTTCCCCGCCCCCAGTAAGCTGCACTTTAAGTCCAAAATCCCAAAGCAAAACAAAACACCTCTTTGGAGAGGTTGGTCTTGTGATTGAGCCAATGAACTGGGAACCAGGAGATTTGGGTCCAGTTGCTGGCTCTGCCACAGACTCACCGTGTGACCTTGGGTGAGTCGTATAATCTCTCTGAGCCAGATCCCTATCTGTTAAATGGAGATACTAATCCTTCTTCTATTGCAATACACATGATACTAAAAACAGGGTCACTGGACCCAGGCACACTGAGAAAGCCCTAGTGAAAACTGGCCATAGACTGATGACCCCAGAGACTGCTGGCTTAGGGAGGACAGGTGCCACATGGGCACTGCAGTTTCCTCCCCACCCCACACCAGCCAATGGGCCTTACCCCTTTGTAGGAGAAGGCAGTTCTCTTTCCAAGGCCCATTCAATCCTTGACCTCTCTGGTTCCTCTAAGCCCGTCTGGGGAGGGTGTTTTTGACTTGGAAGGTTGGACTCAGCAGTTTCACAGTGATTTAGCTCCTTCAAGTTGTTGAAATGTTTCGGTGCCTTTTACACGATCCTCTGTTGAGGTCCCCCCTCCTGCTCCAGGAGTGGTTTGCGCCAGTTCTAGGGAACAGTCAAGACAGAGGTATTTCTGTATCAATTCTGGGAGGCAAATGAGTGGGAGGAGATTCTGAGGGCTTAAACTAGCACTAAAAATGAGCTAAAGGCAGAGGCATAATTTCTACAACAGCTGCCCTCAGAGCCCCTCAACTGTTCCTATTAATAACTCACAGCATCTGCAGAAGGAGGAAAGTAAATTTGATGCCACAGAGGTTTTTGATACTGTAAACATGAGATTTTTGTTCTCTCCAATGTCTGTATTCCAAGCAGCAACCCTTGGCAGCAGAACCCTGGCGCTTTTTGCTTTCCTGCAGCCTCTCATAAATCCCTCAGTTATCTGGCTTTTTCTTCCGAGCTCCTGTAGTGGAAGGCAGTGGGGTTCAGTGGCTAGAGTCCCACTGTAAGAGTCGGAAGACCTGGGTTCTGTTCCCACCGCTGCCACTAATTTGCTATGTGACCTTCAGCAATTCATTGCATCTCAATCCCTTTGCTCTAACCACAGCCCCTGGAAATATTTCTGACCACAACTGCAAACGCTTCGTGGAGCGCTGGCTGGAGGCTGCCTTGATCCACAAGAGCAGAATGCCCATCCTGAGAAAGGAACCCCTTGTGTGGCTGAGACACCGACTGCTCAGAAGTGTTCCTGAACCCTGGAACAAACTGGTCAATGGCACGCCTTCCTGGACACTGCTCACTGTAGTTCATCTCATTAAAAAAAAAACCACGTGTCTGAGTTGGCACAGCCTGTGGGATCAAACCGAACCCTCCCAAAGTGCGATAGGCACTTTTCTCTTTTTGCTCATGGGGCTGGTTTTTAGTTCCTAAGGTGCATGCATTTTGGAACAATTCTGTATGATTTATTCGGAGATTAACCTCCCATGTTTACCAGTTCCCTCTGAATGGCTCCAGTTAATTGCCCCCTGGAAAGTGCAGCATTATGGAGATGACATTCATACAAAAGGAAGTTCTTCTTCACACAACACACAGTCAACCTGCAGAACTCATTCTCGTGGGATGTTGTGAAGGCCAAAAGTATAACTGGGTGCAAAAGAGAACTGGATAAATTCATGGAGGGCAGGTTCCATCAATGGATATAAGCTAGGATGGTCAGGGCGCCAATCCCATGCTCTGGGTATCCCTAAGCCTGCTAGAAGCTGGGACATGACGACGGGATGGTTCACTTGATAAATTGCCCTGTTGTGTTCTTTCTCTCTGAAGCATCAGGCACTGGCCATTGTCAGATATTGGGCTTGATGGAGCACTGGCCTGATCCAGTATGGCTATTCTTATGTTCTTATTCCAGATGAAATGACAATGTCAAGAGCTTTTCTTTTCCAAAGACAACTTTGTTTAATGATTTCATGGATGCAGTCCAGTGATAAACAGAAGGCAACTGTTGCTTTGATGGGCAGTGCCAGAAACCAGGCTGGGGTAACTCAGGTAGCTTGCCATTCTGATCCGAACATCACTAATCTCATCCCCTCCCCTTCCCTCGGCGCCTGGAGACTTATGCCTATCGGGAGCCTTCGGCACATGTTAAATAGCATGCGCTGGCATTTCATGGGATGCCTGCATAGGGCTCTGGGTGATTTTCCTTTGGTTTAGGTTTCCTGTTGGGGAATGCACGGGGAACCCGTTTGCCTGTGGTGGAGTGCAGGAATGGGGTTGTGAGCACTTTTCTACAGGCGGTTCCGCTTGGCGCACCTACTCGCTGGCTTGTTAGCAAAGGTGGAATTGCACAGGCTTGTTGGGTGACGCTGAAAGCCACAGCCTCCCGGGAACACAGTTAGGATTATACACTGACACAGGTTCTGGATGGACACGTGGGGTCAGATCCTCAGTGGATATGAGTCGATGTAGCTCTTTTGCCTTGTACTAGCTGAAGATCTGGCCCTAGGTGGATTGCGCTGGGAGGCAACCCCTGTGTGTGATTTATACAAGGGAAAGCCATTCCCTAAGCCAAGAGTTAAACAAGATGGACATAAGATGATGGTGCAGCAGCAGCCAGAGGGTCTCCAGTGCAAACAAGATGCACTGTTACTAATCACGTACTGGTAGCAAACCAAGACCTTTGCCTTGTACAGCGGCCGAGGGCTGGAACTACTGCTTTATCAACCTATCCCATAACCTGACTGATGCTGTTTTAAGCTGCTCATTGATCTAAGTGATCGCAGGACCGACAGCAGCATCACTAGGGTAAAGACACCATACAGCACCCCCTGACAGCTTTCTTTTTTGAAACGGAGAGATTTCAAAATCCTCTATACATTCAAATGAACAACAGTCCTTAGCCTTTTACAGCATGTAGTGCTATACCGTGAGCCAACGTCTCCTTCTAGCTACACTGCTGCAGTTCCACTAAAGTCAATGCACCAGTGTAAATGGACACAACTCTATCCTCACAGCCCCCTTGCCCAGGCGATAAGATTATAGTCCCCATTTTACAGATGGGCAAATGGAGGCACAGAGCAGGGAAGTGATTTGCCCAAGGCCATGCAGTGAGTCAGTGGCTGACTCGGGAATAGAAGCCAGGAGTACTGATGCCCAGTCACATATTTGCCTTATGAGATGATTGCCACACTCCTCCTGACGAAATTAAAGGAAAAAGGGGGAGCCGGCCCAAAATGTGCTGCTCCGCTGGGGGGATCCTGATCCCTGGGCCAATGCAGGAAGCACCATGAAGGATGGAGGGAAGTATACCATGACTCAGGCTAGCTTACGCACCAGGTATTATCACTGGGACATGGGCTGCCATTATGGTGGCCTGGGTTGAGGGGGTGGTGGTGGTTGGAAGGGCATAAAGGAAAGAGAGGCAACGAAGAGATTCTGGAGGAGATAAATCAGTATTAGTCAGTGCAAGAGCATGTCAGCGTTGGATTAGTTACCCAGCTAAAGACAGGGGCCTCACTGTTTTCTCATTTACCCTGGTTTTATGCCTGGTGTAACCCCCCTGACTCCATTGCATTTGTTCCCAATTTACACCAGGCTGAGTGGGATCACAGTCAAATGCAGGAAAGGAAAGCCCCAACATTTGTTTCTCATCAGAAGATGGATTGTAAAAAAACCCTGTCACAGTTCATTGCACCTGGAATTCGGTGTCTGTTGATTACAAATGAACTTTGCCTCTTTAGGTGCAGAAGGCACTTCAAGCAGCGACACACTCCATGTCAGATCTGCCCTGGGACAGCTCCTTTTATACCTGACCCAGGGTCAGTTCCATATATATTATGCGACAGAGACCCATGAGTTGCTGTCTGGGGCAATAATTTGGCCCAGAGCTCTAGTATCTTTATGTAAACCCTAAGGTTCATTAAAATCATGTCTGTAAATATTTGCAGTTTTGAATCTTATCCAGAATAAATCTACCAAGACAAGTAAAATTCCCCCAAACCAACACTCCATAAACTGTAACTTTAGACACCGTTGAAGCAAGCTAGGATTAGACCGCTTTACGGATGCACAGCTAGGAGCAGCAAGATTCTTACTGATTGTAGTATCAGCTCTATTGTAAATGAAAATATATAGAGGTCAGCTCCGATGATCATTTTTAAATCAATAACACAACTGATGTCCACCAAACCTTAGAGGCCTGTGACAATCATTCCATCTGGGTGCCTGCACCAATAAAATATACCCCATGAGTGAAATTCAAACACTTTGTTAATGTTCACCATCAATGTGAGCTGGAAGAATTTCCTCAATTTCAGCATATTTTGTGGGACACCCTTTTTCATACCTAACAGAGTGTCCGAGGAATGGGTACACTCAATGTAAGTGTGTTATGAAACTAACAAGAAGTTTTAATTAATTTTAGCTTTGTAAATTAGCGGAAACTCTATTAAATCAAATCAAAATGTGTATTTTGCAGCATATTACCTGCAAAGAGAACATCAGTCTGGCACGATATCAAGGACATGGGTATTGTATCTGAACAGAACTGGAAGTCTCGGCCTGGAAACTTATGCACATGAATAACTTTATGCTAGCGATTACGGGACTATGCCTATCAGTAAAGGTAGTCACATGTCTCCGGGCCTGAGTGATGGGGACCATGTTACCTCCAATATCTGCACATCAGCACGTTTATCTATGGCACATTATAAATAAATATATATATTTCAACAAATGCATCCAAGTGCTTCTTGCAGATCTGCAGAGAAAGTCACCTTTCCCACGAACGTTTGAATTACAACCTTCGACTCCGTACAGTCTGTGTGGAGCTCATGCCTTGACCATTGACACTGCCAGACAGCTCACATTCTATAAAGACAATGATTACTCAGGACGTATGATTAACGCTCTTGGCACAACCTGAGCTGCTACATGTGCCCGGCGTTATCCCAGCTCAGTTCTGATTTAGTTCATTCTTCTTCGAGTGACATTTTGGTTGTCTTCCCTAATACCAGCAAAGCTGGCTGCAAACAGCGATTTCCAGGTTGCTATGGATAAGGAATGAAATATTAAAAGGGCCTTGTGCGGTAATAAACTCCAGCAGGTGATTTTTAATTAAGTCACACCTACCAAAGAGAGTGCTAGTGGCTTCATTACCTTCTCAGAGGTATTTTCCCCCAAGCTAGTGCAAATCACCTCTTCACGTGGATTATCTCCCACGCTGGTGATAGCCCTGGAGCGTGAACTGTGCTATGTACCCACAACATCAACAAGCAGGATGCAGGCTCCAGCACCACTTCCCCCGCAGCATTCCTTCCTCTGCCAGTGTGCATCACCCTTGACTAGAAGAGGCCACCAGAAGAAGAGCGTCCCTAATATAAGAAAGGGCTTGATATCCTGTTCCTAATCCCTTAAATTATCTATTAGATGGACGGTCTAGTGGGAAGGGCATAGCCTGGTAGTTGGGTGACTTGGGTTCTATTACTTGTTCCATCACAGACTTCCCGTGCGACCTTCTGCAAGTCTCTGTGCCTCAGCTCCCCATCTGTGCAATGGGGATAACAACATGGCTCTACCTTGCAAGGTACATTTAAATATTAGGGGGTGCTCAGATACTATGGTCGTGGAGACCCGAGACAGGTTCTCTCTAGTGCTGTAGACTATGAAAGGCCCATACAGGGGCGAGCCACTGTCTCTGCCTCTTGCCAAGTTTACAGTCCAGACTAATGGCAACTTTGGGGAATATACTGAAGGTGGACTAAGCACAATCGAGGTGACCTTGGTTTGCAGCAGAGAAGAGCTCAACGAACCTGTGGGAAGGACACAACCCCTGGGGAAGAGGGAGCATCCCTGCTTATTCTCAAGCAAAGCCTGTTAGCTGAGCAAACCTGCAATGAAGAGGGGACCCTCAGTCATAAGGATGGATCAGACCAGTACAAGGCCCTTCAGGGGCACATGGGTTTATTGTATGGCTCCCCTCCCCTACTACAAAAGCACTGTCGAGCAGTGGCAATATTTTATAAATGGTGATACCCAACAGGTAGCCTTTGCCACAAGGACCTCATGCTTCTGCCAAGGGAGACCGGTTTCCTTCACTCATGGTTTGTTCTTTAAAATTTGGCCTCAGTTTGCACACGGTCCTTACTAGAGATGAGCCAGGAAATTCAGATCGGGATCCAAACGTCCCCTGAGTTTCTGGGCCCATCTCTACTCACTACTGATCGAGCACCTGACTGCGCGGAAAAACACAAATGTCGTCCCCACCTGGCCCCATCGGAATTCACCCCCTAGAGCTGCTGTCAGCTCAGCCAGATGTTTGCACAGCAGGTAGCTGGCAAATATTCCCTAGTGGGAGTTTTGGGTAACAAAGTTGCTTTCCCTTCCTGCTCTTCACTCATCCATTGTAGCTCTTTTAATAACAGCCTGCCTTGTGTGTACCTGCCTATTAGGCGATTAGAGAGATAGTAACTGGGATTGCTTGTTGAATGGAAATACTCAGCCCCACTTGACACCACTGTCTAATGAGCATGCCTCCCGGCACCACTCAAACATGGAGATAGAGACAGAGATGTACAAATTGTAGTTACAACACTTACTCACTAATCTTAACTCTGATACCAGCCATGGCTCTAGGCAGGTAATTACAGTATTTGTGTTATCTCTGCCTGAAATGGTTGTCGGTTGCAACGGGGGGATGTTCTCAGAGGAAGCAAAGCTTTGTGCTGAATTCCTTTTACCTAGTCCACATTTGCGTGATTGATCTGACATGGAACAGGAGGACAAGACCAGATTACCGTCGGTATTTGCTGCATTCCATGACTTCCCTGTGGAAATGGATTTACCTGGAGCAGTATCCACAATTTGGCCTTATTTCTAGAGTTCACTGGGAAAACCACAACATTTTTCCTACAAGAAATATCAAACAAAAAAACGTTTGAAATGTTGTGGTCAAAAATGTCTGTTTTCTCAGAGGAAGTTTTGAAAGATTTGAAACATAAAAGGTTCTTCAAATGTGGAGATGAAACATTTTTATTATTAATTATTCTTCATATTATCGTAGCACCCAGGAGCTCTAGTCATTGATCAGAACCCCACTGTGCTAGGCATTGTACATACACAGAACATTAAGGTTTGGTCCAAGCTGCAAGGCACTTACAATATCACTACAAGCCAAGAGACAACAGATGGATACAGACTGATGGGGGAATGCAAAGGGACAATGAGACAATATAAGTGACAGGCAGTTGTTAAGTTTCTTTAGTTTCTTTTTTGGTTTAAAAAAAGAAATGACAGTTTAACTTAAAACAAAATGATTTTTTCCATTACTTTTTGAAAGATCCATCCAAAATCAAAATGTTTGTGCTGACAGTTCCAGCAGGAAAAAATAATTTTTTGGTCAGAATAGATATTTTCCCATGAAAACCTTCAGCTTGAACAAAACCATATTTTCTGATGGGAAACTTTTTTGCACTAAAAATGCCAAGCCCCTCTACAAGTTTCCCTTTGTGATTTACTGACTTGTGCCTGTTTGAACTCTAGTCTGTAGTTGATCTGGAAGTGACTCTCTTGCCTCTTCATTGTCCCATTTTAAGGTCAGGAAGGCTTGATGCCTCTTCTAGCTTCCTCGCGTGCCAGGACATCGGCCTGAACTGACATTCCATTACCTGGGTCTGTCCTGTTAGCAGTCACTGCCCCTGCTTGGTGTAATGAACTGTCACTTTTATCTGTTGATTGCCATATCACCTCGCCAGGATACCTTGTTCCAGATAGAATGCACTTTTCCTGTTACAGATGGAGCCCATTCAAATGCAGCACAGATGGGGCAAAGGGAGGTGTTACTCTTCTGACAGTGTGGTAAAGCTTTCAGATGCTTTTCTACAGCTGATGGTTGGAAGACGATTATCCCACTAACGAAAATGGGTGGCATCGCAAGGAGCCTTGAACTTTGCCCTGGGACATTTCCCTCATGCTGGAAACGTATCTGTACTGGGCAGATCGTTGCTTCTTTACTATGTAATGAACCTATTTTTCCATCTTCCCACACAGCTGTCTCTTTGTCCTTCCCATCCCCAGTAGCAACCCTATGGAACCGCTGCCACGTCAGGAGATGGAAAGGGAGGGTGTGTAATTCCTGACTGCTCCCTACCAGGTTGCTGGGTCCCAGCCAGCCACGTACACTTCTACAATGATCGTATGACAGTATTTGTTGGCAGAAGGTGACTCTGACCCTTGGGGACCAGCAGCTCTAACACCACCTCAGCTCTCTCAGCTGGGTGGCTTGCAATGTGCATATGACCATGACGGAACAGAGCTGTAGGGAGAGTCCTCCTCCCACGTCTCATCCTGGGTGCAATGGCTGCCCTTTCCTACGGTGAGCAGCAGCCCGCAGCTCATCCGCTCCCCACCGTTCTGACTCATGTCTCACAGCAGAGCTCTCTGGTTTTGCCCTCCCATGTCTCCTCTTCTGCCAGACTAACTCAGTAGCTTCTGCTTCCTGTGTCCGCACTGCAGGGCTTAGTTCCCGATTCCCCATTGTCTGCATCGTGCTTGCCTGAGACCTGGTGGCTGAGGCTGTCACCTTTAAATAAATTAAATTAATGGAGATATCCTATCTCCTAGAACTGGAAGGGACCTTGAAAGGTCATCGAGTCCAGCCTCCTGCCTTCACTAGCAGAACCAAGTACTGATTTTGCCCCAGATTCCTAAGTGGCCCCCTCAAGGAGTGAACTCACAACCCTGAGTTTAGCAGGCCAATGCTCAAACCACTGAGCTATCCCTCCCCGCAGGTGGCTGAGGCTGTCACCTGTACACTGAGCGCAGTTGGATTTTTGTATCATAGAGAATCCCCTTTGAGGGGGAGGTGTGGGTGGGCATATGCAGATCATAAACGCTGATGTCTATCTGTTCAGCTGAATCAGTCTCTTTCTGCAATGCATTGCCCCGCTGTGCACGATGCCCTCGCTACTCCCCTGGCAGGAGCTCTGCAGCCTGCCCTTTTCCACAGCTTTCCCTGCGCAGCTCCCAACATCACTGTCCCCAGTGCAAAAACTAAGCTTGGACACGCTTCTAACCATTTCAGCATGGTACTAAAGAGAGTTCCTAGCAAATGTAGGAGCTGCAATAGGCTAGACTCCTGGCTAAACATCTCCGGAACTTGCTAGGACTCATGCAAGCTGGGAATTACACCCCCAGCTCACAGTGTAGATGTAACCTTAAGGAGCTATTCATTATCATAACATTTATTTCAGTTTGGAATAAATAAAAGCACCTGCCCACAAGCTGTGCGAGCCCTGGCCCATTCTTTAAAACCAGCAATGGGAGGGAAAGTGACTTGCCCAAGGTCACCTAGCTGAGCTGGGAATACAATGCAGGTCTCCTGACATCCAGTCCAGGCTCTAGACACTGGACCATCTCCCACTAACTACTCCCAGTCATTCCATGTAAATAAACAAAATAGAGGCCCGATGCTTTTCATATGCAAATAGACATGATGCAAGCCCTGCCAGCAAAGCTTTTCTGCCAGCTAGAGACCAACCCCTGGGCCTGCTTAAGTGAAGAGAGTTCTTGCAAATTGCAACTATAAGTTGCCTTGTGATTCACTTTAATTCCAGATGTTGCCAGCCCTGCACAGAGACTTGATGGAATGGGCTGAGATCCAAAGGGCCCAAAGGAGAGGAGGCTTTCACGCATCTTTATTTTTACTTGTTACTTTTGTTAACCAAACCTTGTAATTGTGCCAAGCAAGACTCGGTTACATGTTTTGTTCAGTGAAGATCATAGAATCATAGAATCTCAGGGTTGGAAGGGACCTCAGGAGGTCATCTAGTCCAACCCCCTGCTCAAAGCAGGACCACTTCCCTGATCTGGAGGAGGCAAAGCAATATACTGAAGTGCTGCATGCACAGGCCTTGTATAACATCTGAGAGAAGATAGGACTATCCTGTTGTTAGGCAGGTGGTCTGAACACTCCAGGGTGGTGATTTTTACAGCTCCAGGCTGCAATCTCGCAATCCCCTGGATGCTCGGGCATCACTCACAGGAGTACAGGTTTGTAGAACTTGCCTCTGGATTGTACTGTAACCTTTGCAGTTCCCAAATGCTTTTAATGAGCTTTAATAGCAGCCCCTTTCAATAAATAGCTGCTCTTGTTCAATAAATTAGATGACTGTCAGCTCTCAACAGCAGCAATCGCTAGGTACTAAAACATCCTTGGAATTTCTAAATATTATAGATGGCAATTTCCTAACTCAAAAACGGTTGCATCCAAGATGGGGGAATTCTATATTAGACCTTCTCGTGACAGATAAGGAGGAACTGTTCACAGAACTAAAAGTTAACAGTAACTTAGGTATAAGTGATCAGGACTTGATCGCATTTATAATGTGCAAACCAGAATAAAATCCAGACCAGTGATATATATACCTGATGCTTTAAAAGGGCTAGTTTCACAAAGCTGAAAACAGTTATGAGCCAACTGAGCTAGGACAAAGAATTGAATCAAAAATATGAATGATCATTGGGAATTGTTTAAGCACACGTTACTAGATTTCCAAAAGGCCACAATCAAGGAAGGAGGCTGTATTGTTTAAAAAATTGGCCTGATTTAGATGGGAAGTAAAGGCAACTGTAAAAAAAAAAAAAAAAAGAAGAAGACTATATAACAAAGGGAAGAAAGTTGAAGATGATAGTAATGAATATAAATCAGAAGCAAAGAATTGTAGGAAACTGATGTGGAAAGCAAAAGGACAAAAGGAGAACTCTATGTCCAGTAGAGTTAAGGACAATAAAGAATAGTTTTTAAAGTATATTAGCAGTTTTGATATAAGAATACACGATCCAACCAGCGGACCAAATTCGGTGATGAATCCTGGCGACGTACCACCTGAGGAATGTTGCACATAGGCTAAGAAGACTTTTAAAGTTCACCTGAGCTTAACCGTGGCTCTTTAAAACGATGGACGTCCTAGCACAAGAGGTCCAGATTCAGTAGCAACTTAACTCTGCCCGGTGATTCCAACAGGACTATTTATGGACTAAGGGGCTACACAGTATGATTCAAAACTGGCACTTAAACCCTTTCTGCTCCAGGAATGGAGATGTGAAGCTTTGCAGGCAGGTGTTCGTGTTTTTCCACTTTGTTCTGTAGCTGTTACATGAAGAGAGGAAAGGTGTGGGGTGTGAAGAGGAAGAGGCCGATATCACGGTACCAACTGCTGCGCTGCTCCCAGCAAATGGAACTTCAGTGCCTCATGTTAAACAGTGCTGCAGCCTAAGAGCAAAGTTAAAAGCATTAGATCTGCAGGTCGATATTCCACCTGGAGAGGGGGAAATAAACCCAGCCCCTCCCACAGATTCAGCCAGTTTCTCAAGCTGTTGGTGGAATTCATTAGTGATGTTGCAGTTTGATATTGTAGGTCATTCCATCAGCATTAGCACATTTAGCCACAACTTGAATATTGAAATCATTGGGGCCACTCTCAGTCATTAATCTCACTTCCCCTGCAGACAAAAGACATTCGCATCCAGGCAACAAAAAGGCCTGCGGGGATGATTGAGTTACCAGAGTCGCTTAAAAGCTGCCTGTGTCAGTGAAAGCAGACTGGGGGTCAGAGGTTGAGTTTGTCACCTCTCTAACAGAATTAATCAAGGGGAGAAAATCAAAACATGTTTGCTATTGAGCGCTGAGTCAAAGCCCATCGTGTACAGCGTCTTGGTGTGGTCCCAATTTAGATTCAGATTAAGACCAGGAGGACTTGGGAAAAGTCGACAAGGAGAGCAAAATTCTTTTGTCTCGGGGAGGGGGAAGGTCGGGGGGTTATTATTAAAAAGCCACTGAAAGCAAAATTGTCGCCAAGTCGCTCTGCCAGTGGGACCTTTCATGAGGCCACTAGAGAATTTCCAATCCAGGGGCTGAAAAACAAGGGCAACTAGAAAAACATAAGGTGCCGTACACACCCGCCTTGCCAGCTGGACTGGATGAGTGAAGTGCTACCCTGGAAGAAGCCAGATGGCAGCCACGGCTAGGCAACACTGGAGGGGCACGTCCCTCCCCTTCCAGCGGCACAGAGGAATAATCAGAAGATGTAAAGGAGGCTGCTGGGGTGTTGGTCTTTTGTGCTGCTTTGTGCAGCAGGCAAGAGTGCCAATGATACTGGAGGGAAGCTGGTCTTGCCCCTTGAGTTAAGGTACCAAAAGAGTTGGTCTTGTCCGTGATTTAGTTGGGGATTGGTCCTGCTTTGAGCAGGGGGTTGGACTAGATGACCTCCTGAGGTCCCTTCCAACCCTGAGATTCTATGATTCTGTGATGCACATTTCTCTGAAGCATCAGATACTTGCACTGGTTCCTGCTGGAGAGAGGACAATGGACCAGCAGTAAACTGTTACCTTGCCCCACTTTCCCTGTGCTGACTCAGCTACTGTGGCCAGTGCATGGATGCCAGGACGGCTCTGCCCCTTTCCACCCACATAGCTCCACATATCCCTATGTCCTGTGCCTCTTGGGCTGGGTAGGGCTATCTTTGGGCTTCTTCCTCCCTTGGGTGGGTCCATAGTTCAAGTCAGAATCTGGCCCAAGTTAGACAGCCCCTGGTCCAAAGGGCTGCGCATCCTTTCTATTCCCTGGGGTGGCAGTTACCAAATGATCTGGCTTGAGGGAACCTCAGAAGAGAGGGCTGTGCACTGGGCCCCATGGAGTTTTGGCCAAGCCTACCAGGGAGAAAAGCATTTGCAGCCTATGATTTTCCCTACCTGTGGTTAATGGATTGTTTTTGATAAGGAAAATCATAGGCTGCAAATGCTTGTGCAGACCGGGCTAATGTTGCTAACAACTGATTTCAAGGGGGGGTCTTTGCCAGGGAACTCTTCTTTAGAGTTTGCACTAAAGAAATTACAAAGCGGAAGCACAGCAGCAAGCAGGAGAGTTGCATGAGGAGGACGTTACCTATTAAAAAAACAGAGTCAGAGTTTTGTGCATAGGTGTCTTTCTGCAGCTGCACAGTCTTTAACATGTACCTCGTGGCCTAGATGGGCCTGGGGCCCTTAGCTCTAATGGAACCAGTTGCCCATTCTGTTCTACTGTTAATATGCAAGCGGCTGAAATTGCAGAGCCGCGTGGTTTACTTTCCAGTAGCAGCTTCATCCAGCTCCTAATTGTCGTTTTTTTACACATTATTCCTCCGTGGATTACCAAGGACACCTGAGATGCCGAATGCTCCTGTGCAGGAGCATCCCTGTCAGCTAATAGAAAACGTCGCACACACGAGGTGCTGAGCTGACGTGGGAAGCTCCTGCTTTCATTGCAAAGACTTGGTTCATGAGATGAATTCGTTTTTGCCCCCCAAAGAGCTATAGAGAGGGAAACGAAGACAACACTTCAATCCCGTCTGGCTGAATTATAGCCACCAGGGCTTCCATCCTGTAACTGGATCCACACAGGCAAGCTCCTGTGACATCAAAGGGGTGCCATATGGGTGCCGGGCCCTGCCTGCATGGATCCAATTGCAGGATCAGGGCCCAGGAGCATAACTCTGGAATAAAGCCATGCACCACACGGAAATTTGGAATGCAAAAATAATGGGATTTTTGTGCAAATTTGCTCAAGATCAATAATTCACTGTTTGAAAGATATGATGATGTAGCAAGATAGGGTGAGATTCCAGCCTGGAACAGGCTACGGCTTTTCACCCATTCCACAAAGATCCTTTTAGTTGCCAAAATCCATGTTACCTTTTAAGGAGCAAGCTTCACTTTGATACCCGGGCAGTGGGTAAGACAAGTCAGATTTGTGCCAATGGTGTGGAAATTTCTTGAGCCATTTGCAATCCAGCACTTCAGACTCATACTAGGATACTGCTGAGAGGTGTTACACCTAAACTGTCACAAAGTCCTTAGATCAGGTTGTCCAACTTCCATTGTGTCAAACACGGCAGGATGAGGAGTATGAGCTCCAGCCATTCCAGTTATTTATGTGAACTACATTCACTGTATGAAAATGACTTATAGATTCCAATTGCTAAACTGCCTTCTAATTAATGACTCGCAGAAAATTATTAATTACCAGCCACAGAACGAGATGCAAACTGCAAATAAAGCTCATCCCGAAGAGGCGATGCTATTTTTAACTCCACAAAATGATTGCAGGGACCAGGTGCCATTGCCCAGAGGAACAGACAAAACAAAGAGTCTTATCCCATAACGGAGAGGAGGGTATCACAGGATTCTGAGACCCTGCCCAGAGTTTTCAGTCAGAGCAAACGGGAAGCGGGCCGTTTGCACGTGATAGACAAATTCTCCCTTCCTCTTATTTTGAACACCTTTAGAACATTTCTTTTAACTCCCATTTAATTCATTACAAAGAGGAAGTATGACTGGGGGTGGGAGCAGGCCAACAATAAATTTAAAATCACTTCCCAGGATAGATTTAAAAAAATCATTACAACCAGGAGCAAACGCCTTTGGCTTCTTAAACTCTTGACTTGCAGTGCCAGCAACATGAGCTACTGACAGAGCTGGGTGAATAATGGATTTTCTGGTTTGCTGTCAATTCCAAAGAGTTGGGGAAAATGTATTTCAAGTTGAGCCAAAAACGAGGTAGTCTTTTTCCCAAAATTTTCAACCAAAAGCCAAAAAACAAAACTTTTTTTTGATTGTGAGCATTTTGAACATGATGTACTTATTTATTTTTAAATAAATTTCAGAAAAAAATTCCAAACAGAAAGTCATTTTGAATCAAAACTTTAAAACATTTCCTTTAGAAAATGTTGAAATGGTACTTGGATTTTTTCTGATTTTTTTTAAAGGTTCCCCCCACCCCCAAGTTGTACCAGTTAGGTGAAATCAACACAAATGTTTTGGTGTCATTGAATCGGAATCCCGCCCCCCCCCCCCCAAAAAAAGTTTGTCAACAAATGTCACCCTTTGGTGTTGACTGTCTGATCATGAACTTTTCCGCTGCCTGGTTCCCAATCAGGTGCTGTCAAAACTGTCCAGATGAGGGAACAGGGCAGGTTCTGACTAATATTACCACTGTAGCACTGATAGCTGCAGTGAAGATTTTTAAAATTCTGATGGACGAGTGTCTCAGCCCAGAGTTTGAGAAATGTAGGGAGATGGGAAAACAAGTGAACTTCCGCTCAACTCTGTGGCTTTCCTTTTGAAACAGAACAAATGCAAGACAGCGCATTTTAATTTTGCTTGTGGAGTACGCTGTAAAATGGACTTGAAGAAAAGCAAACGGCAAAGGAATGGCATAAAAACAGCAGCCTACGTTTCCTGAACCTGCCCATGAAAGTTGCCTTTGAAGTGAAGCCACATCTGTTGCTTGCACCCACGAGCCAAAGCTCATTTTGGGAGCTGTTCAACTCTGATTTTCAGGCACACTTCATGCTGCTTGAATTTCTACCCCCTGGCCCTGCCCATGCCCATCATGAAACGTGACAACCCTGTTTAGGAGACAAGTAAAGAATGCAACGTATAGCTTCAAAAAAACCCTGGAGTTGCTAGTTGGACAAATCAAAGTTTATTAGATCAAAAAGGGAACTGCGGAGCCTTCCGTTCTTGAAAATGCTTTACAGCTGGAGTTCATTTCAACAACCACCACAATAATATTTATTTGTACTATCAAAGCACCCAGAAGTCCAAATGAAATTAGGGCCCCATCGTGCTAGGCACTCTGCATGCACATAGTGACAGCATTTGGTAGAGGTCATTGATCCAAGTTGGATCCAGGCATTGCTACCAGTGGGAATGGAAGCTGCAGACAGAAATCTGGAGTGTGCTCACCCAGAACTGGTTCGTCTGCACCAACGGGGTGTAAATTCGAGTGTGCACCAGTGCGTCGTGCACCAGCTGGCCTGTGTAGATGCTGCTAGCACACTCTTTAGGTTCCCTAGGACATGTTAATATAGTACTGTTTCAACTGGGACTACGGTAATGTGCACTAGGGAACTTTTAGTGCTTGCCAGCAGGGTCCATGTGGGCCGGTTAGTGAGTAACATGCAGGGGTGAGCTAGAATTTACACCCCGGGGTGCAGACAAGCTCTGAGTTGCTGGGCTCCTACCATTTCCACCCACAATCTCCAGAAGGGCCGGACAAGGGCCTTGTATTCTACAATACAGTACAAAAGCACGCCCAGACCGGCATAGTCTGCTGTGATGCTACGAAGCCTGGGGTGTGCCCGCAGGTGTCTTAGTGCTGCAAATGACTGAGTAGAGAAGAGCCAGTGTGGATGCAGGGCGTTACAGCAACAGGTTTTCTCACCGTGAATTAAGCCATGGCACATGGGGGCTATCTTAGCCACTCTGCTCTCCACTGAACGTGCCCGGATGCTTCATAATGTAGCAGGCTGGAGAAGGGAGAGACTCTAGGCATTAGGGATGCTGTTCGCTGAGAATCTGCTTCTGAGACGAGAGGCTCTAGAACCAGATCTTTAACTGGTGTAAATCTCCATTGATTTCAGTGGAGTGATGATGATTTACACTTGTGAGGATCAGGCTACAAATCAGGCAGAAACCCAAACAGCCATGGCTTTGCTGCCTGGACAGAGGATCAGGGCCACATACAGTGTCACGGGGGTCAGTGGTCTTGCAAGATCACTTAAACTCCCCAGTGCAACCACAACATAGGGGGATACAGGAGAGATTTTCTTTCGTCCACTGAGATCCTTTCCCTGCAGTATGACAAGCTGCCACCCTTGCATTGCCTGTCCCGGAAGAGCTCAGCTCTGCACCTTTCCTATTGCAAAGCATCCAATTTAGCAGTTTCGGTTAGTTCATCCTTGACAATGCAATCAGGGACTGCGGGGGAGGTGGTGAAACATTAAAACATGTTTTTCAGCCTCTGAAGTGAAAGGCTTACAATGTCGTGTTATACCAGCTCATGCAAATATTTCTCTTACATGTGTGAAATTAAACCTCTGCTGAACAAACCGTCCATGTGCGCGCGTTGTGTTATTAATAGTTCACAGCACATTGAGGTGGCAGCCGTAGCATGAGCAAGTCCCCGTGGCCAGGAGTTGATGAATGGCCTGGGTGTTAATATCAGACTAGTGCTGCTGGTACCCAATCAACCAACAGCCCTTCCTAAAGTCTGAGAGTAAAATTACATAATAACTGCTATTATCATAGGGCACCAGTCACGGTTGAACCCCGGGCCTCCAGTGCTAGAAAGCACAGGATTCTACAGGGTTAAAGGAGTAACACCATTAGCTGGGAGCAAGTAATGGGGGATTCTGATCTTCTAAAGTGAACCAGCCACTGGAAGGGGGACACACCACTCACTGAACTTTCCCCAGGTGAGGGACAGTATCTTTGCTTCATCTTAAAGAGCCTCTGTACCACTGAATCTTGTTTTGGCATTTAGGACCAGTGTCCGTGATGGGAGTTTTGTCACAAGGATTGGCCCTTAGCAGTAATGATGTTCTGTGCCGAGGCTCAACACAAACATACCATTTAATAATGTAATAAGCGAGAGTCCAGAGAAATCTGTTTACCAGACACACAATGTACAAGACATTTGCTCCTCTTGTTGCCATGGTTACTTTGTGATACGTTACATTTGCGTGACAACTTTAGGAGCAGACTATTCCCATAAGGCCCCCCCCCCTTCTAGCATTAAATATGGCACAAAGAGCCAAGTTCACCCCGGTGTAACTGCTTGGTGATCCCTGGAATTACACCCTGGATGAATTTGGCTTCGTGTGTCTTTTCTCAGAGGATTTACCAAGCCCAAAGGCTATTGTTGTTGCTTTTTCCTTTAACTCCTTAACTGTTGCTCTGGATGTCAGTTTAAACCAGGCTTATTTTGGTTGGTTCAGAGCTTAAGTCTACGAGAAACCAGTGTAAACTAAACCAGTGTAAGGCATTCATCCAAAACACGAGGGTTCACACAGCAGTTTTCACCAGTTTAACTCAGTCAATATTAAAACCTAATTTAAGTTAAACCCGGCAAAGGTTCTCAGATAGACATGGCCTCTGTCTGTCCATCCCACTCTAAGGAGTGGTGGAGAGGAATTGCTCCCCTCACCAATGCATGGGCCGCTAACATAGACGTGGGGGTTCCAGAAGGAAAAGCCTCTGCAGTTACAGGTAGGTAGCGAATAACTCCACATGACAGGTGTCTCCTCCTCACTCTCTTCTTCTTATCTCCTCTCCTTCTGTAGTGTGTGTTGCTCTCTCTTCCTGCTTCTCCTCTCCCAACACCACCACACATTCATTTCTTCATTGCCTGAAACTCTTTCCAAAAACCAGAACCTCCACTCCCCAGAGAAGCTCCCCTTTAGCGCAGTTCCTGTGGCAAGGTCCAGGGGCCCCATCTGATTCTCAGCTAGCAGGGAGTTCAACCCCTGTTCAGACTTTACTCAAGTTGTCAGAAGGGGCAGTAATGAAGCAGGGGGGTGGTGCTAACGGCCCACACAGACACCAGGGGAAAATACAGAAATTACTGGAAGTACAACCTATTGCCACACAGAAGGGAGGTTGCTGTAGTCAGTGTTGCATGTTTTGGCTGTAACTGCAGCTGGGGAAGTTCTCTCTGTGTTTTCTCACATTGTTAAAACCAATTTCCTTGTCCCTATGGGAATCCAGTGCTCCCTAAGGCCTCAAGAATCAAACGTCGGGGAGCAACACACACTGACTGCAAGAGACTGTTATTTCTGATCCGTTCCACCAGCCGCCACTTTCAAACACCATTTTGAAATGGACCATAGAGTAAGAAATGAGCATTTAAGTTTCCTTGATCCTCTCTCTTCAATAAAGAAGAAGCGGGACTTGAAGCTTACTTCTGAACTGGGGCTGAAATGAAATTAACAAGCGAGATAGCCAAGGCCAAGGTTGCTTAGCGAGCTCTTTGATTCACAACTAAGCCCCAGCACTTCAACTCAGATGAACCTAAAGTTACTGCCTCCAATTGGCAATCTAAATCTTAAAAACATCACTTGAATGTAAAATTTCAATGTTAAACATTTAGATATAAGCACCTCATAGTCAAAATGACCCTTTTAAAAAAAATCTTTGTCCTTCAATGGTAAGAGACCCAAATCCACAATTTACATGTCCATGCACATTAAAGAGCTGGCACCTATTGCCACCAGCCAATATCAAAGGATTACAGATTTGTCACCTTTGCTGGCAACTGCAGCACATTAAAATCGCTGCTCAATAATAATTCCCCTCCCCAAACCAAGGGTTTAAAGGTGCCACGAACTCTGCACTCAGAGTTCTTGGTTTTATAGCCAATTATCCACTGCTACCGTGGATTCGGAAATGTAATATGATGTCACAGGAAGAGGAGATAAAGAATATTAAACAACAAATCCCTCCTTTGCTCCTTCCCATCAGCTTTGAGTCATTATCTGCTTCTGCCCTCAAAATCAGATTATTAAAGTTGATGACAACTGAGATAGAAATCAGCTTATGTATATTGGGAAGGAAGGGATGTGACTCAGAGGTGGTATTTCCTCTACACCACTAGTCTGAAACCAGGAGCTGGTAATCACCAAGGTCCAGTCTCTCACCTGGTGTAAATCAGTGTTGGTCCATTGAGTTCAGTGTATGTATCAGTAAACAGACATCACAACTGGTCCTTTTGTTGACAGTTGCAGGAGAAGCCCCAGGACTGAATGAGCCCTGGAATCTGAGATGTATAGAGTTTTTTTTGAAACAATTATAAATTGCTTTAGAAAAAAATGAAAGTCTGGGGTTGACAGGCTAAGCCACTGGATCGAAAGTCCACAGATTGCTGCATTTCTGCCATGGCTAATAAAACTGCTCTGTCGTGCAGATAGCACCTGCTGTCCCCAAAGGATCCCAAAGCACTGACACTGATATGCAAACAACACAGAGGGGCCACAGAATCCCAAAGCGGAATGCAGCCACCTCTGGAATGAAATGTGGCTACTGGCCAGCAACACACTGCGGTATAGGACAAGAAGCGACGAACACCTTTCTAATGGAAACACCAGCAGGATTTGGGACAGCAGAATGTAATTACCTAAATCAGAATTAGACTAAAGCTCTGGAAATAACATCTGTAGTGTTATGAAAAGAGCCATGGGGTCTTTAATGACCACACATGCTCAATACCTTGGTTTTATGCATCATCCAAAAGACAGTACCTCTGTTATTATATTATAGCTGCAATTATAGGTCCCACATGAGATCAAAGTCCCTTGCACCAGGCATTGTACACCGTCACTGAAGAGTTTGTAATCTAAATAGGCAAGACAAAGGATAGGAGAAAAAAAAAGTATCCTTAGCCAGCCCCATTTACAAATGAGAAACAGAGGCACTGGGAGATTAAGTGACTTGCCCCAGGTCGCACGGGGATCTGTGGCAGAGGTAGAAACTCAAACCAGATCTCCAGTCCAGCACCTAGCTACAAGACCAAACTTTCATCCTATCTCTAGCAACACAGCACTCTTCTGGAGAAGCGCTTCAATACTGAGACACCAGGTGGAGTGCCACCTAGGTCCCTTACTACATGACCACCACACACCCAATTAATACCTGGGTGTTCCTGAGAAATCTTTCATCCAAGCAGTGATCTAGAGCTGGATATCGCTTAGCTTGTGACATGATGGGAGAACAACACATGATAGCATGACTATTTCGAACAGCTTTGAATGAGAAGACTTAAGAAAATCAGGTTCCTTACTCATAGATATCATCTCATTCCTGGGAGGGAACTACAATGCTATGTAGGATGTCTCTCATCCTTCTTGGCCAACTGATGTCATGTGACCAATAAAAGCCAGCACAGAGGGAGGATTTTCCTAGTCATAGAATCAGAGTTTAAGGCCAGATGGGACAACCACATCACTTAGCTTGACCTCCTCTATATCCCAGGTCACCAACACCACCCAGCACCCGCACATTAAGCCTGTCCCGTGGGCTGGGCAGGTTTCAGACTCACCTCCAGATGCTTCTTTCACTGTCTCAGTGGCTCCAGTATTTTATTTTTACTTTAATTTACATTCAATAATTTGACCACTGTTGCTGTCCCTCCAGGCTATTTAGCCAGCAAAATGACACGATCAGTAAAATCTGTGTGTTTGAGACTTGGCGGCTCACTGAGCAAAGTGAAAGACCTTCTGCCTTTCCCTGCTCATTTTTCTCAGCCTCACTGTTGGGTATCAGGGGGGCAGGGTGGGGCAGTGCACAGGGTACTCACATAAGCATCAAGAGACCTGGAGGGTTGTATTCCCACATGCATGACTGGCCTTAGGAAAGTTGCTTCATATCTCTGTGCTTCTGGTTCCACACCCTCCATTAATTTATCTTATCAATATCCTATTCAGTATAGAGAGTGTCTCTTTACTCTGTGTCTCTACAGTGCCTAACACAGTCCCGAACGCATTTTGGTTCCTGCCATAATAATGATGATAAGCCCTGTGAACATGGCATATCTCAGACTCATCATTCTTTGGTATCCTATAGTCATCCTGTATGTTACAGTCACACAGAGCTCAGCAGGTTTGGCTCACAGGGATTCACATAGACCTTTAGTGGGTTTACTTGGGTCACACCTTCAGACGTTTGCTTCCAGTTCTGGGCGCTGATTCCCTTGGGAAATGGTGTTGACCCATCCCCAGCATCACTTCCTGCAGCATGTGGGTCCCACCTGTAGATCTCCCATCCTCATATCACCCAGACCAAGCCCTGCTTGACATATAATATCTAACTAGACCACAGCTGCCTGGACACAGATAGGCTGTTAGCAATTCCACCTATTCAGATGCATCTGAGAAGCACTAACATAAAAATCTGTTGTGCTTTCTTCTCCCTCCACACCCCAATATTAAAGCTAATAATATTTCTTGAAGCAAAGAGAAGGGTGATTTTAAATGGAACATGCTTAACAGATGGGATTTGAGTGGCTCTCGCTGATCTAATTACTCTCTGTCTCTGCCATGGTTCTATGGCAAACTTCATTGCCTTACACTTTTCTTGTAAAATTTGTGCTTTTATGGGCCTAAGAAATGAAACAATAACATTAATTGATTTGGAACATTGCCCACCAACTGCACTAATAAAGGCAGTGAGAGGCTAGTTGTGTCAGTAAGTGAATGCCGATAGCAAAAGCCAAATGAAAGCCTATAACTCCAGTGACAGCTGCTTAACTCTTACAGCGTCAGCATAATCGAACCTGCTGAAGGTCAAAGTTAATAGGTAGCAGGTCCCTGGAACCTAGAGGGTTGATCCTTATAGATGGTGAACTTTGGGAAAAAAACAAATCCATGAAATATTAACAAACCGTAAAAAGCCCCTCAAACACTGAAGAATAGAGAATAAGAGGGGCGAAGTCATGGAATTAAAGTACAGGACAGGGATTTAGAAGATTTGGGTTCAATTCCCAACTTTGTCACTTGGCCACCTCACTTAATCTCTCCTTGCCTCAGTTCCTCATTGGTGAAATGCGGCTAATACTATTTCCTTCCTCCCTGCCTCTGTCATATCTACTTAAATTGTGAGCTCTTTAGGGCAGGGGCTGTCTCTGACAATATGTACGTACAGCACCTAGCGCAATGACGCCCTGGTCTCAGGTGCAGCCTCCAGATGCTGCTGTAATATAAATAATATCAAACACGTATGAGAGATGATGAGGAGAGGGACCCAAAACCCAAATGCCAGCCTGGCTACGAGAATATACAGCATGTGGTTGGGAATGAGCAATGGGCCCTCTCTAAGAATAGTCCATTCAGAACCCTCATGCTCAGAAGATGAATGAAACCAAACTCCCTTACGCGTCTGTAGTTGGGTGTTTCACAGGACACGATGGGGCGGCATTCCGTGGCCGGGCCCATTAGCTGCAATGAGGTCACTTTCCTTACACCACTACTGTTCTGTTTCATTTTTGTAACACTGAGTTCAGCACAGCAGGAGGGAGGAAGCTGTCACCATGGTGATGTCAGGGGTGGTTTGCCCAATAGCTGATGGATAACCCAATTGCCCTTCCTAAGTATTGGCAGAGGAGCATTTAATTAATGCTCCCTTCCCTTACTCTTTCCTCTCATATCTGTGCCATCTGCACCTTGGAGCCAGCTCAGTTGGAAAGACTACGGCAGCTGTGCTGGGTTAGAGGAATGAGTAAAGTCATCCTTGTAGGGGTGGCCTGCCAGCACGTCTCTGTGGATAGCAGCTCCTGCTCTCACACCTATTGGGACCAGCCTGTATTCTTTACCCAGAGCCTGCATTCTGCTGACGGCCTGGCTTCTTCTGAAACCAATTTCCACCCAGAATAAATGTCTCCCTTGGGAGCATGGCTGAGAGTGGCTGGAAAGCTTCTCCATCCGATGGACCGTTTGCAATGACTTATGGCAAGTGCTGGTCACAGGAGTCACAGACTGGTTCCTGCTGGGGTCCTGTTTATGTCACTATCGCAAAATCTACCATTGCAGTTGGCATTAACTGGCCTGATTGTTCCCAGTCTCAGTAGAGGGGGCCAGGTCCTGGATGGGTCATGGTGATCAAACTCCCCTCTCACCTTGCTCAGAGGGTATCCGAATAGGACAGTGGAGTACACTGGGGGTATGCGGTGTGTGTGTTTTGGGGAAAGCTCGAACAACTTCTGCCAGGGCTGTCCCTACTCTGTATGGATAAACAGACTCCACTTGCCAGGGCTGTCAGCAGGGCACTTCCATCAGCGCTGTGTTTTCCTTTAAAATTAAACATGATTATACATAGGAGCCTTAAAATGACAGGGAAGCAGGAGCTCAGGCCTCAGAGAAGCTACTGACTTTGACAACCACAGCTAGTAGGGTGCACATTTTGTTCAGCAACCCAGTTGAAGAGACGCCTCCATCATTTGGCGGGGGAGGAAGGCCGAGCTGCGGCGTCCCAGGGAGTCAATGCCATTTATTGTCGGAGTGACACCGTCGCGTTGTTCAGCCATGCATCACTGAGGTGTTTTATTCCAGAGCAGGCTGTCGACGCCAAAGCGTTAATGGTGCATTGTCATTGCCCAGCATCACCCTGCCCTGCCCCTTGCGTGCAGCTCACCATATCGATTGGCGCCTATTCACCCTTTGGCACAACCCGCTCGAGTGGATCACAGATGCTGCCTTCTAATTGATTTATTTCTCTGCCACACCTCTGCAGACTCGCAGCGAAGTCCTGGGCTGCAAGGGAAATCTGCTGGCCCTCTTGACAACTGACATGATGGAGAAAATTGCCATGTCACTGCTTATTAGAAGAGATATATTTCACCACCTAATAGAGACGATAGAGATTGAATTAGTCCTGGGAGGTCCCGAGCGAACAGCCAGAGCAGCCGGGATTCAACTGGAACTGGTAGCCACAGGACAAGCGGTGAGCGTTCTGTCAGCAGCACTCTGCATTTGGAGGCTGACTGTGGGAGAACTCTCCTTTGCTGTAGTGTGTGCCTGACCTCCCTCTCACCTCTCTCTTTGCCAAGACATTCCATTCCACGGGAGGATCCTTTGAAATCCCACTCTAATTTGTTAGGAGTGGGGTCATGGAAGGAACACGCTGAAAACAATTCCCTGGCCTCTAATTATATTTTATTCCCGTATCTCGCCCAGAGCTGGCTCATGAATGTCTGGTGGTCCCTGCAAAGACATTTTGGTGGGCCCTGTGGTTAAAGGCAGTTGGGCTGGGACTCAGAAGGTTTGGATTCAATTCTCAGCTATGCCACAACTCCCTGAGTGACCTTGGGCAAGTCACTTAACTCCTGTGTATCAGTATCCTCCAGTGCACTTAGAATAACCCTTCCTTTCTCTGGCGTGTTGATTATTTGTCTATTTAGACTACAAGCTCCATGGGGCAGGGACCATTTCTTACTAAGTGTCTGTACAGTACCCGGCACAAAGCCTGGATCTTAGACTAGTCTTCTACACAGCACCATAATGCAAACTACAAGAGCTCCCATGACTTTGGTGTGCAATAGGTGGCTGCCAGGCTGGCTCCATATGGATGGAAATGCATCATGACAGCTTCAGACTTCCATATTGTCTCCACAATGGAGTCTGCCTTCTTCAAGCAACCCAGGAGCCTGTAGCCAAGTTACGGTCTGGCCCAGGGAGAGGCCCATTGAACAGAAAGCATCTCCTATCAAAGCTGCTTTAGAACCTCACCGCCATTACTTAACTAACGAGTGACTCCACCCTGCTTCCAGGCTGGGGGAAAGGTTTGCTCTGTGGGGCTGCTACACGTTATCTGAACTACTCACTTGTCTTCTAAATTAAAGTATCTCTCTGGCTTTTCCACACGCACCATCCCCAACAACTGCACGCAGCATGGGCTGAAGGGGAACTCACGGGGCATACGAAGGGGAGGGAGGATTGCAAGGAGTTTTCCACTCTCCGCTCCCATTTTTCACTGTCTTTCATCCATCCATTCAGTTTGGCTGGAACTGAGCACGCTCAGGACCTCTGGAAAGCAGGCTCCACATTTTTTTTTTTTTTGCAGATGAAAACACCATCAATCTCATTGGTAAATCTCTCTAACCCTCCAGGGGTAACTACACATAAATCCTTATGCAAATCAGTCTCACACACATGCAAGGTGCAAATTATCAGGTTGTGTCCTGCAACCTTGTGCAAGGATTCCCCTCTCCCCTTCCCCAACTTTAACAGGGAGAAATAAGTTAAATACAGCAGCATGCCATGCAGCGTATGTCCCTGGTGGGGGAGTAAAGACACTGCTGCTGTTATCCGTAATGGGAACTGCACAATGAAGTGCTCAGGAATATTCACTCCTCTATATTCTGAGCTATGCAAGGAGTTTGTAGATGAAATAATGATCATCAGGGCCTAAGAAAGCTGAGGGAACCTCAGCAAGAGAATGACTTAAAACTGTTAGATTCCAGCTCGCCTCCCCTTACCCCGAATTTTCCTCTCATATTGCCAGAGATATGAGAAACCTTCAAGGATAATGTTATGATGATCACAACCAATTTCCATGCTCCTAGGGATCTGGCTTCCAAAAACAAAACACCACCACCAACAGTTTAAACACTGCAAAAATTAACAAATCTTTAGTATGCATAAGCGACCACTAAGGATTTTATGCATTAGCAAATGATACCTCCTCCGAGCAGGACAGTCTTGGAGTGATAAGTGCCTGCCATCCAGCTGTCAGAGTTTCAGGAAATGAGAGTTTTAGAAATACAGATTGCCCCCTGAACAATATTTGCATAAATATTTTCACTTCTAGCTGATATCACAGCTCCCCAATTCCAACCCAGCTTAGGAAATGAAATGAGCCTTTTGATACTGGGTTAGGTTACTGGAGGTTTTCTGCTCTAGATGGTTCATTCTGGAGATGGTAGAGCTGTAGCCAGGGGGTGGGGAATCTCCACTCATTTGCCTGAAGCTAGTTTCAGTATCACAACAAGACACAAGGAGGTGGGGTTGGCATGAGAAATAATTGCTTCCCAGGAAAGCGCAACCACTGTATTACACATAAGGGCTAGGAGAAGGGTAAGTGACCTTGTAGGTAAAAGGAGTGCAGCAAAACATCATAAACCCAGATTAGTATTCAGGAGACACCACTAATCCAATAAACTCTAATCCTGTATTTCCCCCAGAAACATTCTTTTCCCTACCCTTTTTCCCTGTTGGCTCACTCTACATCCTTGTGAAAGCTGTTCAGACACAGGTGATGTTTTGCACTAGACAGGGAAACGACAGGCTTTTTCCGGTCCAGACTGCTTTGTATGAGCAACTGCCAAGGCAGATTGTTCTGATCCTATGACAGTAGTTTGGATCCTTCTTTTTTCCCCATTAACAGTTACTAAATTTGCAATTTCAATCACATTGTTTTTGCATGTAAAGTTTCAATGAGAACAAAGGTTGATTTTTATGATTTTTTCTTGTTCCTTTTTTTAAATCAGCTCTGTGGTGGTTCCGTTTTTTCAAATTTTGTGATGAATGTGATGACGTTGGCTGGAATTTCAAATTTCAATTAAAAACAGGGACACAACTTTTATGAAAAAATTCCTGTTTGACCAACTCTAATTGTACATGAGCAAAGACTCAGCTATTCAGTAACGCCAATATTTCCAAAGCTGGGTGCCTAAAGGAAGGGTCCTAAATTGATAGTTAGACCCCTAGATAAAAGTGACCTGTTTATAAGAGACTCAGAGCACCTGCAGCTCCTATAGAAGCCACTGGGACTGCAGGTTCTTACCTGTGCACCCCTGTTTGACATAAAAAGAATCAGGAATATCTTATCATGAGGCACTATGCAAAGTGCTCCTATTTACTCCATTGGGCATGTTCAGGACCCTTATGCCTGGGGTTTCCCATCAAATCCTTAAGTTTCCATTCAAGAGACCACTTTGTTCCATCATAATATAAACATTTTATACATTTATCTATTGTACATTTTATTTAAATATTCCTAACTGGGCGG
Organism: Terrapene triunguis; assembly: GCF_002925995.2. Lineage (NCBI taxonomy): Eukaryota > Metazoa > Chordata > Testudines > Emydidae > Terrapene > Terrapene triunguis. Next base: position 13,911,534 of record NW_020664725.1, read on the forward strand.
TGGATCCAGATCTCTGTTATATTGGTGTCAATGAAGAGTAATTTTACTGACTCATAGATTTTAAGGCCAGAAGGGACCATCATGATCATCTAGTCTGACCTCCGGCACATTGCAGGCCACAGAGCCTCGTCCACCCACTCCTGTGATAGGCCCCTGCCTCTGGCTGAGTTAGTGAAGTCCTCAAATCTTGATTTAAAGACTTCAAGTTACAGAGAAATCACCATTTACGCTAGTTTAAACCTGCAAGTGACCCATGCCCCATGCTGCAGAGGAAGGCAAAAAACCTCCAGGGTCTCTGTCAATCTGACCCAGAGGAAAATTCCTTCCTGCAGGGCCACCCGGGGGGGGGGGGCAAGTGGGACAATTTGCCCCAGGCCCCACAGGGCCCCCCACGAGAATATAGTATTCTATAGTATTGCAACTTTTTTTTATGGAAGGGGCCCCAGAAATTGCTTTGTCCCAGGCCCCCTGAATCCTCTGGGCGGCCCTGCCTTCCTGACCCAAATATGGTGATCAGTTAGGCCCAGAGCATGTGGGCAAGACCCTTTGTAATAACCCAGAGCCCTCCTCAACTAGTGTCCCATCGCCAGCCGGTGGAGATATTTGCTACTAGCAGTCGCAGATCGGCTACATGCCAGTGTAGGCAGTCTCATCATCCCATCCCCTTCATAAACTTATCAAGCTCAATTTTGAAGCCAGTTAGGTTTCTTTGCCCCCACTACTCCCCTTGAAAGGCTGTTCCAGAACTTCACTCCTCTGAGGGTTAGAAACCATCTAATTTCAAGCTTAAACTTGTTGATGGCCTGTTTATATCCATTTGTTCTTGTGTCAACACTGGTGCTTAACTTAAATAACTCCCCCCCGCCCTGGTGTTTATCCCTCTGATGTATTTATAGAAATCTATCATATCTCCTCTTGGTTACACTAAACAAGCCAAGCTCTTTGAATCTCCTCTCATAAGGTAGGTTTTTCATTCCTTGGATCTCCTAGTAGCCCTTCTCTGTACCTGTTCCAGTCTGAATTCATCTTTCTTAAACATGGGAGACCATGTTTACGGCATTGCACACAGTATTCCAGATGGGGTCTCACCAGTGCCTTGTACAATGGTACTAACACTTCCCTGTGTCTACTGGAAATATCTCACCTGATACATTCTAGAACTGCACTATCCTTTTTCACAGCCGCATCACATTGGTGGCTCATAGTCAACCTGTGATCAATCAGTACACCCAGGTCTTTCTTCTCCTCTGTCACTTCCAACTGATAAGTGTTATTCCAGATTTATATTGCTGGAGTTGAGATCAGGATCAGGATCTAAAGTTTCTCCTCTGGTTATTAAAGCAGCTAGATGGAAACTGACACTGTGTTCATCCCACAGGACCTCCGTCCCCGATGACTCATCCACAAGATGGGTGTTGCCTCATGCAGGGGGCTGCCAAATGTGATTACCATTCTGCACTTTACTTTCCCAGCACAGTTTACAGTTTAGTCCATGCTTCTCACAGTGCAGATGTCCAAACCAATGAGCAAAACAGATGGCATTTGCCTTTAGACTGTTACCCATGAGGCCCCTAAGCTTTATTCAAACAAGGGTCCACACATTGGCATTTTGTATCAATCCCAATGATCCCATCTAACTAGATCTGGTTGCTGGCTTTACCTTTGTATTACAGATGTGGGTGGATGTAGAGATGAGAGATTCTAGTTTATAATGCCCTACATTAGTAGGAGTGGGCTCTGCTTAGATGAAGACAGAGCATTCCACCCATGGTGGAGACCCGTATTCTCAATGGACAGCTCTCTAGAACTAGAAAACATCCACTCCTTGGCCACTGCTGCGTTACACGATATAGCAGCATGTCATAAATATAATGCAGGAAACATAGGAAAGTTGCACGGAATATGCTAATATCTTCCTGCCCTCCAGTGTCTTCAGGGGTCATTCAAATGGGGTTATGCCTTATATTGCAATGGCCCCTGCCTAATTGTTCTCTAAGTGCAAGAATTTAATCATGTAGCATCAACAACATATGACTATATTCCTGTGTACAAAGCTGCTCTTAATTATCCCAAACCTTTATTTACTTGGATTTGATTACAGTGGCAGCTCATTGACATTGTTAAGGTTAATAACTCAGTGATTCATAAGACAGGACACATTACCAATTAAATTGATTGTAATAATAGGTTGCATTGAACCACGTGAACAACATTTAGTGTATTGTTTAGCAACACTCTCAAACAACATTCTTCTGTGGTATTCAAGTCCTTTTGAAAACTTGCACAGTCTATAATGCAATACCCGTGTAATGAGGTATCATTTACAGATGATCAAAATGCCACAGAACATTGGTTTAGTTCTGACTCAGAGAGGAAGGTCACATCTGGCCCCTATCTCTGTACCAGGCCAAACGAAATCCCCAGATCTCAGCAGCCTCACACGGAGAAGTTTGATTCTTGGTTCAATGACTCAAGATCCCTCTCTGTTCAACTCACTGTGATATAAGTATGAACTCTCAAATAGAAACACAGAAGATTAGACTCTGAGTCATTATCTTCAGCTAGTGCCAGCTATTTCCAAACATTTCTGTGGGCACATGCAGATATCGAAGTGGTCTAGGACAAATATGACATATGACGGAAGCTGTTTTTGGTGTGAGAATTCTGCAGTCCTTATTCCATTGCCCCTTGTGCTATGAAGTGCCATCTCATGTTCGTCTCAAGAGAAAGCCACTCTTCTACTTGCATAAACCAATCCTGCAGCTGGAAAACTGAGCAAAGACTCCGACAGACTGGACCAGAGTGGCTGGAAGCAGTGGGGAAAGTTTGAGTGGAGAGGAGACTCTATTGCATGGATTTATGCTGAAAATAATCAATTTTGCACTCTCCAAAACGGATGGTGATTTCATTTCCAGCTCACTGCCTATCCTTAGCTCATGATAAACAGAGACTCTTTTCTACCCCACTGTCCATTAGTATACTTGGCTAAAATCCTTGCTGAGGTAACTCCTTTGACTTCAACTGCATTACTCTAGCAGAGAATCTGGCCCTTTGCTCTGAGCAGAGGCAATGCATGGCGGGGACAAGTGGGGTCACATCCCCCCCCCGATTTGCTGCTTGACTTGTACTGAGCATGCTCACACAGACCGAGCATGCTCAGTAACATCTGCTGAAGCCACTGCCCTCACTCTGCCCTTAATTGTGCCCACCACTATCGGCAGGTACAGGTCATCTCTGGATCCGAGGATGCCCAGCTTTAACATTTATACGCTTCCCCATGCCCCTGCTGGAGCCATGCAGGTACCCCTCCTGCTCCTCTCCATCACCCAGCAAAGCAGTGACACTGTTGTTTGTGTGTTGAAGTGACTTCTCAAATGAATCTTAATCAGATGAGCTAATTAGAGTCTGTGTTTGTTAACCAGATGTGAATAGCAGGCTGATTTCTCTATTTATATAAATGTCGGCAGGAAAATCTCTTGGCAGATGGGAGAACGTTTGCTACCCAGCGATCTAAGTGGGCAGTTTAGCAGGTTGCTGATGTAATTTCACAGCCACTTATGAATGAAGAGCCTTCCCCTGGTGCCCATTCTGGGAACCCAGACATCTTTATTCAGGTACTGGGGCATGCAGATATCATAGCGAGGCCTTGTGAACTAGGGTCTACTTTGTCCATTCCTTGGCTCTGTCTTCTCATGTTCACAACTATGGGCTATTCGGGGGACAGGGCACACTGAATGGCTTGGCTCACATTAGAGCATGTTTCCTAATTGGAAACATTATCCCTCCTGAGACCTGACCCAAGCTTATTTGGCTGTAGGCAGCTCCTAAGCCAAGGGCAAGCTTTCTGCCCAGGCTGAGCCATTAGGTGCAGGGGTAATTGGGTCTCATCTGGAAGTTGCCAGTTGCAGATCTCCCATAACATACAGTACCTAGGAGAGTGCTCAAGTCCGAATGTGGATCCATACACCTCAGAAGTGTATGTGCAGCACCTGTTGCAATGGAGCCTTCAACCCTGCACCTCTAGCAAACCCCTCAGTTTCCCCAATAGTGAAGTCTAGTGCTAAATATCCTGATCTTACGGTGCACACCTGTGGACTAGGAATAGGTCTTATTAACTGCCTCAAACTGACAACACCCATTTGAATAAAGGGCTTATTTCTTTGCAGGCACTAGAACAATCTTCCCATTAGACAAATAAATGAATACATTTATGTAAGTGGATATAAATGATGAGTCTAAACAGATGCATTTCTAGTCCTGCAATGTGCATTCTATACTTAGCTCTTGGAGAGTTGAAAAATCTACCTTCCCAATGAGCTTTCTGGGGCATGGTATGGTATAGGAAATAGTGACCCGCAAATGCAAGAAGCGGGGATTGACTAAGAAAGTGAGATGATAGAGATGCCAGTCCATAGAGTGTTGTGCTCAGAGATCTCATCACCCTCTGAACAGAGTATCACGCTCACATACTATTAGCAATTAGTGCAGCCTAAAAGGGAATTCTCTTGTTTTGTGTGAGGAGGAGCTCCCACTGTGCCAGACTCTCCTTTCAATGAATAATGTACTGGGTCGCATTACAGCTTTGTGCACTTGCAAAATAGGCAACTGCAACCCCCTAGATAACCCCTGGTGTCTTATACAGGCACATGTCACCGCTATAAGTGTGCATGAGAAATGGGAGCAGGGAGGCTCCAAGCTTTACGGTATTGCTTTTGTCGTGGTGATGAAGAGCCAGGCTCCCTTCAAGCGTCATTCTCGGAGAGATTGGACAAAACTTTCTAAGCGTTTGGCCAAAGAAACCAAATTTGTAGATAAGGCCAGAAGGGACCGTTATGATCATCTAGTCTGCCTTCCTGCATACCACAGGCCAGAGAATTTCACCCAGTGATACCTGCTTCTTCCATAGCGTCTCACTGAACTAAAGAGTGTCTTTGTCATTTAAAGACCGAGTGATGGAGAATCCACCACATCCTTTGGTAAGCTGGTCCAGTGGTTTATTGCCTTTGATGTTTTCTGCCCCAGAATTCACTGTTGCTGGTGCTTCCATGAGCAAAAAGATGCTGCCTTTCCTTTCTAGCACATACACAAATGGTTTACAGATCCCAGCATGCACTATGTGAAGTTCTGCTTTGCCCCAGAGCCACAGCTGGATCTACCAGACACTCTGCTTTACGCTAGGGATTAGGGAAGTCTCATTCTGTCTGGGATATGCATCTAGTTGGCTAACTCTAGAGCATGTGGAAGCTAGGTGTAAGATTAGTGCAGAAAGAGCTGCACCTGTCATGAGAGATGAACCACAAATTGTGCCCTTCCACATCCCAAGCATTGACTTGATACCTCCTTTGGCTTCAGATTCCACCTACACCCACAGCCCAATGCATTTGCTGATCTTTCCTTTCCATGCTTCTATCCCTCCTTTACTCTCCTAGGAGGGGCTGGGAATGCAGGAGTATGAAGATGAGGGCTTATGCAAAGTGTATTCCTCTCTTCAGGCAAAACAGTCCAAGTGTTGTTATTTATTCATTTGAACAACACTTTTCATACATTTCTAAGTGCTTTTAGAAGCAAAAGCAGCATTGCAGATTCACAAGGGCTCAGCCAAGGGCCTCCTCATGCATTTTCAAATAATTTTTCTCACTATTGTTTATAAAGCTCTCCTGGAAGCTAAAAAATTGAAATCTGGGTCCCCTTTGATGAGCTTTTGCAAACAATTGCTGGTTTGTTATTGTAGGGTTGCTCACAAAGTCTGAACTACTGGAATTGATTGTTTCTCTTCAAATAAAGTAAGCCATTATTATGCTCTGTTAACATTTGCCAGGCTTGTTAAAACACAAGAAAATTTACATTAAAATCTGCTAATTCTTTTGTTACATTAGCACCTAAAGGACCCAACCAAGATCCGGTGCCATTGTGCTAGGGGCTGTACATACACAGAGTAATAGACAGTCTCTCTCTCAAAGACCATTTCATCAAAATAGCCAAGAAATAGGAGAAAAGAAGGATTGTTACCCCCATTTTACAGAGGGGGAACTGAGATACAGAGAGAATTCATAGATTCCAAGGCCAGAAGGGATCACTGTGATCATCTAGTCCAGGGGTCGGCAACGTTCGGCACGCGGCTCACCAGGGTAAGCACCCTGGCGGGCCAGGCCACTTTTATTTACCTGCTGACGCGGCAGGTTCGGCCGATCGCGGCCCCCACTGGCCGCGGTTCGCCGTCCCGGGCCAATGGGGGTGGCGAGAAGCTGCGGCCAGCACATCGTTCGCCTGCGCCGCTTCTCGCCGCCCCCATTGGCCCGGGACGGCGAACCGCGGCCAGTGGGGCCCGCGATCGGCCGAACCTGCCGCGTGAGCAGGTAAATAAAAGCGACCCCCCCCGATCGAGGTCATACCCTGGCAAGCCGCGTGCCGAACGTTGCCGACCCCTGATCTAGTCTGACTTCCTACATAACACAGGCCAGAGACCTGCCCCAAAATAATTCTCAGAGCAGATCTTTTAGAAAAACATCCATTCTTGATTGAAAAATTGTCTTTGATTGTCTACCACAACCCTTTGGAAATTGTTCTAATAGCTAATTGCCCTTACTGTTAAAAATGCACGCTTTACTTCCAGTCTGAATTTCTCTAACTTCAATTCCCAGCCACTGGATTGTGTTAGATCTTTCTCTGCTAGATTGAAGCCCCTTATTAAATACATGTTCCCCATGAAGATAATTATAGACTGTGATCAAGTCACCCCTTAACCTTCTCTTTGTTAAGCTAAATAGATTGAGCTCATTGAGTCTATCACTATAAGGCAGGTTTTCTAATCATTTGATCATTCTCATGGCTCTTCTCGGAACCCTCTCCAATTTATCCACATCCTTCTTGAATGGTGGACACCAGAACTGGACACAGCATTCCAACAGCAATAGCAGCAGTTCCAAATACAGAGGTAAAATAACCTCTCTACTCCTACTTGAGATTTTCCTGTTTATGCATCCCAGGATCGCATTAGCTCTTATGGTCACAGCATCACACTGGGAGCTCATGTTCAGCTGATTAGGCACCATGACCCCCCAATTTTTTTCAGAGTCAATACTCAGGTGAATCTGGATTTGAAAGAAGACAGGAGCAGGGACAGACAAATACTGAGTATCGGTAGGTGCCGTTAGTAACACGAGGAGAGGATAGGTATTCAAAGCAGTTTACATCAATATCCACACTAAAGAATTGAAACATGATTTATCCTCGCTCTCTCCTTGCAGGCCCACTACTCCTGCTACCTAAGGTCCCCCACCCTTGCTCTCCATCCTAGCAACTTCTTGCTCTCCCTCTAAGATACAGGGAGCTTTTCTAATTAACGTATTTCTTGGTGCCCTACTATTTTGCCCTGTTACTAGCTTTCCATTTATTCCCACCTCCTCGCTTTGGGGTTTTTTCTGAGAATATCAGGCTTCGCTGCTCACCTAGCAGGCTTCCCGCTTCGAGGGTCTTCCATAGCTTATCTCCTTTAGATGCTGGGCTCCTATCTAGCCATCTCACTGCCTACTGCAACAATGCAATTGAAAGGAACATTCCCAGGCCCCACTGGCTGCTGCTAGAAAACCTCTGGCTTTCGAGCGAACAGCCAGCATCCTCTTAGAGGGCTTTGGCTCCTGACCTTGTTTATGGTCTCTGAAGGTACCTTTGCCTGCCTGACGGATTACCTTCAGTTCCCCAGCTCCATTTAAAACAAGCCCGCAGTCTACTTTATTTCCAGAGAGAGTCTGGAATAGAAGCAGGTCTCTGCACTTGACACGAGCAAACTAAGTGCCTGGCTGCCAGAAGCCTGGCTCAGGGTAAGTGGGGACTATGGCGGCCTTGCTGCTGTTACTTCCGATTTGTATGGGTTTGGTGAGCCTGGTGCTGGTGGAAGCTGCCATCCCTGGACAGCTAAGCTGCTGTTTATTCAGAGACCAGGTACAGCTTAGGCAGGAAGAGGGTGAGCTTCTCAATCAACACCATTATTTTAACCTAGAGATGAAAGGGCAGGCTCTGTGGCCCATTCAATCGGCCAACACTGGCCACAATGACACTGCTTAAAATGCTCTGAAAAAAGTGTGTGTGTGTGTTCGTTCTATCATCATCAGACAGGAGCAGTAGCTTAGGTAAAATAGTGCTAAAAGTGCACCCTAGCTTGGGTTTAATTTGTTCTGGTTTTGCTGTTTCTGTGACCCCCACCCCCCTTTAAATACTGTATGCGGAGATGAACTAGCAACCATGAGGTGGACACCATCTACTAAAGAACATCAACACCCACCACGTTTCCCACAGCCCACCAAATGCCATGATAGCTTCACTGTAACTAGCCTGAACTGGATGGCAATGCCAGAGTAGGATATAGTCACAGTAGATCTCCCCACGCAGGGCCCTTGCAGCCCTCCTACCTCCATTAACTCGCTTCCCAGCAGGGTTGCTCTCTTGTAGGAGTTTTTCCCAGCATGCCTTTCGGCAGCCAGCCTTTAAGTTTGTCCGAGGTAAGCAGCTGCACACTGAAAGGAGCCATTTTGTAGCTACATCTTTTTTCTTTTCTAGCCAGGGAGCATTCATAGGTCTGTCTGTGCTGGGGTTGAACAGCACCTAGGCCATGAGGACCCTAGTCCATGACTGGGGGCTTCACACGATAAACAACATGATGCTTCCCCAGCGTCCTTTGCTGATCAAGCAGATAGCCTGTTTTCACAAAGCCAAGTGAAATGTCTTCATCACTACACCCTCATCAGCATCGATCATCTTCCTGCTTCCCGTAGCGCCCCCTCTGAGCTGCTTTAAGCAGCTTTCACTGGCGCCGTTAATACTGCCTCACTGCTAAGGAACTGGGGGATCTGGGAGTGGGTCAGGCGCTACACATTGTAACAAGGACAGTCGTATCCACCAGGATTTTATGCAGCTCTTAATGGCTTATAGGAAGGTGTGGTAGATAGTGGGAAGGGCTAATTAGTTAATGATATAGAAATGGAGAAAACAACACGGGAGGCATGCAGGGCCGGCTCCAGCATTTCTGCCACCCCAAGCAAAAAAAAAAAAAAAAGCCGCGATCGGCGGCGGCAGTTCGGTGGCAGGTCCTTCGCTCCTAGAGGGAGTGAGGGATCTGCCGCCCCCGAATTGCCGCAGGTGCCGCCCCTCTCCCTTGGCTGCCCCAAGCACCTGCTTGTTAAACTGGTGCCTGGAGCCGGCCCTGGAGGCAGGAAAGAGGAGAGTGATACAGAAGAGAAAAGGTGTAGGCTGTGGCCTCCTGTCCCCGGAGGCTGTGGGGGAGGCCATCAGACCACACGCTGGGCCATAGAAACAGTAACTTGGAGGAGAAGGCTGGCGGCTGTGGGCAAATACTAGGGAACCCCACCCAACCATCATGCCAGGCAATGCAATTGACTTAATATCTGGTGACTGGGAGAGCGAGTAACAGGATGTGCACGTGACAAAATGCTCATTGCAGGGGAGAGGTACCAGGGTGATCTCAGCTTATTTTGTAACTACGCTTATTGCCTACCTCTGGTTACATGCTGGGCTAGTCACTACAGCTGGGGGAAACCTAGTGTTGGTCCTGATGCCCTTGTAATGAATGATAGGCACTTACAGACACCAGGGGCAGGAAAGGGGACAGAACCTGTTATATCTATTGGTTTGTTTGGCAGTCTCTTAAAGGTCCTTTCAAGGCTGAAATGGTCCCTGCTTAGTTTTGAGCTATTGTTAAGAATCAGGAGGCTGTCAGCAGAGCCATACCTTGGGTAGGGCGAATTGGGGCGACTGTTCCAGGCCCCACGCTTTGGGGGGCCCCGCGGGCTGATGCGATTGGCTGGTGCAGTCGGTCCCGGAAGAGACGAATCTGTCACTTCCGCCCAGGGTCAGCCCTGACAGTCAGTCATCTTTCAGTGACTCCTCCCAAAATGGGAGCATATGCCTTAAAGGTGGCTAAAGCCTGAGTTTGCTGCTCCATGAATACACAACAGTTCCCTTCCTCCCGCTAGAGGGGACAGGCCTGAGACAAATCAATAGATGTTAGGGGCCTAAATACCTTTGTGGGCCTGGCCCATATTGCACAGTTTGCAGAAGGGTTTTGCCCTTGGTTCTGAAGCAGGAATAACCTCCAGGCCTATCCTTTGCTGGCAAAGATTTTGTCCTCCTGTGACTTTGCCAACTTCCTACTACAATGTTGTGACTGTGCTGCAAATCTCCCCTTCTCCGCACGCTGCGCCTTGGTGGCAGGTCTGTTTTCTGTCACTTCAGTGCAACTTTGTCCTATTCCATGTCATTGGCAGTGAATAGCTTTGTGTATTTCTCCTTGGGGTTTGCTGCAATTGCTGTAGGACAAGGCTACTGGGATTCTGCAAAGAGGTGCTTGATTAGGTGTGTTTTGTGCTGGTTCCATTAGGTGGTGCTAAAGAAAAGAGACAAATATTCACTCCAGGAGGGTTCTGTAACACAGATACCTGGACGTCTTGGCTCTGATCCAGCAAAGCGCTTAAGCTTGTGCTGACCTTTAAGCAGGTGAGTAATCCCATTTCTGCTCAGCTAAGCACGTGCTTAAGTCCCATTTGGTTTGGATGGGATTTAAGGTCACACTGCTTTTAAGTTAATGAGGATCATAGCAGGTGGAGAGAACTCTTCCTCTTGTTCCCACCACCTAGCATTGTTAGAAAGAATTAATTTTCCCTTCAGGATTCTTCATATGCTTCCCATCCAGTTCCCATCTCTGGCCAGAACCACAAAATCTTGACACTTGTGCCCTGGGGAGAATTTGCCCTAAAGCTGCATCAAAAATAAACTTCGAAGTGATTCCCCAACAAAATGACTCAAAGTTTGAGACACCGACCAAAACAAATAAACAAACAAATCCAAACTGCTCCACGTACCCACAGAATCATGAGACTTGACTGATTTTTGCTTTCACAGGAAGCAGTGATCTTTTGGCAGATTGACCGTTTAGTCCATCCTCCACCACTTGTATGGTCACCCTGCTTGGTGATGGGGTACGTGGGCATGTCTGACAACAAAGGAGACAGGTGGGTTTACTCATCGGCTCTGCTCCATGCAATTTCTCACATTGCAGCGGCTGGATGGCAGGAGTTGCCCCACTGTAGAATTAGCCAGATGTTGGCCAAGAAAGCATCCTGCGCTCCTCTAGGTTAGTAGCTGTAATTCAACTTTTTCCCCACTGAGAACCTGGGAGCTTTAGATGAACCCTTTTTGCAAGCTGAGGTAGAGGTGAAGCCTGTAATATCTCATTCTTATAGACCATAGATCTCTAAGCACTTTACAAAAGAGGTCAGTTACATTTAACAGAGGGGGAAACTGAGGCACAGGACCAGGATCCTTTCAAGGGCCCAAAGCCATCCAGCAAACCACTGTCAAAGTAGGGCATTGAACCCAGAGTGACAGTCTAGGGCTCTATGCACTAGGCCACGTTGCCTCCCCTGTAACAGCCCCAAGTATCCCAAGTATAAGCAACATGACAGAATTTTACCTCCTGACTACATGAGCTCTTCTTACCCCGTCTACCAAAGAGACAGAGTTAGGAGCATAGTGTGGATTCAGAGGTGTGCCAAGAAATGCGCAAGGACGGGAACACAAAGACTTGTGCTTTTGCTTTGAAAGTTTCCGGCACTATTTATTTAAGAGTGATAACAGCCTGGAGGCCTTGTACTTGTAGGGGGGACACTGCAGTTTTTCTGCTGAGTAACAAATGTGTGTGGAGGGGGTGTTCCTCCACCCGTCCCTCTCAGCTGTTTGGCATGTTACCATAAAAAACAAAAGAAAGTTGCCAAGAAAAACTGAAGCCCATGATCTGACCGGACGGCATCCTGCCCGCGAGGCGAAGCGGAATCTCTCGGCCTCAGGCCTGCATAGTCAGCTCCTGCGGACAAGAGTTGAAATGTGTCATGGAGCAGAGCCGAGGAGGCCGTGCTTGGCCTGTGGGTAATCAGTGGCTGTCAACTCCCAAATCCCCCATCGTTCTCCATCGCTAAATAGATGGCTCCAGAGATCTATCAGGGGATTTAATGTACTCGAGCTAATGCAGAAAAATTGTGCTCTTTTGTGGGGAGGGGGGTGGGGGTGTAACACGGCACCATAGTCCGCTGTTTAAATACTGCCAATCCATGTAGTATCTAGCGGCTGAAATACAGTAAATTCTGCCAATCCGATGGCCAGGCAAATATTTCTCTGCAAACCACATCACAAGGACATGGCACTAAACTCAGCCGAGACTGTGCATTAACGAAGAGGCGGGGCAACCCCTGAAACAGTGAATCCTGCCTTATTCCACAGGGGAAGGCGACTAGATTTGACTAGAGCAGCTGACAGATTTTTTCCTTTGTCAGTGCCGATTATTCTCTGTCTCAGGATATTGCTTCCAGGAAGGATCCATGCAGCCAACCTCTTGCTACTCCTGTAGATTATCCTTTGATAGGAAAAAAGAGGTTGAGAGCAAAGCCGAGCTGCTGCATAAAGAGACCCTTCCATTCTTGGAAGAAATGCCTAAAGGGCTGTTACAATTACCAAGCGCCTCGTGCCCTTCTGAATGGCTTGTGAGGCGATTCCTCTGCCCCTCAACACCAAATCCAGAGCAACTTTGGGCCTGATTTCCAGAAAGGTTGAGCATCCACCAAGCCTACTGAAAATCAATGGGTGGAGCTGGTGCTTTCAGCACCTTTTGAAAATCTCAAGGCACTGGCGGTACGAATGGGACTCTCAATCTCCAGCGTGTCCTGGGGAATTGCAGTGCCAGCGAGAAACCAGCTTATCTCAGAACTGTGCGGCTTCGAAAAACATTCACAACAACATCGCCGCTGAAAACACACGGCTGGATATCTGGTTGGAAAGCGTCGTCGTGTCTGTGGTTGTTGGCTGAACCTCGGACCTTCAAAGCCTTCAGTTCCCCATCATTCCCCACAACAAGTCTGCCTGTAGCAGTTACAAGCCAAACAAAAAGTGAGGCATTAACGCATGTGAAATAAAAACCATCCTGGTCCCGTTGTCCCTACAGAATTAATTTAATACCAGACCTGAGGAAGACGTAATTTATCCTAGAAACGATGACTTAATGTTTGGCCATTTGGCAAAGATCCAAGCAGTACACAGTACATTTGGCTTGGAATGAATGCAGGAAAGGACTTTCAGACATTTTAACAGGGGCAGAACACTTGGAGGAACTGGAAAGTATTCTTGAGAACATTCAATGTCGCCCTAAATTAGACCATAAAAAGTAAGTGCTTTTTAAAAGCAATTTTGCACAGCAGGGTCTGCATTGTCAGAGCTTCCCAGTGATTTAGAGGTTCCCCTTCCTTGAGACTCCTGCAAATATATAAGAAATGGGAGTCTGGCTGAGGTGAAAAATACCCTTGTCTTTAAATTTGGAGGAAATGCTATATATAAAAATGTGATAAATATCTATAACCCCAAGCCTATAAAACTGGGATCCTGACAACAGAGGAGCAGTCTCTGAAGTACAGCCAGGTAATGAGCAAACCTTGAATTTTAACCCCTTGGGCTTCCTAGCGGACTCTGAATGCAAAGCGGCACAAACCTCTGCTCTTTCTGTCTGGGCTTGGTGCCTTTTTTATTTTGAGCGATAACAATGACTTTCCATCAGACGTGAGGATGGAAGACCCAGCAACCACCCACATGGCTCTTGACACACCCCTGCTATTGCTGTTTTGGTTAATTATTTAAATCACAGTCCAAACTGGGGCCCCATTGTTCTAGGTACTGTATGTACACTTAGTCCCTGCCCCAGAGAGTTTTCAATTGCAATAGGAAAGAACGAGGGATGGCGAGAGGAAGTATCATTTTATTGATGGAGAACCAAGAGACAGAGAAATTAAGAGACTTGCTCGTGGTCACACAGGGAGTCAGTGGCAGAGAATAAACCCCGCTATGTCTCCTGAGTCCCTCTCGGGTGCTGTATCACAAGACCCTTCTTCCTCTAATCCAGATACTTGTAAAGACTTGTTACCTTTCACCCCAGAGGTTTGTCAAATCTGCCATTTTGGTGATTCCTAGGATGTGTTATGTTTCTGAGATACAGTTCCATTTGGGTTCAAAATGAGCTGAACCAGCCCTTCCTGGAAGGGCAGCGTGATACAAAGACTAAAGAGATGATAAATCAGATCTCCCGGCTCAAGAAATGCTTCTTGATGGGGAGTTGTTAGCCCAGCCTGACACACTGCGATACAAAAACCTACTGCCCACGCACCTGGAAAGCCCTTTGCTTCAGTGCTCAGCTCAGCAAACAGCACATGCTGTCTAGCATGATCTTGTGGAAAGTCCTTGAAGTAGAGTCAAAGTCTTGGGCTTCTCTGATCTGTGTCCCTCCCTGGGGGAGAGGCAGCTGGGAATTTTTGCAGCCAGATTACAGAAAAAAAACAAACCCTAAAAAATATGAGCCCTGTGTGTCTCCAATTGAATGCAGGTAACAGAGCTAATGAACCCCCTCGAATGTGCATTGACCCTGGTACTGAACATTCAGAAGGAAGAGCTGGCAGGGGATGGGACAAAGCTGACATTTTTTGTGCCCGTGAAGTTGATGCTCATGGAAGTGAAGGGTCCATGATGCGGGCAAGTGCTGCGCAAGCTGTTCCCGCACTCCTCTGCCAATGCACTCGCGTCATGACCTGCAGCCCTCCCGCTATTCCAGCTCCAGGCTCCCCACATACAGTTCGGCCAATGTAATTCAGATTGGATCTGCAGCACACAGTGTCTGTCTCATCCCTTCCTTCCCCTACAGCTCTGTCATGCTATTCACAGCCTCATAGGCAAGGACGGGAACAAGACAGCTATCGGCAAAGATCTCTCAAACGGCAGTGTTTACTAAAGCCACAGCTGGACCCAAGATGTGATATCTGGATCCAATCCAAACTTCCCAAGGTTTGAAACTGGGGCTCCACTTCTGATCTCTCCTGTACATAGGCGTGCCATCTAAGAAACTCGGATCTAGTCTGGAAGTGAAGCTCCCCAGAATTCAACGTGGTTTGGACCCTGCGTTTCTAGCTCAGACTCCTCTCCACTTGATGCTTCTTCGGTTAACAAAGAGGAAATGCCAGCTGGTGCTAGACATTCCATGAATCCCCCCAGCCCCTTGCCCTGCATGAGTGTATGGTAGGTCTGACACCTGCGCAGAGCAGAGGTAAGGATCACAGCAGTCCATCCCTGCTCCCACTGCGGGATCCGAGCATGCAGGGCCAAGCAGGGGAGCTGGCAGAACCACTCCTAGACTGCACAGTGCAGGAGAACAGATAAAATGGGGCAACTGAGTGGATCTGATGAAAGTGCATAAAACTCAATGAAGTGACAGCCGTCCAACTGCAATATTGTTTTTGCTCCATAAACTCCACACAAGCCACGATCACTTACAAAAAGAATGAACAACCTCCTGCCTGTCTAGCCTAGAAGACTAGAGTAGCGCATTAGACCTGCATCCCAGTAGCACATTCCGCGGGGCAGCAAACATGTCAGCTCTGCCCGCCACCGCATTACTGTCACCACTGAGCATCAGGAGATGGGAGAAGCTCTCCCAGGAAGGATGGATACCACGTGATTATATTTTAAAATCTTGTTGCTCATGCTGCCTCGCTATCCCGCAGCACCACAACATCATGAGATTTTTAAAAATATAATTAGTTCTTTTCCTCTGTTTTCTTTTGAGAGTGTAGAGTTCATGTTTTATGGCTTTTCCCTCCCAGTCATGAGGACTAGAAACTATAACTTTGTTTTAAAGGAAAGCTGAGGGTCTCCCATAATCACCTGACTCCAGGACCTGGGGATTTAAGAACACCACTAACTATCACCAGACTCATGGGGGAATCAGCAGAGTTGTGAACACCACTCATGGGCACAGAAGAAAGGACATTCCCAGGAGCTGGGCCTTGACTGTGGAACTTATTGGTGCAAGAGACAAGGATGAGTATGGGGTCTCACTGCATGCAGAGCTGAATGCAAAGCCATGCCTCTCAAAGCATCATTCATTTTAGTCCCAAGGTGCCGTATGTTCCACATAAATTGGGCATCGCTTTTATTGCTGAAAAGAGAGAGAATCCTGAAACCAAGGTTACACAGGCATTACTTACACTGATGGAAGGAACCCCACAGCCATGGCTCGTTTCCTGCATGAATCATTTTTGTGTGGCCTCTATTTTGGGTCTTCGATACACATCGTGGCCTGCACATGGGCCTTGGCAGGCTGAGAAGTACACACAAAGCCCACCTCATTGGCTTAGTTTCCCTTTGTCAGCCCTTATTGTAGCTCCCACACACAGAGGTCAGAAGGAAGAAAGGGGAAAGAAATCGGTTACATTTCAAGCCACTTCTTAAAGAGGGAGAAGGGAGAGAGAGTTTTGTCTGTCAGTCTTTTTAATAATCGGGGAGTGCTTTGTTAAGCTGTGAGGATCCCAGCTTTCAGTGACGAGGGTCATGAGTACCTAGACAGACACTTCAGGGGTAGGTGCTGTGAAAGCCATAGCTAGATCGGACAGAGAAAGGGCTCAACTATTTATTCCCCTGAGTTAGACTGCAAATTCTCTGGGCCAGGACCCTGTCTTTTCATAGGTTCTCTACAGCTCTGTGTACATTTTGCAATGCTAGATAAATAAATGACCCTACCAGTGTGCACTAGTGGGAGTAACAACAATTCCCAGCACGTATATGCCACTTTCCAGCAGTAGATCTCAAAGCAGTTTACAAAGGAGATCAGTATCATTCCCCAGCTGTAAAATGGAGGCAAACTGAGGCACAAGGCAGTGACAGTGTATTGCCCAAGGCCACCCAGCTGGCCAGTAGCAGAGCCAGGAATAGAACCCTGATCTCCGGAGTCCCAGTCCAGTGCACCACCCTCTAGGAAGCACTGCCTGGTGTAGGGGCTTTTAGCAGCCCCTATATCTCCCTCTTTCCACTGGCCTCTTTTCTTTAGTGCCTCAGTTTTCCTCTTGAGGTTTCTAGCCATTCTGGTCCTTCACTAATACTTACTAGTCTGTTTGATCAGATTTAAACGCTGAGAGTGATCAAAACGTTTCCCTGACAGCCCGAGAAATGATGTCCATAACACCTTTATCCATCAATAATGTATTCAAACAATTCGAACGCATGCGTTGGACATAATACTCCAGCTAAGAGTCTCTGGCAAGGATGAATAGAGGCCTTTCCCAAATCCATCATCTCTGCAGTTGGGTTCCTCTGATGGGATCTGCCATCTGGCCAGTCCCTGAACCGCTCCTAGATTCTTTGGCTGGAATACTGATACAGCTGCTGTCTCTGGAGCAGCTCCTCAATGGAGGTAGGCCAGTTTACACCAGCTAGGGATCTGGTCCACTGTGCTCATTGATCAACACCTCCCCATCAATGTTTCTAGCACCATCCCTTCCTTTCACAAAGATTCCTGTGTGGAGTGGACGAAAGGATGGACTGAGGGACGGACGTCCTAATTTGTTTAATTCCCTGGTGCCTTGTCAACTTCTAATAGCCCTGTTCACCTTCGACTGTGTGCTCTGCCGTGACTGTAAAGCTCTTCGACATTTCATTTTCCTCTGCGGGATAACTCAGGAGTCAACCTTCTGCTTGTCATCATGCTAACCTCCCCCGAATAGCCTCTGGTAATCTCTCTAACCCTAGGCTTGACGCTCGACTCACTTCCTCACAGCAGGCCTGCTCTGCGTCTATTTCGTTTTCATTTCATTTCCTGTTTCATCTGTCTTTAAACCAAGAACGCTTTTAACTGCTTATTATTTTAGGGCTGCTTGACAGTTTTTCTTCCCAAACTTATTTCCCCCTTCAAAGAAAAATGGCCTTTTTTAAAAAAATGAAATATTTCACAGCAAGGTGGCCGGGTTTTTTAAAAAAATAAGATTTTTCCAGGGGAAACCCCCCCCCTCCCCAAAAAGAAAAATCAAAATTTTTGTTTCCCAAACAGATGGGCTTTTTGTTTCCCAAACAGATGGGCTTTTTGTTTCCTCCATTTTGCCCTGGGAAAAAGAGAAAAGGGAAACATGGGGGTAGTGGGAGGGGGAGGAATCAACAAAGAATGAAAATGTTTAAATGATGTGTTTAGTTTTTTTAAATCCCCAAATCAGAACGTGTATATGTGAAAATCACTGTTTTTCAGTTAGCTCTATTCATCTTCCTGTCTATTCATCCCTCCGGGCCAATGGTCAGATACAGGCTTTCAGGCCCAAAGGCCTAGGGCCAACTCTTCTAGTTTTAACCCCCAAACTCCCTGGTCCAAACTATTGTGACACATCAGCACCACCCCTCCTCCCCCCAAAATATTTGGAAATAAAGCTTCTGTGAACAGCCTTACTTTTGTTCAGATGATCTTTTGGCCAATTTCTCCCTGTTTTTCCCCATTATGCTGTTCAGTAGCTGGCCAGGAACCTCCTCCAGCATGCCTGCTGGGGACTCTTATCTGGCCACTGCACTCTCTCAAGCCTAGCGCCTCCAGTGTGATGGTAGCAAAACAATCTGGGAAGTGCCGGGAGCCTTCAAAGAAGGTTATTTTGGGAGAGGAGGGTTGTTCCGTGATGCCTTGGCTTTCCTGGAACTCAGGGACCAAGGGGAGGCTTGTGGATGCTGGAGAGGACTAAGGCGCATGCTTGATGCCCTATATGGAGTTTTAAATACATTGGGAGGAGAGGGGGTTAGAGAAATGTGGGGTCTGGAGTCATTTTCAGATGATGGATAGTCATCAGCCCGCACAGCCCGCACTCTTTCATCTGAAGTGTGTCTGCAAACAAGCTTCTCTTTACAATCCTGCTGATTGTACTGGCCCCACTGACTTCAGTGGGACTAGGATTTTCCCATAATGCATATATCGCTACAAATGTCACCCTTGCCCCCCCCGGTCTACTGAGATCACTGCTACCAAGACCATCCTCCCGGCCGGTTGTTCTGACTCGCCTTTCCCACTGCATCAAACGCAAATCGCTTCTCTTTACCTTTTAGGGCTCTCCATGACTCAGCCCCGGTCTGCCTGTCAACTTTAATACTGGCTAACCTAGTGAGGAGGGCTTTAAACTAGGTTCGACGGGGACAGGTGAGCAAAGCCCGCAGGTAAGTGGGGAACATGGAGACCTGGGAGATGGGTCGGAGACGAGAGGGAGTGTGGGCTATATTGGCAGAGAGAAAGGAGGGTCAGGACAAAACCGGGAGGAAAGATCAAACCAGTATCTTAGATGCCTATATACAAATGCGAGAAATATGGGTAATAAGCAGGAAGAACTGGAAGCGCTAATAAATAAATACAACTATGACATTGTTGGCATCACTGAAACTTGGTGGGATAATACACATGATTGGAATGTTGGTGTGGATGGATACAGCTTGCTCAGGAAGGATAGACAGGGGAAAAAGGGAGGAGGTGTTGCCTTATATATTAAAAATGTACACACTTGGACTGAGGTAGAGATGGACATAGGAGAAGGAAGTGTTGAGAGTCTCTGGGTTAGGCTAAAAGGGGTAAAAAACAAGGGTGATGTCATGCTAGGAGTCTACTACAGGCCACCTAACCAGGTGGAAGAGGTGGATGAGGCTTTTTTTAAACAACTAACAAAATCATCCAAAGCCCAAGATTTGGTGGTGATGGGGGACTTCAACTATCCGGATATATGTTGGGAAAATAACACAGCGGGGCACAGACTATCCAACAAATTCTTGGACTGCATTGCAGACAACTTTTTATTTCAGAAGGTTGAAAAAGCTACTAGGGG
Organism: Terrapene triunguis; assembly: GCF_002925995.2. Lineage (NCBI taxonomy): Eukaryota > Metazoa > Chordata > Testudines > Emydidae > Terrapene > Terrapene triunguis. Next base: position 13,931,246 of record NW_020664725.1, read on the forward strand.
TGAAGCTGTTCTAGACTTGATTTTAACAAATAGGGAGGAACTCGTTGAGAATTTGAAAGTAGAAGGCAGCTTGGGTGAAAGTGATCATGAAATCATAGAGTTTGCAATTCTAAGGAAGGGTAGAAGGGAGAACAGCAAAATAGAGACAATGGATTTCAGGAAGGCGGATTTTGGTAAGCTCAGAGAGCTGATAGGTAAGGTCCCATGGGAATCAAGACTGAGGGGAAAAACAACTGAGGAGAGTTGGCAGTTTTTCAAAGGGACACTATTAAGGGCCCAAAAGCAAGCTATTCCGCTGGTTAGGAAAGATAGAAAATGTGGCAAAAGACCACCTTGGCTTAACCACGAGATCTTGCATGATCTAAAAAATAAAAAGGAGTCATATAAAAAATGGAAACTAGGACAGATTACAAAGGATGAATATAGGCAAACAACACAGGAATGCAGGGGCAAGATTAGAAAGGCAAAGGCACAAAATGAGCTCAAACTAGCTAAGGGAATAAAGGGGAACAAGAAGACTTTTTATCAATACATTAGAAGCAAGAGGAAGACCAAAGACAGGGTAGGCCCACTGCTTAGTGAAGAGGGAGAAACAGTAACAGGAAACTTGGAAATGGCAGAGATGCTTAATGACTTCTTTGTTTCGGTCTTCACCGAGAAGTCTGAAGGAATGCCTAACCTAGTGAATGCTAATGGGAAGGGGGTAGGTTTAGCAGATAAAATAAAAAAAGAACAAGTTAAAAATCACTTAGAAAAGTTAGATGCCTGCAAGTCACCAGGGCCTGATGAAATGCATCCTAGAATACTCAAGGAGCTAATAGAGGAGGTATCTGAGCCTCTAGCTATTATCTTTGGAAAATCATGGGAGACGGGAGAGATTCCAGAAGACTGGAAAAGGGCAAATATAGTGCCCATCTATAAAAAGGGAAATAAAAACAACCCAGGAAACTACAGACCAGTTAGTTTAACTTCTGTGCCAGGGAAGATAATGGAGCAAGTAATTAAGGAAATCATCTGCAAACACTTGGAAGGTGGTAAGGTGATAGGGAACAGCCAGCATGGATTTGTAAAGAACAAATCATGTCAAACCAATCTGATAGCTTTCTTCGATAGGATAACAAGTCTTGTGGATAAGGGAGAAGCTGTGGATGTGGTATACCTAGACTTTAGTAAGGCATTTGATACGGTCTCGCATGATATTCTTATCGATAAACTAGGCAAATACAATTTAGATGGGGCTACTATAAAGTGGGTGCATAACTGGCTGGATAACCGTACTCAGAGAGTTGTTATTAATGGTTCCCAATCCTGCTGGAAAGGCATAACGAGTGGGGTTCCGCAGGGGTCTGTTTTGGGACCGGCTCTGTTCAATATCTTCATTAACGACTTAGATATTGGTATAGAAAGTACGATTATTAAGTTTGCGGATGATACCAAACTGGGAGGGATTGCAACTGCTTTGGAGGACAGGGTCATAATTCAAAATGATCTGGACAAATTGGAGAAATGGTCTGAGTTAAACAGGATGAAGTTTAACAAAGACAAATGCAAAGTGCTCCACTTAGGAAGAAAAAATCAGTTTCACACATACAAAATGGGAAGAGACTGTCTAGGAAGGAGTACGGCAGAAAGGGATCTAGGGGTTATAGTGGACCACAAGCTAAATATGAGTCAACAGTGTGATGCTGTTGCAAAAAAAGCAAACGTGATTCTGGGATGTATTAACAGGTGTGTTGTGAGCAAGACACGAGAAGTCATTCTTCCGCTCTACTCTGCTCTGGTTAGGCCTCAGCTGGAGTATTGTGTCCAGTTCTGGGCACCGCATTTCAAGAAAGATGTGGAGAAATTGGAAAGGGTCCAGAGAAGAGCAACAAGAATGGTTAAAGGTCTTGAGAACATGACCTATGAAGGAAGGCTGAAAGAATTGGGTTTGTTTAGTTTGGAAAAGAGAAGACTGAGAGGGGACATGATAGCAGTTTTCAGGTATCTAAAAGGGTGTCATAAGGAGGAGGGAGAAAACTTGTTCACCTTAGCCTCTGAGGATAGAACAAGAAGCAATGGGCTTAAACTGCAGCAAGGGAGGTCTAGGTTGGACATTAGGAAAAAGTTCCTAACTGTCAGGGTGGTTAAACACTGGAATAAATTGCCTAGGGAGGTTGTGGAATCTCCATCTCTGGAGATATTTAAGAGTAGGTTAGATAAATGTCTATCAGGGATGGTCTAGACAGTATTTGGTCCTGCCATGCGGGCAGGGGACTGGACTCGATGACCTCTCGAGGTCCCTTCCAGTCCTAGAATCTATGAATCTATGAATACGCTGTCAGCTCCAAGCTCCGCAGGCCAGCCAAGACAGCCTTTATCACTCATTGATCCCATCCCTCCCTCTAGCTTTCCACTTTGCTCGTCCTGCCTGAGGTTCACTCACCATTGGGGCATCTCCTTGCGGCTACTTCTGGGGATTTGTGCCACTCAGGTCAGACATCCCCCCCCTTCCAATGGCTACCCCCCCTCCCCCCCCCCCCCCCACTCTCCAGGATTCTCAGTGCTCCCTCTTCATGAGTCAGCCCTCCAGCCTCTGGATTTACGGTCCAAACTCCGTTCCCCTAGGGAGTGACTGCAGACTGCCTCCCCTTTTTGACTTCTTGCCAGACTCTACAGCCCCAAACAAACCTCCAGACTCCCAGGGAGCAACTGCAGACTGCTTCCCCTACAGCCCCCCTCTGCTGCCCCTTTATACAGACTCCATCTACTCCTTCCCAGATGAACTTCATCTTCCATTCAGCTTCACTGGGCCAAGGTTCTCCTTCAGGTGCAGCATACGAGGTTAATTGACCTAATTTACGCTGCTTGCCTGGTGTGGGGTGGACACAGCCTCACCCTGCCCCTTACACATGGAAGGAGTTTCCTATAAAAATCCCCAAAGCCGCTACATTGTCCCCCTTCCAATCATTTCCACTGTGATGGCTGCAAAGTAACAATGAACTAGATGGCTGACATGCCATTGGGTGTACCAGTTATGATTGTTTAAAGTTACCTATTGTGTTTTGAAAACACTGTTAAAATTACAAGCTATCACTTAAATTTGTAAGAGGCTTCCTGGTCCTGCTTGCAGGCTAGGTGGCTCTTTAGGAAAACATGCAAAAAAAAAGAAAAAGTCAGTCAGTCAGTCTGCAGCCAGCCAGTCTAGAGTAAGGTGGGGCAAGCTGTGCTGCTTTGCTTTAGGAAGCAGCCTGCTTTGTCTCTCTCTTATTTTAGGTTCTTGCATGTTATTGTTCTGAATTCTAAGAAATAAAGTAATCTGTTGCCACTTACCAGAGTATTTTATGTTTTTATCTAACTTCTTCATGTGTGTGCCATGAACAAAACCTCACCTTTTCCCCAGGTCTTTGCTTTTCTCCAGCTGTCGTGTCTTAGTGTAGGGTCAGACTATAAACTCTTGGGGCAGTTAGTGTCTTATTTGACTCAAGTGCCTAGCACAACTGGTGCTCAGTCTCTGATAAGAGCCTCTCTAGGCTGCCCCAATACAAATAAATACCAGCAGTGTTTTCCTTAGCCCATCCCTCCTCCCACGTCCCGCTCCCTTGCTGTCCCAACTCCCAACATGCTAAAACAAATAGAAATTGTTTCACATGCCATCAGAACCTTGTGCCTAATTTTACCATGAAGGTTCCAATGGGTTAAGAAAACAATGTAGAAAGGAATTAGTGCAGGGCAGTCAGGCATTGGCGTTTCCCAGGGTCACAATGAAAAGCCCTTTTCATAGTCATTTAATTGCCTCTGGGAGTGGGAAGACTGGGTGACCCAGGGACAAGAGATTTTGATGTGAACTCCCCGTTCCAGTGCATACCCCCATGGCTTCAGGTCGGCTTCTGGTTTTAAAAACTTTTCTGAAAACGTGCACATGGACAAAAAACCAAATCGATCCAGTAAATAACATTCCCTTCCCCATCAGGTGCCGAACAGAGAAGAAAGATACAAGCACAGCTCAAGTAGCCTTATTCTAATCTCGAATGACACATCAAGCCAGGAACAAACGTAGTATGAGGTAGGGGAGGGATGCTTAGATACCACAGCTATGAGCAAGACATTCGGTAGAGAGATCACTTTGTCTAGGCACTTGTATGGCCCTCATCTCTGTAGTATCTGAGCCCATTATAGATATTGCAGTACTGCCTAGGATCCATAGTGACGGACCAGGATCCCATTGTGCTAGGTGCTGTACAAATGTATTTAGCCCTGCAATGTCCCGTGAAGTAGGGAAGTATCAGCTGCATGTTACAAATGGGGAACTGAGGCACAGCAAGGCAGAATGACTTGGCCAGGGTCACACACAGTATGTAGCAGGGAATCAAACCCAGATCTCTCACTCCATTGCCATGCCCACTTGACGATTTTTCCTGCTCTAATAGGTGCATAGGTATTCTCCTGTACAGAGGCTGGGGCTAATTCCTTCTGCTGCAGAAATCACTGGGTGAGATTGTGTATGTTGTGCAGGAGAGGAAAGCTAGAATATCATTGTACCGGTATAACTATATCGGTTAGGAGGGGTTTTTTTTTTTAACTGATATAATTATACCAGCACAACCCCTGGTGTGGACAAATGTAGGACGTCTGTCTCCAGGGCACCTTGCACAAATGCTAAATTAACTTAAAAAATCTAAATTCCTGGAAATACGAACCTATGCACGTGAGGCCTTTGAGGAATGACGTCAGACAGGGAAAACATAACGGCTACTGTCGTAGCCAGTAATATAACCATTGTGTGTGTCTTTAAGTCAGCAAGTATCTGAATGCAGGGGTAATAGTATGCTCTAGCAGTTAGGTGCAAAGCAGGAATCACTGGATGAAATTTCTGACCTGTGTTATGCCGGCAATCAGACCCGACGATCAGAATGGTCTGTTCTGCTCGATGTCGATGAAAAATTTCAAGAACCCCCCCAAACCAGGCGAGGGTACTACCTGTGCAACGGAGATTTTAAAAGAGGCAGTGTGAGCTGTACAAATGAATATGTAGCCAGCTGCTGCCAACCTCCTCTGCTCCTGCCAGGCACACAGGAGAACTGTGCAACTGATAAGTTATTTTAACAAGGAGGTGAAGGGTAGGCCCAGATTTGCATACAAAACAGTGAGATCATGAAAAAGTCAAATTAAAAGCATAAATCAGGTCCCTCATGGTTTAATCATGAGAGCTGGCAGAGCTACAATATCCCTTACAACGGCAGCTGTCTCTGCAATGGCAAAGCCTTGAAGAAAGCTTAGCCACAAGAATCTAGATGAACTCTGACATCCGAGACAAATCTTCGCAGGGTATTTGGTTTCCCCCCCCCCCCTTTTCTTATTGGCTTTTGCCTACATCTTAAATTAGAATCTACACTGGTCTCCAGATCAGGAGAAAGTCCAAGGACGACGTCAGAGTTGTTTGTTTTTTGTGCCAGCATTTTAATGTCTCAAACGTAACAGCAGCTCAATCCCAAAGCGTCCTTCCAGGGTCTCGTACTCTGGAGATTTTAGTAGGAGATGAGTAGAAAATCCTCAACATAAGCCATGCAAACTTCCAGCTCATCTTGCTGAAAGAGTAAGACCCACACCAAAAAGGGGGCATGGGGCTACATTTGAGGAGGTGGCCTTTTATTGCCCCCTCACACCATAATAGCAAAGGATGGTCACAAGAATTCATCACCCTTTCCGCTTCTGTTCTCCTGGGCAACAGCGGTGGGAGCCGAGAACACGCCTTCTGAGCAGTGGGAGGGAACTAAACCACCCCAAAGTCTCTGCGTGTGTTTTGTGGGAATGCACTGTGCCAGGCCTGGCTGCTTGTAACTTTCTAATGAGTCTTAAAGATACACATGGCCAAGGGGTAAGCCTGATGCGTTTATTAAATTAGTTTATAGAGTTGAAATTACTGGGAAAGTGAGTGTAGAGACACAGGGAAGCCTCAGCGGTGTTAGACGTGCAAGGGGTACAACTGGGGTGGCGGGAGAGGGGGTTCTAGGAGTCAGTGACTCACCAGTCCAGTTAATGGGCATGGCCGGCAAGAAAGCAGGAAAATGGGGAGGAATGATGTCTTCACTCGGGTCCTTTACTGGTAACAGACGCCAAACGCAGTGCCTGGGTCCCAGATGATGCAGGCTGGAGAGCAGACAGATCGGTGATGCCTCTCGCTAGATTTATTGTCACCTCGCCTCTTGCTGGAATATCTACACGGCTATTTTCAGCCCTGTAGCGTGAGTCCCAAAAGCCTGAAGCAATTGACTGTGGCTGTGTAGCCATAGCCTTGGGCTCCTCATTTTAAAACCTCAGGGATTGGGGGAGTGGAGCTGCAGGTGACTTGGGGTGGGATTAGAAGGGTTCAAGATAGCACCTGCTGTTGTTTCTTTGGGTCTTGTTACCTAGAACAATTCAGGCTGAGCAGGAGGGATCAGGAGACGTTCCTGCGCTATTCAAGGGTTTAAAACACAGGACAATATTCTTAGCTAGTGTTGTTTGCAAAGGATTTGGCCCACAGTCTCCTGAGAGGGGGAATCAGACCAAAGTGAGCTCTTCCCCCTGGGGTCAGTGGCCCGACGGAGCAATAGCCAACACCTACGTAGCATGTTGCAGCAGCCCTCTGGCAGGGACAGAGGTTCAACAATCCTGCCCTGCGAGGCCACACAGTGGGGAGGAGTGAGGGAGGGAATGGGCCACAAACGCTGTGTAGAGTTTGTGCTAGTTGTGATGCTGGCTGGGTTTTGCAATTCCCCCTTCTACCTATAGCTGTCTCTGCGTGTCTCTGTCTGGGCCTGGAGCTGCTGCTGGCATGGGTGAGATACAAATTGTGGGTCTGCAGTGCTCTCAGAGCAATGCAGGACATGGATACTAGGAAAGGAGGAAGTAATCGGGGAACTGAGCCCCTATGCAGAAACATGGCTGGAGCCGAAGTATTTTTCCTCACATCTGGAATAATGCAATCCTCATCCACCCTCTCAGGCCTCTGTACTTAACCTTTGGCCTTGTGCTGACCCGCCCATGCGGGATCTAACATTAACACGCGGCCAGAGTCTTCTGAATGTGCTGAAGCTCATGGACAGTAAGAGGATATTAACTAGCCTAGGAACACAGCTGTGCAGGAGATAGGGCCTCTGTTTGCTCACTTGGACAAGGGAAGGGATGATGCACTGGTACTCAGGCCAAGGAAAGGGGGCTAACTGGAAAGTTAGGTGTAATGCACTGGTGAGTGTATGTCTAGCTCCCTTTCACTGCCTGATCCTCAGAGGATCTGAGTCTGTCCCAGCCCCAGCTGGGGAGCATTGGCTCTTTAGCTCGAGCCATTGCAGCTCACACGTTCAGCTCTGGAGGTCCCCACTTCACTCCTGGGTGTGGCAGCCATCACATGTGCAGTATGTTCTGGAAACAGGGCCAAACAAGGGCAATAGGGATAGACACCCATATGAAGGGTAGGGAAGGGTAACAGAGCAGAACGGTAGCATTGGGAGAGAAGGAAAACTGCAGCTGTGGGGGGCTTTGGGAGTTAAGATGATAATGTTTGCGGTTCACTGTAAGGCTCCTTCTCTTAAGAGACTACGAGATTAACGCTGCCTCCTGCCCGACCCTTCGCCAGGCTGCTTTCTGTGCTCTCCAGCTCAGCGTGCATGCTGCTTCACAGCCCTGGCTTTCTCCAGCAGCTCGGCGTCAAGATATGTCTTTCTCTTCCCCCTGTTGCTCACACACAAAGCTGGATGAGAGCTATTTCTCCAGTTATTTGTAGGTTATTTTTCCCCTTTGGAAGCCCAAATCTCATTTCTGGGTCTCCATACATGAACAGGAACTCACAACAAAAGGAGACTTTTATCGGGGGGAAATGTATTCTGCATGAGATCAGCCACTTCTCAAAGCAGCAATAAGTGTCCTGCAATCAGAACCTGTGAAGGCTAAATATTTCCAGTTAGCAGACTTGGGTCAGCCTGACAAAAACTGTCATCGTAAACCACTCCAGATGAGAGCTCTTTAAACAAATCCCTCACTGCTGAAAGCCTGAGATTAGGCGCATGCATGGTATACGTGGTGCAGGAGGGGAAGGGCTATTGAGTATGTTCTGCATGAAAAGATAGAGTACAGAACAAAACAAGTGCTGTTTATGGCCAAGTTTTCCAAAGAGCTCAGCTCCCATTTAGGCTGAGTGCAGAACTTTAGAAAAACTCAACATGTGGAGCGATGGAAAGCCCATTGGCCGGGATCTTCACACCTAGCAACCAACTGCTACGAGGAATGAGATTTCCCCACCACTTGTCTGTAGGGGAGAGGAGCAAAGGCCCCTGAGCTGGAGAACAAGGGGGGAAAGGAAAGGAGTTACAAGGCTGTGTTAAGCCTGAGCTCCCAGGGACTGAAAGGCAAAGGGACAGAGAGAGAGAAAGGGACCCAAGATGGATTCCACAGCAGCTTGGCTGGGTGGAGCTCTGGCACTAGCTGGTCTGAACTCTGTCTTAAACTTTACCTCTCTATGCTACCCTACGGACTTCCCAATGCTGTGTTCCAGTTGACTAGTGAACCCATCTCTTCTGAAAAGGTAGCCAGCTGTCACTGTAAATACACGCTGAGGTGCATTGATGGCTGAAGAGGGTGAAAGTCGTCTCTAACCAGGAGTCTCTCTCAGTTGGACTTGCTGGGGAGAGCTCGCAGTGCGAAACAGGAGCGCTGGAGCCTAGAGACTCAATCTCAACAGTGATGACGTTGCATGGCCTGCTCGAGCAGAAGAGTGGAACCCCTTCGGAGTCTGGCACTTTCTAGCGGTTCTGCCAACAGACTGTTGAAATGCTGGAGCATCACACAGATCCATGAGAGGGGCACTGTTGAAAAATCAGGCCTCTAAATGGAGGGGGGAGAGCTCATCACGGAGAGACTGGGCCTGGTTCACTATTGTCCTGTGCGGTGCGTAATCATTTACACCAGTGTAGAGTCGGTACCGCTCTGATTTGGCCTTGGCACTCACTATGCACTGGTGGAAACCCGCCACACAAGAAGCCTTTGACCTGTGTTTCACAAAAGGTCGGACAAGATGATCATAACAGTCTTTCTTCTGGCCTCCACATCTCGGAGGTGAATTGAGCTTTGTTAGTTAGACGGGCAAGGATCGGCGAATGTATGGTGCAACCTGGAACTTTAGGAGTTCTCACCCCAGGTCTCCTGCAGGGCGGGTTCATTACACTGAATGAAATAATCAACGTGACTGTGTCAGGATGAGTGAGTGGTCCATGGCACTAAACTCAAGGCTCTGTCTTCTCTTGCTTAGCTAGTCTGGTCTCCATCTTGAGATGTGGGTTTGAATCCCACTTCTGACCTATCAATATTCGATGCAGTAACCACATGATGAAGTTCTCTGGCTGTGGAGAGGATTCTAATGGTCCCTTTTGGCATTAAAGTCGATGAAGCAGCCATGCCGGTGATGCAAGGAACCCTTAAAGCTTGTGGCTTGAGATTTCTCAGCCAGGTGAAGGGCAGCAGCCCGAGGAACGAAGCGCTAGTTCATTTCTCTCACACTCACAAAAATCCATAATGAAAGGTTCCCAGTAAATGGTAACCTCCAATTTCAGAACATGACTGAGACGTGCTGGTTTTAAACCTCTTGGTCATTCAATTAAGGGAAGTCACATTTTCTATATTAACAGTATCAAGCTTCCTATTTTGCATGTAATTGGAAATCATTTTGTTCAGAATATTGAACTCTTCTCTCTTGGAAACCTGGGCTTAATTGAAGCTTCGCACGGCGAGTTGTTTCCATTTTAATTTCAGTTTGACCTTGACATTCCAGGGATGCTGTGTTTCCTCTAGAGTTCAACGCATGTGCGGTGAGCAGCGCCTCTGGGATCACCTGGTCTTGCAAAACAGCTCTGCATCGGCATCACACATCTTTGTTTCGATTCCTCCCCTCATTCTTTCACGTTGAGCAGGATCTTTGCCCGCTGCACACGTGGGACACTTCCTAGGGGTAACCAGGTTTGTGGGGCACCTTGCTACCCCCTGCCCTTAGCGGGAGGAAGCCTCATCTGGGCCTGCTGGGGGCCAGTTCCCAACTTCACCAACTTCTGGCAACACAAGCACTGCCCTTCCAGGCCTCCGCAGGCCTTGCTCTCTCCTTACAGATTATAGTGTAACCCCCAAGCCCTCTGAGTGTCCAGCTCCTATTTCACTAGGCACTCGGACAATTTGCTGCTCCCAGAGGAATAGTGCGCACCGGCTTACCAGTCACACCTCACATCACCACTCCGCTCAACGCGCAGCGTACTTACAGATATCGCTTGTTAAAAACAAGACTTTTTAAACAGAGAACAGATTTGAGAAGCAAGTAAAATTCATGGAAACAAATGACTACATATAAAATAAAATCGCAGCTTGCTTTCTGGAGCCTCAACTTAACTAATGCCACGTTCCCCTGTCTCAAAGGTGAGCTCACCCAAAGCTCGCATTCACAAGACAAGCCCGTTGGCAGCTTGTCCCATCGGTGACGAATTACTGGGTGTATCTCTGCACCCCACCTATCATTCCAACCATTGTCTTCACCCATGTCAAGCTGTCCCAGGTGCCACAGGAGCATGTATACCAACCTCAGGGCAGACTGTTAGCAAACAGGGCACACCCCAGATTGGTTGTGAGTTCTATGCATCGATTACGCCAACTAGACTGATTCCAGCTATGTGTTTGTCAGTGTCTAAGCGAGGCCTGGGGACCTTGGCACAAGCTGGCACCTGGTTTGCCAGCATCACAACTTGTAGAAAGCGTAACCCAGGCTGCTTGTTTGTTCCTGTCTAGAATCTCCCCAGGAGATTTTAAATCTCTTGATTAGCATGTTGCTCAGACTGTAAATAGGCGTTCCTTGTGAACTATAAAACAATCCATTTACAGATAGTCGGACGACGTGTCCCCTGCCTGAAATAAACCTGTGTATCCCCTTCTGGTGGCCAGCTCCTAACTCATAGACCTAAATAACATAATTTTCAGTATATAGACAGAACTCTTTAGATATTATCTGTACATCCATTTTGCAATGATTAGGATGATCCGTGTGGCACACTGTCAGGAGACACCTCACATGACACCCTTTGGCGAACTAGTATGAACCTGTAACCTCATTCTCCCCATGTCCTCTGTCAGTTGGCAGGAAGAGGTCCCTGAGCCACAACCACCCCTTTATGACATTGTAACCATCTCCACAGCAACCAACTGTGATGTTAGCAACAGAGGATGACGGTTTCTGAGGAGAGAGGGGGTAGGAGCAGCAGGAGCAGATGAGCCCACAGCTATCCCCCTATTTAGATGGGTGCTCATCACCATAGAATCTGAACCCTCTGGTTGCTGGAGTAACAGGAATTAGAGACTTTTTAAAAAAAAAAAAGGAAATCTTTCATTGTTTTGCAGATGGTGGCAGCAGTTTTTCGTTCCCCCTCCTCCACTTGGATGCAAATCCTGAGTGCGGTTTGAGCCACCAAACCTGCCATCCTCTGGACTGCGGTGCTGGAGCTAATCAGAGGGCAGGGCATCCAGCCCCCTGCCTACCTTTAGGTGTATGTATGTACTGAACATGGCACACGAATGGCCCATCACCCGCCCCCCGCCTCCCTCACCTCTGCCACTGCTCAATACCTAGCCCCGCTACTGCTGGCTTGTTTAACAGCCAGGTGTACGCCCCTGGCATTAGCACAGCTAAGCACTGAGAGAGAAAGATATTGGATGAGCTCCCTCCCTACCCATCAGAGCCTCATAAAACAACTCAGAACAATACCAGTTTAATGCATCATGCCTTGCCGTGCAAGGTACATTTAAGAGCTGTCTATAAACCAAAGTATCCCTTTTCTCAATCTCCATTAGACTATTTGGCTGTGAAGGGAGAGTGTCGTAGGTCCCCCGTGGACTTTATTTCTAACAAAAACAGAGAGGGGAATGGGATCTCTATATAACATAGAGATGACCCCAAGACTGAGGAGGAGCAGCATACAGGGAGGGAAGGTGGGGAATCCCTACGGATCTAATGCAGCTAAGGCTGGTATCAGAACAAGGGGGAAAGTAAATACAAAATTTCAATCCCCCACTCGTCTCCAGGGTACAAAAAATCTCTCCCGTCTCACGGCAGGCTGTCTGCCTGCATGGAGGCTGCAGACAGAGCAGATAGAATTCCACCCCAGGGACAGAGCGATTTCACACCAAGGAGGAGCTCTCTCTTAAAACTGACCTTTAGCAGATCTTTTATCTGTATTATTTATGAATATATTATTTAATGCAAAAGGCTACGCCGGCTCTGGGCGCTGGCAATTAGCTATAATAGATGATTACACAGCAGAGGCAGTACATAACATCATTCGTTATTTACAGGAGCCGCGCGCCGGGAAGATTTACCCACTGTCTGCCAAGCTGCAGTTATTGACAAGCTGCCGCCAGCCCTGTGAGCCTCGTTGCTCACACTCAGGAATTTGGGGCAAGCCAGCTACGCCTAGACCTGCCCAAAACATTGTTGGGTCTTTTGCTCTTTGCACAACAAAAACAACATGAAGAAACCCTATAGGCTCAGTTGGGTCCCAAATAACCATTTTTACTAAATAGATGCAAACACACAAGAGCTTGCTGGATTCTGGCCGCTTCTAATGCACAGAACACAACAAGCACCACTAGAAGGCTCACACAATATTTAAAGGGATACCATCCCATTACTATCCACTACAAAACAGGCTGGAAATCTTATGGAAATGGTGGTGATGCTCACAGCTGGATGCACACAGAGAGCCTATACACAGCAGTTTGTCCTTTGAGATTTAATGATTTAAGGAAAGGAAAAACAGCTACACATCTCCCAAGGCTTCCCAGCTTTGCCTTCTTCACTCCTGATGTCTCACATTAGCTTCTCCCACACGTACTCTTATCTACCGGCCTCTCGCAGCCCTGCACTCAAGCTGCTTGGTGTCTCTATTAAGTTAAAATGTTCCACTGAAGTATCAGGAAAGACCTGAGATACAGTAGAAGCAGAGCTCTGAGGTTTAATGCTGAGACATCTCCCCCAGCATTAGGGCTGGTGAAAGGTAGAGAAGAATGATCGACATAGGGTGACCAGGCTCCAGCAGCTAGGGTGACCAGATGTCCCGATTTTATAGGGACAGTCCCGATTTTGGGGTCTTTTTCTTATATAGGCTCCTATTACCCCCCACCCCTGTCCCGATTTTTCACATTTGCTGTCTGGTCACCCTACCAGCAGCTGGGCGAGCAAGGATTGCACAAAGCATGCCCTGTAGGACAAATATGGCCTGCCAAGTTATATGGGGTGGGGTGGCTGCCCCTCCCCATTATAAACACAGAGGTGAAGCCTGCTCCATTTTCTCTCAAGTAGCCTGGCTACATGCTGGGAATAGCATCCAGGGAGGTGCATCTGGATTAAGGATAAGGGCTGCTGCAGTCTTCTGCTGCTTTCATACGATTTTAGAGCCAATCCTCGGGCTCCTGGGAACTTGCCAATGAAGATTCTCCTTTGAGTAAACCCCGAGCCTTCCCCTCGAGGCCGTACAGCTCAGAGCGCAGTGCTACATCCCATGGCCCTGACCCATAGCAGGGTTAGCCCCTTCCAAAGAGCTGACCCCTCCAGCTCCTTTGATTTCAAGGGGATTCAGCAGTGCTCAGCACTCTTGAAAGTCAGGGCATAAATGCCCCGCTTGCATGAGCACCCCCAGCAAGGAGCCGTTCCCATTGCCCGCGGCTGAAGGGGAAACTGGGCAAGCATTCCTTGCTGTGCCAGGTGGGGGGCTGCTAGTGGTTTATCGGAGGACCCTGAACGTGCTGAAAACAAGGTTGATTGATCTGCTCCAACAGCAAGGCTGTGCCCACTGCGGAAGCTTAGCCCGTTTCCACCGAGACCGGAGGCGGACAGAGCTGCCAGCAGCTGGAAGCGCCGCTCGCTGAGTTTTCCAATTTATTCACTGCCTGACAAAGTCGCTGCAAAAAGCGCCAAAGCCTTCATCCGTTCAGTGGCTGAATCCCGTTAGGAAAAACCCTCCCCAGAGCCTCACAAAGCCCTGAGCAGAAAGCTAATAGCCGTGGGGCTGCAGTGTTTACAGTAACTGCTGAAAAAGGCCTGTTCCCAGCTTTATTTTGACCTACTTGGTGGTCTCCACAAATTCCTTTTGTGGAACAATAAACAGGGAGTAAAGCAAAGAGAATGCTACTAACCCCTCCTCCCCTAAGAGACATAGTGCCAGGTTTCTCCTTCTCTCCCATACCCATCTCCCTTGCCCTATATAGGGGGTGGGCAACATGGAGGTCGTTTGCACGGCTGTGAAGATAGAGGATGTGGTTCTCCAGGTGATGTCAATCAGGCACACGTTGGCAGCATGGAATTAACAGCAATTAAGAAACAAACCAAACAAACCCTAATTGGGAAGCTGTTTGCAGGGCAGGTGAGTTGCAAATTGGCTGCGGGTTGCTGAGGATTTTTTTCCCTGCTAAAACACTGAGCTGGGTTTTCTTTGTTTATTTTTTTCCCTTTGGGGCAAACCCCTTCGGTTCATCTCAGGAGGATCTGAATTGCTTCCCGTCAAGCATCTCTGGAGATCACAGAATTACCCACTGAGGTGTCGATCACCTCCCTGGATTGGGTCCTGCTAACGGCGGGTTGTAGGGTAGGATGTCTATGGGCTATTGTGAGGTTAGGAGTCCGGGTCTAGAGTCTAGAATGCCCCTGGGGTCTTTCTCCCCCTCCCCCCAACTCAGTATCTCACAGCACTGCAGGCAGCCGGACAGGATGGAACCAAAAGCCCCTCCTTGTCCATCTCCATCTCATCAGCCGGTTCAGCAGGTCTCTCACAGCAGGACCTATGCACCTAGGAAGCCAGCAGAAGCCCTTCTTTTTATTCTACTTTTGCCTTCATCTCTGCTCCCACAGCCTGCACTTCATACAGCCCTGGGAGAAGCAGCCCTTGCTAATAACCGGCCTAGCTTTCCCCCCATTCCATGGCTAAGGATGTCACATCAAAGGTGCTGCAATACGATGGTGAGGAGTATGGCATGAGGGTCAAATTCTCAGAGGCTGTTTGGATGGCTCAAGGTGGTAGATAGGCCTTATACCAGCCCTCTGCACAAGGTATGAATTCCACACTCGGATCCTCAGCCAGTTCCATTGATCAATGCCCTTTTACATCTGCTGAGAACCTGGCCTTAAATGTACCATACATTAATACATCCCTTTAGGAAACTAAAACATCTGGATTAAGAGTCCTACTCAGTCCCCTTTTATGCCCAAATTAAGCCTGTCTGATTTCAGAGCCTAGTTCAGCGGGCCCCAGCAATAACAGCTGTCCCATTTTATCCAGTTCAGCCAGGTTCAAACCCAAACGAGACTATTTCTTGTTTTAACCAAACCTCCAGCCATTATTTACTCCTCTCTTATCAGGTGTTTTAGTAACTGTCGGGGATAACCCAGCTCTGTCTGCCTCTGCCTTATCAAACCCACACTCCAGCATTTCAACCGTGCTGCAATTGCAACGCCCTCTTCCTAAACAGAAGAGATAGCCGACCGAGTGCATTTCATCTTTGTAGCCATTCAAACAGGGCTGCACGAGGACATAAAGGCAGTGCCTCCTCTGGCTTTCTGAAGATAACACTGGTTTCCTTTTTAGAGGAAGTCATTTGGGAATTACACAGATCATTTAATTTTCTCTTTCTTGATGTTTTGTCTGACATCTGCTTCCCCCGCGCACACACCTCTCTGTACAAACGCCGAGCATAATGGACCCCGTATAAGGGAAGCAGAATATTAAGTGGCTCAGAAATCCTCCCGGGAATATCTCTGCTTTAACTGCATAGTCATCACCAGCAAAAATTGTAAATCATTTATTCTACCCCTTCCTCTCAATGCCTTTCTATTTGAAAAAAAAAGTGATTAGAGCTGCATGTTCCATGTTTTTAATTTTACTTTTAATTAGGTGACTGGAACTGCATTGTTAAGGTCGTTCGATGTCAGTTCCTGGATGAAAATAGCTCCGTTGTAGCCTGAGTGCCACCATGGTTTATGCTGTTTTAGCTCATGGAAGTATATTTTAAAAGAACATATTTGAAGACATTTAATACAATTTTACCCTCAAATTGGGTTTTGTACCTAGGCTAAAACCTATCTTCTATTATTGTAGATAGCCTGAGGGCAGAAATTGCAAGTCTGGCACTTAGCTAGTCTGGAAAAGGCTGGAAGCTACCTAAACTGAGCACAGTGTTACATTATCCTTAATTATTTGTGTTGCAGTATTGTGCTAGGCGCTGTACAAACACAGAGGAAAAAGACAGCCCTTGCTCCAAAGAGCTGACCGTCTGGTTAAATACATTTAGTATAGACACAGACCCCTCCATAACCACCACCACATACAAATGGTGCTCGGTTTATTTAGGTATCTGGGTATGTTACACACCTGAAAGGTCACCAGGAGATGCAAAGTGATTCTAATGAACTAACTCTATTCAATCATATTAAAGCTCTGATTCAAAATGACAAGAGCCATGGATGAGGCTGTTAACAGCCTGAATACCCCATTGGCTAAACTACATGATTATGCTGCGAAGAGCAGAGACCAGCAGAACAGAATATGCCGTAGAAAGAGACCTTTATGGCACCTCTTGTTGGAGACATACACTGTCCATTGTATTTCCATAGTGTCTTCCACACACATTAACTTGCTGAGACTTTTAGAGAGTTAATAATAAAGCCAAGAGGCAGAAAATACCTGCTTTGAAATGAGATGGGGAGTCCCCAAGGCAGAGAGAGACAGGCAGGAGTGGCAGAAGAGAAGAATATTGCACCAACAGCAGTGACATTATATGGAAGGACATGGGAGGCTGGTACTTGAAAAGCTAAGATGGAGGAGAGGACGGAGAGCCATGTGCTGTGAGGTCAGGTGGAGCAGGTTCACAGGGGAGCTTAAAGCCAAAGGATCCCATTCTCCACTGGCGACCAACTTTGTAGTCATTAATACATTCTTATCCGCTAGCACATGAAACCAATTTGCACTTGTGTAAAATGCCACTCAAGATGCACGGCACAGGAAATCAGTCCTAATGTGGCTAGTTTAGACCTGGATCCTGATGTAAAGGGTGAATAAGCGAAGTTGTGCTGCTGCCCTGCCTTGGGAATAAAAGTCCGACCCTGCAGCATCCTTCACCGTCTCGCCTTCAGGCTGGATGTAGGTGGGGGTCAGCATACATGTACTGTGGGACTGTGGAGAAGCTAAATGAATTCTTTGCATTAGTCTTCACGGCAGAAAGTCTGTGTGTCTTCGAGGGAGATCTCCACACTGAAGCCATTGTTTTTAGGTGACAAAACCTGAGGAACTGTCCCACATTGAGGTGTCAACAGATGAGGTTTTGGAACAAATTGATAAATTCAACAGTAATAAGGCACCAGGACCGGATAGTATTCGCCCAAGAGCTCAGAAGGAACTCAGATATGAAAATGCAAAATTATCAACTGTGGTGTGTAATCTATCGTTTAAATCAACTGCTGTACCACATGACTGGAGGATAGCTAATGTAATGCTGATTTTTAAAAGAGGCTTCAGAGGCAATCTGGGCAATTACAGGCCGGTAAGCCTAACTTCAGTACAAGGCAAACTGGTTGAAACTATAGTAAAGAGCAGAATTATCAGACACATAAATGAACACCATTTGTTGGGGAAGAATCAACACAGCTTTTGTAAAGGGAAATAATGCATCACCAACGCATTCGAATTCTTTGAGGGGTCAACAAGCACATGGACAAGGGTGAGCCAGTTGCAACAGTGTACTTGGACTTTGACAAGGTCCCACACCAAAGGCTCTCCAGCAAAGTAAGCTGTCATAGGATAGAGGGAAGGTTCTCTCATGGACCGGCAACTGGTTATAAGATAAAGAACAAAGGGTAAGAATAAAGATTCAGTTCTCAGAATGTAGAGAGGTAAATAACAGGGTCCCCCAAAGATCTGTATTGGAGCTAGTGCTGTTCAACATATTCATACATGATATGGAAAAAGGCATAAGCAGTGAGGTGGCAAAGTTTGCAGGTGATACAAAATTACTTCAAGATTGTAGTCAGTGTTGGACTGAACTAAGAATTACAAAAGGATCTCACAAAACTGGGGGACTGGGCCACAAATGGCAGATGAAATTCAATGCACATTGGAAAACATCATCCCAACTTACTATACATACAAAGTGATGGGGTCTAAATTAGCTCTTACCACTCAAGAAAGACTCTGAAAATATCCGCTTAATGTACAGCAGCAGTCAAAAAAGCAAACAGAAGGTTAGGAAGCATTAGGAAAGGGATAGCTAGTAAGACAAAATATCATAATTTCACTACATAAATCCATGGTACACCCACACCTTGAATACTGCGTGCAGTTCTGGTCTCCCCAACTCAAAAATATATTACAATTGGAAAAATTATAGGGATGGGCAACAAAAATATTTAGGGGCACCAAACAACTTTTATATGAGGGGAGATTAAATAGACTGGGACAGGATCAGTTTAGAAAAGAGGTGGATCTGATAGGTCTATAAAATCCCGAATGGTGTAGAGAAAGTGAATAAGGCAGCGTTATTTACCCCTTCACATAACACAAGAATCGGGGTCACCCAGCAAAATTAACATACAGAAGGAAGTACTTCACACAATGCACAGTCAACCTGTGGAACTCATTGCCAGGGGATGTTGTGAAGTTCAAAAATATAAGTGGGTTCAAAAAAGAATTAGCTTAGTTTGTGGAGGATAAGTCCATTAATGGCTGTTAGCCAAGATGGTCAGGGACACAACCCCATGCTCTGGGTGTCCCTAACCCCTGATTGCCAGAAGCTGGGACTGTATGATAGGGGATGATCATTCAGTAATTGCCCTGTCCTGTTCATTCCTTCTGAAGCATTTGGCTCCGTGCACTGTTGAAATACAGCAGTGGTTCTCAACCTTTCCAAACTACTGTACCCCTTTCAGGAGTCTGATTTGCCTTGTGTACCCCCAAGTTTCACTTCATTTAAAAACTACTTGCTTACAAAAATCAGACAAAAAGCACAGAAGTGTCACAGCAAACTATTACTGAAAAATGGCTTACATTCTCATTTTTACCATATAATTATAAAATAAATCAAGTGGAATATAAATATTGTACTTACATTTCAGAGTATAATATATAGAGCAGTTTAACAAGTCATTGTATGAAATTTTAGTTAGTACTGACTTCGCTACTGCTTTTTATGTAGCCTGCTATAAAACTCGACAAATATCTAGATGAGCTGATGTACCCCCTGGAAGACCTCTGCATACCCCCAGGGGTACGTGTACCTTTAGTTGAGGACCACTGGAATACAGAATACTGGGCTACATGGACCATTGGTCAGACCCAGTACGGCCATTCTTATGATCAGGGACTAGATATTACTTTCCTACTGGCCTGGAGCGAAGAGTAAGTCCTCTTGCTAAAATGTTCAATAGTCTCCACTAATTTAGGGTGCCTAACTTCTGGGGACTTCAACCTGAGGATCCTTGGGGTTTTCACAGGTTGTATCTCTAGCGCCTGTTGAAGTAACAGAACTTGTGGGTACTCAGCACCTCTTAATTTTGGTCTACGTGTGCTTCCATAAAGTGAGTGCTTGAAATTAGCAGACACTTATGAAAACATGGGGCTCTGTGCTTGACTAGGGATCACACTGACTGGGTACCTGCAGGAGTTTTTTTGGGTAAAAGGTCCTGTGACAATACCAACCAAACTGATACCATTCCTCTTGGAGAGATCATCCAGTGTCCAGGGCCCTGCCCATGGAAAACTAATAATTTAGCTTTGTTTTCAGCCTTGTTAAGCACCCTTCTGAATCAGGACACTGGACACTCTTGCTGTCTGCCGTGTATGTATCTTTGCTAGGAAAGACGCTCATCTCGAATGAACGCCTTGCGAGGTGTTAAAGCTCTCTCTCTCACACACAGGATTCTACAGGGAGTTTCCCCTCTTATTGTTCAACTGGAAGTGTATCTCCAGACCACTCTGAGCTGCAGACAGACAGACGCTGCCTCCTGGCTTCTTAACTTAATATTAAACAGATAAATTACAAGGAAACGGAAAGGCAAAAGCGACATCATAAATATGCCAGTAAAATATATTGTCAAATGCAAATATCCTTGGACTGATTTCCCCTTGTCCGTACTTCTTTCCTGCCACCTCCCCCTTCCCACAACATGTAGGACTCTCTCACATGGCACTTTTCCAACATATCATTAAGGCCAGAACTGGAAGGATACTAACCATGTGTAGATCAACTGGACACCTTCAAACATCCTCTGCTTCTCAAAGTGATCTGCTCTGGCTCTTGAATCCAAACAAGTCCCATATACTGCAAGTTTGAGTCTTGTCCTGGGCAGCTTGCTGAGAATGTTATTGGTGTCCATTAGTTGTCTAGTGGCTAGAGTCCAAGACTGGGCCTCGGGAGAACTGCGTCCAATTCCCAGCTCTGGGTGATCTCGAGCAAATCACGTCCCCTCTTTGTGCCTCAGTTTCTCCATCTGTAAAATGGGCATAACGACACTGGCCTCCTTTGTAAAGTCTGTTGAGAGCAACTGATGAAGAGCGCTATATAAGAAGAGGGATTATTAATTATTATTATTATTATAACTTCTACAAACAAACATACTCATTCCAGATAGGATGAAAAATAGTTATTTGCATTATAGTAGCACCTAGGGGCACTAAGCAAGGACCATTGTTTTTGGCACGGTACAAATATGTAGCAAAAAGACCATCCCTGCCCCAGAGGGCTTAGGCAAAAGAGTTTAAATGAGTTGGGAACCCAATTCCCACTGAAAGTCAATGGGAGTTGGGAGATTAATTTATTTTTACCTTAGGTACCTTGGAAAATCTTAGCATCTCAATCTACATCTGTGTTTCTTTCTGTGCACACATTCTGGAATGCAGTGTCAGTCTGAAGCACATTCAACTCCAACTGCAGTGAGAGGAGTAATAGGGAATGGCTTTTAAATTAATTAGACTGATTAATCAAATGGGCAGACCTGCTGGATACACACAGCATCCATACACAAGAGACTTGCCCTATCTGATTCCATTCAAGCCAGCGATTTCACAAGCCCCTGTGGCAAATCTAACCCAGCATGTTATGCAGCTGGTATGTCTATCCTGTTAGCTATGGTGGGGTTTTTACTCCTTTAAATGAAAGCTGCTGCTCATCTAAAAAAGCTTCCCTCTGAAGCACCCACAGAGTTTGCAGGGAGACGCCACTTTGCAGCTATTCATTTAACCAGTGTATTCCAGTATTATTCAAGCCAGGTGAAATTTATATCACTTGCTTTATGAAAATCTAAGAAACCTGTGATGATTAAGGACCCCATTCAGCAAGCTCCGTAAGCCCGTGCCCCACCGCAAGTGGGTGAGTAATCCCAGCAGGACTGATGAAAGGAAGGCATGTCTTAAGTACCTGTAAGTGATTTGCATGATGGGTGTGAGGATCTCTTCTTGCTTTCCACTGCATGGAACGGTGTGACATCTTCCATTTATTCTGCTGAAGCAAAAAGAGCCTTAAAAGTGAATGCAATAATGCACATGGGAAGTTTGCTGTATGAAGTGTTCCTGTAGGGCCCCTAGAATATTTCCGTCTGTAACATTACTAGAGACAATGATTAAAAAAACCCTCCCCCTATACATAATACAATCTCTCCCCTCTCATTTGGTCTCTTCTCTTGCCTTTTTATGTCTGAACGTCACTGCCAAGAAGGAAAAAAAAAATGGGACAAAGATTTGTGGTCTTCTACGGTCTCACTGGCCTTTCCATCATCATGCACCACAGCTGGTGCAACAGGGAAGAGGCTGTAAGCCTCCAGCTTCCTTCTAAGGGGTATCTTGACACTTCAGATGCCACAGAGGTTTTTCAGAGCAGCTTTCATACCCCAGGTATCCCAAACGCTTCACACACCAACACCTAGCTCTTTGGAGTGTCCACGGAGCCAAACAGTAGCAGCAATTCATTAGTAATTGCTAAGGTGGTGGGGGGAAAGTGCGTAAGCTGCGGATTCACTCATTGGGTGACTTTCCTAGTTTTTTTGTGTCTGGATTTAAAAAAAAATACTTTTGCAGAAAATATTCACATAATCACTCACAGCTTCTCACCTACATCAAGCTGCTGTGGTGTGACTGTCTCTTTAAAAGGGTGAAAGTAAGCTGAAGCAAAAACCAGGTCAGCAAAGCAGCAGCATGGGTGTCTCTTGAGCTGCAGCAGGCAGCAAGGTGTATGATCCAGCCTTCAGTCTGAACAACTTGCCACCCCTCTCACCCCACTCCAAGATTGCAAGAGACGAGTGAATGCTGCAGGGGCACCTGCCGAGCATTCCTGGGTAAGGTACAGGCTTTGCCAAGGGACAGGGACAGCACCCTGGAGCAAAGGCTCCATGTGCTCCGCCTCCATTGCAGTTGCAACAGAGGAGGAGAGATTGGGATATGAAAAAGCAAAACGAGGATGGATGTGCAGAGAAAAGCCCACTGAGCCAGTTTACAAGGAGGCGCCAGTCTCAGCAGTGACAAAAAAGGGAGGCAGAGAAGTGGGGGAGTGGGGGATATAAACACTCCTGTATAATCAAAGTGCCCAAGCAGCCGGGAAGCTAATGGCTCTGAGCATTTGCCTTTGGAGCATCTGGTTGGCTGCAGAGAGATGGTAACTTTCACACTCTCATTTAGCCCTGAATGGATTTTAGTTCACATTAGAAACTCTGCCATCCATTAACAGGAAGAGTCATATCAGTCTCTGCTTAGGGGATACGATGCCCTCTGGCAGATCGGATTCTTCTCCCAGCTCTGGCTGGGGTAGGGAGCAGCAGTGATTTCAATCTGCATGTCATTTACCTATTAAGCTTGTGGGGAAATGGAGTGCTGATCAGCATGAGGAATATAAAGGGCTGGCTTCATCCAGACACACCGTGCTCTAATTTATCACACACAGTTCTGCAAGTGCACCTCAATCCTGTCCCAGAGCAACCCCTGCTATCCCAGTCCTGGGCCCCACACAGTTCTGCCAATGCAGCTCCGTCCTGGGACCCTAACACATGGTGCTCATGCCGCTGCTGAATTTTGTAATGCCCACAAATGAGAGTTAGAAGCATGAGATGCTTCCTTTCAACTTGTGCCATAAATCTGGTGTTGAGCCAACATCTCCAGAGCTGAGGGGTATATCCCTTCCTTCCTGGACCACGCAAACCCCCTTAATCTTCATTTGAAATATGACAAAAACCTCACACCCAACATGAGTGAATGATCCAGGTCAGAGCCTCTCTCTCTCTTTCTGAGTACAAGAAGCTGAAGTGTCAACTTCAGACTGGTAGGACAACTGAGATGCCCAACTCCAGGGTCCACCCAAAGCTGATTAGGTCACAACTAGTTCTTCTTTCCCCAGATTAGGGCAGAATCTGTCCTTTTCTTCAAACCATGAGGATACATGAAATACTAGATAAGTCCCCTCCAGCCTTAGAATCTATTAGATCATCTAATCTGACCTCCAGTAAAACAGGCCACTGAACAAAGCAGTGCTCTTTCTGCCCAGCTTCAAACCAGGGACTGGTCGTGTCAGGCAAACATGATAACAGCTAGAGCTGCGGAAACGGAGTTGTTGTGCACTCTGGTGTGGCCAGAGTAAAGCTGGTTCATCCTCCATTCCCCTTACGTCCTCAGCTCAATCTGTTCTGATTGTTATTCCCAGCTCTGCTGCTGTTCCCGAATCCCCTCTTTGCCCTGCTCATTAATCTGCCTTTGGCTTTTTTTTCCCCCCATCCCAAGCTGTCTTGGACAAATACATCTTAATGTTTCCTTCTGCGTGACTCCTGTTTTCTCAAATCTTTTCCTCTCCTTGTAATGCATGCGGTATGCAAAGCGCTTTCTTAATCCTTTGGAGCTTTCACAGCCTTGTGAGTTTTCTAGATTTATCTGTAGGTTATCAAATTAAGGTCTCTCCCCTCATTTCCTTCTCATGGCAAAACAAAATCTATGGGAAGCATCATGAGCTACAATAGGTACACTTGGAGGCAGGGCTCAAACGACAAGAGAATACCCCAGCAGCTCACTACCGCTCCCCTTGGGGGCCTCTAGTCACTGCAAGGGAGGCAGGGGAGAATAGAATTCCCCTTTATCTCACTAAGTGCTTCATCTCAGCCCCTCCATGGTGGCTGGAAACAGCAGAGTAGCGAGATGCTGCAGCTGGGCTTTAAACTGAACAGAGCTGTAGAATTGCATCTCTGATTCTGAATGCTGGCTTCGGGGACGGCATTAGAGCAGCTTCTTCTTTGGGGCTATGTTGGGACTTGGACGGGGTGTCTGTGGAATGGAGGAAGGAAAGGGGAGTCACAATCCCTCTGTAAACCATGACATGGGATACCCAGCCCATGGGTCTGAGGGTGCAGGAATAAATGGGACTAAGCATTGTTTAGTGGCTAGTGATAGGCAGGGTGGTTTAGTGGCTAGGGCACTAGACTGGGAGTCAGGAAACCTGGGTTCTATTTGCTGATCTCCCATGTGACCTTGGGCAAGTCACTTCCCCTCTCTGTGCTGGTATTTCCTCGCCTGCCCTTTGTCGATATGGACTCTTAGCTCTTCCCTCTCCCTGTATGTCTGTACAGAAACTTGCTGAACTTGTGAAGAGCCTGTAGGTGCTCCCACAATAATAATACATTTATTCCTTCCCCAGAGCAGGTGGGTGAGGAATTGGTGGTTTAGAAATCTGCATGGAACTTGGAGGGAGAAGCTCAGGGTGCAGGAGGGAGAGTTTGGAGGAGCCACCCGCAAGTCAGTCTGTGTGAACGTGGCTGGAATGCTAGCGGCAGATGCGGCACCCTCTAAACTCTTCTCTTAACAAAGAGCCACTTTAGTTTTACAAGCATGGAGTCCTTTCATGTTATTATCCAACGCATGATACGTGAACCAGGTGGGAGCCTGGGTCTGCCTTCTAAGCCCCAGTCATTGCAGAGTGTATCATAAATTTGCTGCAGTCAATCACTATCATCCTCCTGGGGCAAGAGGGAAGCAGGTGAGGTTGTATGTGGCATAGTGCCTCTGAAGGCTACGCCCGGATTGGTGCAGCTTTTTCACAGTGCCTTCCTCAGGGCTGGGCCAAAAGGCATAATCTAAACACAGAGATGTGTGCTGCTGGTGCTAACGGCCATCTATCCTCTCTATGGCCTATCACCACTTATAGATTGGTTAGCTGGCAAGCATTGTGCATGCATCTGTGTGTGTGAGAGAGAAGGAGAGACATGGATCATTACAACCCAATTTGGAAATGAGGCCAAAGGTCTGGAGTAACACCAGGTACCAGAGCAGATGAATGCTGTGGAATAAATGGGAACTCCCTCAAACCACTGACAGCTGCTTTTGAAAATGAAGCTGATGGATTTGACCCTTCAGGTAACTCTCACTTTCCTTTCTGTCTGAGTTTTTTGTCTCAAGGTTTTTGGATTTTTTTTAAACATCTGTCTGCCAGACTCTTCGTAACAGATATCCAGCCTCAGAGATATCCTTCCCCATTTTCTTCCAGGTTATAAAAGAGAAAATTACTTACCCTAATCTTTTTGCATTGAAGTCAAAGACCACGGTTCTATTTTCTCTCTCTTTCAGAGTTCAGCTTGTGTGTCAATCACTCTCTCTCTCTCTGAAAGAACCTAAGAAAACATGAAATGAAAGGTGTCTGTGGGGCTGGGTTTCCCAGCCTGGCTTTGATTGAAAGCATTGTGTGAGCCTGTGTGTGTGTCACTCTGCATAAGAAACTACTGCAAGCCTTACATAAACTGTCAATTAGGAAAACTTCTTCATCCACTCTTGCATGAAGCTGGCACAGCCTCCCTCCGCACTGTAATGTAACAATGGCTGAATAATTTATCACGTCTTTTGTAAAAAGTAATGCTGTGTTCTCCACTAGGTCTCAGTGTCCCAGAGTTTAAAGTGAGTTCTCATCCTTTATGTGATTGAAAAATATTGAGAGGAAAAATAAATCTGCAATACCTTTTTACAGATGAATTTGCTTGTCTCAGAGTCATCTATAGCCACAGTAACCTCATCAGGTCCATGAGGAAATTGGAGACCCGGGGTCAGTCATGCTGTCCTCTCCTATTCCTAGGAAGAACAAAAAGCAACACATAGCCACACTTCTGTAGCTGAGCACCTCACAATCAGTAATTAATTTAGCTTCACAAGATCGACCCATCTTACAGGGATGTTACTAGCCCTATTTTACAGCCAGGTGGACTGAGAGGTGAAGGGACTTGCCCACAGTCACTCAGGGAGTCAGTAGCAGAGCCAGTAACTCACTGCAGGCCTGTCCAGGCTTAGTCTAGGGCCTTAGCCACAAGGCCGTTCTTCCACTCCAAGGACACTGCTCCCATGCTGTAGGCATCTGTCATAGATTGTCTCATTGAATCCAACACACCCAATTACATCTACTCCATACTTTTTCCCTTCCTCGTTTGCCAGTAAACTCCTCCTACTTTGCCTCTAGCATGAAGTCATCAGGGTGGGTTTATTACATTACAGTCATTTCCATGGTAGTCGGCCTATATCATAATCAGGGCATTCTGATGGGCAGAAAGAGAGAGGACAAGCTGAGAGCAAATATCTCCCATGTGAAGGTGGGTCTTTGCTCATGCAAGGCCCAGTCCTGCAAGGTGCCTTCAACTCCCAGGATTCTGGATGGATAAAACCTCTCATTGACTGCTGCAGGATTGAGCTCACAGAGGTTATAATAGCCAGATACAGGTAAATAGTTCTCCATTATTCCCATTCAGCTGACGCGAACGTCTGAACATGTTCTTCTCGGTCTACATTCCCCCAGGGCCGGGGGAGGGCAGGAGAAAGAACTGCTTTCTGTGGAAGAAGAGCTTTCAATCCTATGCTGAATTAGAAGCTCGGTTTTCCACTTTGCAACAAAACTGCAACGGACAAAACCACGATGTATGGATATCTGTGACACCACTGCTGCTTTGCATTACCCAGTGTGTCTGGGAGTCATTAAGCGTATGGTAGAGAGGCAGGAGGGGTGAGGTAATAGTCCTGGAGAAGAGCTCTGTGTAAACTCGAAAGCTTGTCTCTTTCACCAACAGAAATTGGTCCAATAAATATTACCTCATCCACCGTGTCTCTCTAATATCATGGGACCAACACAGCTAAACCACACTGCATACATTAAGTGTATATGACAAATCTATTCACGGCCAGGACCCTGCTGGCAAACTCTTGTGCCTCTCCCGTTATAAGGAATGCACATTTACATCATGTCTTGTGTTATAGAATTAAGTCCCTTTCCTTTGATCTGCCATGCTCTAACCAATCTCTGCCTGCTCTGTGCTGCCTTTGCCAGCCAAGCCTTGACTGAGCATTTCAAGACTCAGCAAAGCTGCCCATAGGAGAAGGTAGCTTTAGAAAGGCAGACAGTGGTTCTGAGTGCTACCGATGGTGGGCGCTTCAGAATTCTCCCACATTGCTGTGTGATTACGATGCAATACTCAGTTTATCTAGTGACTCATATGGTCCTACAACGTGCCAGCATATTAGACATTAATCGAATGGGGATAGGATGCCATAGTGATTAAAAAGAGGCTTTGTCACATACAGTGTCTAGAGTTTGTTCTCCATTCAGTGCCCATCACTCTTCTAAACACTAATGAGAGATGCATGAGGACATCAGGGCAGAAGAGAAAGACCCCCATGTACTGTTCACTACCCAGGGACCAAAGGTCATTCTAGAAAGAAACCCATTTTTAGAGAACATTTCCTTAGTGAATCCAAACCAAATCTCTCTGACCCTGGTAAGAATGCAAGATTCCTTCTCAGCCTCACTTGCCCTAGTGATGAGCCAACCACCAAGAATGCACTCAATCCATTCATCAGCCACCTATCCAACCTTTGCTGAAAATCTCCAGTAGCAAAATCTTCTACCCCACCACAGCTGGCATTTCTGCCTATTGAACCCTGCTGGAATAAATGTCTCATCAGGGTATTTGGAAGATTAATAACCAGTCAATGTCCATCCAGAGCTTCGAATATGTAAATATATAAACTCTAATTACTGTCGTACAGGGGGTGATGCAACAGCTGAAATCCAGATTTGCCTGACTGTTTCTTCCTCCAGGGCTTTGATCACACTGCATTATTCAGCTTCCCACTGTGACATCATCGTTTATACCTTAGCCAGGAATCAGGCAGCTCATTATGGATCCCAGAGGCGTCCTAGAAAGCTGACCCTTCCCTTCCGAGGTGCACAGCCTGCAGATGGGGTAAAGCTGCAGGGTCCCAGGTCTCTTAAGGAGGACCACATGCCCATTCTGTTAGCTAGAGAACATAAATAGGGACACGGTGTGAACAGGGATGAAGGGGGAAATATTTCTCTGAACGCCCCGGGGCATGGTATCACCAGTGCAGTTTGCAGGACTTGTGCCTTCTCAATCCCCCCTCCCTTGCAACTTCTCTTATGTGATCACATCATGGCTAAAGAATCATTGTTATTGATCCACTAAGTACAAAACAAGCGTGTCCCTGAAATCAAACTTCTCCACCTGGTTAGTGTGGGCTCCAGTTAGATCATCGCATCGTCCGCTGCCTTGTCTGTACTACTTTACATTCACCTGAGTCGAGTTAGCATTGAATCACAAGCGGGCACTGTATGTCTCTGCAGAGATGGTTTGCTGAACTGATACCTTCCACCTGCGCTCAGAGGGTTGTAAAAGGCTCCCGCCAGTGAGTGCAGAATTCTGATTTAGTGGCATTTTTTTGCTCACGCGTAAATGGTGACACAAGGGCAAAGGAGAAAGGGACCCAAGATCTTCATGCCCATCTACACGATTATTGGCTTCTTTATTGACCTACTTAGATCATGATTTCATTCTATTTGAGCTGATATTGCTCTGGGGTTTGATTTATCAGCCCCATCTCAGCCATGAAGGGAGCTGGCGTAGGGCTTATCATTTAATTTCGCTAGCGTCTCTCGTTTCTAATTTATACACCAAGCACTATGACAAATTGAATTTGTGTAACATAGTCAACAAAAGCTCTCCTAACCCAAGCTCCCTGCAATGGAATAACGTTATTGGAAACACACATTAAGTGAAACCGGCAAACCTGGGGAAAGTGTTGGCTTCCAGAGCTATAATTCACTTAGGCCTGAAACTGGTTATTCTTCAGTAGGCCTCATAGCTAATAGAAATTTGCACCTTTGTGATTACCCCTAATGATATCAGCTCCTTTCCAATCTCTCTCAAGCACCGTGGGAAGGAAGAGGAGAAAGATGAGCAATACAGAACTTAACCAAGAATGCCGAATCCTGGACTGAACTCAGCTGAATGCAGAAGGGATGGAAGAAACAAGAGTCTTTATTGCAAAGGAACGACGATATCTGTATAGTCCCTGCCCTGGCCATCCTTTTCAGAAGGGCTGTTAATCATCACAGCTTGAAAACCTGCTTAATACAGCAGTTCTGCAATGAAGATGCAGCATTAGCCAATGGCACATGGTCTTTGAATGAATATATTGCTGCGTCCATAGCATTTACTGATGACACAGCCCACGCTGGGCTGCAGTGAGAAGTGAGTGCAGATCAGGACAATTCATTATCATTGAGATAAGCCAGTGGTTGTCTAGGTACAAAAAAAGCCCATTAGAGGAAATCCCCATCTTCCCTGCCTAGTTCCTACCTGAAAAATTGGCATGAAAAATAGGTATTTGCCTCTGAACTGACAAAGAATAAGCTTTGTGTTAGCATGGCTGAGTGTGAAGGGCTGGTAGCAAAGGCTCAAAGGCTTCATTGCACTTACTCCAGAGTCTGAACTCCTTCTGATTTCCAGACTAAGTTAGACACACACACAACCACCCCCCATCCCTAAACACACAACTACCTTTAACACACTCCTAAAACACTTGGTGTCTCTCTCAGGAAACAATTTGCCTTATTAAGATGTTGAACTTTTTATACTAAGGATCGCATTTGCCTGGAGGGAGTTAGGCGCTTTCTCTTGTCTTCAGGCTTTTTACGTCGTACATGGTTTTTAAAATCTCAGCCCTTGACACAGAGGACAAGGGTCTGCTCTCTGTTTTCAATGTGTAAATCTGGAGTAAACACCATTGACTTCGGTGGAGTTATTCCTGATTTACACCCATGTGACCTGTCCTAGAGCAAGATCTGGCCCAGAGTCTGAGTCAGTGACAATCCAGCACAGCTCAGCTCAGCTCTGCCAGGCACCAATTCCTGAAGCAGCAACTGCTGCTACCGCTGGGTTGGCAACTGTGACCCACAAAAGCATTTCTTGTACTCACTCACTTCTGTCAAAAACATGTTTCCGTAGTCCCTAACCTGAGCAGCTTCCACCTTGCGCGTACAGGAGAGAGAGAGAGACTTGTCATTTTTTCACATCCAAATTCAGAATCCAGAGAGACAAAGTCTAAAATTAGAGCTCACCACAGACAGCAGCATCTGAGTAAATTAAATTAATGTCGCTCCAGCAATGGCCCCTGGGGAGGCTGCAGATATACCTGGAAGAAACTGATAATAACATATGAAGGTGGAAGCAAAAATGAAGCAACTGCTTCTTTTCTGTCTATTTCTGAGCCTTGGCTGCTCTTTCCTGAGTTTGATTTTTTATTTTGGGGGGCTGGGGAAGGGGCACGGCTTATGATCTTGAATCAGAATTTAAAGAAACACACACACACATGCTGCCTGGGAGAGAAAAGAAAACGCCTTCCATGACCCATTTCCAGATCAGCTCCTGCAGTACACAGCCACCTGCCCCAGCCATTCTAGATTTTGCCTCTTTTTCTCTGATGTGCTGATTTCAAGCAGCAAAACCAATCTGCACAATGGGCAGGAAATACCGCTAACCTTCCCAGCTGTGTTAGTGAGACAGGGGTTTATGTCTAGGATTAATGTCCCTATGTTTTACCCAAGGGTTTTCTTTCTGGCTGGCAAAATAGAGATGCTTCCTTTTGGTATTAACTCGTTTACTCTATGAACCGGTCAGCAGAGCCACTGTGGAGGATGGGACTTTGGGTGGGTCCTTGCCTGTGGACTGACTGAACCCTGACTGAGTGGTGTTGGGCCTACCACAAGACCTGCAAGTAAGTGCCTCTGAGGACTAATCACACTCTCTGGTCAGGGATGATTTGTCAGGCATAAGCAGGCTCCAACTCAGAGGTAACTCTGGCTTAGTCAGGCTCAGAAGTATCACAGTTGGGGGCTTTACAGTATGATACAAATGATAATGACTGCTGCATACTGGCCAACATCTACAGGCCATAATCATAGAGAGGGCAGGGGAAGGAGGAAAAGTCCAGAGGGAAAAGAAAATGTAGAGGGTGATCAGAGAAGAAAAGAGAACCAAGGACCTGATGAAAAGTCCACTGAAGTCAACAGGAGCCTTGTTTAACAAAAGTGAGTTTTGAATCAGGCCCAAAGGCAACAGGAGAGGAAAAAGCTGTTTATTGAACCATTTTGGCTTCTACTTTAAAGCAGATGATTATTATTGTTTGGTAGAAAATGATATCAACAAGAAAGCTGGTTGCACTTGGAAGTTAGGCAGGAGACTAATTGGCTATTTAGGAAACTAATTAGTTTTTTTTTTTAAAAGCCCCCCTAAAATCTTGTGAAGTGTCAAACAATTTCAAAGCAAGCAACACCAAAGAGAGCTATGCAGAACTTTTTGTTTTGTAATTTACGCTCAGTTTATCTAGGAGGCTGGGTACACAGGCTGGGAAGTACAATGCAGCCCATCTCCAGCACTGGGACAAAATGAGACTATGTATACAGCCATGTTTTGGTCCAGTGAGATAAAGCAAGTTGGAATGGGGTGTGTTGTTAAAACACTAGGTGCTGGAATGATAGAGCTGATCAAAAAAAATGGGGAAACATTTTTGCAAGACATTTTGATGTTTCAATTTCGACACTGATTTTTTTAAAAATCATTTAAATCTCCTTTATACTCCCTTTTCTCCTGGAATGCAACAGAATGAATGATGCATGAGACTTGGGTTTTTTCCCTTCACCTTTTTCCTTCTTCTCCCCAGGCCCCTCCCCCCCAAATCTGTAACTTTTCAGAACTTCTCCAACCTTTCAAGTCACCCTGTGGTAGAGTAACAGAGTTTTATTTTTCGTTTTGCCTCAATACCTTGCCCAAAGCTGGAGACGTTTTGAAGAGTTACAGAATTGCAAAAAGAAAAAGGAAAAATTAAAAAGTGAAACCCCCCTAGCTTATTTGACTGCATTAAGCAGCAAAAAAAGAATAAAAGGACAAGAGAGGTGAGGGGTAGGAGAAAGACCAACCGAAAAAAAAATCACAACATTCAAAATTTCTAATTTTTTGTTTTTGACAAAAAAACGGAAATCTCCAAAAAACCAAACATTTGTTGTGCAGGGTTTCAATATTGGGGGCAAAATGTAATTTTTTGCCATCAGAGTTTCAAAAGAAAAATTTCAACCAGCTCTGTGGAACAGCAGGAGGTGCAGCAGGTCAGGATTCAGGCACGGGCCAGAGCCTCCAGAATTGCAATCAGTAGCCGAGCTGTATGAGGGAAGCTTGCACACCCCAGGCCTCCATTCTGCCTGGCATGAGCTAGTGCTACGTTTGGTACAATTTCCTGAATACCAAAATTCCCACGTGCACAGCTCAAATATAGAACGTGCAATAAATTCTGCCCTTTTCTCACTCTACACCAAAGATCCCCTTGCAATGAGCTAAAATTAAACGGTTTTGTAGCTGTCACAAAGTAGTGTCTCACTTGTCACATGTAAGCAGAACAGAGTTCTACGTGTCACCGGTGCAGTTCAGTTCTGAAACATTCCTCTGCTTCACCTCTTGCATTCTCAATAGCACAATTTCCTTTGCTCACTATACCAATACCAACCATTTCCTCTGCGAAGGGGAGAATTGTTCAAGTGTGACAATGTTAACAGCCCTTGAAAGCTCTGAAATAGGTTCGGATTCCTGATTTCCGAGAGAACGCTCAGGAAGAAGCGAACAGAGGGAGATCTGTTGGGATGAAAACTTACTGTATCTACCTGTAGCAAGCAACACAACATGGATTGAAAGCAAGGAGGGTCAAGACGGGGATTGCTCTGCTTCTCCCAGAATAGGCAGCACAGATGCTTCCATACCATTATCAAAACACCTTAACTGGAATGAGCAGTGCCGCTCTGCCTGGTGGGATCATCCTCACGTCTTGCCCCAGCCTGAGCTCTGGAAACACGATACTCTGATTCACCACTCCCCAGACTGGGAGACAACATGTGGGGTTTGATTCTCAGTTACTCCAATCTTGTGCTTGGGGCAGAGATGGAGGGGACACGGGAGCAAAGGGGACTTAAAGCCACCTATGGGCTCCTAGTAGTTTGGTCTCATGCAAGAGTTTGCCCAGCCCCCCACAGAGCAAGTTAGATCAGTTTCAGGGTTAGGCCTGGTCTACAGTAAACTTAGCTTGACCCAGCTACATAGCTCATCGGTGTGACAAATCCACACTCCCGAGCGACATAGTTAAGCCGACCTCACATCCCCGTGTAGACAATGCTAGGTCAACAAAAGAATTCTTCGGTCGACTTAGCTACCGCCTCTCAGGGAGATGGATTTTCCTATGCCCAGGGTTCTCCCATCAGTGCAGGTAGTGTCTACACTGACGTGGAACAACAGTGCAGCTGTACCACTGTAGGTTTTCAAGTGTGAACAAGCCCTTAGATACCTATCTGGTAGCCTTGTCCATCTGAGAATGACTTGGCTCCAGTACTTTATGGTGGCATGGTAATATTTATCTTTGCTTGGCTCCATCAAGACTACAGAGCTATTGTTATGATTCTAAGTTGTTTGCTTAAGGGAAATCCAGGCTCTGGTTTATGAACTTTGACAATCCATCACTCAGGTTAGCTGCCCAGCATTGCAACAGGAAAGTCTGCTGGTAGCTTCAGACAACTCAATTAAAACAAACTTGAAAAAAAAATTCTGGTCGGATTCACTGTTGTCAGTCATGGGCTGCTTATTTCAATCAAATGAAACAGAAATAAAAAGGAAGAAGAGGGGGAGTATTGAAACTATTCATATTATTTACCCACACTAATTAGAACAAATCACAGTTTAATAATCAAGTTAGACAAGAATATCATCTAACAAGATCAAGCATGAAGATTCTCAAACTGTTGCACCATTATATCTCCTATTGAGAGAGAAAGATGGGTCACATATTCCCATCCCACTGCCTTTTCACTATCCCATCACCTCTTTTTCCAGTCAGGGTCCTGAGACAGATTGTTAAATCAGAGTGACTGTTCTGTAGGAGAGAAGCGTTGGGGTTTTTTACAGGACCATCCTGGCCAAGTGGAGAAGACAGGGCGGAACCGTCAGTGATTGACAGGACCCCATTGCTAATACGTGTTTCCCAACATCATTGCCTGGCTCATCTGTCTGATTCCAGCATGCTGTTTTTCTTGTCCCGATCACACTTTGGGCCTTTTTGTGCTGAATAATTGTAGCCCTTACTGCTCCTCTGGCCAGGAAGAGCAGTGAAAAGCCATATTACTAGAGCTGGTCAGAAAACCATTATTTTTCCTGCAAGAAGTTTTGAAATAAATATTTTGTTTTCTCCCATAGGAAGTTTCAAACTTAAAACACAAAACAAATTTCAAGTGAAAAAAATAAACAAACTGTTGTCTGGAATCAGCATTTGGACATAAAGTTGTCTCATTTAGTTTTCTTTTCAAATGAAAAGCTGAAACAAAGTGGCATTTTAAGTAGAAAGTGCATATAATTTTGAAATGATTATCCAAAAGAAAAGTTTTAATTTTGACAGTCAATTTTTTTGGGGGGGGAGGGGTCAGATTTGGCATTTTCATATGAAAAATGTTGGTTTTGATTAAACCATAGTTTTCAATTGTGGAATCTTTCCACACAAAAATTGTCAACCAATTCTGTTTATCCAGACTCCTGTTCCCCCCTTTCCCCTAGAATCATTTTAGTTCTTACAAGTTTTCCTTTTGGAATCCCATAATTTAGCATAATCAATAGTATGCAAATGTTGATACATTAATATTGACCATTCTATGAAATAGGATTATCTGGTCCATAATAAATCCAAGGTTGGGCTAGTAGTTTATGGGCCTCTTGGAATCTGCAGGAAGAATATCATTTAGCAAACATTATGCTTGCGAGGCAATAATGAGGGTATATCCTACTTTTATTTATGAAGCATACTCAGTGATTAAATGAGCGAAGAGAGAAAGAATATTGAAAACTAGCCTTTTAATAACACTGTACAAAGGTTCCCTGGTGGGGTTTCCCTGTTAGATCTTTTTTATATACACTCAGACTACAGTCTATCCACAGAATCTTGGCAGTCATCAGAGTCAGATGGCGAAATAGAGAAAAACTACACGAGACTTTACTACTGGCGGTGGGGGTGGGTGGCTTGTGAAAGATGACGTGCGGATTTTCAACAGCTAGGTGAGTGCAAGAAGGATGGTTTGAGTTTCAAATGTTTGCCAGCTAAGCCTCCATATTGCAGCAGGTATCACGCCTGCCTATGTCAAAGTCATCTTGGTCCAGGAGAGCTAATCTATAAAACCCACAACAACAACTGCTGCTTCTGCCAAACACTGGCAAAGAGGGGTGGTGGACTCTAACCCCCGGGGAACCGATCCATGGTCAATCTGCGGAAGGGTTTCTTCAGGGTTATACCTCGTCCTCTTTGTTCTACATCTACCCTGGGTTTATTGAGTTGATAAAACAACTATATGCAAGTTGTCAAGCAGTAAAGAGGATCAGCCTCTGCCAGCAAAGTCCATCCCAACCCCAAGACTTTCAGAAAGTTAACAGGAACAACAAGGAAAACAGAGAGCCTGCAGTCAGCATCCCGTTAGGAAATAGTATTGAGACAGAAGCGGTCTATTCCCATTACATCACTTCTCACCATTTCGTCATCTTCAGTTGTCTGGAGTCATGGAAATATCAGAGGGATGTAGCTGCCAGGTTTTCACACCTATTTGGATTCCAGTGTGCTATTTCAATAGAGTGAGTGGGTTGTCGGGGGTGGAGTTACGCTGCGATGGGGCAGGGAGAGGGGGTTAAACTTTGATCTGACTTACAGTGGTAAAGCAGATCTCATGCGGCTGCATCATTTAGGCAGTTGCGCTTTGTACCATTGATGTGACGCCTGAATTGAGCTTTGAGACGGTACAAGTGTATCTTTAAGACTTAAAGAAGACATTACTGCAAATTCTATTTTATGCTTTTCATATGCCACTAAGCTTCCATTACATGGGCAAATGAATTATACACAACATTTTATGGCTTCAGTAGGAAAACAGTAGCTAGGTTTTGACTTCTCATTAATCTGGTGTCGGTGCACAAAAGGGGATATTTAATGCTGGCACTAGTAGATTAACAAATTGGCTTTGCTAATATGACACGGGGTGTCACAAAACTGCCAGAGACACACTAAAACGATCATCTTTAATGGAAGCCAGGAATGACCTGCCCGCCACGCTACCGGGACTCGATTTTCTATGAAATTTAGAGCTAATGTTTTGTTTTTATGTCATGCAATAAACCGCTTCTTGAAAGGGGCAGTAAAGCTTGTAGAGCTTGCCACTTCGGGAGCTGCCAGCATGGGGCCTGGTTCACCTCTCACATTGGTTTTACCCCTGTATAACTACACTGCCTTCAATAGAGTTACTCCTGGTTTACAGCAGCCGAGGTGAAAGGAGAATCACGTTTGCTGTCTTTTGTTTCTTCCAGTGGGATTTCAATCAGCAAGTCCCTATTGATTTCCCTCCGGTGAGCCATCTGCTTAAGGGGAGATTAGTGCAACACACCGGGGTTTAGCTGTAGAGCAAGTTCCTTTCCCCTATTCCTCCCAAAAAGGTTTGCTGAGGCCTATTCTAGGGTAGAAAAGTTCTGAAGGTCTCTCAGCTCTGGCGGTTATTCTTTGACAGCGTGCACTGCTTGGATGTTGGGAAATCGATCACCATCCCACCTAATCGCACATGGGTTCGGAGGCCCAGAGAGATTGAGTGACTTGGCCCAGGTCACACAGGGAGGCTAGGGCAGAGTTGGGAAATGAACCCAGATTGCTTCCTTCCTGCCACCATTTGTCTGTCTTGTGTATTTACACTGTACGATTTTTGGTGCGGGGCAGTCTCTTGTGTGTCTGTACCACACCTAGCACAAAGGTGCACTGATCACACTTGTGGTCTGTAGCACTACCTTAACACAAATGAATTTTCATTAAAGCAGCAGGGCCTCCAGCAGTAACTATGGGGTTTGGGAACAGACGCTCTAGACTGGCCATGTTGTTGGGCATAAGGAGAATGTTGTTTAAAAATAACTCTTCCCTCATTATGCATGCAACACTGAAGATAAATCAAATCCCTGATTAAGAGAAATAGAGAGGGTGATTGGATCAACATTGAAGCTGTAGGGATGCCCAGAGATATGACCTCTATTACAGGGAAAAAGGATTTTTGTTTACTCCTGTGTCCGGAGAATAGCATTTCCTTACAGCATAGTGCAGGGTAAGCAAATTCTTCTGCCTGATTATTTTTCAGTCTTTAAAAAAAGCCCTCCCGCATTTGCTTTAATTAAATGTATTCTGAGGGTAGATACTCACAAAGGCCATATACAGCATCTTCTGTAATTTATATTTCTTCCAGTGGATCATTTTCCCCTTGAGTTATGTTTTTACTGAACAGTAATCCCCAAGAAATTTATTGCTTGGAGCTATGGTTTGTTAGTTAATTGCTGGGGAGCGAACTTAGGAACAGTTCCCATTCTTCTTGGCTGTTGAATGGGACTGGTTTGTTAAACTGATTTTCAAGGAGATTATTTCACTTAAAAACTGTAATCAGTGGCTTAGAGCAGCCACGATGGTTGGGGTTGGGTTTTTTGTTTTGTTTGGTTGTGTTGTTTTTAAGAAAAGAATAGCAGCCATAGGGAAATTGAACAACTGCGTTGGAAAAGTGTTTATCCTCTGCTTGCAGCCAGTGGCTCTTAACTAATCTAAACAAGTAGGGCAAGATATATGAAGGTGTATGATTGAATGAGGAACATTATAACATCTGGGCTGTAAGCTTCAGCTCACATCCTACCTGCAGGTGTGGGGGCTTAAGGATGATCACACAGTGCTCACCCTCCTACAAAATAATAAAATCATTCCAAAAGCCCATACTGTCATTTGTATTGCAGAAGTCCCAAACAATGTGGGGTTACCACTGTGCTAGGAGCTGTACAAACACATAGTGAGACAGTCCATGCCCCAAAGAGTCTAAACAAATAAGACACGGGGGGGGGTCCCCATTTTGCAGATGGAGAACTGAGGCACAGAGAGATTAAGTGACTTGCCCACGGTCACACAGGAAGATGGTGGCAGAGCTAGGGATTGACCACACCGCTGTTGAGTCCCAGTCTAATGCGTCAACAAGACAATTGTAGATAAGACATAAGCCATATGCTGAGCTCCTTATGTGTAGTCCTCATCAAAAATCACTTTGATCACAGTACACTTGAAGCTGAGGTGAAGGCTTGCCTGGCTGGATTAGCCATCCCTTAGTGGAGGGCAAATTTTACCCTCAGGTATCTGTGGGCAACTCCCATTAAAAGCAATGGGAATTGGTGTGTGAGGCTCCCATGGCAGAATTCAGTCTGCCATATCCACTCAGGCAAACCCCTAGAAATCAACAGGAGCTTTGACCGAGTAAGGGCTGAGTGCACCTTGAATTAGTAAGCCCTGTGGCTTGGACGTTACCATGGTTTGTAACTCATAGCTTTGTCCTGGGAAACACAGCAGCTATGTTCCTATGCTAAAATGCCGTGCTTTGCTTCCCTCAACAGCTTAGAGAAAAGTTGTCTCTAGAACTGTGTGAGGTATGATATTGCTGTACCACCCTGCTGGCACAGAGAGCATTTCCCTGAACAAAGCACGCTTTGCTCAAGTGGGAGCCCTGACCTCTGATCGCTGATAAATTAAGCTCTGGAGGGGACAGAACATTTCACATCACGGCTCCCCCAGCCTCCTGCGGTGGAAGCATCCCTGCTTATTGCCATTTATTTTTGCAATTAGCAGGTGAGCAAAGACTCAGTCACTTCCCATACTCCCCTTTCCCCTGCAATCACACTATACCCTGTACAAAAATCACCAGTGCACTTTAGAACAGCTCTGCCTGGTGTCCCTCCAGCTAGCACAGCGCATGGACTGCCTGATGCTCATGTGGCACCACTGCAGTCTGTTTTTGTGCTAAGCAGAGTTAAAAGCATCGCAGTAACACTCTGTGTAGTGGGTCTATTTTTGCGCTACATGTCTGTACAGCACCTAGCACACTGGAGCTCTGATCCCAGATTGAGGCTACTGGAATACAGATCATTAGAGTCAGGCCAAAATCTTCTCTTGAAAGGTTTTTCCTCAGTGGAAAGTGGGTTCTCAGTAAAATGGAGAGTTCTGTGAAAAAATTCTATTTTTGTCAAAAAATGGGGTTTCTTTAAAAAAAAGTGAAAATCCTAAACCTGAGATTTTTGGAGTTTTAACTTAATGCTTATTTTTCATACTCAAAGCCAATAGGGCTAACACCCTTATCCTTGGGGCAGAAATGCCACAGGCTTTTTAATGCCTGAGTGGGCATCTCCTTGATGTTTGCCCTCAACATCTCCTGGCTGGTCCCGTGCTGGGGGGGCTGCTTCAGTGCTGAATTGCTTACCAGCGAACCCAAATTCATAACTCTCCTTTACCCCTTCTTGAAATCCCATCTGCTGCAGGAGGAAACTAAAACAGCAGCAACTCAGGGAGGGGGTAGTGGAAGTAAAGAGCAATTTACTGAAAGCACCGTTGGATCGAGACACAAACGCAATCATGTTGTGGCAAATCTAATTCAGACTCCAGAGCACAGGTGGTCTAAAGCCTCCTGTCTGCACCCCAACTTCACATTATCCCTGGTAAATGGTCTGAGGTCAGCCCCTAATCAAATCACGGCACAAGGCAGTCTGTTACAGTAGTCATTATACAGAAGATAAGGTTCTAATCGAGTTACATTTAAAAGCTACAGGATGTAACTCCTAATGTAACAATGCTGCTTCAACTAGAGGCAAGATATCATTTTCCCTCTCTCCTCCTGTGTTTTGCAACAGACAATTTCCTTCAGTCAATCATGCTGGCTTATATCACCAAAGCTACTTGGGATCCAGTTGCACTGAGCTGATGCCCATCCCATGAGCCCCTTCTCCAAGACAGATCACAATGGACAATAGGCCTAAGTTTCTTCTCTCATAACAGTGGAATGACTCCCCCTGAGGTTACACTTGCATTGAACATGTACGAGAGCAAAAAAATCAGGCCTTTCATTTCCTTTTGCAGCTAACCTGGTACAGAGCTGACACTGCAACACAGCCTTTGCTGTCTAGGACAGCCCCAGCCACAATACAAGCAACTAGTTCCTACGTCGCTGTCTAAACACAACGCCGAGGTCAAGCTGTGCACTTAGAGTTTGAATTATGAAGGGTATAAAGAAGAGTCCATCATTTCTCTTTATTACATATATTCTGGTTTGCTTCAGCAGGGCTGATAGGCATGGTTTACAAGAGCCAATTAACAGATGACAGATTTCTGGAGCTGGTGAGTCCCTATAGTACCTCTCTCTCTCTCTCTCTCTGTGTGTTTCTGGTCTCGGTGGCCATCTTCAGATACTGTGTTTTATTATGGCAACGTTTCTGCAAAATTGCTGGCTTTGGAAAGCTTGATTATAGCACAATGTTGGGCACAGGGGGAACTAGCGGTTTGGAATGAT
Organism: Terrapene triunguis; assembly: GCF_002925995.2. Classification (NCBI taxonomy): domain Eukaryota; kingdom Metazoa; phylum Chordata; order Testudines; family Emydidae; genus Terrapene; species Terrapene triunguis. The sequence goes on from NW_020664725.1 coordinate 13,972,031, forward strand.
CTGTCCACTACCCAGGGTACATTGAGAGAGCAAGCCAGATCCTCCGCTGGTGAAAGTCAGGGGAGCAATTCTGATTTACACCAGCCAAGGATGTGGCCCAGCATTTTTACTTAGAGGTACTTTGTCCATTTTGCTGCTAGGAACAACTTGTTTTCTCTGAAATAAGAATCAAATCAACCTGAACCTTCCCAGAGGTTAGAGTGTTATTAAAAAACCCACAACATTGTGTGCATCTGGGTAATACCAGATGCCTCAGAGAAAAGTATAGGAAACCCTAAAATAGGCAATTATGGAAGAATCTATCCATAGGGAAAATTTCTTAATCCCTATTAGTCCCGGGCTTATGCCCTGGAGCAGGAAGATTTATATCCTTTCCAAACTTTAGATTTGGTTTGTTTTCCCCAGTCCAGTATAATCAACTGTGGAGAGTCTCATTATATCTAATGCTTTTTAAAAAACCTGCTCATCTCCAAGTTTTGGACATAAGAAGCAGACAAGTGCTTCTTAGACTGCTGTCCATGTGGCCCAACTCAGAAAGTACAGGAAGTCTCACGAGAGCCCATTGTCACCAGGTTTCCAGACCCAGAAGAAAGAATGGTCTAATCATTAAGTCACTGGACTGGGACTCTGGACAGCTGGATTATTATTGGCTATTGCAGAAACCACCGATAGGACATCAGGCAAGAAACAATGCACCCTGTGCCTCAGTTTCTCATCTGTGAATGGGGGCTATCCTCCTCTACCTCATATAGTGTGAAGCTAAAATCCATTAATCGCAAGGTGCTCAGATACTATAGGCATGAGGGCCACATAAATACCTAGACAGAACAAAGTTTGTCTATAACATATGGTGCTTCTCTGAACAGTCTGATTTTCTTACTTATCCCCGGTAGTTGCCTGCTACTCAGATCCAATAGCCGCCTTTTCCCTTAGTAGTCAGCAATCTCTGAAGGAGACTCACAACAATATTGTTTAACCATCTAAAAACAAATCCCAATCCAAAGCTTTGACTTAATAGGCTTTAGATCAGGCCAATAGTGCGAAGGCAAGTGTGTTGTGAACCAGAGAAGGTTGTCAAGTTAAAATATGCGCATACGAATAAATGGCTATTTGCACAGATGTGGGCTTGTGAGCACTGATACATTCATGACTCATTTGTGAGCATTTTTGAGTGCTTGCAAACTTAGATTAGTTGAACCAGAAATACAACCAACAATGGCAAGTGACGCATTCCAATCAGAATGGATCCTCCTGCAGAAGTAGCATTGCCCCCCAGGAATGACTATTTTTTAGGGCATTGACATCACTGGGCATAACATTTTCTATTCAGTTAAGCAGTGCTTGAAGGCTGCATAATTTTATGCGAGTTTGAAATGTATGTCACTTCCTTTTAAACAAAAACAACATCAAATAATAGTTAAAGCCCATCTATCTTTGAATAAAATATTTCTCAGCAGACTTGCACAGTGTGGAAAATTTGCAGTTTTGTAAATATTTTGTAAAAAAACAAAACCTATTTTAAGAAACTATTTCCATTAGCATAAGATCAGGGTAAAAATTGTGGGCCAGATCCTCAGCTGACACCAATCGGTCTGACTCAACTGAAATCAATGGAGCAGTTTCGCCCTGGCTGAAAATCTGACCCTGTATCTTTTGAAATAGAATTTCTGTGAATAAAAATACCCTGAGAGGTTGCAACAGTATTAATGTGAGTTAGCACCAGGCACACAATGTCTGATATTGACTCACCAGACAGAAAACATGAGTTCCAGCTATACCTTGTGCAAGGTAACCTAGCTCATTACCAGTGGCGTATGATCTATAGCCAATACAGTAGCTCCAACTCAGCATCTCCTCCCTTTCTCATATCAAGTCAGTATTCCACTGAACATGAAATACTAGGGCCATTAGAACCAATACATAGTAAATTGCAATGAGTCGCTGCCATGGTGCCTGGACCGGTATGAAAGACAGTTATAGCCAAATTCAAATGTCAAGCCAAATGTTAGCTTCAGAATAAGCTCGAACAGGAGCATTAGGTATAATGGGTGATTTAAAATAGGGGTGAGAATTATTCAGATGACTAGCCCTGTGGATGAAACTTAGTGGGACGTAAGAGGAGGACTTTTCTCCTTTGCTAAGGATGAGGTCTCGCTGTTAGGGTTAAGGTAGGCAAAGGAACACACACAAAAATCTGATACAGACTATGTTAGCAGGCCAGGATGAGCTCAGAAGCACCCCAACAATGCAGTTGCTTCCCCTTCTCTCCACAGCGTAGAATGCTGGGACTTTTAATAAACCCTTTGGAATGTGCTTTATTATGGTTGTCAGTTGTTCATGGAAAGTATTCAGTGTTAATAACTTCCGTGCTCGCTGCAGACGTGCAGCGCTTGGAAGCTTCACCTCGCACAGGGATTTCCTGAGTCTAAATAAACAAACGATACTTTTATAGCACACGCAGAACTCCTCGACACACAATTAACGTTCTCAGAGTGACTGGTTTCTGTTGACAACCCACTTTCCAAGCTAAATCAAACAGCAGAGCGCCAAGAAATTGGAGTCTAACAAAGTTAATTTCCCCCTTATTTCATCTAAAGTGTGCTCTGGGGTTCCTCAGGCTTCACATCTCTGTGTAAGGGTTTCCTATGATGTGGGCCAAAAGAACTATTAGATTTATGGCCAGCCACCAGAGCTTGGAAACAAAGCCAATTGGAGGTATTGTTTTAAGAATGTGTGTGGGGAGGGGGGTCGGACAGGGTTAGGCTGAGATCTGCAGAAAGAAACCCCAGTGCTGTCAAATCCTTTTGGCTGCGTATCAACTACATTGAGGCCAAAGGGAAAGGCTTTAAAACTGTGTCTGGGACATATCTTGTCTGTTATAGAAATAATCACAAGATTAATGGGTCCCTCACAAGTGTTTGCATTTTATATTGTTTCTACCAAAGAATGGTCTTGTGCTACAGCATAGAGCGTGGGTTCAAATCCCAGCTCTGCCACTGATTCCCTTGGTGACCATGGGCAAGTCACTCACTCTGCCTCAGTTTCCCATCTGTAAAACAAGCATGATAATATTTTTTTCTCCCATCCTTTGCCTTCTCTATTTGGATTGCAAGCTCAATAGGTCTGGGGCCATTTTTACAACCTGTTTGTATAGCTCCTACCACCCTTAGTTTGGGCCTAGGGGTGCTACTGTAACACAAGAAATAAATAGTAATAAATAATAACAACAACAACAACTATTGCATGTAGATAGAATCTTAACATTGAATTACAAGGCTAGGCTCATGCAGGAGCTGGGCTCCTCACATTAACTACTACAGGAAGGAACCAAGTAGCATGACATCCTCTGAGAGAAGTGTAAACCTGAGTCACCTTTCTGCTGCCTCTGACTGTTGTTGCAGGTGGAAGTTGCTCCCACTAGGGCACTTTTGGGAGAGGTTGGAGGACAGCCCCAGTGCCCTGGCCAGCACTTGCTCCAGGAAGGAACCCTTTGGAATGTCCCTGGAGTTGTGGGAAGCGTTGTGGCCCATGGAATTGATGATCAGCAGTGTCACAGGGCGCACCACTCACCGCTAATCACACCTCTTCCTGGCCCTCTATGTGTGACTCAGCCCTCAGCGTGTTCCCCCTTTCTGGGGGCATATCAAAGTCTTTCCATCAACAGTCCTAGGCAGTCTTCCCATTCACTGCCTCAGGTGCCACTCCTGGTCAGGGAACCCGGGCCTGCCCTCTACTCCAGGTTCCAGTCCAGCCACCCTCAGCCCAGCAGTTCTGGGATTTTCTCTCCCAGCCCTCACTGCTCCTTCCCTGGACTGCTTCCTACAACTCCCGTTCCCCTCTTTACTCTGGGGTACCAGCTCCAACCACACCTCCCTCTCTCCCAGGGAATGACTGCCCTTTCCAAGCAGCAGCCCCTGTCTAGTGCCAGCTTTGTGACTTTATTCCTGCACAGCTGAACCTGCTTGCAATCAATTCCCTGCTCCCTGGCTTTTCCTCCAGGTGCAGCCTGTGGAGTTAATAGGCCTGCCTGGCCACCTTAACCCCTTCCAGTCCTGTGTGGAGTGAACACCCCATCACACGCAGCTACTGCAATCTTGGTGTCTGACACATTGCTTTGCTATGTGCTTTGGGGCACCATGGATATGGAAGGTGCTGACTTGAACCCAGCTCTCTTCTTTTCCTACAACTCCTCTGGTTTCAGTGAGGAGTTCACTGCAAATAGATGTTGCTCTACTTAGACTGTGAACTTCTTTATTACATATTTGTACAAAGCCTACCACAGTGGGACCCTGATTGTACTGAAATGCAACCAACATCAGTAACATCTTCCCCAGCAGCCAGCATCTACTCCAACAAGCATCAGGCTCAGGGAGATTTTGCATTGTGTATCGAGTCCTTTCTTACATTTCTCAGGAAACATAGCCCCTTTTAATGATGCTTTGCATGAGCTCAGAGGCCCACAAGCTGAGAGCCAGATGCCGCAATTATACACAGTGGTTTTCTTTGCAACTGTGCATTGAACATCTCAGTGCACTCTTGTTTTGACTCTTCCATAAGCACCAGCCAGTTATTCCCACCCTACTGTCCTTCCTCCTGCAGCTTCTGTGATGAAGCCTCCGGCCTAGCCCATTTTTCCTTCAGTCTTAAATAAGGAGCGGATGGATTATGCCACTATGTTTCTATGGCTGCCCATCTAATACTGTTGGAGGCATCACTAAAACAGAAGGCTTGTGTTTAAAATCTGATGGTGCTTCTGCCTGGTCACGCATCAGATTCCATGCCTCACAAGAGCTTCTGGGGCAACTTTGAACAGCACCTCTCATCCGGCATTTCTGGCAGCAGAGTTCAGCATTTGAAAGCGTGCACGGAGCCAAGCTGAGCCAAGCGCGATCTCTGGGATACACAAGGAATCCTGATGTGCTGCTTAGTCTGCTGAGTGGAGTTGTTTTGCTTGGCGATAAAAGCTTAGAGGAACATGAGCTGAATTTATTGGCGTTGTTTATCTAGAAATAGACGTTTAAAAGCTAGCACGGCTCAGTATGTACTGGAGGATTTTTATTCCTTCTATTTACATCTTCACCAGTGGCCACTTTCAAACCCCAGTGCTGCAATAACTCTCTTCGCAAGGAGAGTGCAGATATTCAAGTGCTGCCGTCAACTAACAAGCAAGTGTTCTGGGGCGCTGGCTGCTTTGGTCTCAGACACTGTCCCTCTGCCTTTCCCATTGTCCAGAGAGAGCTCTCCTCCACAGTCGACAGAGCCAAGGTGTTAGTGGTGAGAGCAGAGGGCTGCTAATCATAAAGGGTTTGTCCCACTCTGTTTCTTTTTCTGTGCAAGAACCTGTTAACATAGGTCTGTGCAGGCCCTGAGTTCAAATGAATCCAGTTTTCCCAAGGCTGATTTTCCCAAGGCTGAAATCTTGTTACAAAGCCAAAGTGAAGGATGGGCAGGAATGGTGTCCCTAGCCTCTGTTTGCCAGAAGCTGGGAATGGGCGACAGGGGATGGATCACTTGATGATTCCCTGTTCTGTTCATTCCTTCTGGGGCACCTGGCGTTGGCCACTGTCGGAAGACAGGATACTGGGCTAGATGGACCTTTGGTCTGACCCAGTATGACCGTTCTTATGTTCTTAGGTATGACGGGGACAGTGAGTGGGGCACTAACTTATCCCAAGGCCATACACTTCTCCCCCACCTTCAAATCAGTTTATAATTATGGGAGCCAAACTCTCAAATAGCTATAAGACCATCGCCAGAATGCGCAGAAGATTCAGGTGAGAAAATCTAAGGCCACTACTTGCTGAAGTCAGACACACATAAAGGTCAGCAGAGAATGGTTTCTCAAAGAGCAAGGATGCTCTTTGATCTAGGCGGGAAAAGAAATCAAATACAAGTGACTTTTCTTCAGAGGGGCTGACCCACCTCACACATTAGATATAGTCCTGGTTGGCTGAAGCTAACATAAATGCCATGTGACTGGCCATCTGAGCACCACTGTATCAAAGGAGGTTGTAACTCAAATAGCAGCCTGGTAATATTTGCTGATCTCCAAATAGAGCAAAAAGAGCTCACATGTATTTTCTATGGATAGTTCATGAATACACACAAAAATGCAAGTATATGAATAGTCCTGCAGGAATAAGACACATGCTTAATTGCTTATCGGCACTGGGGCCTCCTACTCTAGCCACACACAGAGAGTTAATTATCTGCAGCCTTCTGAATCAGAGCAATCCAGATCAGAGGCCACTGCACCAAACATTTCATAGATTTCCTCCAAGTTTTGACTGTTCTCACTGCAGTCCTGAGCCTTTTCAGTGCCGCAACCCCGTTAAATACAGTCTGTAAGAATTACGACAGGTGGGACTGCAGAGATGTTCCAGAACTCCCACCACGAAAAGCAGAATTCCGTTTCATCATTCATGCGTGTCAGACTGGATGTGTTAGAGAAAATAATTCCAGCGGTTTGTATGGTTTTATGAACTACTGCTCGGAAACCAGTGAGCACCAGTTTTAGGGCAGAGGGAGTTAAGGCCTTTACATGGCCCTGACTGGTGAGCCATGCCTGTTGCATTAAAGGTGGGTGTCTGAACTGTGCCTTAGCAATCTGATAATGCACTTTTAGTTGTGGCTGCATTAGCCCAACAGGGTCAGATTCTCAGCCCCAAACTCTACCTGCTTTGCCTTTAGTAGTTCCTCTCATCTGGGAGAGCTAACAACTTGTCCTTCTCAACATGAACGTTTATTAGATGTAGCTAAGTGTCATTTGAGGACTAGCCTGCTGTGATCACCAAAGCCACTGTCCCGCCTTATGACATGAACCCAGGACCTTCTGAACTGACAGCTGAATTCCTGCTGTGCTTGTATTTGGGACAGCTTGTAAGAGTCTACAGGTTCAGGGAAGCTGTTCGAAGAGACTTTCTCCCTTGTTGCTATTCACTGTACTAAGCAATAAGTGCTTTTGAAAGCTCCAAACACATGAACCACTGAAAGGAGGTTATACACTATCCAAAAAAATAAATAAACCTGATGATATTCACAAAGCTTGCCTTCAGGAAGCTAATGCCCGACTACATTACTGGCACTTGGAATACATTACTGACACATTCGATTTTTCATTATCTGCAATTACAGGAAGACAGATCTAGGGATAGCTCATGCATTCTCCTGCAGTAATACGTTATCCATTTCTACGTTAGCAAACCCCAGTCGGAAAACACAGAAACTACAGGGAGGATCTTGCATGGATTTGGAGTTTCATCAATTTTAAAGGCCAGAAGGGACTGTTATGATTATCTAGTCCAACCTTTGCATAACACAGGCCATTGAATTCCACCCCCGGATTCCTGATTATAGCCCAGCGACTTTTGGTTGAACTAGAGCACATCTTTTAGGAAGACATCCTGTCTTGATTTTAAAAAAATCCCAGAGATGGAGAATTTACCATATCCCTTGGTAATCTGTTCCAGTTGTTTAATTATGCTCACAGTTAAAAATTGCTGTACCTTTGTCTGTTAGATTAAAAAGCCCTTTCGTATCAAATCTTCTCCCTGTATAGGTAACTCCTAGACTGTGATTAAACCACCTCTTAATGTTTTCTTTGAAAAGTTTGAGTCCCGTTAGCTTCTTATTGTAAAGGATGTTTTACAGACCACTTGCTATTCTTACCAACACTTCTTCAATTTTTCAACATCCTTTTAAAAGTGTGGACGCCAGAGCAGGACATAATATTCCCAATAGTAGTCTCCCTGATATTGCATCCGAAGGTAACATCACCTTCCTACTTCTTGAGGATGTTGTAATTGTAGGAGCTCTTTGCAAACTTTCCCTTGACCCTCACAGCCTCATAGTTTTCTTTCTAAAAGCCCCTTTAAATTGGTTTGCCTTTCTGGTGGATTTTTCCTCAAATGAAAATCCCATGGTCTTATGCCCAGGTGTCTGGAATGCTGTAAGTTTCATTTGGGTCACTGGAATGAGTGGTTTATTTTAGCTGCTGCTGGTGTTGTGGCGGGCGGGCGGAAGGGTGAATACGTCTACATTGCAATTAAAAAACCCACAACACCAAGTCTCAGATCTTAGGTGAGCTGACTCGGGCTTCGGGTGCGGGGCTACAATTAGCAGGGTAGATGTTCGAGCTTTGGCTGGGGCCTGGGCTCTGAGACCCTCCCCCCTTGAAGGGCCTCAGATCCCAGGCTCCACCCTGAGTCCAAACATCTATACTACAGTTTTATAGCCCTGCAGCCCGATCCCCACACGCTTGAGTCAGCGGATCTGGGCCAGCCACAGGTGTGTCATGGGTCTTTTATGGCAGTGTAGACATACCCAGAGATGGCCAAGATTTTCCAAAACGATGAGTGATTTTGGGTGCTCAACATGTGACATCATAGAGGGACCTGATTTTCAGAGGGGAGATGCTCAACACTTTCTGAAAATCAAGCCCTCTGAAGTAATCTCAGTCACTGGTCACATCTGAGAATTTTGGCCAGTGTATCTGTCCATACAGATACACTTGGAGCCACCTTTTCAAAATCAGAAACACGTGCAGATTAGTGATTTGTTCAAAGCCCACGTAAATCAATAGAGAGATGCCTGTTGACTTCAATGAGCACTGAATTTTCACATCCCCAACTTATGCACACAAATACTTAATGCACATATGCAAATCAGGACCCTAAATAGCCATGCACTCAGGTAAATTGCTGATGTGGCTGTGTATTTTGTGTTCCTAAGACAGGTGCATCAACATGCAACCATATACGTTTTAAGCTTTGAAAATCTGGCCCTGTGTGGTTGTGATTGTGTATGTACCTGATCCTGCCCCGGTCCATTTTGTATAGTACTGTGTCTGGGTCAGTGTGAATTACATTTCTCCAAACCTTATACAGGACCAGAAGTGCTGCTATGCAACTTTCCAGTCCTCCACACAACCAGAACACTGCTCCAGAGTATCTACAACTATCACGGCTGAGCAGGGTGACACTCCAGGAGCCGCCTTGTGGCTTTAGCTCTTAAACATCTTGTCATGTTCTCTAGGAGAGGAAACCCTGTAGCCTGACAAGATGTCTATGGTCGTGTAGAGACAGCGGGAGGTTAGGCCCCATGAGACGATGACAGGGTTCCCTCTTTGCATTCCGTTGTTTTAGGAACATTTGTTGCTGATTCTGGGCGGTTGCCCCTGCTGAGAACAATGCAGAATGTGACAGGGCAAAGGGCCCTCTCTGTTGAGGAACATGTCCGAATTCCATGTGCCATTTATCTGGTCCAAGGGCTCTTTTTCTCCCCACCCTACAAGTATTTATTTTGCCATCAAAATTCCAGGGCCTCCTTCCTTATCTGTCAGACCACAGTTTGCTGAAAGAGGCTGGGGAATCCCAGTTTAGGATTCCCCTGCTTCAGCTGTCTGGGAGAGTCTTCACATGGAATTCAAGGGTCAGTAGCAACTGGGTAGTAAACCCTACCCTGGGCATTTTGGACTCGACCCAAACATCCATTCAAGTCAATGCAAAGACTCCCATTCACCTCATTGGGTTTTTGGATCACATTCTTTGATGCTGCCTTTCCACTGGGTTTTTCAGGCAGCTCAGGAAAAAGCTTTTCCTCCTCTCTTTGCAGCATTTCCATCAGCCACTCATAGCTGGAGCATTCATGCACCTGCTTTGTTAAACCTATGGTTCATGATAGCACACTGTGAATTGCTACAGTATATGCTAATACTGTAGCATACACTCTCTGTACATCAATACTCTTCGGGTCCTTTCCATTGAGAGAAGGGACTCACTGGTTACCATTGTTCAGTGGACCTGATATTTTCCCATTTAGTACTGGTGGTTACTTCCTTATTCTAGGGAAATCCCTGATGAAGGATGGGGTTTGTGGAGGAGGGGAGGTCTACTGGGGCTCCATATGGGTTTCTCATTCCCATGGGTCCTGGGACTTCAGAATCACAGAGCAGTTCAATCTAGGGTGTGGACAGAATGATGCATGTGGCATGTGAAATTCTTGACAGGGCATAATATTCCAAACATGTGATATACCTGACCCAGGGAACATACTCACAGAAATAATGAGTGACGTATTATTCAGTCCACTACACGGTAACAAGTCTGCGGCTCTTGGGGAAGTGACAATAATCTATACAGTTCCCCCTGCACTACAGGGGCTGTCAATGTATCCTGTCTTTTCTGCAAAGACCTCTTTGGTCCTTGTCCATGCTGAAGTATAAGCTGTCCAGGGCAGCATGATAAGGAGGTGATATGGCTCCTCCGTCTCCATAGACCTACTATAGCTGGGAGCTTTGATCCCGTTACATGTTCCATTTCCAAAAGTACCATCTTTTATCCAACCATGTGCTGTAACCCCTAAATTAAGGAAGTATTCCCCTCCCCCTCATTTTTGTATGGTCATTGGGCACTTCATAAAGGAAAATTACTGTACGGGCAACTTCAGGAAAGTTCTGCTGCATTTCATGGCAAGAACAAAAGGAGAAACAAAAACTAGTGCTTTATAGCTCATTTGATATGTATCACACAGAGGGACTAAAGGTTACCGGGACGTAGTTGTAATTGCAGTTTTCAAAGGGTATGATTACAATTTGTCTCTATTGTGAAAGCTCAAGTTTGGAAATAATTGCTATGTTCAGCTCAATTCTCTGCATTTACCCTGTGTTTTTTTTTTTTTTTTTTTTTAATAAAAAAACACAATGTGTTTGAGAATCTTTTGCAAGTTGCATTTTCATTAGCAATTGGCAAAGTGATTCAGATAACTTAAAAACCACCAAGTAGTCTGAACCCAAGAAGTTTCCTCTGAACCAAACACCACCCAACCCTTTATTATCATTATTTATTTTTATTACAGTAGCACTCAGAGGCCCCAAAAGGCCCATTGGGCTAGGTGCTGTACAGTCTCTGCCCCAAAGGAATTATAATCTAAATAGACAAAACAGACAAAGGATGGGAGAGAGAAAGGATTACTAATTCACAGAGAACGGAAGCACAGAGAGATCAAGTGATTCACCCAAGATCACACAGGCAGCCTGTGCCAGAGCCAGGAAATGAACCCAGGTGTCCCAGTCCAGTGCCTTCATTGCTCAGTTTAGCTACCTTCCGGTCATGGGGCCAAAACACCCCATGCTGGTTTGGGAACCAAAGGGCTCACACCAGAGCTGATTGGTAGCTGTGAGAATAAAAGGGCTATAAAGCAGGTGGGTGGGGTGGCTGTCAGAGGCAGAGGATACGCCTACACTATGATAAAAGACCCGCGGCACAGCTGCGCGACTGGCACATGTCAGCTGACTTGGGCTCGCGGAGCTCCGGGTGCGGGGCTATAAAACTGCAGTGTAGATGTTCAGGCTCAGGCTGGAACCCGGGCTCTGAGACCCCAGGAGGAGGTGGGTCTTGGAGCCTGGACCTCAGCCCCAACCCAAACGTCTACACTGCAATTTTTAGTGCCGTGAGCCCCAAGAAGCTAACCCGGGCGGGCTGTGAAACGTGGTGCTGTGAGTGTTTTTACACGGTGCAGCTGTACCCAGAGTGACCATGGAGAGAAGCTCCTGCCAACAAACCGGGGAGAAGCCACCAGAGAAGCCAACACTCCAGCAAGAGAGAAGCAGAACAAGGACTCCTTTGCACACCCATTCATTGCATGTGGTTCCCTGGAAGCCTGATGCCTTGATTTAAAAGCTCTGCACTCGTGGAACATGGAGCCCTTCTAATAACCCTTATTCTCCATCCCTCAGCCTCTCCTCCCAGTGCTGGGAGTCCAGATTTTGTTATTCTCACTTGCAGTGTGTCAGCATCTTCTGATTCCTCACTGCGTCAGAACTTTTCCTATCTAGCTACCTTCAGCTCTACCCAAAGTTATTGCCTGAGGCCACAGCGCTGCAGCCAGGTGTACAGGACGGTGGTCCCAGCAGCTGGCTTAGTGGGTTTATCTGTGTTTTCTTTGCTGATGGGCTTATTCCCATCACCACAGAGTCTTCAGTGCTCAGACCACACCACTTGCTTCTTCCAATTTAAATCTATTCTCCAGCCGAGTTTCCCAGAGCCGTAGGCATCGAAAACGATTAAACACCTTTCTGCAAATCGGACTCGAGCGATGCAGCAGCAGCAGGAGGCTCACATGCACTGTGAAAGAGGCTGCAAGCTACAGATTCAACCCCAGTGTCAGAGCTCCGGCTTCAATGGGTTTTACAGATTTTGGCCCACAGAGCTTTACCCAGCAGCAAATAAGCTGGTGCACGACTGAGGATGGGGTCTGCACCAATTTGATTGCTCCTTGCGTCCAGCGCCCTGAATGGCTTGGCTATGATACTTTGCACTTTTGCAGCACCTCAAAGCACTTTGCAAATATTCCTGAAGGCTCCAAACAGCCCTCATTATCTCAGTTTCATAGAAAGGTATGGTAAACTGAGGCACGGGAAGCTTTAAGTGACTTACTCAAGGTTGCCCAGAGAGTCAGTGACATAACTGGGAACAGCACCCAGGAATCCTGGCCCTCATTCCTGTGCTTTAAAAACAATAAACCACAGAGCTAAAAATAGAACCCAGAAGGCGTCGCTGTTTGTGCCCTGTTCTAACCACTGGACACCGACGCTTACCGAATACAATAGTAGTTTAATTAATAAATGCTATAGTTTACCCTCAAACGTCTATTATTTTTCTCCTGGGTGTTTGTGCTTCTGAAAAGGGGCATGTCTGCAGAGATTTATCTCCTCCGCAGCATTTGTTCCAGTCTCCGTCTCTGAAGCTGGATTGAAAATGGCATTCCTGATTCTGTCTGTAGTTTGCTTCAACTCTTATCATACACACCAAGGAGGCTTTAACACTTCATCGTTTTGAGGTCAACATTTCTCTTGGTCTCCTTTGTGTTCAGAAAAATTTGGCTTCAGGGACTGTGAAAAACAAATGGATACACAGCGCAACTCCACAAGGTGCCTGGACAGCCGGCTAATTACACATGAGCACGTGCCCCCCCAGCCCAGGCTCTGTGGTTCAGATGCTGGCACCCCCAAGCACTCTCAGACCACTGCATCTACCCAATTTCACAGCAGCGACTTAGAGACGGGGAAAAGAGGCTTTGATGCTTTTGACGCTCACACATTCCAGCTGCCTGTTTTAGGCCACTTCATAGTTATTTTTCTTTTCATTAGCTTAGGGCTACCAGGGAAATGCAATTGCTTTAAATCTTACCCTGTGAATGGCCTGATTGCATGTGGGAATTTGTGTGTAGGAGGATGTATTTTAAGTGTAGATGCTCGAGACAAACTAAATCAAAGTTCCAGGGGTAGGGGGCCAGAGACTCATGTTGCAAAGTTAATGTCATTGTGCTTGTGAGAGCAAGTTGCAACATGGCCTGAAGCGTCACCATTCCTCGCCACCCATCCCAGGACTGTCTGCTGCCACTCCTTCAGCCTCATCTTTTCATTCCCTCTCCAAATTGCAGCCACTGTGCCTGTGCTGCAGCCACTTTTTCAACAGTAAGCCCTTGATGCTACAGAATCATTTTTTTAAATCCTCCCAACCTTTACAATGCTATCTTGCTGTCAGAAAGATTAAATTAAAAAAGAAAACAAATTGTCAGAGAAAAGCATTTTCTCCTTCCTCCCTGAAAGGTAGATTCTCCTCCCTAAAAGTTCTTCTGTCCAAGGGCAAGTAAGATTCAGATCTGTCATGTCATCACTCTCAAGCCCTGTGCCTTGCAATCCTGCAGCAGGGTGCGAAACAGGAGCCTTATGCCACTGCGGAAAAAGAGATTCCAAGCTTCCCAGCACTATCTTCTGGGCCTGGAATGGCCCAAGATACCAGCCATTAAGTTCATTGTTAGGTATATAGCGAAGCTCTCCACCCAATAGAGCTGCGGAGTGAGGAGCCTAGAATGAATGCCCTTGGTGGACCACAGAGGAGGAATACAGGTGTGATTGCCCTGGCCTGTGACAGTAATATCGACTGGCGCCTCGTGGCACTATCACATATAAATAATAATACAATTCAATGCTGTTTTACTATTATTTATTATGGCCTATTGTGTCCCACTCACCCTAGTGTTGACCCTGCCCTTTAGACTCCAATGAGCTTACTCTGGTGGATTTGCCCAGACTAGACTGTCGGCTGTCCAATTGCTTTAGGGTTAATGTATGTTTATAGGCTATGAGCTGTGTAATATCTTCTGCTCCATTAGGAACTGCAAAACTGCAGTCCGCCTTATCAGCATGTATCCGTGTAGAGCACTCAGGGCCGGCTCCAGGCACCAGCTTAACAAGCAGGTGCTTGGGGCGGCCAAGGGAGAGGGGCGGCACCTGCGGCAATTCGGGGGCGGCAGGTCCCTCACTCCCTCTAGGAGCGAAGGACCTGCCACCGAACTGCCGCCGCCGATCGCGGCTTTTTTTTCCCCCCCCAATTGCCGCCGCCGGTCGCGATTGCGATCGCGGTTTTGTTTTTTTGCTTGGGGCGGCAGCTGGAGCTGGCCCTGAGAGCACTCTCTCCAAACGTTCAATTAATTTGATATTTCCTAGTGTGTTCCAGTTGTTCTGCCCTCTTAGGCCTTCTTGGGGCTTAATACAGCAGCATGGTGAGCAAAAAGACACACAGTGTGAGCACTGCTCTTTTAGAGCTATTTGTGAGTGGGAAAGAACCACTGTACTGCAGTAGCCATATCATAAGCCACAAGGGAATTAGAGAGAGAAGATGCAAAGTTGCTTTTAAGAGTAAATGCACTATTGATTTTAAAACCCATTTCATTTCAGTTCTAGAGACCACCTGTTGCATGCATTTGAACTGATAAACACGCACAGCTCTCTATTAATGCCAATGGGCATTCGATTCCCAGAACGATGAGCGAATTAGACCCCAAGTTCTTCGTGCTGAACGATGTTTTTTAGTGCTTAATAAGGAGGGGAGCACAGGCCTTCACCTGGTGCAATTGTGGCTGCATGAAACTGGACTTTGACGAATCAGGTTAGCTATGTAAATTGCTCACAGGAAGCATGAGCAAGAGGCTAGGTGCTCAGACAACCACACCTTGACTTAGTGATCAAAAATATGCAAGTGGGTAACAAAGAGACTGTCCCTGGCATCTAGCTAATGAAATTCCTTAGCAAAAGTTAGGGTTGGTTCACTCTGATGATGATGCCCAAGCCTGTGTGTGACTAAGATAAATATTCCAATTAATTATCTTGCTCTTGGTTTCCTAATGCAAACTCTGGGGGGGAATAAAGATACCTTAAACTACACCTCGGAGGGGCCAACAAAAGGACAAATTGGATAAGACTGCGGGTCTTACACTGTAAGCTCTTCAAGGCAGTGACTGTACCTTCCTATATGTCTGTACAGCGCCTAGCACACCAGGACCCCAATCCTGCTTGAGGCCTCTAGACCCTACTGTAGTGCAAATAGTCATAATATTCTTCCAATTAGTGCAGATAATGGATCCTTGTTAAGCTGCTAATGTGGTTAATTATCAAGCATAGGAACTCAGAGCTTAGGATCACTCAGACTTCCTGGCTCTTTTACATCAGAGAACTTGCCCAGTACCATACTAGAGTCAGGTGTTTTAAATGTGGTATTTCTCAGTGCAGGAAAGTTCTTTCCAAGTCATTTGCTGGCCCCTTTATTTGTATCCTGAATAAATGGATTTTGGATCATCTTCCATTACATCTATCAAGATGACAGCTACTGACCCCAACGTTCCAGCGAGGGACATAATTGTTACCATGTGACATCTATTCAGTGGCCTCTGTGGACTGAGTTTGGTGGTTGCATTCCTGTGTCTATAAGTCACTGGTCTATATCCACATTATAGTTAACACCATAAATGATGCTAGCTGGATGCTTTATTGGCAGTCTCAACAGAAACACAAGAGGAAAAAAAGGCATGAAAATGGAAATCCTTTACCTAGAGGCAGTCGCTCCAGGCCACAGCTGATATGCGGTGGTGGGGGTAGTGGGATATGCTCCTATGGGAAGCTTGCACTGGTATTGCACTGTTCTAAAGTCAAGCAGAGATCTTCACTCTGCAGGGCTCATTAAGCCAGCACCTTTCACCAGCACAAAACTTACTTAAAATAAACTAATGAGGGAAACTCTCAGAAGCAAGTAAACAGCAGGAATGGCACTGCAGACAGGTGCAAAACCAGTGACTACCTTTTGATATACTAATCAAATTATGAGGCATGAGTCTGTGTTTGAGCTCAGCAGAATAAATACTCTTCACCTAGAAACACTTTGAGGGAAAAAAATGCCGAGACTCATAAAACCCATATCTGCAGTATTTGCATTGATAATTTTAACCAGCACTTTACGATTTGGCATTTCATCCATGCTCCGAAGGCAAAAATCTATCCCTGAGTCAAAAATATTAAAGTAAAAAATGGATTTCAATAAAACAGGATATAAAAACGAGAAATAACTGTAAATGGCATTGAAAGTAAACTGCATAAAACTCCAGCATGAACCTCTCATTTTTATTCCAGAAACTTTACCTCTTGCAGCTGGAATTATGATCAGTATTCAGACCTATCTTCCTATGAATTTACTGCTTATGGTAATATGCAATGGTCCTTCAATCACAAGCATTTGTCTGCTCATTTCCATATCTCTTGAAAATTAAGAGCAAGTAGGTATTAAGCCTTCCTCTTCTCGCTGTCAGCTCTACTGACACTAGAACAACCAGGAGGACAATCTGCACAGGTAAATGAGTCATGGGAAAGTGGTGCTGGGGATGAGAGCCCTGGGCATGGGGAGGGGGAATTCATACCAAAATAAAATAATTTTCATTCGGGCCCTGAGTGTTTCCACCGACACAAGTGGTGGGGTTTGCACTAGTGGCATACTGATATTGCCGTGAAAAGCTGGCTTTGCTATGCATAATGGCAAATGTCCATCCAGGGCAAATTCACAGTAGGACCCAGCAGAAAAATGTCACTAGTTTGGTTGCACAAAGCTGAGAAATAAATAAAGCAAATTTCACCTAGTATCAAATTAGTGGAAACATCCGTTTTCACACATTAATTTTCACAAGGCTACCTAACACTGGTGGTGGTTTCACACTCTGGCTAGAACATATACCATGTGGATGCTTAAGCGATACCCCGCTTCCAGGCTACAGCTACACGTCGAGCTAGGGATAGAATCATAGAACCGTAGGGTCAGAAGGGACCGCCAGGGTCATCTAGCCTAACCCCCTGCTAAGATGCAGGATTGTGATTCCCCAGCTTGCATAGACATACCCATGCCAGCTCGATGAGAGTTACCATGAGTATAAATAGCAGCATAGCTGTGGTAGACCGGGCAGCAGCAGCCGTGCTAAGTACTAGTGAGTACGTATTCTGCACGGCTAAGCCATGCTGTGCTGTCCCTGCTTCTGCTGCCGCTGCCAGTGTACCGTGAGCTGGGAATCACACTCCTAGCTCACAGTGCACTATAGACAGCCACAGAATGAGATTTGCCAGAAAGGGAGCCTCAGATAGCAGGCAATCAGCAGCATGGAAAATGACCTTCTTCCTTAGGGTCAGAGCAATTGCCGGACTGGGTCAGCCCAGCGGTCCAGCTCGCCCAGCATTCTGTGTCCTAGTGGCCAACACCAGCTGCTTTGGAGGAAGGTGCTGTACAATAGACAGGGAGGCGATAACCTGCCCACAGGGAATGTTTCCACCCACGCCCCAGCGGCTGGAGTTTACTGGGCCAGAGAGGACCTGGTGGCCGTGTTTAAGTCTTCTAACAGTATTTTGTGTGTCTGAGTCACTTTGTTTCTCCCAGATGCTGATACTTCAGGAAACCCACACATCCATGTCTCTTCTGTAGCAGTGTGCTGGAAACGTGTCCGTTCTTCCTTCTTCCCTCCCTCTGCTTTTGAGCAAGGTGCAGTCTGGTCTCAGTAATGCTGCACAGCTTTCTGAAGAAAGTGCACTCTAACGGAGAAATCTTTTCTGCAGAGGCCCATGTACTCTGCAGCACACAGAACCTAATCCCGTATGTGGTCCACCCTGGCATCTATCTCGGGCCAGCGCTGAATTCTGCTGCACATTGCATATTCTCTGGCTGTGCAGCACAACCTCTGTCAATGAAATGCATTCGGAGAGGTGCAGCTGTCAAAGCTAGGAAGTCCAAAATGCAATGTAGCTTTCCTCTCCCTAGCTCTGCTGGTCTTTGCAGGCCTTTGTCCTTTGTACATTGTACTTTTCAGAGTACGCTGCATTCCTCAAACTTCATCTTAGCAGCCCGACAGGCTGAGAGTGCTTCTTCTAGGGGCATCATGGGTAAGCGGGGAGAAAGATTTCAATGTCATGATTCCTCAATGTTTATTATTATTGTAAACAACAGTACATGGGGAGGAGGGAGATTTGAAGAGTCAACCAAAATAACTGGACAGGGTCCCTGATTCCCTGTAATTAACACCAAGACTGAAACAGATGTGAGCTCACAGAGCTGTTAGCCCTTTTGTGCTACTAAACTATCTGGGCCAGTTTCTTTGCCTTCTTCTGGCCTCTTGGAGCTGCACTGTCTGTAACGTGACTCAAATCTGGCCATGCCTAACCAACTGGAAATCCACCCAGCACGGGGGCGTTCTCAGCTGGTATAAAACCAGAGAAGCTAGCTGCTTTGTCAGCCGTCCCCTCCCAAACTCTGCAAAGGGGGCAGGGCCGAATTTCTGCTGTACTCCGCTATTCTCAGCTGACAGCTGGGATCTCTGTCAGCGGACGTAGGTGTCTCTAGTCTTAGCTGGGCAGAGAATGGGTGAATTGTAACCAGTGCCTGGTCTCTGCTGCACTGAGTGGATCGCAACTACAGCAGAGAGTCTGTCACACTTTGACTATAGCTGTAGGGCACTGGTCACCATAATATCTAGGTGCTGGCACAGTATCAATCACGGGGAAGCTAGCCCATGGAGAGGTGATGAATGTAGATTCTCACGGGCTCAGCAACCCAGATGCTTCCATTTCTACAGTTCCCTCCACAGGACAATTCCATCTTCACCATTTAGAGAATCTTCTGCAGCCCTGTTACCACATCTGCAGCTGAATGGTTCCCTTCATTTCTTAGAAGTCCATTTCCAGATGAAGCTAGCATATAATGAGCCTTAATATGAGTGATTGCCTAGCGTGAGAGAGGGGAGTGAGTGCCGTGCAAGTAGGGGAGACAGGAATAAGTGGAGACTGACACATGGGGAGACACAGGCTCTGATTTCTATTATCCCAGTAATGAATGGCTGCTTGACATTCCTCAATGTTTCTATATATGGCTTGATATTACAGTACTAACCGTACAACTCAGTTACTCAAAGCATGAGGCTGTGGCGTGCTTCCAAAGTCTAATGTATGTGGAAGGCTAATTTCCGCAAGGAGCTGATCTCTGTCACTGTCGGTGGTTTGCTGGAGACATTGATTGACAAGTGGTAATCAGGGAAAAAAATGAGTATACATTAATATATATCATCGTTTTGCATGAATAAAATTGAACACAAAGACTCTGCTGTTGTTAGCCCATGAACAGGAGCAGAATTTGCTATGAGACGATGGTAGATTTCGAATGAGTAGATATGGCCGTTTTGCTAAAAAGGAATTGCTTTTGAAGTTGCCTTTTCTCATCTGAGGATATCCCAAAAAAACAGAAGTGACAGGTAAGAATAAAATGCAATTTATTTAACAGATGTGCGAGAGCTCATATATTTCTAAATACAACGATGCCTCCAGCTTAGAGTAGCAGCATTCAACTGCAGTAGAAGATGCTGTGCAAAAGGAAGGGGGGGGGTATATAGGGTGGAAAGCTTCAGAAAGTAACAAATCAAGGAATTTTTCAACAACCCGCTCCAGCAGTTTGTCTCTGGTTCAATGAGTGACTCTGTGGGGATGTTCAGAACAAGTTTACCCATCAGCACATATGGACATATTGCAGGATTTGCCCTTATGGACTCAAGGACATTCTGTCTCAGCTGAAGCTGTGCAAATAAGTGACTGTTTGATTTGCTGGCCTTTCTGAAAAATTAAAAAAAAAAAATCGAGACAAACAAAACATTTTGTTCAACCCGAAACAAAACATGTTGTTTCATTTTTGAGCTTTTAAAAATGTTTTTTATTTTTTTTAATGATGTTGTAAGCTTCAAAACAAATAGTCATTTCAAGATGAAAAAGCAAAAGGTTTCATTTCAAAAATGTTAAACCCAACGTTTTGATTTGTTTGGATTTGTTGTTGTTATTTTTTACCAACTGAAACAATTTGGTGAATGTGACACAAATTTGCAAAAATGTTTGGTCGGCCTGAATCTGCATCTTTGGTGATTCCTTCCCCCCCCCCCCCCCAAAAAAAACCTCTCACCCAGCTCTAATTGCTGCCCTCCACCATGAAAGAAATGAACCTGGTACTTTGTTGCATCGCTCAGGAATCTCGGTCATTTTTTACCACCCCATCACCTGGCCTATATGCCTCCTCTTTCTCCCTAATTATGGGCTGTTCTGGGGGCTGATGTGTCCCCTGTATAAGTCAGAGCTGCTCTAATTTCACAGTTGCCTATGGACTGCTCCACTGCCTGGAACAACAAGACCCCTTTATACTCCAGAGACACCTCCTTGCAACTCCATCCTGTGCCCAAACCAGAGGCTGTACAGAAAAGCAGGCTAGAGCTGCCTACATTGGACCTACACATCACCCTTGTACTGGGGGCTCCAAACAAGGCCATTCTATAGGAGCAGCAGTAAGGGGTAGCAGGGGGATGGAATCTGGCTCAATGATTCTTCCCAAGCAAATTGGGGTTTGGCCAAAGTCGGCGATACCCGCAGCTCTGAGTGGGCTTGAACCATGGTCTGCACGGGATTGAAAAGTCCCAGGTTAAAGTCACCTTGCTATCCTGCGCCCGCTTCATAGAGCAGCCCGGCTCTCCCCTGCACTGTGCTATATTTAACTTCCCAAGGCTCATTAACCACAAGCCTCTACCTTGCCGCCACGCCAATTCCGGGGAGTTATTTTTCGGCTGCAGTTATGCTTCACTTTGAGTATTAATTTCCTTTAACACTTACCCTATTAATCACTTTAACAATCAAATTAAGACAATTATTTTAATGAGTTAATGGATTATAAAGAGCAGACGATACACATTTATTACCACTTATGCCAGAACACTTTTATAAAAGTCAGCCTTGTCAATAATATATTAGGCCATAAATGTACTGCTGTAGGGTCGTGGGAGGGGGTGAAAAGTGGGCTGTGTGACTGTCTCTGGCACCGCTGTAGCTTTTATATTCTCCGGGGCCACAAAACCAAATGCCAGTCATTGAGAAGGATAGGCTATTATTTTCTTCTGGGACACCAATGGCAGAGTTTAGGGCATTATTCTCTGGTAGCACCAAGTCCAGCTACTTCACGTACAATATTGGAAGAAAGCTTTTTTTCTCTACCATCCCTCCCTTAGCTCCGGCTGAGGGAGAAGTTGGATTGCCAAGTGGGTTGTCTGTCTGTTCTTGGCCTTACCCATTTACTCCCACAGCTTGCAGAGTCTGACCTTTGGAGGAGTCCAAGAATTGGGCCTTGACATCTTCCCTGACCTGTATGTGATTTCAGTGATTTGCATCCTGGGCTCTTGTGATATTCAATCATTTCCAAGCTCACCCGATCAAAACTTTATAATAAGAGATGGAAGAAGGGCAGGACAAAGAACAACAAGCCAGATCCTCAGCTGGCGTAAGAAGACATAGCACTGTTGACTCCTGTGAGGTAGAGATGATTTACGGGGTGTGGTCCAAAGAGCTTGACAATCTATGTCATTGGGACTCAGCCTTCTTCACAAACAGGAGAGCTGCAGGCCTGAGATGTGCTCCTGCTCCACGTTGTAAAAGCCTCATCTCAGAATGATTTCTGTGAGAGCTGAGGTCCTTCAGCACTTAGGATAAGCGAGAAGGAGGAAGTGGCCATCACCTTAGGGTCCTTTTCTCCTCTTGACTGGCAATTAATAATAGTCTCTTTCATCCCATAGATCCCAAAGCAACTTTTCAACTCTATCAGACTGACACACACACAGGTATCAAGTCCCTAGCTAGGTGATCACTAGGGTCTTAACTCACAGTGCCTAGTTCCAAACGACGGGCCTCTACCACTGAGCTACAGGACTATGCCCATTAGCTGGAGGCCATAGCAGGCTGATTCCCTGTTCTGTACTCCAGCCACTAGAGGACAACAAACACATTCCTCACCAATGTGTAAATTATCCACCGGGCTGCCTCCCGCCTTACCACTGAAAACACAGCTAGTGCTGGAGGGAGTTAGCCCCTAATGGGTCTGGAAAGCCATTTACAGCAGGAGTTCCAAACCCACCACGTTCTAGCTAGAAGGTAATTGCTTAAAAAGCCTTTCTAATGATGGGCCAACAAGGCTCCGCTTTCTTTGACTAAATCAAGTCTGATCATACAATCTTTCTGCGCAGAAATCCATCTATGTTCTCAGAGCAGTTTCTACTAAAATAAGACTTCATTTATGTGGTTGTCTACACCAATAACCTCCTGGGTTTATAAATCTATTGGAATCGTTAGACGGAATACACTGCCAATGCTCCCTAGATAAATGGCACGTTTATTCCCCACCCAAAGCATTGATTTCCAGAAGTGGATGGGAAGGTAGAATAGCAATGGAGAGACTGAAGAAGAGAGACCACTTGGGAGAAGTGAAGAGTATATTGTTGCCAGAACAGATGCAGGGGCTGCGGAACTGCATGCTATTTTTAGGGGTATTTGTGCGTGTCTGCACTCATTTAGCTGACAGCCCTTCAGTTTGGAACAGCTGACAGCCACCAACCACCTTGCTGCGGAAAATAACAAATGGATTGTGGGCAAGGGAACATCTGTTCCCAGGGAGTCATCGTCACTGATCAGTAATGTCCTGGGAAAGATGTGAGCATCTGTGTCCAAAAGAACACGAGCTAAGGTGGGTCTCTGAGGTGGGAGGACAAAAAGAGGGCAACTCATCACATCTGCAAGTGAGAAGGGTTCGAGGAGGCTTTAATGGAGTGTATTGTCCTGTACTTCCTTGGCAGCAAAGCACACTGGGATTTGTAGTCCAAAAGAATGCCTGGGAGTTGTAAGCTATGATAGGGCATGCTGGGAAAGAGGCCAGGATATATGTCCACTTCCCGAAGAGAGGGGAAACTGAGACAACTGCTGTTACCACAGCACATGGTTAAATCACCGTGACAGAGATCTACGCTATAAAGGGGCCCGCTGGGACTTTGTGGGCACTATGTGTTTGTAACTGACCAGGTGAAGAACCTGTCTGATTCTCTACCAGCCTGACAGCATCACCATTCCCTACATGGCAGCCGGGTGCAATGCCAGTTCTTCACCTGCATGTCACATTTTATACCTTGCAAACTGTAAAAGGCTGGGTTTTTCCCCCCTGCACATTAAGAAATTCTTGGGATCACCTGCCCACTTCTCCCACCCTTCCTTTGTGCAGCACACCAGCATGCTGGATGCGGCCGAGCACCCATGCAGATGGCGTGCAGAGACTGAGCAGAGGATGAAAGGCTCCCATCCAACCTTGCTGGAGAAGCAGATGCCGGTCCTAAAAACAAGAGCATAATCAGCAAGCAGGAAGTGCAGTGGCCTGGATCAAGAGACAAGGGGATTCAGGAGAGAAACCTGCCACCCATGGAGGAGCTAAAGCAACAGCAGTCTAGATAGTGTAATGGACATGTTAGAAAACAGCCTGATTTCCAAACCCAAACCAGAGACCTATGAGATAGACCATTGCTGGCAGGGTTTGTCTACTGCCATCTTATTCCTGCATTCACCACTATCCTGAGAAAAGATGTTGTCTGTAAAGCCTTTGAGATCCGTGGGGGAAAGATGTCATAGAAATGCAAAATTGATTAACTTCCACACCCTTGCTACACCTCTGCCCTCCCAGCCTCATCTCCAGGCCTTCTGCCATGTCGCCCACAGGCCTGGAATTTCCAACCTGACAGGGCCATCCATGCCTCTGCATGCCATCCCTAAAACACACTTCCTCCGGGAGCCCCATAAAGCCCAGTGGTCCCCTCCTCAGTAAGAGATGTTCATTGCTCACCTAAGTTACCCCATTTTCTTATTGCTGTCCCTCTCACCCACCCCTCCCCTTATCTCTCTATCCAGTGCGTTAGCCTAGGGTACAAGTTCCTCAGGGCAGCTGGAGTTCTCACCTTAACTTGTCTGTGAAGTGTCATGCACACCTGAGAGCTACATGTGCAATGTCAGTGTATTTCTCTACTTCCTTTCATCCGGGGACCTCAAAACACTGGACACACATCAGTGAATTAAGCCTCATTTCTCCCCCCTCCCCCAAGAAATATGGGGAAGAGTTGTTATCCCTATTTTATGGTAACTGAGGCACAGACAGGGTAAGGTCACACAAACAAGTCTATGGCAGGGCTAGGAACTGCATCCCGCTTTCCTGAGTCTCAGTCCAGGTCCTGAGCCACACGACTGTACCCACCTGCCGAAGGAGCGAGCGTGACCACCACTCCATTACCACACAGAGAGTCAGCTATGGTGACCCTGAGAAAGGGCTCTGTGCCAATGGCCCCGGCCGAGTGAGCTGCGTGAGAGGCTCCCCCCAGCCAGGGAACAGTGAGAAGAGTCAGTAGGTGGGGTGGTGTTCAGGGATCACTCTGTGCTCAAGCTGCTTGCAAGAGATCTCCTTTGTTCTGTGTCTGGTTCCAATGGGCTGTGCCTCCCAAGAGCTTCACAGCTCCCACCCGGACTCTGTATCTGGAAAGCTCTGCCGTTAAAGGGACAGTCCCCAATGCCACATCTCCTTCCAAGCCAAAATATAGTAACACCTGAGAGAGTGACTGAGCATCTCTCTTATTACCTCAGGGGCTCTAAGAATTGTCTACGTTTAAATAAAATGCCTTCTGTGACATTACCCTGAAATGGCTAGGAGAAGAAGCTAATGGAAACAGAAATGCAGCTCACCAGAGTTTATTACAAAGATGGCCCTCCTTAGAACCAATGTCTGCAAGGGACCCCAAACTCCAGAATGACCTTTGTCAACTCCTCCAGATCTGATGATGGCACAAAGACGACTGTGCACCCATCGTCTGCCTTTGGGAAAGAGAGAAGATGGGAGCTCCTGATGCAGAAAAGCTTTACAGAGTCCACAAGAAGATCATGATGTTCAAAACCCTGGATCTAACCACAGAGCAGAAGATGGATTTGAGGAAAGAGAAACAAGCAAAGGGTCTTCTCCGCAGAGAAAATGGCACTTGCTAGGCCAGTGGGCTTTGCAAACACGACAGACTGACCAGGCTTGTCCCATCCTTACCCAGGAACTGGGATTCTGATGCCAGTACAGTTGCTAAAGGGAACTTGACAGAAATATCTCAGAAACGCTCATCAAAGATGATGGCAATGTTAGTTTTTCTATGTACAGAATTAAGGTGCTTTTGTTTGGATGAATAACTGGTAAGCAGAGCGGTAATTTTTTTTTTATCCTTATGGTGTTTGATTCCAGGCTGATCTAGCAGTGCTGGTTTGTTGGCATTAATTCCAAGATGTATCTTCTCTTAGGGGGAAGTGAGCTTTTCTGGAGGTTGGTCACTATATCAGATTCGATGCCTCATCCTGTGTCACAGTAACTGCACAGCCTTAACTTCCACAGCCTCCCCCGGGGACATATTATTTCACACTCACTCCTGGCCACACGCTGGAGTTTGGAGTGATATAAAGCAGACAGTAGGATGAATGCTGATATTGAAATCACTCGGCTCAGAGAAATGTGCATTCCCTGCTCCTTGGCACCAAAGGCAAGGCAAGGTATTTCAGGCTAACCAGGCAGGGCACTGGACACAGACCCAGTTCTACAGGGAGGAGGGCTGGGTGGGTGGCAAATGAGTAGGGGACTGATTGATTTACAGGTATTTACTGCTCCCCTTCTACATATAGCACCAGGGAGTGCTCACGCCCATAAACTGACCAGGAAGAACAGCATTAAACGAGCGGAAAAAGACCAGCTCACAAGATGGGATGATCTTGGGGTTAAGGTGATAAACTGGGACTCCAGAGATTGGGGTTCAGTTCTGGTCTCTGCCAGAGATCTGTCGTATGACCATGGGCAAGTCAATCTGCCCTGTTCCTCAGTTCTCGATGGGGATGATCCCTATCTCACAGGGGTATTATGAGGATGCTTTCAAGGTGTTCAAATGCGACAATGATGAGAACATATCAGAACCTCAGCAGCTACTGTAAGGCATTAACTGCTGCCAGCTGATGCACAGATAGCACGGTCTGTGGGCTGGGTTTGTTTTGTGAATGAGCACGCAGGAACTCTTCCCCCATAGGCACATGTGATTGTTCCTTTGTGAGCTTTGAATCCTCGGGAGTTTTATTAACATTCATTTAAAATTAATACTTGGAAGATGCCGTGTCCTAGATTTTAGGTGTCAGCTTATGAACAGAGAAGTTCCAAGCCATTAAAGCAGTTCATTAAATATCATGCTTCAGCACAATGGTCCTTTTCAGTTCAAGGATTGGGAACTACATCCTTCAAAGCCACTTTATTCACCATATAATTTAAGTTCTAATAGAAAGCCATAATATGATTACATTCAGATACATTTTATTTTCTGCTTTGGTCTTTCACACCCATTACAGTTCCAAATCCTGGTTACTTTTGAGTAACTTTTTAATAGCCAAAATTAATTTTCTCAAAGCAAAATTTCATTATCACAGAATTCTCATTAAAGACGTATCCAGTATAAAAGCAGAGGATGGGAATGAGTAAATTATTATTGTATTTTTCTTCCAGGCTGCTTTGCACTGTGCGGAGGTGTCTTGTGATTATCATGCTGCATTAAAGAGTCACCGGCACTTTATGGAAAACTTTGAGGAACTGTCGAATTTGCAGGCAGTTCTTCCCTCATGTCCCAGGTGCCCCTAAATCTCCAACTGCCAGATGCATCTGGCACTGGCCATTGTTAGAGACGGGACACTGGGCTAGATGGACCATTGGTCTGACTCAGTATGGCCATTCTGATGTTCATGTATTTTCTGTTCACTTACTTCATTGCGTAGGACTGTGGCACATTTTCATGAAACAAGGGGCCTGACTCCCTGCTGGGCTGCTGTAGTTTGACAGTGGTCTTACTCCACTGGCTTCAGAGTAATGCAGTGATGAATCCCATCCACTATCTTTGTTTCTTTGCAGGCTCTCTCTCCTCCTGGCCCTTGATCCAACTCCTATTAATGTAGGTGGGAGTATTGCTGGTGACTCTAATGAGATATGGATTGAGTCCCTGTGGCTTCTTTCATAAACTTCTACTTGTGACCTTGCAATCATTGCCATAGCAACCAATGATGACATCACAATGTGCGCAGGTGAGTTTTTTATCCCTGTGACAGATGCTAAAGAATTATTCCAGCTAGAAGTGGGTGTGAGGTTCTAGCACCAAAACTCAGATACCCCCCACCTAACCACTGCCCACACTAGACTTGAATAATGTTCTTCAGGGAGCAAAACTCAGTCAGGCTCCTCTTGCCTTAGCAGTATGCGCCAATATCATATTCATCTGGATAGAAGTTCTGTGGGAGCCGGCTATTGGGACACATGAATATTGCAGAAGCAATATAGCAGCATTAAAAAGCAAAAAGGGGCTGGATTAATCTCTCAGGCCCAACAGTGCACAGGGTTCAGACTATGAGGGCAGGCTATTCTATTTTAAAATGGAGACAAACTCTGTAGTAAGAGAAAAACATCTTTTGCAAATCTAAAAGACGGCGTTAAGTTTGCACTGCAGTTGCTCTGGTTAGTTTAGTGCTATTATAGCATTAGTTTGTTTCCAATGCCAACTGTAAGTAAGATATTTACATGCATTTTGTAATCATCATTTATTGCATTCATAGAATTAAGGCCGTAGAGGAAGAGCTATATACATTTGACCTCTACATCATATTTGTCACCTACTTCAGTTGCCCAACAGCTGCAGAGAATAGTTTCCGTTGCCCCTTTGCAAGGAGGTCAGGGTCATTTCAGCATTTCCTTCTCCCTTTAACTCTTTGGATTGGCTTGCAGGGTTGATGACTGCAAAGGCTCCTGTTCTTGCTGACTTTCAAATAAGGCTGCATTCTAGTCTGCTACTCAGTTAGAAGTGTTATTAGTCTTACAGCAAGACACTGGATTTCCTGGTGGTGGCTAAGGTGCTGGGCTGGGACTCAGGAGTACAGATTTTTTGGTTCCTTGGTAATTCCAGATGGGAAAAAATCATTTTGGGTCAAACCAAAAATTTTGGTGAATCAAAAAGTTGAAAAAAAAATCAGTTTGTGATAGAACAAAATGTTTCGTTTTGACAAAATAAAAATGGCTTGTTCCAATTCTGAGCATTTAGAAACCTTTTTGATTGTCCCTCTGGGGCTCAGTTCCCCCATCTGTAAAATGGGGATAGTACTTCCCTCAGAGATGTTTTGAGCATAAATTAAGTTAGGCATGTGAGATGCTCAGATACTATGGTGGAGACCACTAAGTATTTCAATACATAGAAGGGCATGGTACCAAATTACAGGAACCTGTAGAAGTTATGTGCTAGAAATCCACTAATACTACTGAAACCACAAGCATTAAATCATCACTCTCCACTACTGACTCCCCCAAACCCTCCCCCATGTTCCTTGCTGTCAGTTACATCTGCTCGGAGACATTATCTTCCATGATTAATAGCTTCTATTTTTATTGACAATTGTACATGGCTCCCAACCGAAATAAAGCAGAGAGTAAAAATTATTACCATGTTTATTATGGGTGGAAGGATAAAACCTCAGCCAGTTCATCTCTAGCTACCCAAGAAAGTCAAGTACATATTTCCTTTCTCATCCGTATTGCTCATTTTCAGAGTGGTAGCAGTGTGCTGGGTGCTCTAAAAACAAATAAAAAGGCAAAGATTCTATCCCAAAGAGTTTATGATCTAGACAGACAGGACATTATAGACACAGGTCCCAGCTCCTGCAAAGACGTGCTGTATTTTCCGCAAAGGAGTAAAGTTAAGGACACGTGTAAGATGTGTGGGACATGTGCAGCATCGTTGCCATAGAGATAGGGAAAGCAGCTAACTGTGTGACTGAGCAGTGAGACAGGCCATGTTTCTGGTCAGTACTAGGTGGCTGCTTTACTTTATTTACTTTTTTGTTTCAATTTATTCTATTATAAATGAGAATCATGGGCATTTCCCTGAGGGACACTAGGATCCATAATTTATTTGTATTGCATGACTCTCAGTTGAGATCAGTGCCCTGCTGTACATGCACATGGTAAGAGACAGCTCCTGAACGACAGAACGTACAAAGTAGAAAAGAAGATTGGGAGACAGTTAGTACCATTATCTCCAGTATTCAGAGGGGGAACTGAGGCACAGAGAAATTAAGGCTTCCATCTTGTTTAAATATTTGCAGGACTGAAACGCTAAGTGCCTTGGCCCAGGTCACACTGGGAGTCTATGTCAAAGCTGGAAATTGTACCCAGATCACCTGAATTCCAAGCCTCTGCTTTAAACAGTGCCCTGGTTGCAGGGCTAACTGAACCTCAGTCTCCTTCATGGTTTCTCTGAGTGCATCCCACTCAGGGGTCAGGATTCTTGCCTTTACCTCTCCTGGGGTGAAATCAGATGAGTCCCCCACGTGTAGACAGGGCCCTGGGTTAAGTACCCCATGTATCTGCCATGCTTACCCAGCAGGTCCAACTGTGACCTGTGGTAAATATAGCGTGACTGCTTTCTTAAACCAAAATATAGTTGAAATCACACCAATAGGAATAAAGCATTTGGAGAAAAGGATTTTAAAATGATAAACATCTTACACACGTCTATCTTGCCTAAAGCCCCACTATGCTGCGATGGTGAGCCAGGCAGGCCTAGCTTCTTCAAACAAAAACAACCAGTTTGGGGGCTCAGCAGGAGGCCAAGCCAGGGCCAATGGCTCTCCCACGGACCTTTAACAACCGCCCAGTGTTTGCTGAGGGGTGTCTTATCTCAAGTCATTGTTTCACTTTCCTGCTTGTTTTCCAACACTGTTGATTTAACCCAATTTAGTCACATTAAACTTCCCAATTGTTTCATGTACCTCGTGCTGGGTAATAACCTGAGAGGACTCCACGTTTCTAGAATGAAACTGGCTCTTTATTAAGCAAACTATTTATAGAGGTGTTGCAACTGCAGCTACCCTTCCAGCCATGTGCACACAGACTGACTTCCCAATGCCGTGTCCAAACTCATGCCTCCTGTAACCTGTGCTCCTCCCACAAGGTTCCATTCAGGCTGCTCTACACCAATAACCCGATCAGCATACAACATTCATAAATGATTACAGAGCAGCTCCCTGTCTGTCAGACACTGCACCGTCCTTGCTCTCAGGATATGGAGGCTTGCTGAAAGATGTGTGTTTGAAGGAGGAGAAGACGGAGGACCAAATAGAGGTTGGGGAGGGGGATTCTGGGTAGAGGGGACTGTGTGAAAGAAGGATCAAAGGAGAGAGTGGGAATAGGATATAAGGACTGTGGCAAGTCAGTCATCTTTGGCAGAGCCCATCATACGCCCATCTCCTATTTCACACTATGGAGGTAATTTACTCTAATGTTTATTTTTTCTTGGGTGAAACCTATTAGAATGAGCTGCTCCCTTCTAAGTCAATACAGAATAATTGACACTCAGTGATACAAGCTTCATATTGAATAGCACATTTAATATCAGACATTTTCTCTTGGGAAACACAGTGTAAAATCGTTACACTGAGTAGCACTAATATACTCTTCACTTTGAGTTCGACACCATTAGCAAGTATTACTGTCACCAGTGCCTGTACGCTCACTATATAGGCACTGCTGCTATTCTGCAATAGTTACTTTAACTTTTATATACCTGAAGCTTTGTTAAATTCATCTCCTCTTTCTAATTTGTTATCCCATTCTGCTTCAGGTTCTAATTATGCACCCATCACCACAGTATCTGGGTGCCTGTTTTGTTCCTTCCCAGCCGCCTGCAATTCCGCCCAACAATCAGCTTGTTTGAGTTTCCTTCTAAGCAGCAGCCAGTTTGCAGATGGGTGACCTCACTTAGGCCAGTGACATCTTAGAAGGAGCCCACTGGCAGACCAGATTTAAATCCAGCATTAATACTGACAGGATGGTAATAACACACAATTCAACAGGGAATTAAAATATTTAATGTTAATTTTCTCTTTTGAGCCATCCAGTTGGCACGGTAAGCTGGAGAGACTCTTATTTATGGCCTCTGATGCTGGATTCCTCCCCTCTCCACCTGCTGCCCAGGTTTGGAACTGGAATGACTTAGGCCCAGCAACAAAAAGTAACTTTAGCTGCTGCAAAAGAAAGCAGGGGAAAATGAGACTGAGGCGTGCCGAAGCGAACCGAGCTCGGCTATCTCAGCTCACTTCTTTATGGGGGGAAAATCAGAACCTCATGGACTGAGTCGCTAACACCAGGAAATTTGTATCCTTCACAGGCTTTGCACCATAGAAGCCTCCCTAGGGAGGTTATTCCAGAACTGCCCATTGCAGGTTTCTTACACTTTTCTCAAAAGCATCTGTTGCTGGCCATTGTCAGAGACGGACAGTGGATTAGATGAACCCTTATTGTGATCCAATCTGCAAATTCCTTAGTTGGTAAGCACAAGAAAGAACCATTTCAATAGTGAAACATGGCTGTTTGGAGCCATCAAAGTTTAGCCTGCGGGAGCAGTATAACTTATCACGGTGTGCAAAGAGTGAGCCCAGATATCTGGGCTCACAAGATGTCTATGGGAATAAATGATCCTATTGCTGGCATAGATGCTCTTCCTGCATCCCGGTAATGAGCTATGAGGTGCAGAGTTTTCCCTGCAGCACTGCTCCCTTTCCAAACATGGTTTGAGTTAAAGGAATAAAACAGGAAGTCAGGGCTTGTTTTTCAAAATAGGCAGAGGGCATTGTCAATAAATCAGCATTTAACAAAAGCAGCAGGTTCTTCCAAATTCTCTCTGGCTTATGTTTGCCTGGAATCGCTCCAACTTGGCTACCGGCTGGGCTGCCTTTCGCACTTTCCTAACCAGGAGTAATCCCCGGGGCCCAAACAGTAAGAACGTATTACAGAACATGTTACTGATTGAGGAAAACAACTGGTATTACAGGACATATTATTGACTCAGAAAAACATGTGGAGGAGAGCACAAGCAGGCTGTTGCACAAGTTTAGAAAGTCAGATGGATCACAAGAAACAAGCTGCTGTCAAGAATTAGAAGCAGATGTCAAATGCTTCTTCATAGAGATAATGAGCAGCGTGTACAACCTTTGAAGTTGCCGCTGGAAGCTTTCCCTTTCTGCAGAGGAAAGAGGAGGGAAGTAGTTCCTAATCCCCCTGTGACAGGTTGGAATGGGATTTCCAGGATACCTGCTCCTGCTAAACTATGGCACTATGGGTTTAGATTTATTAGGAACTGGGGAAACTTTGGGGAAAGGGAGAGCCTGTACAGGAAGGATGGGCTCCACCGAAACCAAAATGGAACCCGATTGCTGGCGCTTAAAATTAAAAAGGTCGTAGAGCAGTTTTTAAACCAAGGGCTGGGGGAAAGCCAACAGGTGCAGAGGAGCACGTGGTTCGGACATCCCTTAGGGGAGGATCTACAAATGGAGAGTCCCTATTTCCTAATAAGGAGGAGAGGATGGAAGACGATAAAATACAGGTAGGAGCTGATGAGAAACAGTCAAATGAAAAAGAAGTCCCATTCAATTACATCATGTAATGGCAGGCAGCTAAAAAGTAACAAGTTTTTAAAGTGCTTATATACCAATGCTAGATGTCTAAATAATAAGATGGGTGAACTAGAGTGCCTCATATTAAATGAAGATATTGATATAATAGGCATCACAGAAACTTGGTGGAATGAGGATAATCAATAGGACACAGTAATACCAGGGACGTTCAAGAAGTGGGCTCAGAGCAGAATCAACTGATAAATTCTGCAATCCACTTTCCTCAGAGGTGCAGAATGTGTGTCAGAACCAACAGTCTCTATCAGCAAAATCCATTTAATCAAAGGTGTATTTTAAAAAAGAATCTATTTCTTTATAAACTTCCCTCCCTATGTTTTAAAGACTTTGGACAATCTAATTAAAGAAAAGAGATAAAAAATAAAGATAAAAGAAAAGCTGGTTAGAAAGGACAGAGATTCCAGACCTCAAAAAGCATGGTCTTTCGCTCTCTCCCTGTTTTCTAAGGGTTAGCAGAGACACCACATTTTGCTCCACCATCTCTCCATTTTTATATATCTCCATTCTTAGCAGGCCAGCAACACTGGAAACTTCTCCAGAATCACCCTAAAATCATAGGCCAAATCATTATTATTATTTGTATTACAATAGCCCCTAGAGGTCTTGATTCAACATTAGGGCCCAATCATGCTGGGTAGAGCTATGATATAAATGGCTTTTGGTTCAAGACTGCCAGGGCTATGTAAGTATGCAAGGTGGCCAGGAATTGTACCTACCTCTTAATGGGCACAGCATCTGTCATGCTAATCCTTTTTCTGTTCATGTTTAGCGAAAGGAAAGATTAAAACCTTTCAACATAACATTACTTGGTGACATTGTCAGAAACCCTCAAACATCACTCAGATTGCTAAAATAAATGATTAGCAAACACTTTCTCTTCCACTCTGAGCGCTCCATTAAGCAAATGAAATAGAGGCATTCAGGCTCTCTCCCTTTTTATTCTTCCTTGTGATTAACCATGTAATAAAAATGATATTAAGTGGGTATAAATTGTATACAGTCCCATCTAAGTGACAAGCCATTATAACTACAACAACAAACAAGGATCATATTTTTGTAAACTGTTTAAATGTACCATGCATTTAAGATGCTGGGTCTTCTGGACCCACCCAACCCCTGTGAGCTCCCAGAAAAACTGAACATCTCCTCAAGCCCCTTGTGTGTGCATTAAAATGGGCAGCTCCCTGCTGATGTGTCCAATCTTCTGCCTTTTCATTTGCAGACAGCAATGTTCCCAGGGATCGAAATGAGAAACAGCAATGAGCCTGTGCACTAGGGAATAGCTTCGGCTGGGGATGTTTGCCTCCTAGATCTTGCTGCAAAGTAGGAGATGTTTTTATTGCTGCTGATGCTCCTCCTGTGGTTGAGTTCACTTTTCCAGCTAAAGAAATGAAGGCAATTCAGCAAGCTCTGGTTTTAACATCCTCAGCTAAACCAGCAAGTGAGGCTGCTGGGAAAACCTAGTGAATTAATGCACAGAGGATTACAAGTGTCAGACGCCTTATAGGTTAGAATGAGCATCTGTCACAATGTGTCTGTCAACAAACTTGGCCTACTGGGGAGCTGGAAGGACTTAGTGAGGCTCAGGGGAAAGTTATTAAAGCAAGAAAAGAAAAACCCAAGGGGACTGACTGCAGGGAAATGATCCATCAACTTGTGTCCTATTTATAAGGTGCATCTTTGTACCAGTTCCTTTTGTTAGTCCCCTCTCAGACTTTTGGAGTGGACTTTCTTGTGCCCAATGCCCTTACGTGAGGCTGAGACATTAGATTTCACCTCCTCTTTCTGTAGCGTTAGCTTTGGTCTATCAGAGAGGGATGAACCAAGACCAGATTCTTCAGCACTGCTCCTGGACTGGCCAAAAACTGCCAAAAGAGGAGCCAGAACTCTCTCGCCCCTTTCAAAATTGTGTTGTCTCAATGCCACATGTTCATATTCTTCTTGCTGTCATAGATCACAACTTTGCCTCAAACCTAAGGACATGTGAAAGGACATGAAGCATCTGCCCATTAGGAAGCAGTATCCCCCTGTAGAAATGTACTTATTGGTCTCCCTAAGGTGTTTGCTCAAGGTATAGCTGGGCAAGAGGTTTGCAGTGGAACCCAAAATCACAGGAAATTCCACTATTTTCAGGTTTTGTTACAACCTTAAACTCCAGATCAGGTTTGTGAAGAAGTTCACGGAGGTTCACCAGCCTTTAGAGTTCTCTTGGCCAAGTGGTTTTACTGCAAGAACCAGGGCCGGCTCCAGGCACCAGCTTGTCAAGCAGGTGCTTGGGGCGGCCGCTCCGGAGAGGGGCGGCACGTTCAGCTATTTGGCGGCAGTTCGGCAGACGGTCCCTCACTCCGCCTTGGAGCGAAGGACCTCCCGCCGAATTGCCGTCGCAGATTGCGATCGCGGCTTTTTTTTTTTTTTTTTCTTTTTTTTTGCTGCTTGGGGCGGCCAAAACCCTGGAGCCGGCCCTGGCAAGAATATGTCAAAAAATCAGTTTTACTTTGAGAGTTTGACATTCTTTGAACCTGAGAGTGAAACTCAACAGGCACAAACCCCACAAAGGTAGGCACTAAAGGAAATATGGTCATGATCAAGGCAAAACTGCCATTCTCTAGTTTAGCAATAGGTGGATACGAATCAAAGCCAAAGAAAGAGGTTTTTCTTGTTTGAAAATTGAGTCATCATTGGACTGTAACCACTTCTGTTTGGATCCATTTGTTCAGTGAATGAAAAACCAGAGATCGGGGAAATTTTTAATACTACGGAAATTGTAAATTTTCATAAGAAAGTGGTAGAATGAGAGTGCAAGAGCACACAACAGAGAACAGATCCTGGGGACCAAGTGAACAGATGAAGGTGTAACTCATAGGCATTTGCTCTGGCGACTGGTGCACTATAAATACTGCAGGTAGGTAGAAGGAAGAGATTAGCTGGTTTCTGATTTAAGCCCTTTGCAAAAGCTTCCAAGCATATTCAAAAGGTAGGTTTGAACCAGTTTTGCAAAGAGATGCCTGGAAAATTCCCCCTAAAATGTATAACCCTGAGGAAACCATCAAAGTGCCCTTTGATTCATGTACTTTTATTAAAGGCAAAAATCATAACGACCATTCTAGAATCACTTCTGAGACTTAACAATAAATAGTTTTCAGTGTTTCCATGTGCAAGCTCCCCTTTGCCCACTAGGTGAATAAGTAGCCCAGCATGGCAGAATGCTGGGACCAGAATATGGGGTCACTAACTAAAAAGATTTAAAATTTATTAGAGTCAGCATTGCTCAAGTTTCTTTTATATAAATATAATTCTCCCTTTTCAACATAATTAATAGATCATATCATCATCAGACTCCCAGCACGTGGGGTCAAGTTCTCTGGAAATGCATTTCCTATAGGTTTTTTATGATGGTAGATGCTCTCCAAAAAGACATCCCGGTAAACAAGAGTGATGCTCAATTTGCAAACCAAAAGCCCTGTGCTTCTGGAATGCTGTATACAATTCTGATCACTCATGTTCAAGAAAGATGAATTCAAACTGCACCAGGCGCAGAGATGGGCTACAGGGCTGATCAGGCAATGCAGAGCGTATGTTATGAAAGGCGACTGGGGGAGCTTGGCTTGTTTAGCCTAACAAATTGAAGGCTGAGAGGGGATCTGATTGCTCTCTATAAATGCAGGGGGCCATAAGGGGAGCATGAATACCAAGGAGAGAGAAGGTTTATTAATTTTAAATTAAATAAATTAAAGCTAAAGGACAATATTTGCACAAGAACAAATGGACAGAAACTAGCCATGAATGAATTTAGGCTGGAAATTAGAAGAAGCTTTCTCACCACCACAGGAAGGAGTTTTTGGAACAGCCCCCAGTGGCAAACAACCTCACTAGTTTTAAGATGAAGCTTGACATGTTTATGACTGGGATTCTATGACAGGATGGGCTGTGACAGCAGGAGAAGGACTTGATGACCCAGGAAATACCTTCCTGTCCTATGTTCTCCCTCCAACTCTGCTGACTCTCTGCCACTAGCAGCATAAGGGCTGGTTCTGAAAGTTGCTGAGCATCGATAACTCCCATTGAAACTTTTGCTATCAGGATCGAGCCCATCACATAAACACCTGGCTGTATCTTATGGTCAAGGCAACAAAGCCGAAAAAACTACTGTAGCCAGCACCCTGAACATTGGCTTGTGTCTCTTATCTCTTTTCATTAAGTACGTTCCTTCTGTGTTCCTGCAAAACAATTGCAAAAATAAAAATGTGTCTGCCTTCACAACGAGCTGATGGGAAGTTAGCAAAATGGAAAAGTTTTATTGAACGGAAAAGCACAGAGTACTTTGGAAGTGCTAAATGTAATACCGTGCTGTGTATAAAGATCAGTGTACATTAAGGAACAGGAGAAATCAGGAGGCATTCACCCAGAATTTCTGCCTCAAACTGAAGGGGACTGGGTTTTTTCTCTTATGAATGTAGCCCGCCTGTTAATGACCTGTGCTAACCACCTCAGAAAAATAAACATGTGGGCTGGAAATATGCAAAGTCATTTTCTAATCCTGTTTGGGGGAAGACCTTGACTGTTACATTTGGAAGCGCCCACAGATCCCTCATTATAATGTTGTTAATGGCACAGGGTTTCCCCATGAATTCCTCATTGTGGTAAAATTTACAGAAAACTTCAGCTGGCCTGTAAGTATGAAGTAAAACATTTCTCTGCTCTTTGTATTGGTCATTTTCCGATGCAAGTTCATAGTTCAGCTCAAGCTATTTAACTGAGTGCTTAGCGGTCTGTTAGCACATGCCAGTCTCTTCTGGGTGTGTCCACTGGGGTAGATTTTTCTCCAGCAGCCCCTTGCTGAGGAGGGGTCAGTCGTGAAGGACTAGAAAAGGTCATTTGGCTAAATACCTCCTAATAGATCATGCTCCACTACTCCCATAGACACTGTAAAGTGCCTGATCCGAAGCCCATTGAAGTCAGTGGGCATCTTTCCATTGACTTGTATAGGAGCCTTATGTAGTGAGTTTGTCATCTAATAACCAGATCCTTGAAGAAAGGAGCTACACAGAGTTTATCCTGAAAGTGTAGAAGACTGACACAGGCGGAGGAAAATCCAAATGACTCCAATTCGATCTATTAAAGTTTCCCCCGGCCCCCACGCTCCTGCAGGTAATGATCTACTATGGAAGAGAGGAAAAAATATTTTTTAGCTAAGGTATAAAATATAACTTTGCTCCAATGAACTACCAAAAAGCTCCAGATTATTTCCGATTCAGACAGTTTCATCATGTTTTACTGAGGAACATGACAGACCCTTTATTATTTGTCATCACTGTTTTAGTCTTGCCCTTGATCAGATAATCGACCTGTGAATGGCAGTTGGTATCTATGGAGTATTTCACACACACACACAAATTGCTTTTTACCCACTTCTCTGCATGCTATAGAAGAATCATCCCCACCAGTTCACCACAGGTTGAAGCTAAGGCACTGAGAAATTAAACAGTTTTCCCTAGGCCAAGAATCAGCATCATAACTGAGACTGGAAGGCAGGAAGCTCCCAGGCCTGTCCCTCATACAATCCAATTTAGGAAGAAGAGCCCTAAAGAGCACACAAGCCTAATGCAAGCCCCAGCTGCAGCACAAGAGCCAAAAGTCACCCCCCTTTCAGGTGCCTGGGCAAACCACAAATAAAACGATACCAGTCCTAGGTTTAGCTGCTCTCTTCCCTTAGCTTCACCCTTGCTCTATACCACACTCCGCACACCCTGCTTATATTTAGTCTAATCAACACCACCTGCCCATGTGAATCAGCAGTAATTATGCTGAAGGGTTCCAGCATCTGGAGAATCTTGCCACCACATTGCCAAGGAGCTCCCTTGAACTGTATGAAAGAGACAATTCCATTTCAAACACTGTCAGCAGTTACCAACAGAGGTGCCACTGCCGTTTTCCCCAGGATCTTTTCTTTTCTGGGCAAAAAGCGAATAGGCATGAGATTGGGCACGGTGTTCCATCTGAATCGCCATGTGTTTATAGCTGATTGTTTGGAAGAAACATTTATTGGAGTTCTACACTGCAAACTTCCAGCAGGCTGGGGTCAGGCTACCACAGATTTCATTGTAACGATGGGAAAAGAAGCCACCCTCGATGTGTTACTAAATTGAGATTCCCTAACACATTCATTTCTCTGTGATCAAAACTATAGTCATTTGCCACCAAACGCTGAAGCTCTTCGGGGAAAAGAGCAACGAGAAAGCAGTTCCCTTGTATGACCTACACACAGTTCATCTTTCATGCTCTGGAGAAAGTCCCTCTGATGTATGGACAAAGCGGTCTCGGCTTCACACCACTGATAGGCGGCCATGTATATTCCAGTGGAGACTTATTCAACTTTGGAGAAACCGTCTCCTATGCCTCTTTGATCTTGTATATTATACTCAGGTGCCTGTGCCTACAGAGGAGACTATTCGCTAAGTGGAGCATTTCTGGATTTTCCCAGGTGGCTGAATAGGGGCATTAGAAGATTAATAGAATGGGGACCAACTCAGTGCACT
Organism: Terrapene triunguis; assembly: GCF_002925995.2. Lineage (NCBI taxonomy): Eukaryota > Metazoa > Chordata > Testudines > Emydidae > Terrapene > Terrapene triunguis. The sequence goes on from NW_020664725.1 coordinate 14,011,325, forward strand.
TAGAAATAAGTTGACAACCCACTTAAGGGCACTCTGAAGCTTCCAAATGTATTTTAAATCCCCCAAACACACACTGACTGTATGACTGAAGAGCAGCAAACATGCTCCATGACAGTTTTTCAGGCAAGGAAGGCAGAGGCTACAATTCCTGTCTGCAGTTTCCAGAAAAGTGGGGAGTGAGGGGGAGACAATGATACACCATCAGAGGCAGGGAAGTCACCCCACCTTGCCCTTCTGTTTTGGGAGAAGGAAGATCTTAACTGAGGTAGCACCCCTGCACCCCACCCTACCTTCCCCAATGGGTCTCTTTCTTGGTTCAATGCATTTTTTCCACCGCTCCTCGGAGAAATGTGGAATTACTGTATGTTTAGTGAAAAAGGAAATAAATCCCCGAGCTGTGCATGAAGCCAAGAGATCCCTGGATTGCAGCCAGCAGAGCTCAGTTGAAAACAAATCTTGGCTATAAGCCAGAGGATCTGGGTTAAATTCCCCCGATAAGCCGTTTCTTTCTTTCTGGACAACTTCTAGGTTTAGATGCTGACAGATAGGCTAACAATGGTTGCAATACCGCAATACCACATTACACATTCATGTAACATTCTCTTTTTTTAAAGGCATCGATTCTCTTCCTTGGGGACGGGAGTGCAGAGTTCCATGGTAGGTTGCTCTGCTGAGTGTGCTTGGAGAGCCGCCAGCAATCTGGAATTCCAAGGGAAAGGAAGGCAGTGTATACCCCTGAATGCATTGGGACCTGACACTGGTCTCTGAAGTAACACTCTCTACCTGTGCACTTTGCTGTTGTGAACAGGTGAGTTGGTCCAACCAGAGAAACAGCACAGCTAAAGTAGGGAGAGCCCTGAAGCTTAGGCATTTTTCTTTCTTTCAGCTAATCAGTGTGTGAGCCAGCATCCTGATTTTGCTATCCTGAGCCCATGGTAGTGCACAGATATCACACACCCTATTCACCAATGCCCTGCACTTCTGTTGGTAAAGTGGGTATAAGACTCTGCCAAATTGCAATGTCTTACCTGTGCTCTGCACAAATGAAAATGAGGACACAAGGAGCAGAGCAATGTTGAATCAGTCCCTGTGATAACTGAGACTCTGTACTTTTCAGTAATAGATAGGACCCAGGTCAGGCCTCAGTCTGTGATCTGATTCCCCATTGTCCTGCCCCTTGTTCAGCCATTCTGATCTGATAGCATCTCACACTCACCGTACACTGGTGTAAGTGACTGCACAAGGCACAGAGTAGTGGGAGAATCAGGCCCATTCAAACAAAATGAAGCAATATTTTTAAAACTGAAGAGCAGCTATTTTTCTTTTTTAATGAAAATAAGTGTTATCCCTGCACCCTGAATCAACCTTTATGTTTCAGTCCCTCATCCCCCTCCTCATGCACCAGCATGATTTCTTCCATTTCCTGCAATTTTGCCGAAGAGCTGCTCTGGAAAAATACAGTCCAAGAATCCCCTCTTTCAAGTGTGATGGCTGCATCCCCAGCAAAATCTTCTCAAAAATATTCACTAGCAAGGAAAACTTCGTGTTCTTCATAAAAACTGTTTTTTAATAAAATACCTATCTGCTCAGGAAATGAATTCACATACTTAATTGGTTCTGAGAAATAGTCTTCAGTGTGATCCCATTAGGATTTTGCCCTAATCTTTTTTTATTATCCTTTGCTTGCTTGATAAGACCTGGAGAATTTTCTGCACACGCTGGGATCTCTGTGCAATAGGATTTGTGTCTCTTTTGGATCAAATGGACAGCACTTCAAAGGTGACCTATAGGTTATACACAGAGGTGTGTCTCCATGCCAGGAATTAACCACAATGAACGAACTCCCCAGCAACATGGGGAGAATGGAAGTGTGGTTACAGCAGAGGACTTTGAGACAGGATGCCTGAGTTCCATTTGCAGCTCTGCCACTGACTGGTTGCGGGATAATCATCGATTCCAAGGTCAGAAAGGAACACAGGACATATCATTTCTGCCAAACAAGTCCTGTTTGAACTAAAGCATTTTTTTTTTAAATCCAATCTTAATTTAAATATCACAGACAAGTCACAATATCTCCATTTCCACACCTGGTCAGAAGAGAGAATGCCGAGTGAAATTCACTCCCGTGCAGAGGGCACAGGACAAACCCCGCTGAACCCCTCAAAATAGTCTTAGTGCTGCCCCTCTGCAAAGGGGTGAGTTTCACCTACCGAGCCTACCTCCCCAGGGTTTTGAGAGACTGCGGACTTGTCAAAACACAGACGTTGCACAGTTTCACTAAAGGTGCAAGCAGTGCTTAATTTGTAATGAAAGAGGTGCCGGGGTTCGAGCAATTTTTTTCACTGATGCAGCCGGCCCAGAGGTGCCAGCGTTCAGCCTTGGCAAGCCCTGGCACAAATTAAGCACTAGGTGCAATGCTGTGCCAGTTTAATTAAATGAGTGGACACTGATGTCAGTTTAAACCTGGCTTACAGCAGTTTAGATTGAGCTCGTTCAGTAAACTAAACTCATGTCAGTCAAGTTTAAATCTATGCCGTGTCCACACACAAAGTTGCACCTTTTTAAACCAGAGAACCATTACACCTTTAGTTAAACTGGTGCAATTTCAGACCTAGACCAGGTCTCTGTTAGTCTTTGCAAAGTGCTTTGAGTTCCTCCAGTATAAGCCACTCTAGAAACGTAAAGCATTACACACGTGGCACCACTGAACATTCATTTTATTGAGGTTCATAATTGCATTTATTTATTTTGCAATAACTTATTCCTTGGCAGCTCAAGGTAATAAAAGGCTAAATTCCCCAAAGAGAATTAAAATTCAGAAAGCCAATAACAGGAATGGACCTGCATTGTCAAAGACAACTTTAAAAATGTTTCATTCTCCAGATGATGATATGGAAATTAAAACATTACTCATAACCAAACCAGTAATCAACGCACAAGCCGTGTAGCCCGCCGCTCGCCTCTTATGTTTCCAAAGACGCTTCTGTAATAATTTATTTAAAATTGTTTTTTGGCATTTGCATACATAAAGGTGCTTCGCTTTATCTTCACATGTTTAATAAAATCCAGCTGCAGAGAACGTTAAGTGGAATTTCAAGTAAAGTAATATCAAAACAGACTGGATTCCGTACTCCCTGCCTCTGCTGAATAGTACGTGCAATATGGAATCGGCTCAGTCATTTATTAGTATTATTTATTATTTGCATTGCAGCCTTACTTAGGGGTCCCGATTATAGATGAGGGTTTCATTGTGATTGGTGCTGTGCAAAGGAAAAGACAACAAGCAGAGGATAACTGGCTTATCAACCAGTGTCAGTAATATACCAACAAGCACAGGCTTATCATCCTCATCAGTAGCGGAATGTATTTTATTTTATCATTAATTATTTATTACTGAAATGCTTCGGACCCCAAATGTGGCAGGTGCTATACAAACACTGAACAAAGACACAGTCCCTGCGCTAAAGAGCTGACAATCTAAGTAGATAAGTGACAGCAGTGAGTTTATTCATGATTCTCCCTCTGCCAAGACCCAAATGTGGGATGCAATGTTTGATGAAGACCAAAAAAATAAGACACACAAAACATTACCCATGCAGGAAACTTCACACATGGTGGGCTTCCTTCCCTTATTATAGAGGATGCTTGCTGTAAACTCAGCGGCATGATTCTTTTCTTTCAGAGATAAGTAATTTTCAACAATAAAGAGTAGGATGAAACACCAGGTTGGTGCAGAATGTAGGTAACTTTAGGCCCACATTCTCAAAGATATTTAGTTGTCTAAATATCTTATTTCAGTGGGAGTTTGGCATCTAAATGCCTTTGAGGATCTGGGTCTTTGGGACTAACATGAGTAATTGCCCTTGAAATACAGGACATTTGAGAGGTACACGACTATTATAGAGGATGAGTACTTCTCATCAGGAGTCCAGGGTTGCAGAATCCAGCCCCTTGCATTTCTCTGCCAGTAATAGTCTCCCTCCCCACCTTTGCTTTAAAATGTGCTATGTGACTTACATGCAAACTAGTGAATTTCACTTCAAAGTTTGGATGCATTTTATGAGATAGACCCTGGCACGGGTCTGCATTCTACCAAATACTTTCCTGTTTAAAGAGTGCTTTGAAAACCAGCTGACAGTAATTTGCAAAAATTAAAATGGTGCTCAGAGAGGATTTGATAGAAGCAATTGTGTTTCTCAAATGACGGGCAGACAACCCAGGACAGAGTGATTCCATTCACTAGCATGTCCCTGTCAAGGCAAAACAAAAATACCCCCTTGTTTTCTCAAATACTCTATGTTCCCTTTCAGAACTGGCAGGAGTTCAGCGCTCTCTTGGGGGTCCGGCATAGGTTTTTCAGAGCACACGTATCCAGCTGGGGACCAAAAAGCTCCATATTCTCCATATTGGGAGAAAGTTGCCAAGCTGTTGTCTTTTTTTTTTTCTTCACCAGAATAACTTCAAAGTGGAGCCAGGACTGAAAATTTATAACAAAGGTCTGAAACTGGTTTCTGCCTAGCTTCAGTTTTCATTACAACTTGCGTTCATTGGCCTGATGGCTGAGTTTTGAGAGACTCTTGGCCTAAGATGCAAAAATTCACGCTTTCACTTATTAAAGCATTGGCCAGAAATCAGGCAAAACTCCGCTGGAGCTGTAGGTTCATTTGAACAAGAAGCTTGAGGGAAGAGGGTTGTAGCCACATGAAGCAAAATTACAGGAAGAGATCCCATGATGCCTTACAAATACAAACTGCTGAGCATCAGGCAGCTCCACTTAGTAAATAGGGTCCCCAAAACACACAGAAAAAAGAGTCCTTTGCACAGAAACTGGAGATGCTTCTTCACAGTTTCACTGAATTCATCCCAACAACCTCTTTGGTCTTGAAGTCAGGAAAGAAATCCCCCCACCACAAGCCCAGGCTTTCTCTACTGCTGCCAGCCACATTCTCCCACCCCAAACATGACCATGGTGCCATTAGACCTAACACAGTGAGATAGATTCTCATTTGGTATAAATTGGCGTCACTCCACAGATTTCAATATGGCTCCAGCAGCTGAGGATCTGGGCTAGTGATAGGGGAAGGGAAGCTCAGCATGTTCCGCAGTTGGTTAGAGTTTATGCTACCCTCATTCCTATTTTTTGGATCATGCGAGATCAGCCTTATTAGTGGAGTGTGTGGTGGCTTCCTGTAAATTCTGCTTCCAGGCACAGCCAATATCAGAAACTGCACAAGTTTGGGGGAAATTCTATTCCATTTTTTACTTGTATTTTCTTAAACTTCCATACAGGTTCAGCTTGGCTTGGCTGTGAGTTATTACCCAAAACAATTCACTTGTTAATAATTTAGGGTCAGATTCTGGTGCCCTTACTTAGACTGAGTGGTACTTGACACCACAAATTTCAATGAGACTACACACGGAATAAGATTCTACTCCACTTGAGTAAGGGTATCAAGTTCAGGCCCTTGATAAATGAGGCTGAAGTGAGAAACATTAACAGGTTTTCCTGCCTCAAGCTTTGATTTTAAATGGGCTTAAATGAGTTAGACACCCAAACCCCACTGAAATTCTGTGTGTGGGGGGTGAGCACCTAATTCCCTTAAACTCCTTTGCAAATCCCAGGCTAAATGCCTGAAAGTCACACTTTCTATTAAGGGCCCATTAGAAGAAGTTTATAAAGGGTTAATAAATGATTAATAGCTGTTTTAATAAAAGATTTATTAATTGTTATACAATCCAAAAGGTCAATAGGTTATTGAGCTGGTTGGAGATTCTCCTACGGAATGGTTTTCCATCGTCGAAGATCAAATTGTTCCAGTGAGACCATTCAATTTCAACGACGGTCTGATAGAAAGAAAGCAGGCAGGTTTCCTACCCGCTCACTCATCTGGCTTCTCTGCAGCTCACCTGGTGGACTTACAGGGAGCCTGGAAGCCCTGGGAATACTAGCTCCCTTGGCAGTGCAGGCTCCCAGTTCTTCCAGAGTCTGCAGCCCTGGGGCAGCCAGCCAGGGGCACTGTCCTGGAGTCACAGACCCGCAGGTTTTCCTTGTCTGGGAGAATTTCAACATTTGGGGCTTTTGTTCCAAATCATCACAAAACCAAACATCCTCTACCTTTCTCTGTACCACTTTAGTAGATTGCTCATAACCATTTCTACTGATGTGCATGCAGCCATCTGTAACACATAGAATCATAGGACTGGAAGGGACCTCAAGAGGTCAACTAGTCCAGTCCCCTGCACTCATGGCAGGACTAAGTATTATCTAGACCATCCCTGACAGGTGTTTGTCTAACCTGCTCTTAAAAATCTCCAATGATGGAGATTCCACAACCTCCCTAGGCAATTTATTCCAGTGCTTAACCACCCTGACTGTTAGGAAGTTTTTCCTAATGTCCAACCTAAACCTCCCTTGCTGCAATTTAAGCCATTGCTTCTTGTCCTATCGTCAGAAGTTAAGAAGAACAAATCTTCTCCCTCCTCCTTGTAACAATCTTTTATGTACTTGAAAACTGTTATCATGTCCCCTCTCAGTCTTCTCTTTTCCAGACTAAACAAACCCAATTTTTTCAATCGTCCCTCATAGGCCATGTTTTCTAGACCTTTCATCATTTTTGTTGCTCTTCTCTGGACTTTCTCCAATTTGTCCACATCTTTCCTGAAATGTGGTGCCCAGAACTGGGCACAATACTGCAGTTGAGGCCTAATCAGCACGGAGTAGAGCGGAAGAATTACCTCTTGTGTCTTGCTTACAACACTCCTGCTAATACATCCCAGAATGATGTTTGCTTTTTTTGCAACAGTGTTACACTGTTGACTCATATTTAGCTTGTGGTCCACTATGACCCCCAGATCCCTTTCTGCAGTACTCCTTCCTAGGCAGTCATTTCCCATTTTGTATGGGTGCAACTGATTGTTCCTTCCTAATGGAGTACTTTGCATTTGTCCTTATTGAATTTCATCCTATTTACTTCAGACCATTTCTCCAGTTTGTACAAATCCTTTTGAATTTTAATCCTACCCTCCAAAGCACTTGCAACCCCTCCCAGCTTGGTATCGTCCACAAACTTTATAAGTGTACTCTCTATGCCATTATCTAAGTCATTGATGAAGATATTGAACAGAACCGGACATACGACTCATGTTTGTAACATCCTTATAACATCCATTAACCCTTTATAAACTATTTATGAATGGGACCGTAATAGAAAGTGTGTCCTGCATAAGATTAAGGAACATGCATTTAATATAGCTAGAAACAATAAGTGCTGGAAGCTCCTGACAAAGACAATGAGAGAACTGCAGGCAGGCTGCACAGTCAGAGACACTAGGACAGTACATACTGTACTCTTCAGCCCCAAATGGCACCATGCAATGCTATTGACTGCACTATTCCCAGAACAATGAAGCTCTCCTCCGTGAGCTTTGCAGAAGGTACATTGGCTGAGCCACGTTTGTTCCCACCGACCGGGGGCGGAGGGCAGGGGGAGGGTGTTCGCTTCAGCAACAATTTGGTAGATTGCTGAGCTTTTGCAAATGGAAACTGCTGTTTGTTATCTGCTGAACCTAATGGAAGTCAAGGATAATGGGGCATCTACAAGCAGCCAATTTCCGCTCTCCTTCCCTGCACCCAGCCCCAGCCAATGTGATTCATCAGGTTTTTAGTGCATTTAGCACATTCACTCCAGTCATGGCAAGATAACGGCCCATGGCTCCATGCGTTGGTTATATAAGCACCAGCCCGAAAGTCACAAATAATCCAGGAACTGGGCTTAAGTTGCCTTGGTTTGTTCTCCAATAGCTAATTCTTCCCCAGAAAGGGAGCAAATCCCTGGAGAAGAATGGCCTTCCCCCTTCTCCTGGCACCTTTTCTGTATCGCTCGCCTCTCTGTTGCTGTAATACCCTGGGTTTTAATTTCTAATTGTAGCTAATTATATTCTCATAGAGGTTAATTGCTCCAGTGAGTTGAAGGAGAGTCAGCAAAAACCCATGGGAGAGCAAGTGCTGAACACACTCTTTGGAGAGCTGCTCAGACAACGAGCTAAGAGCTTTTTACAGTGATCTGCACAAAGATCTTGCAACTGTGCTATCTCCCCTACCCTGGGCCTGCGCTTATCTCTTCCCTAGAGTTCTTCTCTCTCTGCCTCTCTCTGCTCCGTGTCCTGCACACTCTCTTCTGCATTTGTTTCTCTCTGCTCCAGTTTTCACTGGATTTTTCTCTGCCCCTGCTGCTCCTTTTCTCATCGCCGTCCTGTTGCCATCTCGCAAACTCTCTCTAAATTGGCCAGTCGCTTGTCAAGCTTCCCATCACCCACGCACCCCTCGTTCCAGCTCCATCCATTTGTCTGTCTCATATGCAGCTGCATTCATGCATTCTACATGGCCCCTTATGCACGGACATAACCAGGGCCGCCTCTGGCTTTTTTGCCGCCCCAAGCAAAAAAAAAAACCCTGCGGCACGGCCAGAGCCAGGGTGCAGGGGGACTCCCTGTGCTGCAGACGTGCCCCGGCTAGAGGGGGGGAGGGAGCTGGGGGAGAGAGAGAAGGAGGCGGCCAGGGCTTCAGCAGGGCGCGCACCACGCAGCCCCTCCCGCCGCACCGCCTGCTGGGAGGGCTCTGCGCCGCTCTGGTCAGCGGGGACGGAAGGACGCGGGCTGCCCTGCCGGGCTTGCTACAGACCTGGCACTGGCTGGGACAGACAGAGCGCGCAGCCCGCTCCTAGCAGGGCGCTCCCCTCCTCCACGCCGCCGCCCCCTACAGGGCAGCCGGATCGGCAAACAAAACAAAACAAACAAACAAAAAGCAGCCGTGCCGCCCTAGGATTGGGCGGAATGCCGCCCCGTAGAATCTGCCGCCCCAAGCACGCGCTTGCTCAGCTGGTGCCTGGAGCCGGCCCTGGACATAACCACCCTGGGGTAAATTAGCCAACTCAGTAGCAGACTAGAGTAAAATAACCAAATGAACGAAGTCAGTTTCTTGACTCTTTATCAGGAGCGGTGGCAGTGCTCCTCCTCTGAGCATTCGGCGGCGGGGTCCTTCCGCTCGTGGGGGAACTTCAGCGGCGGGTCCCGGAGCGAGTGAAGGACCCACCGCCGAATTTCCACAGCGGAAAGACCCCCCGCCACCGAATTTCCGCCGAGGGCAGCAAAATGCCGCCCCCCAAATCCTGCTGCCCTAGGCTACAGCCTAGGGTCGCCTAGTGGAAGCGCCGGCCCTGCTCTTTTTTATTTGTATTATGGTAACACAGAGAGGCACCAATTGAGATCAGGGCCCCATTAGCTGGGTGCTTTAATACATTCAGGAAGAGACGGTCCCTGCCCTGAAGAACTTCCAATCTGACTAGGCGAGAAAGACAGAGGGTGGGAGAAAAGAAGGATTGTGACCCCCCATTTTATAGCTGGGGACCCGAGACACAGAGGGTATGTCTATACTGCAGTTGAACACCCACAGCTGGCCTGTGTCAGCGGAGTTGGGGCTGTAAAATTGTGGTGTAGACATTCCGGTTCAGGCCTGAGCTTTCTGGACCCTCCAGGTGAGCTGCGGGCTCCCACAGCTTAGGTTCCTGCCTGAGCCCGAACAGCTACACTGCAATTTTACAACTCTCCAGCCCCAGTGCCACTCAGCTGGTGCAGCCCAGCCATGGGTGTTTCATTGCAGTGCAGACATACCCAGAGAGACTAAGTAACTCACCAAAGGGCACACAGGGCATCTCTGACAGAGCCAGGAATGGAACCCAGCTCTACCATACCTCATGGTAATGCCTGGACAACAATTCCTCTTCCTATCCATTGGCATTTGCCCCATGACACATGAAGGAAAAGCGATGGTAAAAACAACAGCGTCTTATACTGAACTTTTAAAAATTATCTAAAAACATAGCTTTCAGCTATGGGGGACGGCCAGTTAAAGACAGCACTGTGAAGGAGAGAGGAAGAAAGAACTCCAGAGTGGAAAATGTCAGCAAATGTCTCTAACATTTATTAGAATTACCGGCCTGATGTAAACCAGAGATTACTTTGAAACGTTGTTAGATTTCCGCCGAATGTTTAAAAGAAATTTTCACAGCAATTCCCATAGAGATTGGAAATGAAATTGCCTGAACGTGGCAGGCTAAGGTGAGCCTTTGCTGCATCCATAGGGACTGAAACCGGCCATCTGGACTCACTGAAAGCTTCAGAGAGAGTGGGAAGGAGGGGAAGAGGGGGGAGAAGACTGTGAGAGCTGGTTCTGGAGCTGAAATTTGCCAAGCTGATCACAACAGCAATGGTGAGCTCTCTGGAGACTGGGGTCCTCTCTTGCCACTGAGTCCTCTCTCCACAGAATGCCACAGCATGGACAGCAGCGGCTGTGCCTCAGACCAAAGCAGGAGAGACCACCTCCCAGAGTCTGTTCCCTGTTCTCTTGGGGGCTGATCCACAGCCTGCTGCAGCTTTGGATGGGCTTGGAATTCAGGCCCTTGGTACAGACGCCATCATCAAGGAAGCCAGTTTGTGACAGCTGGGATGGTTTCTATTGAGCAGCCCTTAGATAGTTGCTTCCAAGATGGAGTCCCATCGGAGACCTAGCGGAGAGGGGCTTGCTACCCTGGAGGTGTGCACAAATACCAATCCCTGGGCCTAAGCACTGCAGTGAGTATGGCCTGGAAAAATCACCAACCGCAAAGCCTACACACGACAGGGTTAGTTAAAAACAGTGGGCCTGGTTCTGCTCCTATCCATACCAATGCCTGCACTGACGCTAGGGATGTGTGAAAGCAGCATGAGAGGCAAGAGGCTCATGCCCAAGGCTACATCCTTAAATCCTGGATTTCTATAGGCATCACCAGACTGGATCAGACCCGGTGTCCATCTCGCCCGGCATCCTGTCACCAACAGTGGCCAGCACCAGCTGCTTCAGAGAAAGGTGGAAGAAATGCTGCAGCTCTGGGATGTCCCACAGGCAAAGTTTCCTCCTGAACCCCAAAATTTAGAGGTTGGCTCATGCCCTGAAGCATCTCCGCTTCACAACCCACTTCTGTTGGTTTCAGCCAGATCCTTTAAATGTTCTGGCTAATCCACTACTAAACAGCAGCTGAGGATACAGGTCTCTTTAGTATGATTACTGAAGACTCTCAGTCAATAGTCAAGAGACAGATCTTATTACAAGGAACGTCAAGGAAGAGTCCTGGAATGAGTATTATTTTAGCAGCTCAGTCCATTGTAATTCTTTACCTTGCTAGCCTTCTGATGTGCATTAGCAAGCCATACTTATTCCATTCCTCTCTGTGCTGCTAGAATAGCTCTTTCTTCCCAATTAAAAAATAATCAAGCCAAACACACAGCTCATCAGGGTAGCACATTTCAAAAGAAATGCGTCCCAAGGAGTCATCTTACATCAAAGGAAAGGCAGATTTAATTTGCAGACGGCCCTAGAACAGATTCCACAAAGGAGAATTCAATGCCAGATATGTTTTAATAAGCTCTTAGGAACAATTAGCTAAAAGTTCCCACCAGTGACAGAAGAATTAAGTAAGCATGCAGGCGTCACTTCTCTCCTGCCACCTCACTCCCCATCCTTTGAAAGACAAATCAATTCTTCAAGGCTCACCCCTTTTCCTGGCACTCATGGAGAAGCCCAGTTGATGTTTTCCAACATGTTCGTGCTTCAACAAAAGCATAAACGTAGTCCGGGTTCCCCAATCAACTGAAAAGCTGACCGGGGAATCAGCAGATGTAAATAAACACACACATTGTAATTGCAATATAGCTCTAATGCCCAGCTCCCACTACACAGAAATGTATCATTATATAGCGGACAACAAGCAACAAGGAATAATCTGTCACACTTGCACAGTAAACGGACAGGATGCTCTCTAGTGATATGGGGCTAGGAATAAGAATCCTGAATTCTATTCCCAGTTCTGCCACTGACTCACTGTGTGATCTTGGGCAAGTCACCTCACCATGCCTCAGTTTCTCCATCTGTAAAAGCTCTGTGGGGCAGGGTGTGATGCTGGTAGACCAGGTACCAGCTCTTGCCAAGCCTGTAGGTGTCACCTGAGCACTGACAAATTCAGAGCTGGAAACCAGACCAGCTCACCTGTTTGTTAGTATTGTTCAAGATAGGTGTTATAAAATGCTTGTAAATTGCTGCATACATTAATCTTACTTGGAATGTCTATATCCCACGCTATAAGGTAAAATGTAAGGTTTGCTTTATAACTGTAAGAATGCCTCCTCTGAACTTGTGAACTCAGGCAGGGGGAATGGTTCCCCCGTTCTTCAAGAAGGACTATCAAAACTAAGTGGCCCATCATGAAACATCACAATATTAAGACTGGGTTGATAGTCCTCTACTACCCATGAAGGTGCAACATGCGAGAAAGCTCATCCCTTCAGCTTGAATTCTGGAAGAAAGAAATAAAGATAGCTGACAAGAAAATTCTTCATTTCTTTGTTGTTTGGGCTCTCACAGGCCTGGAGCTAGGAAACAAAGGCAGAGACCCCAGGGTCAAGGCATTCAGTGCTGACAGATTTCTATATCTCTGTCACCTTTTGGAACCGTAGTCTGTAACTCATTTGCGTATATATGTTGCCTGCATTAACCTGTAAATAACTCATTTCTTTTTCCTAGTTATAAATCCTTAGTTTATTACAGAATTGGCCGCAAGTGTTGTTTTTTGATGTGAGATCTGAGGTTCAAATTGACCTGGGGTAAGTGAGAGGTCTCTTGGGACTGGGAGCAACCTGAATATTCTGTGATCTTTGGTGTAGGAGACCTGTATTCCTAAATCCAGCTAGTCTGGATGCAGGGCCGGCTCCAGGGTTTTGGCTGCCCCAAGCAGCCAAACAAACAAACAAAAAAAACCAAAAAAAAAGCCGCGATCGTGATCTGCGGTGGCAATTCAGCAGGAGGTCCTTCGCTCCGAGCAGGAGTGAGGGACCGTCCGCCAAATTGCCGCCGAACAGCTGGACGCGCCGCCCCTCTCCGGAGTGGCCGCCCCAAGCACCTGCTTGGCAAGCTGGTGCCTGGAGCCGGCCCTGCCTGGATGGCAAGATAGACTAGAGTGCCCAAGGGGACCAGGGCCGGCTCCAGGGTTTTGGCCGCCCCAAGCAGCCAAACAAAACAAAACAAAACAAAACAAAGCCGCGATCTGCGGTGGCAATTCGGCGCAGGGCCGGCTCTGGCTTTCTGGCTGCCCCAAGCAAAAAAAAAACCGGCAGCGCGGCCGGAGCCAGGATGCAGGGAGACTCCCTGCCCTGCAGATGTGCCCCAGCTAGCGGGGGGTGGGGGAGGGAGCGGGGGGAGAGAGAGAAGGGGGGCAGCCAGGGCTTCAGCGGGGTGCTGCGACGCGGCCCTTCCCGCTGTGCCACCTGCCGGGAGGGCTCCACGCCGCTTCGGTTGGCTGGGAGGAAAGGACGCGGGCTGCTCTGCCGGGCTTGCTGCAGGGCGCTCCCGTCCTCCACGCCGCCACCCCCTACAGCCCGGCCGGAGCGGAACAACAAACAACAACAACAAAAAAAGTGGCTGCGATGCCCTAGGATTGGGCAGAATGCCGCCTCCTACAAGCTGCCGCCCCAAGCACCAGCTTGCTTGGCTGGTGCCTGGAGCCGGCCCTGATTCGGCGGGAGGTCCTTCGCTCCAAGCAGGAGTGAGGGACCGTCCGCCGAATTGCCGCCGAACAGCTGGACGTGCCGCCCCAAGCACCTGCTTGGTAAGCTGGTGCCTGGAGCCAGCCCTGAAGGGGACTGTCTGTGACTCTAAGGTAAGACTGTCACAGTGCTTCAGAAGTTCACATTTGGTACTGGGTTGGTGAAATCTAACGATAGAACATAGCACCGGCCTGGGGTGTCTGCCCGGCTTTTTGACAGTCTACCCTGAGGTTGGCACTCATGGTCGTGAACCACTCTAGACACGTGTTCTATGTTTGTTCAGCACACTGGAGTCCTGGCCCATGACGAGGGCTCCGAGGCACTATGACAATACAAATAATAAATAATGATGAATCCTCCTTTTCAGGTTTGTTATTAAGCTTAATTAATATGCATAAAGCACTTTGTGATCCTGGCATCAAAGGTGCTGTAAAAGTGCAAACTATTATATTTTTAAAGCTGCACCTATTGAACAATGTCCCTAAATAAAGAGCCAGATGAAGCTAAGAATGGGACAGTTCCATACAGTCTGCTCAGACCTGGGCCGGGTTGCATCTGCAGTCAGATGAAGGGGTGCAGACATGGAGGGATTATGTTTCATTGCCCCAGGAACGAACGCTCAGCACGTTCAAGATTCATCCATTGCAAAGTGCAAAGCAAACCCAGCTCACAATGATCCAAGGATCAATGGGAAATATAACTTGGACCAGCTGCAACCATCCCAGGCTTGGGTTGCTATAGTGAGCTAAACCCAGAGATCCTAGACACGTGTGATTTCGATCACAAACCTTGCACTGAGCAGTGCAATTAGGATTGATTCATAACCTCCAGGGTTACAGCACTTCTTCTCAGAGCAAGACTGCCTTTGTAAGCAGCCAGCAATGTGAGCTCCCATTTTTCCCCACGCTATTTTTATCATGTATTTGTTTCTTGGAGTCTAAAGCATCTCCAGTCGGACAGTGGGCTGTTATTCCGTTCTTTCTATAGGGCCACAGGTGTGCTAAAGTACTTTGAAAACAAGAGGACTGGCCATGAATTCTTCAGCGCTTAGGAAACTCCAATTGGTACAGAACGTCTCCTCAGCTACACCGGCTACCAGCAGCATATTGCACCTGTCCTCTGCTCTCACTGGCTTCCGATAGAATTTCAAATCAAGTTCAAGGTCCTTATCTTCAAGGCATTCCATGGCCTGGCTCCATGGTATCTAAAAGACCACCTAACGCTCCGAGATGAAGACCGAGGTTGAAAACTCCACTCCTCTGGCAGAGTGAAACTCTCAACAATCAGGGTAAAGCGTTGTCTGTGCAGGAAACCGAGCTTTCTCAGGGGCCGGATGTGAAACCATGGCATGAACTCTCTGCCTTCTGCTTCAAGTGCTAGGTGTATTTCTAGGACTTTGCCTTCTCTAGCACAAAGACAGAGCAGCGTATACATTTTAAAAAATGACCTACCAAAAAAAAAGCACTCCACTGCACACACAGTTCTCCCTCTGTGTGGGGATGAGAGAGAGAATAAACCACATGGAACAGATTTTCGTTCTATTGCTTAATGCACAACTGGAAGGTGCTCGGGTACTTTGGTGATAAGCATGATATAAGAATCTCCAGAGAATAGAATAGAATAGAATAGAATAGAATAGAATAGGTTCCCCAACCCAAAGAGCACATAGTCACTCTAAATTACTGGGTATGGGGAAAAACAAAAAGATGAAAGAGCAGCCATAGACTCCACTGACGGCCAGCTTCCACAAACAAGCAGAGGCAGGGATGGAAAACGAATGGATCTCAAAGCAGGAAGGGCTTGGCGTACTGCTTACAAATGTGCACGACATTAAGGAGAAGAATACCATTATGTCCTAATGAAAGTACAGGGCTGATGGCAGGATGGCAGAATGTCACAGCTCTATGGTAGACTCTGTTGAATACATGGATGTTAAGATAACTCCTATGAAAAGTGTCATCGGTTCTTTAATGGGATCTTGGGAGCAGAAACAAAATCAGACATTACTTAAAGAATTTTTCAAGGAATGTAGGGATTATCTGAAATGGCATATATGCATATTACACATATGTGTGTGTGTGTGTGTGTGTGTGTGTGACTTGAATTAAATATTTAAAGGACTCTCACTCTTTTAGTTGATTGTATTGTATTATTTGTTTTAATTTCTGGTTATTTAAAACTCAATAATACATCAAAATAATGTAATGTTTAAAGTAAGATATTTAATTGGAGAAGATGTCGTCCTTTGGTGTCATGGGATCTTTGCTTCAGACACTGAAATGTACTGTAGCCAAGATTTGCACACATCACTAGTGATTAGAAGCATCTCCGTTTTGGGGGGACCTAAACTGAACCACCTCACAGGGCCCTGACTCCCAGAAAGTGCTGAGCTCCCACCCTCTGAAAATCCGACCCCTTTAAGATGACTTTTACTCCCTTGTAGTCAAGTTGTTTCTGTTATCAATCTGTTACTTCTTTCTTAAAAATAAGCCATGTTTTGATTTTTGTGGGTGTTCAAATGGTGTGTTAGAATGTGTAAAGATTTGGGGGAATCTGTCACCATATCACTAGCGCTCCCTTTTAAAAAGAAAGTATTTGGGGAATAAATATTCTTCCGCCTCCCTCAAACTGACTTTTAGAAACCCCCAATGCTCCAGCCTCATACACACACACCCCAAGACCAAATTGCTTTGTACTTCTTGTGTCAGCCATATGATGCATTAGTCAGCTTATGCCAAACAGGTTGAGAATTACCAGGAATCCAGGGGGTGATTTGCCACGATTGAGTTTCCATTTACACTCTGTAGGCAGAGTTTCTTTACTCAAGTGCATTTCCCATCCATTCTCCACAACTGGTGCCACTGCTCACTACAGCCCAGAGCTGCCAGAACAGACTAGAGATAAGGAAATGTTAGCCACCCACTGTCTTCTTTTTCTTAGTCCAATTCATATAAAAGATTCATAACACAGAGGATATTCCAGGCATGTGTTAAGAGAGCCGTACACCAGCAGGATACCTTTGCAGCTGTAGGATAGAAGATCCATGCAACCCAGTACCTCATCTAGAGTGCACACACTGGAATACATTTGGCAATGACACCTGTTGAGTAGTGAAATGCAAGACAGCTGCTGGGACATGAAGAAACAAAGGAAAAGTGACAAGGTGCATTCGACCATCAGTTCTGATTTCAATCTAAGCTTGCGGAGGACCCTAGTAGTCAGCTTGCCTCACATCTTTCTGCTAGGTGAGAGGAGTTATCACTTCTCCAGTAAATATCCCATCTGGAAGTTGCCTCTAAATCTCCTTTGTGCACTATGGAGGGGGTCAGAGCAAATGGACATGATGGTCCCTTATGGCCTTGAAATCCAGGAATCTTTTTCTTTTGGTTTCTGTAAGTTCCTCTTGTGGACAAGTTTCTGTTGCATGGACTGTAGCAGGCTAAAGAGGCAGCTACTAAAGGAGACAGCAAGAGCCTTCTGCAAAAGACCACAGGTCAGATTCTTGGCTGCATTATACTGGTTTTACACCATTTTACTCCACTGAAATCAATGGTGTAATGAGCCCAACAATCATCCCAAGGAAATACCTTTCACAGTTGGCCAAGTCACAGCCAAATGTAACTTTTACATTGTTACTCAATGCTTATAATCAATAAACAAACACCATACTGAAGTCCTCGTCATAGTCCTACTACCGTCTTCCCGTCATCTGAGCTAGCTGTTTTCCTAGGCTCTGATTCCTTAGCCTGAGCACTGGCGGCTTCCTTCTGGCAAGAACGAAAGTACTTGTCTGTTAGTAGCAGCACTTTCATCTCCTCTGTAGATTCCTGCCACGTGAAGCAGATTAACAAGGATGCAGAGTTTGCAGTATTTCCAGATGCAGGAATAGAGGAGTAAAGTGCTGCTCTCCAGTCTCACGGGTGTTGGGGAATCAAATCAGGTTTGAATTCCCACACACGTTGCTTTGTAAATTCTCTTACTGAGCCATGTGTCTGGCATAGCCATACCCATAGAGCGCAGTGAGAAATCCAGACAGAACACTCCGTCTCCCCCATCTCCTTTGTTATTCCAATTTTGTGCCAGTGAAAGGTGCTGGATTAACAGCTCTCTACAATGAAGCCCTCTATTTATCAAGCACAGGATAGCAATAGTGCAAGCTTCTCTTCCTGTCAGCCGCTGCTTGTCAGTGCACCTTGACGCTAACTTTCAACCACCACCTCTAGGGATACAGCTATTCAATAGCTGGTTTATGTGTCAAGGGCACTACCACACTCCCTGTTATTTCCAGCAGTGATGGTATTTTTGTTATGTGGACACCAGAAAACACCATAAGCTCATTTCATATAAACCACCAAATACACAACAGACGGTAACAGCCGTTGCCCTGGAAGGAATTTGAACAGGTGAGCTAACGGTGAAAAGATCTCTCCCATTTCTATCCAGCTCACTTGTCCTTGACAGTCAGGAAACTCTTGCCATTTACCATGATCAGAGACACAACAGCGGATTATACTCTTTGGATTAGATCCTCAGCTGGTGTATATCTTTGACTTCAAATGAGCAACAATGATTTACACTAGGTGAGAATCTGGCCCAACTTCTCCACAAATATGAAGGCAGGTTCCTGACTCTAGTAAAGTCTAGAAATAGAATCATAGAATATCAGGGTTGGAAGGGACTTCAGGAGGTGATCTAGTCCAACCCCCAAATAATATGTTGGGCACTGAAAACGTGTACAGTACTGGACAGCAATCTGAAATATTTATATCGCCTAGAAATTCTCCTGTTCTGCACCGCAAGCGCCTCTGTATTACACAGTATAGCAAAGTACATTTAGTATATAGTAACCTCCTTACTGTATGCTATAAGCATGGATGTACTGTATGGCTCATGACCCCCCCCCCCCCCCCACCCACACACATACTCTTTACTGACATGCACACAATATATTATTGTAGAGACTGAATCATCGGTCTCGTCACTTCAATCCAGCTGAAATGCTGGAATTTATCGGCCAGAAACGGGGGTGTTCAGTCTGAGCTCTCATCATCCTGAAACTTACCCTTTTAGTGCACCGTCATGCTCAAATTCTGCCGGTCTCCCAGGCCTTCCAGGAAAAGCAGTTGCTAACACCAGCGCCGCGGTGGCTGTTGAGAACTTGACGATGCTGCAGAAAATAAAGTAGAGTTTTCGTCTCAAAAAATAAATTCTGTAGAATCAAAATAATTTTAAAAACCATCAACTGACAGCTTAAAATGTTCTCTTTGCAGCCATCTATCAACATGAAGGCTTGTTATTCCAGAGGAAACAGCAGCAAAATGTGTGTAGAGTCGAATGTGTCTACTGCACACCCCAAGCCTTTGCCCCCAGTGAATAAGGTGGGGGCGGGCGGAGGGGTTGTTGTTTTTTTCCATTTTGAAATGCTGTCATAGTTGAATGCCACTTTCTTAATATTACCCCATCATTGCAATTGGGTCGACAATTTCTTTGGGATTTGCAGTCAGACTGGAAACAAACAAAAAAACAGCCCTGCACTGTTTTGTATTTCCAGCTCTAACCTGAGAGCCCAGGTCTGCCCTTGGGAGTTGAGGTTCTATTACAAAGTGAGTCTGTTTGGCTGCTTTGTTTATACATTATAAGGGTGCAAAGAAAATAACCTAACGGAGCTCAACACCTGGGGTTGAGCTAATGTGACGTAAAAACAGCCCATTTTTTAAAAGGAGCTGGCAGTTTGGAAAGCAGATTTTGCTTATATTATGGACATTTATTAAATGCTCGAGGTCACTCAGCTTTTGACCTCATGCTTTAGGCTGGACTATAATCCCTTAGTATATTCCGCCCTTCAAGGTTTATAATCCTACCTGAGGCTGGGCTGTGACTGCTCATCACTCCTAATTGCTTAACCATCTCCTGCCATGCAGGTGTGAAATGATCCACACAGAGAGATTGTCAGTAGGGTTTGAACCTGGGGCCATCAGCCCAGATCTCTACCGCTTGTGCTTAAGGAGAAACTCCTATAACTGTTTGCAGTAGTAGGTTTTTATGCCACTAGCTCGGGATACCACACTGGAACATAAGAACGGCCATAATGGGTCAGACCAAAGGTCCATCTAACCCAGTATCCTATCTACTGACAGTGGCCAATGCCAGGTGCCCCAGAAGGAGTGAACCTAACAGGTAATGATCAAGGGATCTCTCTCCTGCCATCCATCTCCATCCTCTGACAAACAGAGGCTAGGGAGAGGACTACCAGTGCAGTGGTGCTCGGGAGACAATGGGTGGGATCAGCCACGTGGCAAGCATCTACCTCTCTTGCTGTACCACTCTCTCGCTGTTCTTTTGGCTCCTATTGAAATGATCTACATCAGAATGCAAGTTTTCATTTTTAGAAAAATAGGAAGTTTCTAACTTTCAGGGTTGGGAAGAAAAACTTAAAAATGTGACTGCGGAGTAATAAATAAAATGAGGCCTCTGAGAGTCTGCAGATAGCCTGAAAAAAGAGCTCTGAGAGGTATGAACTGCCCCATTCATCTCAATGGGGTGTTAAGTCCAATCCTACTGCTCTTGAGGGGGCCCTGCCAACACCACCCCAGCAGGAGGCTGTGTGCATTGCAGGAGGAGAGAGTGCACCTGGCCCAGCCCATGCATCCAAATAGATACAGCTTGGTTGCTAGGGGAAGTGCTAAGGCAGTTCCCTGCTTTCACCCCGGCCTCACCAGGGAAGAGGGGGCCCATGATGCTGCCTTTGCTTCTCTAAGAGGGGAGGGTACCCCCTGCCATCACCACTCTAAATGCAATGGGAGCCACAGAAGAGCTCACGTCACAATGTGCCTGGAACATCACAGCACCTTAACCTAGCCTTGCATGTACAACCAAATCCAAAGCCCTTTAAAGTCACTGGAAAGTATCCCATTGACTCCAATGGAATTTGGATCAAGCCCACAGAGCGCATTTGGCTTAACTAGAGCTGTCCATCCACTTCTGCAATTCCTGTGGAATAAGGGAATGCACAGCACACCCCATTCAAAGCAGGACACTGTTGCTCTGTTTGGAGGATGCATAACGCTATATCCGAGCCTCTAAGTCACTGCTGTTGTTCCCTGGGCCCATTCCTGATGTATCCCTGTTGGTCCTGTGATGCCCTTGGGAGAACATTACACAGTTTGCTGGGGGAGGGGAAATGAGCTAACTTACTGCAAGAGAGTTCTTAGATGAGGTAGCACCCCTTTCATCTGCATTACAGCTACTGCCTCCTCCCCATTAAGAGGTCATGAATGGTCATATTTGAATCCTGGAGCTGAGACAGTTGCCAGGGGAGACTCAAAAAATTCGAGACAGGAACTTGTTATTTCATTTGCAAAACTTGAAATTTCACGAGCAACTTAAATCGGACACAAAGAGCGGGAAGGAGTGGGTGGAGATGTTAGGAAATGAAGCAGAAACACAGAGAAGGGTTTAGCACAAGCTTTTAGAAAGATTCAGCGCAGTTATGGCCATTTACAGAACAGAGCGGGCCTAGAGGTTGTAAGCACCTGTGTATAGCACCTAGCACAATGGGCTGTGATTGGGGTCTCTGGGCTTTACCATAATAGTGAGAAGCCATTCTTTAAAAATATTGGGTGTGCCAGAATAGGAATACGGGAAACCTGGATGAATGATTTTAGGTCATTCAAGTTGGGCCCACACTTCGAATGTCATGAAATATCTGTAATGCGAACTATCTTGTAACTTAGAAAGGGTCGTCAGTCATGCTTATAGGGTTCACATTTGGTTTAAAATTAAAAAGAATAGGCAGTTTCATGGCCAGTTGGAGAAATTAACAATTTTATATGAAGAGAAACAGATTATGCTTTTTAAACCACCTGTATTGCCTCCCTCACACAAATGCAGACTCTCAGGCTTGGTCTACACTTAAAAGTTAGGTCTATATAGAACATAAGAATGGCCGTACTGGGTCAGACCAAAGGTCCATCCAGCCCAGTATCCTGTCTTCTGACAGTGGCCAATGCCAGGTGTCCCAGAGGGAATAAACAGAACAGGTAATGATCAAGTGATCCATCCCCTGTCACCCATTCCCAGCTTCTGGCAAACAGAGGGTTCAGGTCACGTGGAATGATGGCATAAAGTGGAGGGGTGACTTCAGTGAGTACAAAAGTCCATATGCTCTGACTGCCTAATAATATCTACCAGTCAGTACATGGATTTGTATGTTGTGAGATTGAAAAATGACCATAGCTGCTATGTAAAGAGACCCCCCCACCACGCCCCCTTTGGGCAGTTAAATTGAAAAGAATAAAAGCTGGGAAATTTGTGGTCAAAAGCGGTCACACATCTCTGAGATCTGATTTGCTGAGAATTCTCTTTTAGTAATCATAAACCCCTCAGTTTAAAATCTGTCTAGAAAATCTTGCCCTTGAGAGTAGAAGAGTGTGGTAGTAGACCAGATGCTGGGTGGCTGGACTGTGTTCCCTTATTAAATTGGAATCACTGATACTGGTTATAACTTCGGTATGTATTTAGAATAAATCTGTCACCCTACTGCTGAAGAAAATTAAAGCGCAAAATCATGTTGGGCTACATGAAAGAAATTAGTGGTGGTGTAATATTCTATTTTCTCAACATCCCTTAATACATTTGATGTTCTAATATTAGTTTGGCCAGGAAAATGTGTGCACATGTTCTGTGTAGGCTTTTGCAAGTGTAAGGAATTCCTGCTACAGAGAAGCAGCGTCTAGGCAATGTCAATGGAAGAATGCTTCCATCAACAGAGATAACATTGTCCAGGGAGGTGGAAAAGCCCCTTCTGTCTGTGCAGGCTGCGTGTACACTACGGGGTTATGCCAGCACAGCTACACCAACAGAGCTGTGCCGATATAGCCTCCGTAGTGTAGACACAACCTCAGATGCTTGGGGAGGGTGACTAAAAGCAATGAAACAAAAATATCAGATTTCCAACAGCGGGTGCAGATCAGACACGATTGATGGTGCATTTGGATGGGGAGCCTGAAATGACAGACCATGAGACATCTATGGAGCAAAGGAAGAAGCCCAAATGGAGAAATGGATGGGAACATCGATTTATAGATTCCAAAATTCAAAGGACCATTATGCTCATCTAGTCCGACTCCTGAATAACACAGGCCATTGAACCTCCTCACAATAATTCCTAGAGCAGAGCTTTTAGAAAAACATCCAGTCTTGATTTTAAAATGCTCAGTGACGGAGAATCCACCACAGCAGTTGGTAAATTGTTCCAGTGATTAATTATTCTCATTGTTAGAAATTGATGCCTTATTTCCAGTCTGAATTTGTCTAGCTTCAACTCCCAGCCGCTGGAGCATGTTAGACCTTTCATTACTAGATTGAAGAGACCATTATTAAATATTTGTTCCCCATGTAGGTACCTATAAATTGTGATCAAGTCACCCCTTAACCTTCTCTTTGTTAAACTAGATAGATTGAGATCCTTGAGTCTATCACTATAAGCAGGTTTTCTAATCCTTTGATCTTTCTTGTGGCTCTTCTCTGGCCCCCTTTCAATTTATCAACATCCTTCTTGAATTGTGGACACCAGAGCAAGACACAGTATTCCAGCAGCGTTCACAGCAGTGCTAAATATAGAGGCAAAATAACCTCACTTCTCCTGCGCGTTCATCCAAGGACTGCATTAGCTCTTTTGGCCATAGGATTGAAGTGAAAGGTCATGTTCCGCTGATTATCCACCCCCCCACCCCAAATCCTTTTCAGAATCACAGCTTCCCAGGATAGAGTGCCCCATCCCATAAGTGCAACCGACGTTCTGTGTTCCAGAATATACATTTACATTTAGCTGTATTAAAAACACATATTGTTTGTTTGCCCCCAGTTTACCAAACAATCCAGATTGCTCTGTATTAGTGACCTGTCCTCTTCATTATTCACCATTTCCCCAATCTGTGTGTCATCTCAAAACTTTGTCAATGATGATTTTATGTTTTCTTCCAGGTCATTGACAAAAAATGTTAAATAGCGTAGTGCCGAAAAATGATCCCTGCAGGACTAGAAACGCACCCACTCAGGGATGATTCCTCATTTACAGTTAAAATTTGAGACCTATCAGATAGCCAGGTTTTAATCCATTTAATGTGCTCCACGTTGATTTTATACTGTTCTAGATTTTTAATCAAAATGTCATGCGATACCCCATCTTACCGAAGTCGAAGTGTATTATATCAACACTATTACCTACATCAACCAGACTTGTAATCTCATTAGGTGAAATGTAGAGGCCCAAAGGGAATGGTAAGGTTCTTAGGAGAGCGACCAAAGCTTATACATTCACTCAGGGCCGCTGAGAGCGGGTTTGGGCCCCGGTGAAAAATTTTTTTCGGGCCCCGCAGCAAAGGTGGACTGGCTAAACAGGGCCAACAAGGGGGGCGGGGGGGAAGCTGGGGAAGCCGGGCCCCAGTAATTTGTACCGGCTTTCCCCCCCCCCCCCTCGTCGGCCCTGCATTCACTGCTCATGAAAGAGACAATTGCAAGGGCTGGCTTGTGACTTCGCTAACACACAGGGGCATGAAAACTCCCTGTATGTCCCTTTGTGTGCTACCCAGACTTTGGGAGCAGGCATGTCGGAATGAGCCGGTATCGTATGCCCACTTACCACATCCCTGGAATGCTCTGGTGAGGAATGAGTGGTGTCTTGGTTCCACCCCTTCTATTCACTGGCCAGTACAGGGCAGCCGGTGCGAGGAGTGTTGTGATTTGCTGCTGGTATAAACCATTAGCCCACCCGGAGCAAGGAGGAAGCAGGGGAGGAATTGTACCTAAGGCCTGGTCTACACTGGGGCGGGGGGGTCGATCTAAGTGACGCAACTTCAGCTACGTGAATAACGTAGCTGAAGTTGACGTACTTAGATCTACTTACCGCGGTGTCTTCACTGCGGTAAGTCGACAGCTGACGCTCCCCCGTCGACACCGCCTGTGCCTCTCGCCCCGGTGGAGTACTAGAGTTGACGGGAGAGCACTCGGCGGTCAATTTATCCCGTCTAGACTAGACGCGATAAATCAACCCCCCACTGGATCGATCGCTGCCCGTCCATCCAACGGGTAATGTAGACAAGCCCTTCGCGTGGCGTTTGTGAGTCACAGCACTTCCCCACGGCTACTTCTGGAGTGATGCAATTGTACACCACCACTGGCTCTGAGCTGGGCCTAAAGGCACAATCCAGCCCCAAATTCCAGGCATCTGTTTGCCTGACCGACATCCCATTTCTCTTCCCATTAGCCTGTGCTCTCTGCATTGTGAGAGCTTTAAGGATGAGCAGCGCACGCGGAAGGGTCTAGGATGAGAGACTAAGATAAATGGACTTTCCTGATCACAATGAGTTGGGACTTGGAGTCTGGAGGTCCTTAAACCTTGCACCGAAGGCAACAAATGATGAATGTACTGTAGTATTTTCCATTTTGTCCCATTTCCCCCAATTGATTTCCTCTGGCCATGAACACTCTGCTTCAGGAGTGTCGTTAATTACAGACGGCTTGGTTTGTAAAACCAGCCCAAGGCATCTGCTACCTGCCATGGTGTCTTTGTGACCTGTTGTCTCTGAAATAACAGGCCTACTCCCATCATGGGTGCTAAGCGCAGGAAAGAGGTTTGTCTCTCTCTCCCATCAGGGGTGAGGTGGAGGGACTAAGTAACAGGACAGTGAGCAAGACACTGCTCTCTCTAGTCCACTTAGAGGGGCTCAGGGGGGATCGGGTTGATCGATTGCCTCACGCTAGCCCACGTGGAGCTGCTAAATGGAATCAGCAGTTTGCTCAGAGATGTGGACGTAATGGGGTTGACAGGAAGGATGGGCTAGACTGAGTCAGGGAAGTGTCAGAATTTCTGCAGTGATCTCCTCCTGCCCATGCTGACACCTCCACTCACCTCCAGTCACTAGCCAGCCACTCAAGTGTGTACCCAGTGTCCTGGGCAGGGTTGTAATGCTTCCACTACCCTGCTATTGTTACTGGAGCTAGCTCTGACCTAGCTGGATCAGAACTAGCTCGGGTCTGTCCACACGAGCTGCAGTGTAGAGACACCCTTAGAAGGAAGCGAGGCTCATTTCTGAGGGCTTGTCTACACTTCTAATGCTGCAGCGGCACAGCTGCGATGCTGTACCGCTTCAGTGTAGACGCTACCTATGCTACTGGGAGGGGTTCTCCTGTAGGTGTGGGTAATCCACCCCCCGACCCCCGACAGGTGGTAGTGAGGAATTCTTCCACTGACCTTGTGCTGCCTACACAGGGACTTAGGTCAGCTTAACAACGCTGCTCAGGGAGGTGGATTTTTCACACCCCGGAGCAATGTAGTTATGCCAATCTAATTTTTTGGCGTAGACCAGGCCCCAGCCGAACAGTAATGCCCCTGTGGCTCAGACAGTGTGGGTCATTCTCTTCACCCAGCTTTTTCTCTCACTTTCCCAACTGCACAGATACAAGGGGCTCTTTCCCTGGCCACGTTTTCACCTTCAGTCCATTCTTGCATCCACAACCATCCTAAGAAGCTGTATTTGCCTCTATTATTTTTGTTGTCTCTAAAGTTACTGGGGGGTTTCCCAGGGGTCCTGTGCACGCTTAGGAACCATGCTGCTAATGAAGTCATGGGGCCGTTAACAGAAAGGAAATGCTGGGCTGGGGGAGAAGATAGAGAGACTTTTGAATTATCCTCCCAGCCATCAGAGTTCCATGTCTCTGCTTCCCTGAAGGTTCCTCACTTTTATGTATGGTCAGGGCTGACGAGATGGGGGCAAAGGAGAATGATTGTACTGGGCCCCCGAGCTCAGGGCCCCCCCCAAAAAATATATGAAATAGGGTGAAGTGGGAAGGGGCGGGATCCCAGTGAACATGACTTAACAGGACCCCAAATTTCTCTCGACGGGCCTCCAGAAGAAGGCCCTTCTTCTATCTCATAACCCATGAGTAACTTTTGGTATTATCCCTCATTTGTCGTCTAACACTGTCTGAGGAGATACATAACCCCCCTATCACCTCAGCTACTGAATACAGCACATATATTAACAGTTTGGCCTCACAAGCCTCCACGAGGTAGAGAAATATTTTACAGGTGGGGAAACTGAGGCACAGAGAAATTAAGGGCCTGATTTTTTTAAGTTATTTAGGTGCCTCACGATGCAGATAGGCACCTAGTGGAATTTATAAGAGTGCTAGGGCAATGGCAGTGCCTAAATATCTTTACAAATATGGCCCTAAACAACTTGCCCTTAGTCACCCAAGAAATCTAGAGCAGAGCTAAGAATTGGACATAGATCATCTGGAGCCTAGTACAGTATTGTAACCACAAGACTCCTTTGTCCCTGGTTTGCATGTGTCATGGTCTCTAGAGCTACAGGATTAAAGTACAGAACTATATAGCACTCCAGTCCAATCACAAGTGCTAAGTGAAGTTGAGCCAATTGTCTCAATGTAGCCATGTCTGCGGTGGGAACCATAGTGTAGGGAGGGGTTCCTTTACATTCCTTCTTGCCAGCAGCCTGGGTCACAGAAACACCACGTTGTGCCCACGCAGAAAGCACAGCTTCTCCGGGGCTCATTGCTGCCTTTCATCCATAACAAAGTTCGTTGGAGATGCTTAGAGTGAGGCGCAAGGGGCCAGATCCTTAGCTGGTGTAAATCGATGTCGCTCCAGCAAAAGGAAGGAGCTCTGACAATTCACAGCAGTTGAGGATCTGGCCACAGTGTCTTCTGGAGCTGTGCAGACATGGATCACATTGTAAGTGCCTGCACCCTACCTGCTATATAGATGTAATTATTCTTTATGTCAGTAGAAGTCTCCTGCCCCCCCGAGCTGCACGGATATTGATTTGGCTTTAAAACAAAGTATTAAAACAAAAATCAGAGGTGAAATAGCATCTCCTCTTCTGTAGCTGTATATAATGTTCCAGCAAATAGAAACTCACAGCTGGGTTAGTTTTAATCATGCCAACCTGTGCTAGACTAGAAGGGCTGAGGAACAAAACAGGACATCTGGCTTCTCTTTTACAAGGCTGCAAACACCCAGTTACTTGGCACAGGTTGTCAAAAGCATTTTATGTGATAGATAAATATTTGCAATATTAAAACCACAGCTCGAGACCTTAACGGGCTTTATCACCAAAGCCAGGGGATTGAAGTGTTTAATAAAATCTACTTGAGCCCAATGACCTTTATGTGGCTAACAAGACATTCTCTATTAGGTGGTGCCTAACAGACAACTGGAGACCTTCATTTGTCCCAAGAACAGACACAGCCTAGGACAATAAGTCCCCCGCCTGCCTGGGCCTATGACCATCAAATCTTTTCTGGAAGAGCCATCTCGATGGGTTAAAAAGGAGTTTGGTCCCCAGGCACATTTCCTTTTTGTTTTCCTTGCCTACCAAAGCACCATCAATCTAGGCCAGTTTTAAGGATGGAGAATGAGCGCCTACCAGGCCACCAGGCTGAGGGCCCGGCTCTTTTCACAGAGGCCACCGTTCAGTCACTAAATGCAACAGTTTCCACTTGCTGGTTTTCTAGATCAGCTTTGAACTAGTGTGACTAGCAGGGAAAGGCTGCATAGCTCTGTCCCAATCCCCCAAACTACTCAGTCACCCACACGGCTTTGATTTCTCAGATGCACTTCATGAGTTTCCTGCATACTCTTCAAGTGCCAGGTTATAGGAACGTTGCTGAGGAGGCTAATCCTTCTTAATACCATGGGCTGGCTCCTGCCTCCCTCCCATTGAGTAGTGCCTTACATCTCCCATAGCCTCATTGACTTCAGAGTCTGGGCCTATGGATTTCCTGTAGAGTCACATTGATGAATTGCATGGGACTGCAAGCTGATAGAAGGCTTCTAAATAGAAACTTAGGGATAAAAGAATTAAGAGAAATGGAGAGACTTTTTGACTGTATCACATTGGCAGCGGAGCTGTCTGAGGAAAGATGGACCAAGTAGGATGAACTGATGAAAAACAACAGAAGTATCGCTGATAATAATAGCTGCTATTGATGTTCAGTATTCGGATTGTGGTAGTGTAACGCCGACAGACCCCGTCGGCGGCGGGCGGGATCGAATCTGGGACCTCTGTTGCTTAGTGCATGAGCCTCTACCGCATGAGCTAAAAGCCAACTGGCTGTTAGCTAAGGCCGTAGAGCAGACTCATAATCTCTCTCTAAGTGGTCTCAGTGCTACTAGATGGGACAGAACGCCACACCCAGGAGATGCGTGGGTTACAGTAGCACTTATGATTCCCCAGTGACGGACCAGGACCCCACAGAACAAAAAGAGGGTCCCTGCTGTTGGGTTCATTTTGATGGCATAAATGGGCCCAGATTTTCAAAGGGGTTAACATGTCCCGGACACTGTACAACACTGAACAGTCCAACATGGTGTGGGGTACTGAGTACAGAGACCTCAGCCTGCTTAGGCCCATGGCAAACACTAGAAAGTTCATACAAAGTTTAGAAATGTATTGATTAAGTTAGGATACACAAGAGATAAAGAATCAACAGACATGAGACACAAAACATTTTGAAATTATGTTAGTTTCATACAACTAGTTGATCGAAACTCATTGAAGTCCCACTGGTGCGCTGAGGGCTGGGTGCTACAATGCTACGATACCTTGGAGGCTCACAAATAAAGGACAAGGTCTCTGGAGCAAATTAGAAGCCCCTCGGCCTTTCCCCCAGGAATGTCACAGGAATCCATACCCCATCTGATTCCCTCCAAAGTCTCTTTTTAAAGGCCCCCTTTTAAAGGCGGGATAGGCAGAATATCCCATCCAATCATTATTTTTTTCAACCAATGAGGCCTAGTTTCTGGTCTCATTCTCCTCTTGATACCAGAATTGATCAACAGACTGGATAAGTTCAAACACAAGTCTAGCTCCCTTTTGTAGCTCTCCTCAGCAACATTTGTTACAGGTGATTGGAACATGTCTAAACTTTCACCCACTTTCCAACAGTTCAGCTCACAACTGAGGTAGGCCTGGTAGGCCCTGATTATTAATATAACATTGCCCCAAGAAGCTTACAAATCTAAGACGAGACAATAGTTGGAGACAGATCTTCATCCAAAAGTGAGCAGAACATTTTTTTCAAGTTTGAAAAAGTTTGGTTAGAGTTTTTTCTAAATTGTTTTTTCATTGCTTCCCACCCCTATATTTACAGAACCGGAAGTTCTGCACTCAATAAATGTCACATAGAAATAACTTATGATGATTTATACAGCATCTGTCACAGTTTCCTGTTAATTTTTAACATGAAAAATAGGAGAAAGCTAATTATTAACTATTAGTAGGCACCCTTATCATAAACCAGGACACCATTGTACTAAGGCCTGCCCCTCTCTCTCTTTCACACACACACACACACACACACACACACACACACACACACACACTTTTTAACTGTTGTTGGCCTCTACAACACCCATGGCAGGGAATTCCACAGGCCAACTGTATGTTGTCTGAGAAAATACATCCTAATATTGGGTTTCAGTCTGGTCCTTTCAAAACGGAACACACATGTTAGAACTGGTCCAAGTTCTGAATTTTGGTCAGATCCAAGAGCTCACCATTTGTGTATGAAGACGCACGAAGATGTCTAGTAAGGCAGAAATCTTTTATGAAAAGGGCATTAAGAGAAGGGTTCTGGAGAATCAGATTGTAAAAAGAAATTCCATTAAGTTTCAGGATTTTTAGTATTATAGCAATTTTAAAAAGCAATTGACCATTTGTAAGTTCAAAAAACATTAATTGATCATTTAAAGCAAGAATACACTCAAGGTAACATTGCCACACACACACACACACACACACACTAGGTTTGGGCAGAGGGAGATCATTAATTTCCATGATTCTTCATGCCACAAGACAGATAAGTAATAGTTCAAGTCATGTATGATGAAATCTAACGCTGTGGTATAATTTTTTCCCCATCGATTGGATCCCAGCTTATCGGGTGTGATTTATAGGAATAACTAGGAATGGGAACTTGATGCAGTACTGCAAAGGCCAGTTAAGTTTGTGTGCCATACCGGTGTTCAGAGTTAATAGATTTTAAATTACAGTCTATATAGCACTTCTGCTGATGCAGGCTTTCCCTTGAGGCACTGAACAGAAGAGGTGGTACCAAAAGGTTAAGGAGCTCAGCTGGCAATCTTCTCCTGGCTTCCATTAGGATTGCTCGGAAATGTGGGAAGGAACAGGTAATAGTTACCTTTGATTATAGAGAAAAAAGGCCAAATCCCCCTCTGGTGTAAACCACTGTTGATTAGTTGAAATCAATGAAGCTATGCTGATTTACTCCACTGGATGATCTGGCCCAACAATATGAAGTAGGAGAGGTTAATATTCTCTTTCCTTGCTGCAGAGATAAGATGGAGCACCATGTTCTCTGCCTACTAGGACAACTGGACAACCTGGAGTTGAAAAGTCAAGGCAAGCGTATTTTGCAGATAGCTACATTCCCCTGGACTAGAGCTGCTGCTTCCTTCGTGTCTTTCTGCTGTGGTGGGTTTGGTCTGCAAAACACATTCAGGTCCTCTGTTCAGGAGATGGCCAGGGGATCTGAGGTGTCCTTTCCCTCTTTCCAGTGTGCATACGGACCAAGGGAAACATTGACATGAGCTCTCTCCCTAGGACCACACATGGGGCACTCTCGAATCCTTAGGGACTGAAGTCAGAAGGTGGCTGAGGGGATAATGAGCCACTCAAGAAAAGGATTGCTGTGATCAAACAATAGGGTGTTCTATAGAATTCTTAGCCATGTCTCCACCTGGAGGAAGCATAGTTCAGCGGTTAAAGCACAAAGCTAGGCAATAGCAGGGTCAGGGCTCCCTTCCCGGCTCTGCCACTGACTTAGGTGAATCACTTGTCTTCTCTTTGCCTTAGTTTCCCCATACATAAAACAGGAATAATCCTGACCTTCCCATGCAGGAGGGACTGTGTGTCAACCTATTTATGTCAGAAAAGCTGGGATCCTCAGACGGAAGGCACTAGATAAGGGGAAAGTATTTTTATTGCTATTAACTGTAACCTAGAGGTGACCACCCTGTGAGCTGGCATATGTCCTTTCGAGCAGATCATTGCAACAAGGTCAGCCTGGCTTGGAAAAGCTTTGTTAATTTTAGTGATCCCATCTGGAGATCAGCAGAGTGGCCTTATATTCCGCAGATTAAACAAGCGGCCACATGGCTAATGTATGGCTTCATTGTAAGGAGCTAGGAGGGAGGATAGTACCTGGGCAGGATTTCTCTGTACTGCCAAGCAGCACGTTTAAGTCTCTAGTTCATGGGGCGGGTGGAGAAAAACATACTAATGGGAACACAGAGGAGGGAAGACCAAAGCCAATGCATCTTCCACTACTATTCTGTAAATGTCTTCCATACGTGTAGCCCCTTTCACCAGGAAGCTGTGCATACAGCATCTCTGAAAGATAGTCACCTTTATTATTATTATGTAATACTTGTATGGCAGTTGGGTGGGTCTATGCGCTCCAGTCAAGGCCCAAAGAGCTGATAAACCACATGGCGGAGTACCTCAACCAGTTTCATTGAGTTTAAGGCCAGAAGAGATCATTAGCTCATCTAGTCTGACTTTCTGTATAGCATGGAGCAGAGAATTTCACCCATTTACCCCTATACTGAGATCTTGTCTACAATACTCGCTGGATCAATGGGCAGCAATCGATCCAGCGGGGGTCGATTTATCACACCTAGTCTAGACATGATAAATCGACCTCCAAGCCCTCTCCTGTTGACTCCGGTACTCCACCAGGGCGAGAGGCGCAGGCAGAGTTGACGGGGGAGCGTCAGCCGTCGACTTACCGCAGTGAAGACACCATGGTGAGTAGATCTAAGTATGTTATTCACGTAGCTGAAGTTGCATAAGTTAGATCGATCCCCCCCTCTACTGTAGACCAGGCCTGAGCCTAATAACGTGTGTTTCGCTAAATACATCTTCCAGAAAAGCATATTGTGTGATCTGAAGACAGCAAGAGATAGAGAATCTACCACTTCCCTTGGGAGTTTGTTCCAATGATTAATCAACTCGCTGCTAAAAATCTGCACAGAATATTGGTAAAGCCCCCGGCAACCCTCTTCATCAAAGAATGTTATTTTAGAAACAAACCTGCTCCCCTCTGCACTTTCTGCTCTCAGCTCTACAATACTCAGATCCTAGGGTGAGGAGAGCCATAAGCACCTTCAGAAAGACAGATATGCCCCAAGGGGATTCGAAGAGAAGGGAATCACTTTTCTGGGAATCATTGGTTCCTATCTTGAAAAGTTACAGGTTCTGCACGCTGCATTTACAGTGAACTTTGAAATGACAGAGTCATGACAGAAGAGTCTGGGATAGGCAATTTGCATTTCCAGGGTAAGAAATATAGAGATGATACCCCAGGGACAATAGAGCACTTTCGGCTTGTTGGATTCATTATTTGAAATATTAGATGCAGCATGATCTTTGGCTTTTATTTGACACGGAATGGAAAGATTTAGCAGCCTGCTATCATCTGCATTCTCTCCTGATGCGTTAGAGCAAAGGCAGCATTAATGCATTAAACAAACTGTGCTATATAGCACAGGCACAACTGTGCAATACATAGGAATAACTCATTAGCCAGCACATTCGGGGCTCAGTGAAAGCAGATCTATAACTCATTATACAATATTTTTCAACTCATTGCATCTGAAATTAAATGCTGGCTGCACAGTATTTACCCATATACCCTGCCTTCTTTGGCCAGCCATTCAAAATATATAGAAATGAGAGACTAAAAGCTTTTCTACTAAATCTGGGGGGTTGGTGGGTTGATTGAAAAAAAAAAGGGGGGCGGGCGAGCGGTTTGTTGTTCAAAACACTTGTTAAATTTAGAATAGAGAAAGGAGACTGGTAACTCTGCCACTGCCCTCCTGTGTGACCTCAGGCAAATCACTTCCACTCTGTGCCTCTGTTTCCCCTCTTGCCCTTTGTCTGCCTTGTCTATTTGGACTGCAAGCTCTTCTGTCTTTTATTGTGTTTGTGAAGCACCTAGCACGATGGGGCTCTGATTTTGGTTGAGGCCTCCAGGTGCTACTGTAATACAAATAACAAATAACAATAACAACAGATAAATCTTAAGGGGGACAGCAATACTAGCTTTTCACACTCACCTTGCCCTCATGTAAATGACTACACTAGGTGCAGGGCAATGGTCAGCCAGGATCTCCAGATCCAGCTGGTTTCTGCTCCTTGTGCATTCACCCATGCGTAAGTCTGCCTTGTCTTAGGCAAGAGGATGTGCTCCAAATGAGAGCTGCATTAAGTACCTTAGCTGCATTGTTTAGGCAATGCAAGAGGATTAGTCAGAGCTGGCAGGTGCTGTTGCCTCTTTGGGCGTCCTTTCTGACAGTCGTCAGGGCCTAGCTCTTCTGCTGCTAGGTTGTCCTCCCTGCACAACCAGGTCCAGACATAAGCCTCTGGGATAAGTATGCTATTGCAATAGGTCACATGCACGCCCTGGAGCATAGAAAAAGATGATCTTGTGGTTAGGGCACTAGTCTAGGAGTCAAGGCACTAGGGTTCAATCCATGGCTCTGACACAGAGTACCTGCAGGACCTTGGGCAAGTTACTTAAAATCTCACTGGGTTCAGTTTCTCCATTTGTAAAATGGGGATCATACTCCTGCCTTGTATATGGAGATTGTACGCTCTCCAGGTCAGGGCCTGGCTCTCCTGGTGTCTCTGAAGAGCACCCAGCTGGGGTACTAATCTTTTAACAGCAATAACAAATGTATATGATAGGTGTGAATTCTTGCCTACTACAGGTGCTGTTCCCAACCAAAAGGCTAACAGTATCACGGAGATAAATGTAACATCAGCTTTTGTTTATTCTTCCATTTTCTCTGCCTCATTTTCTCTTTGTCCCCATTTTTAGCACAGCTTTTATCTTGATATTTTCTTTGATGCCAGCGCCAGCATTTTCAATTACTTTTGCTTTGCTTTCCCTCTGTTTTGCTACATGTAGCTATGGAAACAGACACTAAATGTCCATTCAGATACACGATCAAAACGATGTTTAGAAACAAAAGAGAATACTTTTTCATTAGCCCCCCATCCTCTTTTCCTCTTGTACTTGTTTCTAGGCTCTACCTTTTGTACCTTGTACATATGAATAAATGATTTCTATGAATGCCAAGCTGGGGATCATGCCAAGAGGTCACTTGGGGACATGCAACAACAAGGAGGCTTTTTTATTATGATTCTTATTTTTATTTTTAAAGCGGGATATTTTTCCTCCAGGGAAACACTGTGAAAATGAAATTCACAGGCGCAGCCTAGAGCAGGCTTAACACTCTTGTGTTAAAGTCCCAGAAAGGTCTGCAAACCCAGGCTATGAGAAATATGAAGGACCCTTCATGAACAGTTTAGAAAGAGTTAATAAATTGAATAATAGATGCTTTAATAAATGGTTAATTGTTGTTCTAGAGTCTGGTGATCTAACCCATGACCTGTAACTGGCTATAATAAATGTCAGTAACATGCTTATAACAGTTATTTATCATTTGGGGGGAGGGCTAGCTCAGTGGTTTGAGCATTGGCCTGCTAAACCCAGGGTTGTGAGTTCAATCCTTGAGGGGACCCTTTAGGGATCTGCGGCAAAAATCTGTCTAGGGATTGCGGTAAAGCTAAAAGGCTTCTTTGCAGTGGTTGGTCTTACTCTCCACCACAGGGAGTGATGGGGCAAGGACCCCAGGTCGCACCATGCCCATAACTCCTGTTTGAGCTACAGCATCTCTTAACAACAACATCTGGTTTTGTCTTAGACACTCCAAGGGATGGGCAATCTACCACATCCATTGTTAAGTTCTTCCAATAGTGAATTACACTCTCAGATAAAAAAGAAACGTGTACCTTATCTCTAGTCTGAATTTGTGTTTTCTCAGCTTCGGACCATTGGATTTCCTGGTCTCTCTCTGCTAGACAAAGGAGCCATCTACTACTAGAAATCTTTTTACCCCTGTAGGTACTTTTGGACTGTGATTATGTCACCTCTTACCTTCCTCTTGGATAAACTAAATAGATTGAGTTTCTTAGCTCTAAGGCATGTTTTCTAGACCTCAAATCCTCCTTTTAGTCCTTCTCTGAACCCTTACCAATTTTTCAAAATCTTTTTCAAAACGTGGACATCAGCACTGGACAGCGTATTCTAGTAATGGTCTCACTAATGCCATAGAAAGAAGCAATACCACTTCCCTGCTTCTACTTGATATCCCCTGGTTTATACAGCCAAGGATCACACTCACCCTCTTCGCTAAAGCACTGCATTGGGAGCACATGTTCAGTTGGCTATATGCCATACCTACTAAGTCCTTTTCAGCGCCCCTGCATTCCCAGGGCAGTCCCCATCTTGTAAGCATGCCTCGCATTTTTGGTTCCTAGATATATAACCTTGCATTCGGCTGTGTTAAAATGCATGTTGTCTAAATGAGCCCGTCTCAGCAAGTGATCCAGGCTGCTCTGTATAACTGACCTGACCCCACCGTTACTAATCACTCTATCAATTACTGTGTCATCTGCACATTTTACTAGAATTTATATTTTCTTCCAGATCATTGATAAAGATATTGAATAGTGCTGGACCAAGAACAGAGCCCCATGGGTGAGATATAGGAGTCTTCTGGGCCCTGGAGTCCCATCTCAGTTGGTGATTTTGTAGTGATGTAGAATCACCCTAGCAAGACTGATCCAAAGATACCCCCAGCTCAGTGCCTTTCCCAACAATAAGGCAGGGGACCGGTTGGTTGTTCTGCTTCCCAACTATTCAGAGCCTCCTCGGGCTGTGTGGTAAAGGAGCCACAACCTTACAGGAGATGTGGGGTGTGGCTGGCACATCGTCATGGTAACATGGGCCTGCAATGAGCAGGACAGTCATAAGGTCTTCCACTTGTGCCATAAATATCAAGCAACCAGCCAGTCAGCTTTGCCTAGCAAAGCCTGTGAAGATGTCTGTCTCTCTCTCTCAGGTACCCGTATGATCCACAACACTGCAGTATCTGAGTGCCTTCCAATCCTTAATGTGTGCCAGGGCAGTACTATTACCCCTATTTAGCAATGGGGAGCTGCGGCACAGAAAAACTAAATGACTTGCCCAAGGCTACATAGGAAGTCTGTGCCGGAGCAAGGAATTGAACTTGAATCTCCCAAGCTGCAGGCCAGTACCACTGGACCATCCTTCCTCTCCCTGCTGTTTCTTGAAATCCATCCAGGGCATAACCAGCATGTTCGACCCCTCCTGAGTCCATGTCGCAGGAAGAGGCTGTAATCACTTCTCACGGATGCGGAGCTAAGGAGGCAGCCTGCAGGCCCACTGGAGAGTTCTGCACTGAAATCACAGTGACGGTACACACACTGTTTGTGATTCATCTCCGACACACAGCGCTTGACATCCCTTCACCTGGCAGGGTTCTCTCACTTCCTCTGGTGACCGCATGAGCCCCACGGTCAGCAGCCATGTCTATGTCTGAAAGGTCTCTCTCTTCTGGGTACAATGATGCTGTTGTCATCGCTCTCGCGCTCCAACTCTCATCTGTAATGCTCTATGTCACTGCACAGAAGCAAGCCATTCCAGGCCAGTGCTGGTATTTCAATTCCCTCTCACCCCAGTTCTTCAGGTATAACCCCCCACCCCAGCTCTTTAGCATCCAAATCCACTTCCTTGAGTCACTTTGTGCTGTTCCACACACAGCTGGGCTTTACGTAGCAGATGTTTCAGTCGCACACAAACGTCTTTGATGACGACGTGTATCGGGGCAATGCCTAGGAGCGCCTGGTTGGGATCAGGACTCCGTTGTACGAGGTGCTGAGCAACACCTCTTTCCCTCCCCGCCGCACATGCGCTATTTATACACCCCAATCCCTCCCTCCATGTTGCCCCCCATGGTCTCATTCCACACACACACACACACACACCCCTTGGGCCTGATTCTCTGTTGCCTTGCACCTTGTGTAACCATTCACACCAGCGCAGAGTGAGTGTATCATGCTCCTCAATCAGAACAGTAGCATTCTACCCGCGCTGTGCACTGGTATTAATGGCTGGTCTAACGGTGCAAAGCAATGGAGAATCAAGCCCCCAGGTGAAGACCGAGACAGTATAGCAACATCACCTGCATATTCAAATGTCCCTGTCTCAGCACCCTGTTTACACTTTCATGCTCTGCCTCTGCAGTGTCTCTAATTTACATTTTGTTGTACGTGCAATGCTCTCTGGCAGTGATCAGCAAAACAAGGGATAAGCTACCGTCTACTCTGCTTCCTGTTTTTCCTTTGCCTTCAGCCTTCGTTTCCCCCTAGGATTCTGCTAATCCCCCAGGCAAGTCTATCAAGGTCTGGTGATTCCCACATCCCAGCTCTCTGGTGTCAGCCTGCATAGTTCCAGCTCAGAAATCTCCATGCCAGCCTCCAGCTCTTTCTGTATCACAGCAGCACTGCAGTCACCTGTACTCATGGTCATCAATATTGCTTCACACTGTCGTGCTGTCCCTAAGCAGAGGTACGAGACATAATGGAGGGGCACTGCGGGCTTTTATCCCCCTGTGCCGCTTTACTTGGATGGAGAATAACAAAGAGATGAGGCCCCTTTACCAAGGGGAGTTAGACCCCTTATTGCTCTTTTTTGACTCTGAAAATGCCAGCCTTGCTACATGGCCATATTTATGCATCACGTTATCCCCACTTCACAGCTGGGGAAGCTAACACTTACCTATCTCACATGCTCATCTGGAGACTCGAATCAGTTAATCTTTGTACCATGTATTGCTCGATGCTAAGATTATCAGTTACTAGCAGTTCTGTGGGTGGGACTATGTGGCATTTCCAGGCTCTGGTTGTATTTAAGCTTCTGGAAGTTACAGCTGCTTCTTGAAGATCACAGGTACCAAATCATCCATCACTCTGAGTTACAATGAAGGGAGGCAGGACAGTCTGCAGCAAGCAAGTTTATTTCATCTCCTTCTGACAACTTCTGTAGATTAGGCAGCTGGCAGAAAGTTACAACAGGCTTCCTTCATCAGGAGTTCCATTCTGAACTCATTGGAAATCTGTAGATGGCTGGAAGCTCCATGCTTAGGCATCTGCATAATCTGGCTTTGGTTCCCAGCTCCACTCCCTGGCAGGGGTGGCACACTCAGCCACTGGAGGCTGGTGTGGAGAAGAGTCACAGCACCACTAATGAGGGAACAAAACTTGATCTGCTCCCTGAATCACTGGCAAGGATCCAAACACAAGGTGAACCCACTACCCACGGAGGTTCCAACCCGTGAAAGGTGATAATGCCCAGTGGACACCACCATCCCCCATTACAGTCAGGCCTTACGTCAGGGGTAAAAGTAGGCCGGTACAGGCCAGTACAGCGTACTGGTAAGAAGCCGGTACCGGCCCGCATGCAGCCAACATTAAAGCACTGCCGCAGGCCCTTTTAAATTGCCACCAGAGCCCCAGGCGGCGTGGGCAAGGCAGCGTGGATAGGCTGGCTGGGGGAGGCTGACCCCCAGCCCCGCCCCTTCCGCCCGAGGCCTGGAGTCGGGCCCCCGTACCAGTAAGAATTTAATATTACTTTCACCCCTGCCTTATGTTCAAGGAAGCAACCATAGATCTGGATGAATGAGCCAGATTTAGCACCACAATAGCAGCGTCCATCTGACCCAGGCCACCAAAACGCCACAGTCATGGGTTCTGCTTCTGTGTTATGAAAAGGAGAACATAGGATCCCAAAGGATGTCCTAGGCAAAATTCATCTTCTTAGAACCTTAGGATCTTCCCAGTCACTTCCACCCCAGGGCAATGTTTTATGGTGACAATTACACCCTCTTAGTGCAAAGCTAAGACCTTTCTGCTGCTGCTCTTTAAGAACCGAGCACGCATTTTTCTATCTAGAGGATGAATGCCTAGCAGAGATCTGTGTTTATCCTCCTCAGTAGGTACCATAGGAAATTCTTCTTCCACAGATATGTATTAGTGGAGGCAACAGGAGCTCCCAGCAACCTTGACATCCATGATTAGAAATCAGGTCACACAACCTGGCAGCGTTGCCAGGTGAGAAAACTCCTTGGCATTAGGATATGAAGCATGACACTAAGAAAGTGCAGAAGTTTCTCTTGCTAATCATGTTTCTGTGCCATCAAACTGCTAATCAGGCTGTGTTAACCCTGTAGGTCACCGCA